>NC_090939.1:798225459-799425459 GCF_040938575.1 Ambystoma mexicanum | reverse complement strand
CATTTGTATATAATTGTAAAAGATATCTTAACATATGATGTAGTACACGAGCTGTATATTTCAGTGTGATCAATTAAACAATCTGTGCCATTTTTTAGAGTGTCACATAGTATAAAGAGAAAGAGAAAAGAACATCCATTTAGTGTGCCCTATACCGAGTGGGCATATTCAATCATTATTCATGATAAAGTAGTTCCAGTTGAATTTTGTACTGTTAAATTATTTATATCTACAAAGGGGATTCACTCTACACCGCGATTTGACAGTCAAATGACATGGCCACCCCGTGACTGGAGAAAATTAAGGTATTAGTGTTAGTTCTAAAGACCCGTATAGCCCACAGTAGGGATAGTAATGGATAAGAATAAACAGGTTCTGTTTACCAATAGAAACAGTGTCTTCCGAAATTCAAGGTGCAAAATAATGGAGATAGCGATTTCAGGAATGTAATGCTCTTCTGCGGGTAAATTACTTCAACTTGGAGAGCAATAGATTACTGTAACAACAGGAAACATAAAGACAAAAGATGGTGTAAAAGTAGTAAAAGACTAAAGAGTAGTAGACAGGCAACTAGAGCATGTCCAAAGAAATTACCTGAAAAGTAAATGAAGGTCGAGGATAGATCCCTAGTAACGGGAGTAGTTAGAGATGGACAATCTCCGATGCAGGCATACGTGAGGCAGCGGTGCTTTCAATGAATAATTTGATCAACGTAAACTGGTCTGCAGGTACAAAAGGATAACAAAAGCGTACCTCAAGAACCTTATATATGCAATAAGGCAATCAACTTGGTTAATAACTTCTAGCAGACGGTATATGGATTACCTTGTATTTGTGCCCTAAAGAAGAACTTTTTATTGTTGAAGCGTGGGTTATCACGCTCCATGCGCTGAGTGAAAAGATGCTCGGGCAGGCGGTCTGGCGGCTGTAGATACGCAGATCCAATTATATACACATTCAAATGTTAAGCAACTAAATAAGAGAACTCACGATCTGTACGTATTTACGTGTGGATCCCTGCAAGGATGAAACAATAGATTAACCCGACTAACGGGTTAGATCTGTAATCCATGTGTAATCCCGGGGTGGGTATAATAAAGTACTGCTAATGCTTACCTGCATCTAGGCGGACTGTTCAGAACAGCAACTGCTGTGGAGTAAGGCGTCTTTCCTTTGCAACTATGGAAACAGTGGGAGTTCTCGGGTTTCAAATGATAGATGTGACGATAAAAGACGGACTATGTGAGTAACGTCGGAGTGCGGCCATCTTGAACTGATGTAGTAACATTAGAAGGCGGCCATATCGGAGTGTTAAATAACGTCCTGAGCTAATCTAATAATGAGACGAGTGGCTATACTCAGATGGTCTAAAATAGTATTAAGCAAGATATAGGCACACGTAAATGTAATATAATGAAGAGGAACACGTAAAGGAATGAAACAAGGAATGGTACTAAATATAGGTACCAAATTAGAGATTAAGTAACGTTATATGGAGTACTCCAAAAAATTGAGTGAATGACTATACCTAAAAATGGGATAAGACCAATATCTGTCAATGCTGCCAAATCGTTGGGGCGAGGAACTACCCAATCTATGTGGGACTGATATAAATTTGTTTCAGAAAACTCAAATGGATGTCTTTTTCAAAATACAGAAAATGTTCAAAGTGGACAAGTGTCAATGTTGGCTGTGGCAATAGTGGACAGTATCCCCATGGAAGAACCCTCAGGATGTTTTTGCCAATCATTTACTTTACTTTACAATAGTTATATAGAGCGCTGTGGACCCTAGGGCATAAAGATGCAGACATTAAAAATACACCAAATTACAGACAAAAAGACAACAAATAGGGTGCTCTCCCAAGTAAAATGCTGACTAGTGGGTCTGAGGTTTAGACGAAGAGGAACATTTTCAGATCTTTCATAAAAATCTGTAATGAGCATTGAAGTCTTAAAGGGGGCTGTAGCTGATTCCAAAGTTTTGGGGCCGCAAAGTGGAAGACTCATTTCTCAACCTTTGAGGTTTTGCTCTGAGGGATTATCACATGGTTCTGACCAGTTGATCTAAACTCTCTGCTCTAGCTTTTTCCATTAATGACTTTCTGCAGATAAGATGGCATAGTGCCCTGTCTGCATTTAAAAGTGATTGCTAAAATCCTATACTTGACAAGAGCCTCGACTGGAAGCCAATGAAGTGAGCGCCTTTCCTCTGTTATGTGGTCTCTCCGATTTAGCCCCAAACCTACACTGACAGCCCTATTCTGCACTATCTGTAATCTATAGGTGTCTCTTTTTTTATACCTTCTAGTAGACTGCCACAGTAGTCTATCTTTGCTCCAATGATGGCTCTGGCTATGGTTTCAGCACTAGCCTGTATGATGAGCTGTTTGAGATGATGAAGCAATTTAATATAATATGCTGAGGCTGAGATTACACTAGTAACATGATGGCTCATGGACAGTGACAGATCTAATGTTACACCTAAGATCTTGAGTTTTGGGACAGGCAAAATGTTGCCAGACCCAAGCCTGAAAGCTTTAAATTTGCTGTCTAGCTTGCTGAAGGCAACTGAACTTCCTATGAATCATACATTCTGCTTTGCTTTTGTTTAGCGCTAAGTTGTTATTGAGCATCCAGGTTTAAATTATATTAAATACTCTGTTTAGCTCTGCTTCATCTCGTGAATGACAACCTGAGATTGGGACGACACATTACGTGTCATCTGCATATTTGAAAAAATAATCCCTCTGCCTCCAAATGAAAGAAGAACGGCTCCATAAAAAGATTATGAATACAAGGGGAGGTGCTCGCCCCCTGTGTAACCCCAAAAAGTACCGGAATTGGAGAGACCTCTGCTATGTCTGAGCAGACTCTGCTGTATCTATTCTTCAGAAAGGATATAGTCCATGATACATCCAACGGTGAAAAGTTAGCTATCTCTGACAATCTGGATTTCAAATAGAATGATCAACCAAATCGAACGCTGCCGATTGATCCAATGATACTAATAATGAGAGGGAGCTCTTATCCAGGCGATCTAGGAGTTTTGACTTTAGGTCTAGAAGTGAGGTCTCAGTTCCGTAGCTCTGCCTAAATCTGGATTGATACGTATTCAGGATGGGGTATTTGTTAAGGTGTTCCTATATCTGGCTATATGCCACCCTATCCAAAATTATCAACAGGAAAGGTGTATTGGATATGGGATGATAGTTCAACGTGTTATCCCTATCCAAACCCACTTTTTTAAGGATAGGTGTGACCATTGTTTGCTTAAGGTCATCTGGGACCTTACCTTCAGATAGAGATGGGTTAACAAACATCCAGATAGCATTTATAAGCAATGGGGGACACATGTTTATTATTTGTGAGGAACAAGAATCCCCTTTACAACTAGAAGGTTTTTGTTTTTCAATGATGTTTTGAAGTGATTCCTCTGTGATTGCGTGAAAATTAAATTCAGCTACAGTCACTTCTATGCTTATAGGAGCCTGCTGTAGAATTGGAGCCTTAGCGGATAGTTTTTTTTTTCTTTCAAACATCCCTGTTCCTATGCCCAAAAGTTTCCCCTGAATACCATCCTGTATGCATGGACACCAAGTCGAGTCTCTGGTTACAAGTTGATCCTCTGGCGGAGGAACTGCTTCCTGTTCTTTTAAGATTTTAAAGATTTCCTTAGTATCTGAGGTGGCATTAGCGATTGGTAGATTATGAAAATTCTGCTTTGCAGCCAAGACCGCTAGTTTATAGTCCTTTACTAGAGTCTTGTATGATTGAAGAGAAGCTGGAGAGGGTACGGTTTTCCAGGAATAATATGCCTTTATTGAAGCAGCCTTCTGATTTCTCAGCCCCTCAGTGACCTTGGCTTGACTTTTAGAGTCTACATGTTTTTGTTTCTTAGGTTTTAGTGGGGCTAAGATGTTAGATATGCTAACCATACTACTGGCCTAGTAAGTAGAAGGACATGTGATTGAGGGAGGTATCTCAGGAGAATCCAATGTTATCATCCAATAATGGTGTTATGTTATTAAGAGTAAGGCGTTTTAGGTTGCGAGCCAACCCATGCCCTTTGGATTGGTTTCTTAGTTTCACCGGGAATGGTACTACTAATGTTAAATGTATTAGAACGTTAATGCCAGTAATATTACCATGCCATTATAAACATGTCCATGCAGGTTATGCCACGATAGGCCATTTTCCCTCCTACGAACACTCACATTGTCTTTGCCAAAAATGTCAGTATTATTGACATGACACATGAAGAAAGTATGCCCATGCTGCCACTGTAAACATGTTCATGCAGGTTGTGTAACATTTACCCATATAAGAACACTCATTTTGGCTTTGTCCATAATGCCAGTAACATTGCCATGTCACAGCATAAAAAACATGCCCGTGCAGGCTTTGCCAACACAGATAACGACCTACATGTAAGCAAACTCATGTTGGCTTGGCCCATAATATCAGCCACATTGCAAGGCTATTGTATACAAATATGTTCATGCAAGCTATGCCGACATAGGCGATAACACCCTTAAGAACAGTCATGCAGCCATTTCCCATAAAGACAATAATATTGCCATGTCACATTAAAATAAAATCAATGCTTGTCCATGTTTACCAATCAGCATCCTCTCGCAACGTGCATATGCACCAGCTCCTTCCATCACAGCCCACAAGCCCCTATCTCTTTTCATCACATCACAAACACAACATCCCCATGCAGACTAAATCTCACTTGAGAATTCATAACCACCCAAGCTCACACACAAATACTCTAACACAAACTCACACTTGAACACACACATATGCTCACATCCAGGCCCGGACTGGCCTATAGGGCAATAGGCCAATGGCCGATCCAAAAATACAAAATGCTGGTGTGGGCCAGTTGTTGGTCAAAATGGGCCTCTTTTTTGGGTCAGTAGATGAGTTTATCCACTCTGCAGCTAGTCGTTTTAGCCAGTGTCACTGAATAAATATTCTTTAAAATGCACAATTTGCATCACATGTTATCAAAAAACTCTTCCTTGGTTAATATTCAAACTGTGTCACAAAAGGTATGAATGGCAATTTGCAACTGTTGGCCACTTTTTCATTTGTGCCCGAGACAATTGTATGGCCCAATTCGACCCTGTTTACATCACACATTCATACACCATTATAGCACTTGCACATGAACAGTATCTCTTTCTCTCTCACAGAGAAAGGCACACACACATTTGCTTTTGTACTTACCTTCAGGCCGCAGCAGTAGCAATTGCTTCATCAAAAGGCTTTGAGTATGCATATTCTGGGGGGGATAAATGCCATTATATCCCCCCACTTAAAATTGTGGGGGGGATTTGTCCTCCCTGTATGCCCCATGTCCTACACCCATGTTCTATGGTAACTCAACACTATGAAATGCAGGAAACCAGTTGCTTTGTTTCTTCTGGTGCTATGAGTTCCAATCCATGGGCTCAGGGACACGATTGGTCCTTGTTCTCTAGATTCCCAACCTGGGGGAATATAGCTAGCACCTGCATGATTCCTTCACCCCCAGAGAGATGATTGGATACAAGGGCGCCTCTCAGAGAGAGGCAGGTCTGGTCCACAACAGCAGTTTACCCCCATTGCTGCCTTGCGATGATTAAGGAGAGAAGCTGTTCACAGCCATGGAATTCACTATCTTCACCTCACTTGACAAGGACTCTGGAAATCACTGAAAAGTCAGACGTGGGAGACCCCTTCCTTATAAAGGAAACAGTACTCCCCAGATTGGACAAAAGCAAGCCTGCCTTAAGTGTCCACTCCCTGATAATGTAACAAGTGACTTTCACCTTCTGTCAACATACCCAAAGTGCCTAGCTTGTGTAGGAGGTGTTGGAGACAGGAAGGAAAGAGAAGCCCACAGAAAAGCAATATGGTGGTATCCTTCCTTCCTTGTTCTTGGCTGCCTAAAACCTGCAATTCAAAGGCCATTGGGTGTGCAACATCCTGGTGTGAGGATGTATCTTTTGTTTAGGGTGTGCCCTTTGACGCTTGTTTACCAGGGTAGCACATGTTGGGAGTTTCTGCAATGTAGAGAGGTGCTACGTGACCTCACAAAGGACCAAAGAGATGCACAGTGTTTCTACACATTATTCTGTAAGTGAGCAGAGTCAGGAAGTCTGACTAGTATACACACAACCCTTCCCTGTCTAGCCTGGGCTCACAGTACTGACATGTGCATGTTCCTAACCAAATGTGGCTTTTAATAATTATGTGAACTACAAGGCACGGTACAAAACTCAGGCAAGGCTTATATTTCAAGGTAACATTGCCACCAGATGGTAGTTTATCAAAATGATTATGTTTTTGGAACAGAGGTGCATGTGTAAATGCAGCCCATGCACGGCAGTGACTTCTGGCACAGTAGCTGTCAAACAGGACACTTGCGACCTCTGAACCTGCTCTGTGCCACTGGAGAGCAGGAGCTGCAGATCCAGAGACTGATGCACGAGGGCACAGGTGTCTCTATGCATTCATTTTGTATTGAGCTTTGTGAAGGTAGGTCTGATTAGCAGACCACCGTTTCTGAGATGGAATTACCTATATCATTTTATCATCCAATAAAAAGCACATCATTACCAGATGGCAATTCTACGAATTATTTGTTTGTTCTTCCTCCATGAACACATCTTTTTTTATTATGCTGTCTTGATGAGTGTTAGATAACATTGCAGCACCTCTTTGATCAGGGGTTCATGGCTTTCAGAAGGTTTTGCACAAACACGGACCTATTTCTACTGGCACATCCTTTATTTTGAAAATACCTGAATGTTTGCAAAATGTAGGTATGTGAAACCAAGTAAAGAATACGCAGCCTGTGATTCATCTCCCCTCCTGTCACTGCATACTTTGCTAAACCGAAGAAACCCCATCATGCACCCTCTAAACTAAACACAACAGTACAGGGGTCAAGGGTGTGCCAAGCCCACCATTGGGACGGATCAAGGAGATGGGGGCAGTCTGCAGGGCAGAGACAAAGGAAGAGATGTGAGCTTAAGGATATGTCACTGCTGAAAGGGCATCCCACGTGTAATGTTTTACACGATTTAAACTGAAGCATGGCTTGTATTATATGTGTTTAATTATCTTTATTAGCAACTATCTTCATAATCTTGCAGGCTATAGAGAATAATTTTGCCCAGAGAGCTTTTTGGTCTGTTTGAAAGGTGTCATTTCTATGCAATATGTTTATTAGAGTAACATCCTGGTGCATGCAGGGGAAAGTGGCTTGCGCATGTAGTGCATTCTTAGGTGCAATCAAACTTTTTTGACCATGCCCAGTGTTGTACTTTACTAAGTTAAATACTAGAATTACCCCAGTCCTTTTGAACTGACAAAAACATGACTGTTCTAAGAAACAATTGCCTTGTAGGCTGGAAGTCTTCATGTATCAGTTTAATGTTCGTAAATTCTCCCAATGTTTGAAATTAAAGGTCAAATCAGTCAGAAACCTCAGCCTCTCACTCATTCAAAAATAGATGTCAAACACCTATTTGACACTGAACCCCACAAAGACATAAAATGTGCCCATCTTGGATGCTGTAACAAACATGTACAAACCCACAGCTCACATCCACTACTAAGACCCCCATTAATATCAACCTTTCCTACAAGACCCACATTTGGAGGACAAGCCAGGCATCTTGCTATCTGCTTCTTCGTCTTTGGAAAATCCCTGCCGCAGTCTTTAGAGCATCATCCAGGCCCTAGTCCTAGCCAAATTAGATGAGGCAATACTCTCTTCACCAGTCACAATGTCTTTCCTGATAATGCAGAAAATACACCATCACAACTCATAGGTAGTTACACCGGGTTCTCCTACAAACTGGGCAGCATGAAATACAAATTTGCACCAGAGGAAGAGCAACTGGGCAATCAGGTAGCTTGGTCAGAGCAGGGAACACATCCATGAACCCAATGACACTGCAACATTTGGCCCCCTGAGTGCCATGTAACAAATACAAGCAACAACTCTCCAGCCACCCATCACCATGTGTCCCTGCACTCATGCAGCCAGACCCGCCGACCAGAGGCCAATGCAATGAAAACACCACACACAGTGACACCTTTACCACCCACAACACCTATACTCCCTGGCCCCCTGAGTGCCATGCTGTGAAAGAACAGGCACCATTTACCCCATGTTCTGGCGAGGGGTCATTTTGAACACTCAACCGGCTGGAGTCAGAATGACACTGAGAGGACTCCCAAATAGAGATCACTGAGAGGTTGGAAACCCTGGATACCCTTGGAAGCACTCTCAATACCACAATATGGCATCCCCTGATTAACGTGGCATCAGGACAGTGCAGTAAACCCTCACAGGGGAGCGGAAGATGGAATGTTCAAGATGACGAAATACAAACATCTCCTTGATTGCAGTGAAGACAGGATCTGACAGAAGGCAGCTGGCATAAAAAATACAAGCAGAAAAGAGATAGGGATGAGAAATGAAGATCAAGGAGACTGGCAGACAAAAGGGAGCAAGGGCAGGGCAAGAGTAGGCAAAGCAGCATTCAGAGAGACTGGACTGAATGGGGACCAATGAGCAGGGAACTGAAGAGAGCATTGAGATGCACTGAGCAGCTATAAACGGGTAGCAAAATATCTGCTGGTGTACCGCGTATGGTATATGACCCCATGGCAAACAACAACACTAGACCAATGGCATGTGTCTGGTGTGTGGAGAGAACATGGCATACCCCAAATGGCCTGCAATGCTGTGCTGTGTGTGTAGTTGACTTGGGATAGCACCCTCAGAAGGGGCAGAAGTACCAGGAGTTGACAACCAGTGTGGGTAGACATGCCATGAAACGCTCACACACATGCAAAAACTGCAATCAATCACTTGCCAGACTCCCATCACCATGTGTCCCACACCCATGCAGCTGGACTTGCTCACCTCAGGATAACTCAACTTTAAATGTTCCACAGTGACGACAGCCTCCCTCACAACAATCGCCCTGCAACCAGTTCCCCCCTGATTGCCATGCAAAAACAAAAAGCATGGACTCACCAGCCTACCATCACTATGTGTCCCCACACTCATGAAGCAGGACACACTCACTTAAGTCCAAGGCAAAAAAGAAAATCACCCACACAGTGCCTGCCTCCCTGCCACCAACAATAATACAAAATGTGCCCTGTGAGTGTTTTGAGCTTGCCTGCATAAGGTACCCACCTGTCACCCATCCACAGCATTCCACATGAAACAACATTCTAAGCTTGCAAACACATGCATTGCCTTAAATTAAAGAAATAGGACAGCCTTCACAAATCCTGTAGGGAACAAGGTAACTGCCATGGACCACCCAATATCAATGTCCGGAAGCCCATAACTTCACAACATCAAATGTCATTGGCAGAGAAATCACCGACATTGAAACAAACAGATTTCAAGCACAACACAACATGCTTTCTGGAAACAGGTGTCAGTCCTCCCTGGGATGCGGGGACGATTTGGGCCATTGATAGCAGGCATGTAAGTTCTGCACATGCACTGTCAGGTGTCAGGTGTGCCTTTGTGCCACCCATGAATGCCGGGGAGGAAAAGGACACCAAGTGAGGATATGAAGATCTGGGGAGTGGAAGTACAAGTGTCAGAGCTGATGTGAAGGATGACAGAGGGAGACAGGACACAGAGTGATGAATAGTGGTGCAAGACAGGGTCTCACAGGTGGGGAGATGAGGAGTTAGAAGGTGGCAGTTACAGTGGGTGAGGGCACAGAGAAAGGGTTGAAGAAAGGAAGTCAGTGACAGACAGATGGGAAACAAGGAGGCATGGATAGAGAGCCTTGAAGGCACATTGATGGGAAAACAGCAAATGTTGCGGAACAAGAAGGACAATAGGGGTGAGCGAGAAGGGCATTCTGTGAAACAAAGGCCACCTATGAAAGGGCAATCCTGAGCTCTTCATCACAAAAACAACATGCTCAACCCACCATGGCATGTACACAGAAACAGACCGATGTCTGCAACATCCATGCAAATAAGTCCCTTCAACTACAACTACAAACACTGCACCAACAACCAACCCCCACCCCGTCGGATAGCACAGGAAAAGGACATGACAGCAATCCCCAGCTGTTGTATCACCCACTAACAGACCACAAACACTGGATGTGACATTCCCATGAAGAGGGCAGGGGTCATTAGGTGAATTGGCATCACTTACAGGGACAACAGATGAATAGGAGCTGGGTGGAGTACCACATGCATGTGCCCACAATGCACACAGACATACCATACCGTGCAGTCACTCACAATAATGGATCTGAACAACAAATAATGGAAATAAAAGTCATGCAATACATTCAGAAGGATAGAACATACAGAAAACAACATTGAAAAACAAGTGTCTTGATTGGGGAACACAGTTAAAGTCTGTCAGGGGTCCACATGTGCAAACCAGTACAAAACTAGATGCACCCAGTGCGCCAGACCTGTGCTGTGTTGTTAATGGAGACAAATGGCCAGATCTGTGTTTCCAGAGCAAGGCCATGTAGGGGAGCATCTCAGGTCATGTAGACCTGTGGTTGGATGTGTGTATAAAATGTGGACTTGTAGAGGGGCAGGTCAGCCCCTAACCTAAGTAACTATGTGCAATGGACAGTTGCCTCACTGCCCTGAATGTCCATAAAAGTCACAAAGCTCTTCCCTGTTGTGTCACATGTATCAGAGATAGCTATGCCTCTGGACCAGAAGGAGCGCCAGGTTACATCTGCTTGCTGCACTCCTTACACCGCATCTCTTCCGCGTCTGAACTCAAGTCTCACACTGCTGCAGCCGAGACTGCATCACACAAAATCTTGTCTGGGTCTAAGAAATTCAATCAAGCTGAGTTCAGCCATTCTTGAGCTGGACCAGATGAAGTTCCAGAAGTAGCTCAAAACTTTCCTCTTCTCCTCTGCTTTCTCTCTCTTCTTCCCCTGCTGACCTACCTGGCCTACCTGTCTGCTGTACCAACTGGTTGCTTGGCTCCCTTCAGAGTCTCACTGGGTACCAGACTCTTTCTTGATCAGTCACCCTTGTACTGCCTCCGGGTCTACCACACATTTAGGGGCTGTAAATGTAACCCTACAATCCCTTGACTCCTTGTATTTCCCAGGGCCACGTTGCTCTAACTGCACTTACTCAGAGCACTGCGTCGCTGTTTTCCGCTCCCCTCTCCCTTGCACTTCCCCCTCCCTAACCCCTTGCACTTCTCATTCTCAGACTTGCACAATCTGAATGACACAAGGCCTATTAAGATTGTTTGTCTTGTCCTCCCACTTTCGTCCCTCCCTTGAGTTATCGCGCCTATAAACACTTGTCTACAGGCGAGTTATAAATTACTTTTCACATCATATCATATCTGAGTGGATAAGGGTTTGGAGTGGGCTCTGACACAGAGCCAAGAGTAGTGTGGACAGGTAGTACACCTGCATGGCCCCGTAGGACACATGGGGCGGGTTGAGGAGAAGGGTGGCAGTAAGAAGACATCATAACGGTCAGTGAGGCAAGATGTGAACAATCAAAAAGCAGAGTCCAGATGTACAGAGAATGCAGGACGTGTATGAGGAAGTTGATGTGTAATGTTGACAATACTGCCAAGGGCTCAGGTCTAATAAGTGCTGAACATTACCATAATCTGGCTGTCCATTGTGGAAGTGCAACCTGAAAAATAATCCACATGCATCGATGTCCAAGGGAACATACACTTGCATGAATGTGTACAAACACACATCTGCACTGACATTCACCGTGACAAAGTTTTGACACCAGCATAAAATCTAATGTGTGAGAATCTAGATAGAGATTGTGATGGCCTCGAATGCAGACATTACTTGATTGATAGTACTCAACCTCACCTGGTGACAGAGCTGCCCTGATGTGATTACCTCATCACCTCCACCGGAAAATATACCTCCACATCTGTGAATGGAGGGCCAGTGCCTGGTAGAGGGCTTGGGGGCTAGGGAGGTGAAAGGGTGCAGGGTGGACCTCTCATGGAGTGAAGTCACTGGATGAATCAGGATCACTGCAACAACATAGGACATTGTATGTCACCAGCCATAGTAGCAAATCATGCCTACTCCATATATTGTAGAAAAACAGAGGGTGGGTGAGGCGCGTACTCTGGTTCCCAGTGTTAGATACCTGCTACATTTCAAGTTGCTGTTCTCCTCCAAGCGCTTTCATGTCTCTAACAATCATCAGGGAGGCTGTCTTTTCAGGTGTTTCAAATTTGTCTCAATAGGTCTCAAGGACTTGTGGTAGCTGTAGTCTGTTTAAGGTAACCTGGAACCAACTCCCCTCCTTTTTTCCTGGTGTGGGGAGGGGGGAAAACCAATGATGTGGCTCTCCTAGGTAGGGCATGGTGACCCTGGTGCCGCTGCTTCTAACCACTGCCTCTAAAGCCCTGGACTTCTGAACCAATTTTGTAGAAAAACAGAGGGTGGGTGAGGTGCGCACTCTGGTTCCCAGTGTTAGATACCTGCTGCATTTCAAGTTGCTGTTCTCCTCCAAGCGCTTTCATGTCTCTAACAATCATCAGGGAGGCTGTCTTTTCAGGTGTTTGAAATTTGTCTCAATAGGTCTCAAGGAATTGTGGTAGGTGTAGTCTGTTTTATCTGTTAACCGCCATTCAAGATTGGTGTGCTGCCAATTATCTTTGTCTGAATGCCCGCAAGACGGAGATCCTCCTCATCGGCACACCTTCACCATCCTTTCCCCTCACTCTCTGGCCGGCCTCCCTTGGCCCTCCTCCTACCCCCACCTGTGAGGCTAAGAACTTCGGGGTCATCTTTGACTCCACCCTTTCCTTCTCCACCCAGATCTCTGAGGTCTCTAAAAAGTCAAATTTCCGACTGCACCTCGTCAGAGGTACTCTGCCTTTCCTCTCCTTCCCCCAGAAGCCTCAATGGTACCTCAAGCTCTGGTTCTCTCTAGCTTGGACTATTGTAACAGCCTCTATCTAAATCTACCTGCCTCTACTCTCCGCCCTCTGCAACTAATCCAGAACAGGACTGCAAGACTTGTCCTTGGCCTCAAGCCCTGGGATCGTATCTCTCCAGCTCTGAAATCTCTCCACTGGCTCCCAGTGGATGCAAGGATTAAATTCAAAACCCTATGCATTGTCCACAAGGCTTTCTGGGGCCTGGGTCCAAACTACCTTCAGCTATACCTCCGCAAATACCTCCCCTCTCAAACTCTTCGCTCCTCTACCTCCAACACACTCAGGGTCAGTTGTTTTTCTAAGAAACGAGCTGGGGGTAGATCTCTGTCTTCGGCTGGGGCCTCCCTCTAGAACAGCCTCCCTGCCACTCTAAAACTTGAGGAGAAACCATCTCCGGTTCTGGAAGCACCTGAAGACCTTCCTCTTTTCTTCTGCCTTCGCTCCCCCTCTCCTCTGCTGATCTGTTCTCTCTTGGCACCATGCACCTGGCCACCCTCTGTCTTTTGGGCCCAGATACCTGCTCATCCTGCCACCCTCCCGCACTGCCTCCGGGCCACCCCTTGCACTGGGGTCTGTATCTGTATCCATACAGCCCCCCCTTTTTCTTCCTGCACTTATCAGACCTACCCTGTTGCTGCCTTAAACCTAGGACTTGCAAATTGCTAGCTGCATTACCACTGTTTGTTGCCTTTATTAGTTATTTATTGTTATTTATCTGTTTCTCCTCTGCTTCGCACTTTCCACCTCTCCCCCCTTCCATGCACTTTTCCCCTCACCCCTCTCCCATGCACTTGCGCGTTCTCAATGTCACTGGGCCTAGTAAGATCGCTGTTTTGTTCTCCCCTGTTCCCCTCCCTTGCCTTGTCGCGCTCTGAAACATTTGTGTACGGGCACGATAGAAATAAAATATCAATCAATCAATCAACATTAAATTTAAAGCAGTTCCAAAGCTAGTGACAAAGCCTGACTGGTGTATATCGAGTAGATTGGTCAGAGCGAGCCATTTTAGAAGGTCACGAAGTAGGAGTCTAGCTCGAAATTTACCCTGAACATCCAAAAGCACAATTGATCTATAGTTGGTAGGTTCATCTCTATTCACCTTTTTTAAAAATAGGAATGATTGTGGCTTCTCACCAGGGTGTTTTGCCAGTTAGAATTACTTTTTTGAATATCAGTTCAAGCGCAGATGCCCAGGCCTCGTGGTGAGCTTTAAGAATGGCATTAGTCAGGTTATCAGGACCCAGAGCTCTGGACTTACTTAGGTTTGAATTGTCATAATGATATCTAGAGTATCAAATACAACTTTTGTCAGATCCGGCGCTACCTGAGATAGTGGGGTCGCTTGAACGTTTGGAATACTAAACAACGTTTGGAAATGGTTTATCCATATGCTTTCGCTTATGGTGTTTAATTGGAGAGATTTGTGAGCATTTATGGGTGAATAGTGGATTATAAGCCACATGTATGTTACATATAATTACTTTAAGCATATATTCAGCATCATATCGTTTTTGAGCCAGGAGTACTTGTTTGATTTTGTTTTTATATCTAGTTTTAATAAAAGATATTCCTGCTGAATGGGTTATGGGAAAGAGACAATGTAACTCTTGTCTTAATTCCTTTTTAAATTCCTTTATATTAAAATTGAAGTTATGTCTATGCTTAAATCATGGAAAAAGGTTAGATTGCATTGATTGAGTTATACTTTGAATGCAATCTGTGTAGATTGTTTGTACGTTTATCTTTGAGCCAACATTGTATTCAGTAAGCTTATGATTTAGAGAAGCTATAAGTCGCGTGTTCCAATGTAGACGTTTTCTGTCATTATTCAACAACAGCGCTGTTGTATAGTATTGGTTAGTTTGCCATAAGTGAGGAGACCAGTGGGTTTCAAGGATGTTGTGGTCACTGGAAATTGAGGTGGTTACTTGAAAAGATGCTATATGTTTGTTTGCGTGTGCTGATATGAACACATATTCTATCACCAAAGTACTCCGTCCTCTAGACGTGAAAGCAGGAGGACTATAATTGATAGAGGAGCCATTTAGCATGGTGAATGTTCTAATTTCTATTGGTGTGGTCCATTTTGCTGCTTGGGAGGTAGATTGGGAGTTGACTATATTGATGGAATTCATATTGAAGTCTCCTGCAATGATAGTTGTTAGGACGCGATGGTGACGTAAGATTCAATGTAGTATGGCTTCAATCTTGTCCATAAATTGGGATTATTTTGGTGAGGCGGGGTCCCAGTATATGTTTATTATTATTAACATAGGGAAGAGTGGGTTGTGAGGATTGATGGTGTGGGTTCTGACCGCTTGGATGCCCAGATCGGCGATAACCAAGGCTCAATGTGTAATTCAGAGCCAGTTCGGGCTGCTATTAGCAGGCCTGCATCAGGGCAGCTTCTAGCTGATTTAGTAGCAGATATTTCAGCAATTTCATGATCGGCCCAGATGGGTGTAGTCATCAATCAGCTTTCTTGGAAGAGTGTTCAGTCACATGCATTTAAGGGTGGTGGCATATTCTTCAAGTGATGAGAGAATCCTCTTGTATTCCAGGAGGCCAATGAGCAGGAATGTAACAAGGTTCCCTTATTATACTATTGGTTAGGTAGATTGTATGAGGTGGCTCTGGCTTTGTTGATCCATGCCCACTTGGATATTGGCTGAGTCTGCGGAGGCGGTGGTATGCTGTTTTTACAATGGCAGCAATTTTCCTATTTTGTGAGAGGGACTTGTCACGTATCTGGATGATGAAATTCTCTGGTTTAGCTTCTGGAAGTTTAGGGGACGTTCTATGGGCAACAGTGGACATTGAACTTCAAGGATCATGCATTTCCACAGCAGCCCGTGCCTTTTTTTTGCCAAATTAGGTTTTTAACAATTCGAGAAGGAATAATTGCTTCTACTATGTCCTGATTAGATGCAGTAGGATATCGTACCAGGTCAATGGGCCTCATTACAAGGAAGGAGGTAACCATGCTGCTTTTTGCGGCATAGCTACCCCCATTCCGGGTACCGGATCCGGGTTCCCTGAATGGGGAAATACTGGACCATTCCGACCTTGGAGGGCCTGGTATTTACCCATTCTAGGAACCTGGACCGGTCCATCCCCATTCCCATTTGAGCCCCCTTAGGGCTCAATGGGGATGGGGAGCATGCTAACAATGGGCCCATTAATAACGGGCCCATTGTTAGCATGCTGGACCGCTCACGGGACCCGCTAAGGACGTCTGGCAAAACCAGGTGTCCGTAGCAGGTCCCGCTAGCGGACCTCGTAATGAGGCAGTAGGGGGTTAACGGGGCCGGCAGCTCTACCAGCCCTGTTAACCCCCTACCGCCTTTATCATAATGAGGCCCAATGTCAGCCAACCCTATATGCTGTAAAACAGGAATTGAGTTTAGCACTGTGAGTAAAGGTTGTCCTATTGGGATAAGGATATTCATAGGGTCTTTCCAACATGGTGATTCATATACTTTCCTCGTTTAATAGGACTGGTTTGAGTGAATGATTATCGGAGATTTGGGGTATGCAGGCTGCTTGGGAGTTCGATTGTGGACCACAAGAAAGTTGTGGGGGGTAGGATAGCATTATTAGGCACATCCGTCTGAGTTTGTGGCACCACCAAAGGTTGCTGTATGGGTGAGGTAACTGCTGAGTTAGTTGCTTCATTATCATTATAAGCAGAATTAAATAGAACAGGAAAGTTCAATGCTAGCCAGTCTACTTTACTAGTAAGGACACTGAGGGTTACAGATTGAGCACCAGCTTTCTGATCAAGTATTTCAAATAGCTTAGTTAAAGTAAAGATGCTATTATTAATCCCCATAAGGGCTGAGTCCAATGCAGAGTTTGATGTCGAGGAGAATCCAAAGGAAGGTTGATGCATGGGTTTGGTGAAGGACACGACCATCAAGGATTCCGATTCAACCGAGGCAGATGAAATATTGTGGTTTGACCGGTTGTTGGAAAATAGGACTCACACGGTGGATAGTCTCGGGGGAGCAGGTTTTATTGGTGTAAGACAGGAACAGTCGGCAGATTGATTCGTTTGGATCGTGTCAGACTTCTGGTATGGAGTGGAGTTGTGTCTCATGTGACTGAATGGATGGAAGACCACATAGAGGAAAAACAGGACACTTCCTTGCAGTCGCTGGTGGAGGTAGAAGGGGGCTGATAGTAGAGTAGCAGAGTAGCTGCACAGCGGCGGTGCAGCAGTCAGCAGTAAGTACTTGCTTTTACTCGTGCTTGGAGTGCGCATACTGGTGCACGTGCCGGACAAATTTATGGTGACCACGTGGATGGGGGCGTGGCTATAGGAATAAGTGAGAGAAATACGGTAATTAGAACGTTTTTTAGCAGGTGTTAAAGTCCATGGGGTATGATAAGTCCAAAGGTGCAGTTCTAATACCCAACAGGTTCCAATTGTTGAAAGTCGTGAATGGTTGCTTTTAGAAAGTTCGTAGCATGGAGAAGATATTCTCAGAGCAGTACAGCAGTCAATACTTGCTTGTACTTGTGCTTGGTGCATTTTATTCTGTACTGGTTGAGAGTCTTGCTGTAATTTCTCTGCTTTATTTGGTGTGGCATCAAACTTACTCAGCCATCTGATTGTTGCTTTCTGACTAATTTCTGCTGCATTTGATGTGGTCCCCTCTACACCATGAGTTGGGTTTTTCCAAATTGTTCTCCCTTGTGGATGTTGCTTTATCTACCTGTTAATGCTAGTTGGTGTAGTCCTGTTCTCTATGAGAGGAGGCTTGCCCAAACTTGTGACCCACTCCACTGTCTCTCCATTCCAACCGCACACTGTGCCTGGACCTGTTCATTTACATTCAATGTCCTTCTCCTCCCTTCCACATTAGCCTTGCTCCTTCCTCACTGACCAGCTCCTCTCCTTTTCCCCCATCTCCCATGCATGTTATGTCACGGCACTCGATTGTTCCGAATTGCTCATGGCCTAATAGGATCGGTTTTGTTTTCTTTTTTGTTTCTGCTCCCCCTTTTCTCCCTGTCCTTCTCTCTGCTTTGCCCTTCACCCCCTATCTGCCGAATTTTATATTACAGCACTTGCATGTTCTAGATGTTCATGGCCTAGTAGGATTGTTTTTGTATTGTTATTCTTCCATGTTCCCCCTCCCTTGCCTTGATGCGTTTTGTAGAACAAACAGGATGGGTAAAGCAAATGATACATTTGTATCAGACTAGGTATCAGGCTTATCAACGCAAGGACAACATTAATGGACACCAATCTGGAATTTCAGAAAATGTATAGCCCTACACACAACAATATGGATGCCGGGAGGAAACCACCACTTCAAAGGGTACTTTGGTGAGAAGGTTTAATCTTTTTTGAAAAACAAAATTCATACATCGACCAATATATATAAACAAACAAACTTATATGGCAGGGATGCAAACGGAATTTCATCTTGCCATGTGTGCCTCAGAGGGAAACCAACTTATTGTAATCAAACAGCCATCCAGTGTCAATGTACAAGAAACAAATCTGCAAAACACTTGGAGGGAGAAGCCACCCCAACCTTACACACATAACAACCGCCTCACATTCATACCCATCATAGTCAACATAAACGAAAAAATGCAATGTAATAACACAACAAACACAAGATTATGAACAAATGAACAATGTGGCAAATAATCATAGGTGATATATACAATTAATTTACTTCACTGCGCCAAACCTAAGGCTTAACAGTTTTCAAAGGTGAATGTATTGGTCTCACTGGTGGGAATAAACAATTTAAGACATTTCACATGTGAGAAACAAAAGTAAAAAACAGTAATCTCATGGCTCCCAGATTGATGAACTGTCGACTCAGGTTTTGGGCTACCCCGGCCTCCAGCGAAAGCCAGGACTAGCCCTCTTTAGGACAGCACATGTGGAGGTTGGGGGATTCTTGTTTTCAATAGTTAGATGCGATCTATAAGTGGATTCAAAGACACATGGAGGCTGGTTTAGTGCCCATGTGGTGTTCACACCCACACAGATGTTCAAACACAATGACTAACAGAGACATCAATCACTAATGTAGCATGAAGAAATTCAGCAAGAGGTTTGCTTTGAAACACCAGTTGGCTGTATAGGCGCATAACAAATATAGACAATTAACCCATTGTTACCTGCACATGTGATCCTGTTTTAATCAAGTTAACCATGGCAGTTCAAATCACTGTGAGTGTCTGCATCTCCAGTACTGCACTCAATATTCCCTTGAGAGGGCCACAGCACATGTCTCAAGGTCGGAGAAAAAATAAATAAAACACTCCATCCCGAGCAACGGGGCAATAAAATTAAAAAATCAGACTACGCCAGCTAGTTTCAAAACAACAAAATAATATCCATCCTGGGCTGGGGGTAAATAAATGTCCACCCTAGACGAGGGAGGGGAGGGTGCCAAAAGAAAATAGAATCCATGGTCTCATGTAAATCATTACAGAGGTGGTTGAGGTGGCATGGGTGTGCTGGAACTGCCAACCTGTGGCGGAACCTGAGGTGGTTGTGGGGGTGGTGGTGGATCCAGTCCATGTAGTGCCAAACCTGGTCTTCATTGGCTGGAGTCAGCCATGACACAGATGTATGCAGCAGCACACTAAAGATGGTGAGACGACGGTGCACTTTATCCCAAATGGCAACAGAGTATGTATGTGTGCTGACTCGTGACACCTCAATTTGCTGCGACAGCGTCTGCCCCAAGGCATCCATCACTTCATGGAGCTGGGTCCTCGTGGCTGATAGTTCATTGTGCAATGAAGCCCTCAAGCTCTCCATCTTATGGCAGTTGGATTTATGAGATGCCAACATCTGCCGCTGTAGGGCCTTTCTATGTGCCTTAGCATCTGCATGCAGGGAGTCCTGCAGACATTTCAGAGAAACCCATCAGCCGTTGATGTTTACCTCTGCGTCCTGACTTTGGGAGAGCCTTGAGACTGCCCAATTATCTGATGTTGTGCATCACCAGCCGCTGGTGTTGAAATGTTCTCGGCCATGTGATCCATGCCCTCTGCAACATGACCAAACATATTGCCATGCCAGATGGCGTCACGCAACATCTGCTGCCACGACACTGTCTCTCCAGCATGCACACGCCCACCACTTATGCTGGGCCCACGGTGGTGTGATGTAAGGCAATTTGTTGCAGGGCCCCTGTCATTGGCTGCAGGTCTGCAACCCTCCATTGGACATTATCCCCAGAACCTGGCACCAACTCATGGGAGCGAGGGCTTGCAGTCACAACCACCGCAGACGTGGGTCTCACCACTGACTGGCCTTGTGAAGCCTGGTGCACCACTGCAAACTCAACAGCCCATGCAATCTGCCCATTGTGGCACTCAACTTCTCCTTCGTTGAGTCATCCACTTCTGGTACTGCATCCGAATCAGAACACTCAGAAGAGTCTGAAGAAGCAGGAGCATGACTGATGATCACCTGTAGCACCTCAGGATTTTCATGATGGACACCCCTGCATCCACTAATGGACTGAAGTACAACCTCCTCTTCTTCCTTCTCCTCTACATCTGCTGCATCCTCATCTGCACCAGTGTAGACAACAACATTTTGAGACAAGTGTATCCTCACAAAAATACTCATGTGCATATAAGTGCACACAGAGTGAATATGGCTGTACACCCATACACCAGATATCATGACTTTTCACACTGTGAGCAGTATGCAACAGATGCATGGCTTTTCTCAACATATGCCCATGTGTCTTGCCCATGCAGTTAGTGTGAATCTAGCCATACAGATGTGACCTACTCATGACTAATAGGCCGAAAAACAGGCATTTAAGGACACAACCCATGCAGAAGTACTGCACATGGTTCACTGTATTGCTGAAGGCTAGCTCATGGCATCAGTTAGCCATCCAAATTCACATATACTACCAAGAACATCTGTGTGCTGACATTGCCATTCACATGAGATTGTCAAGTGAAGTGTCATACAATGACTGTCCATGAGTGAGTGACTGACAGTCATTGAGTGTCACATTGAATGGCACTGTCATGTAAGGGGCGCTGTCATGTCACACAATGTGCAGTGATACTTCATATTGTGTGTGTTGGCTGGGCACCATATCCGCCTTTGCACAGTGTGACCGCAAAGCTCAGTAGTCCATTCAGCCAGCTCTGTGTAACTTATACACAAAAGAGTGCACTGTGAACATTAAATATGCAGCTTCTACACGTGTGACATACTTTATCTACACTCAATCACATGAATCAATCACACAATTCACCACAAATGGAACACTCCCCTGTACCAAACCCACATACCACACTGCTACCACATAGTATGCACTGTCTGCATGCCAGCACTTAATAGAGATGCTAATGCAAGCACGGTCTGTCGAAGCATGGTCCTGGTCTGTTGTGCACATATCACCCATGAGGCATGCATAATGCTGAGTTGGCAGTGTCACTGTAAAGGTTGACCGCATATGACATGTCAAGAGCAGATTTTGTCATTCATGCTGCTAAGGCTCATTCATAGACTGGGAATCGTACATAGATGCAACATTATTTCCCTACATTCATGCATCCTGTATAGGTGATTTTGTTTGGGTGTCAATCCCTGTCTATTAGCAGCATTCTACAAAGATGTGTCCGTATTGTTTAGCAGTCATTCTCAGACTAAGAACCGACACTTCATCATCTACATATCTCATGACACTAGGAGCAACGTAGGGCAAATGCCACATCTGAGTGGGTGATGTTGCTGCCATGTCATTCCTCATCAAACAGATTCCATAAGTCAGAATGAGCATGCATATCTCAAAGACACAGAGAGGGCAATGTTTGTGTGAGTGTTGTCAACAGTGATGAGAGCAACAAGGCATGTGTCAGCCATGTATCGACTGATAACCACATACAGGCCTTACATGTCAAACTGGTTATACAATCTTCAACTGCATCGTCATATTTGCTATCTGCAAATGCACAAACATAACATGCAATGCAGACAGGCACACCCATTGGCATGAATCAACTCCATAATCTTTTGCATGGGTTGTCTACAGACATATCAATGGAAGAGTACCAGACTGACCACCTTGACATGATGCCCCTCCATCAACTGATTTGACCTATGAATTGACTAGTGTATGCCCTTGCAATTTACAAGTTAAGTTATCTGAACATAACACCTAATACACAGGGCAGTGGTATGTGTGCACTCATACCCTGTTAGGCTGGTCACACCACAATGTGTCATTACAGTCAGATTTGTAATGCATCCTGACAAGTCATTCTGCAAGAGTAGGTGACATTTCATACATGCACCGTGGCAACAAATGTGCCTGGACAACATGTGTTGCATGTACTTGATGTACAATGCAATGAGACAGGCCCCATGAATGTTGCAATGAATGATTAACGTGGTTGAGGAATTTCTGAACATGACACAGGTGTGCCTTGTCGGTGATGTGTGCCTGTCATGGGGACACATCATTAGGTCTTGCTATGTGCAAATGCGTTTGACATTGCAACCGTGCATGCAAATACTGGCACAGCTGTGAGGCCCAGTAGACATTGATGTGTACTGTCACACAAACATGTGCCACAGATATGAACCACACAGCATCTTCACAGAGTGCACGTCATGTAACAGTAGTGAATATGGTAGCAAACATGCATTGTCCAAGAATGGCTGTCAACTGGAGCCAGCTGTACTTTGACACATATATATGTTACTCAGACATGATAGTCCATACATACATACAATGCATACAAATGCCACTCACCAGATGTGCACTCATGGGTCTCCATGCCTCGCATGCCTTGTATCAGCTCAGTGCTGATGAGTTGACTCATAGCCTTTTCAATTCGGGTCAGCTGCTCCTCCTTTGCTAGCCCCCCCTCCAGTGGCCAGTGCAAAGGCCAGGTTGTCACTGAGCTTCTTCTTGGTCCTTCCTGTGAGGTAATGTATCCGCTTCCGGACCTGTTCAACATTGCAGACCTCCACACCACGTGCATTGATGCTGGCTGTGACCGTAATCCAATGATGCACCAATCGTTGCACTGGAGTAAAGGTGCTGCACGCATATGGGTACATCTCATGATGGTGTTATGTGACATAGTCTACGAGAATCTCGAGCTCCTCTTCAGTGAATTGCCTCTTCCTCTGTGGACTCTTCTCCTGTGCCGTGTCTTGGGGTGGAGACGCTTCCTGCCCTGCAGGGCATCCCCGCTTGCTCCTAGTGGCCTTAGGTGATGCTGCTTCACCTGTCTGCCTCCGACCACATTCACACCCAGGTGCCGGGTCACTCGCTTAGGGCTGAGACACATGTGCCCTCACCACATCGCTGTCTACTACCTTTCCCTTTTGGGGCCTTACCACTCATGGTGCAGATGAAAAGGATGAATGTAATACACACCAATATATTGTTCTGTGCAATATAAGCAAGGGAACAGTCTACGTGATGTACTAAGTAGGTGTGTGGTCCAGCAAGACTCCATGTACCCCAACAGCAATAAATATGCTGTACATGATACACGGAGGCACCCCAAGATCTAAACATTGTGTATGTGATACCAAGAAAGCTTCTGAAAGGTGAAAAGCGGTATGCTATATGCAGTGGCACCCCAAAACATAAATATTGCATATGCGATACACCGTAGCCCTCAAAATGGACAAAACTGCATGCACGTATGTGTGGAGGCAAACTGCAAAAAGAAAAATGCTGTATGTGTTACTTGAAGGAAATGGTCTTCAAATCACCCCCAAATGCATGTATGCAAAACTCGTCTGTCTTTGTACTTTCACGGGCACAACCATTGATGCGCGCTGCGTTCCTTAAATATCAACATCATTGCCATGAGCCATGTAGGTGTGCTGCGTGTAGCACATGTCACGTAACATATGCGCTAATGCCGTTTACTCTGTATTCAGCAGCCTCTGATGCAAGACACGTGCGACAACCCTTCTCCAGCCTCCAGTGTCAATTCTACTGTCTCCTCATGCCATTTGCTGCCTCCCTCCTTGCCAGAGTCGGTGCCTGCTGACCACCTGCACTGTGTTGGGAGTGCCTGTTGACCCACCATTGCCTTCCCTGTGGCCAACTCATTTTCTGTGCCGGATTCCTACCTCTCCATTCCACAGCCACTGCTCCATAGCCCATTTCCAGGACCAGTTTGCCCACCCACCCCTGCCTTGGTGGTTGCCATGTCTGGGCCATCTTCATCTTCACCAAGCAGCACCCCCACAGCAGCGAGGAAGAGGGCTGCCAACTTCACCTCCAAAGAAGTTGGCATCCTGGTGGATCTGGTCCTGGAGAACTGTGATGCCCTCTTCAACCCAGCAACGCAGCAGGAGACTGAAGGATGCAAGCAGATTTGGGTGAACATCGCAACTGCCATCAATGGGGAGGGGGTGTCAGACCACTGCCCGAAGAGCGTGCACAAGCAATCGGAAGACCTCAAGTCCAGGACCCACTCCAAGGCATTAGCAGCCCTGGAGGCTGGTGCCACCATGGAGGTGCAGGCTGCTGCAAGTTCCTAGAGACGTTCTACCCAGAGCTATATCCCCAGATCTGTGATTGGCAATGGCGTCCGGATGATGCTGGTGAGTAGCCACGTGATGCACTGCTCTACAGTGCATGTGTGTTGTGCATGGGCCTGCATGACTGCAGTTACTTCCTTCTGTATGGAGCATGTGTGTTTCGGTGATTCAAAGTGGCATGCAGGCCCCAGACATTGCTTGCCATATTTGATATCAGACATCTATTGATTGGACGTGTGCCGGTATGTGCAGTGGTCGTAGTTGTTGACTTGCACCAAGCATGCTCATGCAATGTCAGTTGATGGTCACACACTTTTGGACTGTAAGGGTGCCGGATTAGGATGTTGTGCCCATGTGAAAGGCATAAATGATGAACATATTGTTGTGTGGTCCACTACAAAGTGTAGCTATCCAACCACAACGTGTGTAGGTGACACATGTATATGGATTTTGGTGATTGTCATTTGGGAGCTTTGACCTTTCAGGGACATTGATGTGTTCTGTCATTGCACTTCATGTGAAGTCAGAGTTGACATGTGATCATGCTATGTGTATGTGCTTGGGGCTAAAGCATTCTTGCATGTTCGTGTGCATGGATGTGTTGCATGTTTACAGGTCAGGCTGTCCGGGACGCATGTTGGTGGATGTCGTTGTGCAGACAGATACCCAAACACATGTTTATTGTGCATAGCACACTCATAATTGCCTACTGAGATCCACCATTCCACTGGGTGTCTTGCCACCAATGTGTTCCCAGCAGTAACCCGGTCCATCTGTCCTTCCATACATTCTGTGGTTGGCCAACCTACCAGATGAATCCCTGCCCAGCTCTGTGTCCCAATGCCATGACTCCCGTGGCAACGTAAAAGGTTGCAGTTGGGTCACCTTGGCATTACCATTGGGCCATGTCATGTTTCCTTGTATGTTTCTGTGGACCGTCATCTATGTGCTTTGTTAACATGTGAATGTGTCATGACTGTGCTCATCATTGAACCTGGAGTGGTGTGTATGTTTTTATGGTAGTTGGATGCTGTGTGTGTGTGTGTGGCTGATGCTAGTTGACCCATGGTGACTTCATGTTATTGTGAATGTTGTGTATGCCACACATGCGTTGCACTGTCGACTGATGTCAATGTTCGATGTCTCCTTTTCCACAGTTGCTGCAGCTAGTGAAAAGGGTGGGAGCTCTGCTGTGGAGCATTCATGCAGGGACTAGCCTAACAGCTCAAGGTGCAGAACAAAGCCATGCCCCCATGACAGCACCTCATCGGGGAGCAATGTGGCTGAGGGAGCACCTGGACCATCACGTGTGGCTGCTGTGGGTAGGTCCCAGGCAGTCAAGAAGGCAGGGGTCTCCTTAGCAGCGGTGGGAAACAGTGATGCCACACAGAGGCCATCCACGGGAGAAGACACCCTGGAGTCATCCAGGTTGATGGAGGTGGAGGAGGTGGCCATTGCAGCCCAACACAAGGGTTCAGGTGGGGGTGTTGAGGAGGGTGTGCATGCTACAACCCTGCCCCAGGGGCATGAGGCTGTGCAGGCCACTGTGAAAGTGCCTGCACAAAATCCTGTCCTGGGACCATTGGATGCAGACCATTGGATGAACCACCTTTAGGGATGCCTCCACCCAGACAGGCATCCCCATGCCAGCCGATGTGTCCGTACGGAATCATGTGCAGCCCCTGCTGGCTGGTCTCACGAGGCAGACTCCAGTCATCCGTAATGATGTGCAGACTACTTGCAGTATGCTTGTACATCATCACAATGAGGTTTGTCGCCTCATGGCCTTGCTGGAAACATCATTGATCTCTGGGCGGCTCCATCGGCTGTTCTCTGTCGTGACCCCCTCCTCCACTTCCTCCTCTGTGCACCAGACATCCTCCAGGGTGCCTTCTGGGCCACATTCCAGCATGCCCCCCTGTGCACCAGTTCCTCCACCCCCACACCATCTGTTGGAGCTAACATCTCTGCCCGAGGTGGGAGGCCCTTCAATATCAGATGAGGTGGTCACTGTGCCTACCAAGGCACCGACACAGCCACAGGCAGAGGAGTGTCAGCAGGCACCTCTGTGCAGTGCAGGTGCTGTATGCCCCCGACAACAGTCATAAGGTCAGAGGGCGTATTCACACAGCTTTCACTCTGCACGGCGGCAGCAGATGGTGACTGTGAGGAGGCAGAATGTGACAGGGCATACCACCCCGAGCAGGCATGTGGCACCTTTGAGGCAAGAGGACCATAGGGGGCCATACAGGCTTTGTCTTCCATGTTCAGGTGCTAAAAGAGGCAGCTGGTGTCAGAGAGGCAGGAGGCTGCAGTGATGGTGGCCAGGGCTGAGGTGGCACTGTGGCTAGCATGGAGATGGGCTGCCATCCTGGAAGCAACCTTCAGGTCGGCAGAGGAGGCGGAACAACAGATGGTGGCCAACCTGCAAGTCTACCAGGCAACAATGGAGGCCCACTTGAGGGAGGGTGGTGTTGCCTATTACTCAGCCCTGGTTGAACAGTTGTCAAAGATTGGAGAGAACTAGCTTGCTGCCTTTTTAAATAGTTATCTAGGATTAGGTTTCAATTGTGATGTTCCTTTCTTATTCACTGGACTTCAAGACATTCCTTGCCTTGTTTTAAGCACATAGTCCTATTTCAATAGAGGTTTTCCATCACTTCATGCCATGCTTCGTGCAGTCTATTTGTCTGTATACGCATGCTCCCATTGCATCTGTTCATTGTCGGTAACGTGTATTGTGGCTTCAACGTGTGTGTCATGTTGATGCTGTGATGTTTGCTGGTGGAGGGGTGAACAATATGCCTGTCGTATGGGGTGTGGCCATCAGACAGCTTGAGGTTGCACTGGATGATTTACATATTCCATTACGTGTGCATCGCAACTGTGTGTTTGGCATCAGGGTGTAAGTGTGGTTGGCTTGGAGGCTTCAGTTATGTGTGTGATGGTGAACATACGGGTATGGTTGCAGGATGTGTGGATGCCTCATGATGTTTTTTTGTTGACTCTCATTGGGGATGAATTACCACCTGTTCATTTGCACTTCCACGCGTTCCACATGTTTACATTGTGTGTAGTACATGGTGTCACCTGTATTGCCTCTGCACATTTGCTACTGGAGGTGGTATTTCTTTTGCATTGTTTCCTTTCAGGTCCTCTGTTATTCAGGTGTCCCCTTGGTGCATGCTTGGGATAGTGTATATACCCACACTCTATTCACTGTAATGTGTATTTGACATTGTGGGTGCTGTGGTGGGATGTGGGCTCACAGTAGGTTGGTGGCCTGGACACATCACTTGCGCAGACATTTCATTGCTGTGTCACTCCCATGTGATGCTCAACCACCCAACCACATCTGCAGTCACGCTCTGCCTGCTCTCATATCATGCACCTCCTCTGCCACTGGAATGCAGATGAGTCCCTCGAGTAGTGTTGCTGTGTGGCAGAACACATTTTCTGTCTCACTGGTTCATACACTCTCTGAATTAGCTTCCCAGCACTGATACAAAGGGCTGTCATGTTCTTGTCCCTGACAGGGACTTTGACACCCCTACCACTGGGGATACTTTTGCCTAGGCAGTAATGCACCCAGTCATTCTCTGTGGATATTCCCAATCTATGATCATGTGTATTTTTGTCTTCCACAGGCATTCACTTGCTGTGCTTTGAGGCCTTTACAATGACACATGGTCAATATGCACATGCTACTTTGCATTTCATTCACATGCCACATGTACATGGGGTTGCCAAAGTTAAGCTGGGGCAACAGTGTGCTGTCCAGTTGAGGTGCTGCAGCTTCCGGTCTGCCAGGGAGTGACAGGAGATGCTCCAGTCCTTAATTCAACAACAGAGATACCAGTTGATCGTGTTGGTGGTGGACATGTAGCAGGTCTGCTTCATGGTGGAAGCAGACCAAAGAGGTTGAGATATGTTGTTACTCCACATTGAACTGGTATGGTGGCAGACTGTCAGGGTGCTGCCCGGGGTATTGGCAGAAGTGAGGAGGGCTGGTGGGTGGTGTCAGGACTTGAAGGGGCTGCCTGTGGTATTGGCAGAGGTGAGGGGGCTAGTGGGTGGTGTCAGGACTTAAGGGGGCTGCCTGGGTATTGGAGGGGGTCAGTGGGTTTAGTTGGAACTTGAAGGGGCTGCCAGGGGTAGTGGTGGAGGTGACAGGTGTGTGGGGAGAGGGGTGTACTGTCAGGTTGCTGCTGGGGTAGTGTCAGAGGTGAGGGGGGCTGGTGGGCAGTTTTGGGACTTGGGGGTTCTGTCTGGTGTATTGGCAGAGATGAAGGGGGCTGGTGGGTGGTGACAGTACTTGAAGGGGCTGCCTAGGGCTAGTGGGGGAGGTAACGGTGGTGTGGGTATGGGGGTCTACTGTCACAGTTCTGCCTGGGGAAGTGGTGGAAGTGAGGCGGACTGATGGGTGATGTCAGGAGTTGAGAGGGCTGCCTGGGGTTGTGTTAGAGGTGGGGGGTCTGGAGTGTGGTCTCAGGACTTAAGGGGACTGCCTGGGGTAGTGTCGGAGGTGAGGAGGGCTAGTGGGTGGTGTCAGGGCTTGAGTTGGCTGCTATGACTTAGCGGTATCTGCCAGCAATGTAGGTACGTTGGGAGTTGAGGGTGCACTCTACAGTTTTGCAGGGGTGCAGCAGTTACTTATGGGGGACCTCAAGCAGTTTGGCTGGAGTGCAGCAGTTACTTACGGGGGACCTCTTGCAGTTTTGCTGGGGTGCAGCTGTTACTTACGGAGGACTCTTGCAGGTTCGCAGTGCTGCAGCCATTACTTGTGAGGGACCACATGCAGTTGCTCCAGGTTGCTAGATGGTGGGTCAGAGATGGACTCGAAGGTTTGCGCACAGGTCGATCTTTGTGAATGGTTTTGGTTTGCGTGGGGGACATGTTGTGGGTGTTCCTTGTGCAGCTCGGTTTTCTTTGCACGTTGGGTTACTTTGCAGTTTGAAATCCATGAATACACGGGACACGAAATGTTGCTTTACGTGCAGAGTACTTTGCAGGGTCTATGCACTTATTCAATAAATCGGCCATTAGACTTCCTGAACATTTCTCTCCTTCCTTCCATTTTTCTAGGCCCACATTCAAAACCTTGTTAACAAAGGGTCCATTGAAGTTGATCTTAAAATGGTGAAATCATTTCCAATTGCATTTGTTCAATTTTTCACTTTTCACAATCTCTAGAGAAATTTAATTATTACACGTTCCCTATCCTGAGTTCACTGTTTACTAAGGTTTTGTTACCTGTTTAATCCGTTACATTGCGGTTGTTTAGGTCCAGTGTATTGCACAATCCCGGGGAAGTTTTATACCGTGGTTTGCCCAATCCACTAAAGGAGAGCCACACACATTTCACTTGCATATATGCTCATTGTTGATATCATTACATTCGATTTTAAAGTTCAATTATCTGTCAGACTAAATAATGTAAATAGAGTTAACCATCAAATCTGGGAGTGCCTATCTACTTTCCCACAGGGGTCATCTCAACTTATTTAAGAAAAAACATAGGGATCCTGACAAGCACAATTAAGAAAGTAAGCATACACTTAAATTTACTAAATTCCAATGAAGTAACATATATAGTCATTATATCACAGATAAAATGTAATATTGTATAAAAAACGAATTGTATTATTTCATCCTATCAGAACAATGTGTAAACTAGTCTATACATGTATTTATTTTGATATGTCTACTGCGCAATTAGCCCTGAGGCATTTAAAATGTGCATTGTTTCCAAGTCCATTTCATGAAAAGACTGCTTCCATGTTAGGTACTTCAGTGTCTCTGTTATCTGGTCCCACCGATTGCAACTTAGGTTGTTAAAATTGGTATTTTTGAATTTGCCCTAGAAAAGTTAGTGAAGGAACATATATAGTGGGTGCATCACAGAGGAAATTAAACATTGCACAAAATACTACATTCATTATCTTACTTGAACCTCTCAGGAAAACTTGTAAAATAATCAACGCATTTAAAACTTTCATTGTTTCCAAGTACAATACATCTAGACTGACTGGCTAAGTACTTCAATGTTTGATGTCTGGTCCCACGGACTGGAAATTGTGTTGCTAAAATTGGTGTTTCTGCGTTTATCCCACCATTTTTGTCAACATCACTGAACATTTGTGTTAGGCAGAATCATATGCAGTGCCCTTAGGGACCACTGCACACAATTAAGACTACAAGCGGTAATACAATTTCACCTTTGGTACAAGCCTGTACTACACAGTAAAGTGGTAGCAGTGGCTCAGCAGCCAGACTTATCTCAAGAGCAAATGAGCAGTAGTAGAGATTACACAAAGGACTACAATTACTGTGACTGAAGCAAACACTGACTCAAGGTTTCTGGTTGAAAAAATATAAGTACATTTATTTGTAAACCATCTGTTCACAAAACACTTCACTTCTATTAAAATAAAACCACACTTCAGATTTACTCCACACAACCAATTCCCCTTGTGCAGAACAATTCAAGGTAAGTACATTGGGATTTGACAGACCAGTGTTGTGAAACAAAGATGTTACCCGGGGTTCATACGCGATCACTTTTTGACAGTAATGACAGTTCGGCCTTACGAAAGAGAAGCATACCTGCGGGAAGGAATGCAACCGAAGTCAAATACATTTAGCACATGAATTAAGACAAGAGAATTGGGGATACAAATCATAGGCAATACTTTTGTTAAAGGCAACTTGAATCAGAGGACACTCTCTAAAAGATAGATAAAAGTCAATAGGCCTGTGCCAGTGTCAAATGTAACAGGAGTCCTGTTGCCGAGGATCACACAGTTAGAACAGTTGACGATTTGAGATTGTCAGGAGTACTTAGATGTTGTCACAAAGGGAAGCAAAAGTTTTAAGAGGGAAGTTAAAAAAGGACAAGCCTTTGGTGAGGAAGAAGGGTTCACCCCAATTCCTCGAAGTCGGACACAGTACCTTATTCGTTGAAGAAAGCTGGTGCCACGGCAGTTGCTTCTGGTAGTTCCTGCAGACTCACGGTTCCTGGAGCTTCAGTTGTGGGGACAAGAAGGAGGAAGTCTGGAGCGATCTGCACTACCCAGGGATGAAGCCAGCAGCAGCCAAGCAACGGCAAATAAAAGGTGTGCTTCTTTAAAACGGAGAGGCTCTTCATATGGCTATCCGGACCACTACAGCTGTGTGCAGCAATTTTGACCAAGAAGAGGATTCTCTGGCTGTGGAGGGTGAGCTGGTTGATCCCACCAGGCTCAAGTGAAGAAGACTCCAGACTGGATCTTCTTTAACGATGAAGGGTAAATAGCTCAGGACTGCAGCAGGGCTTCATCGGGACTCGGGAGTTGCAGCAGCCATCTTCTTCTCCGCTTCTTTTCAGTTCTTGCAGTTCCAGTGGCGACTATGACTTCCAGCCCAAAAGTCCTGCCTTTTATGCCAAGATACCCCATTCACACAGCCTGGCTGTCAATCACTCAGCAGAGGGGTTGTCCGGCCAGGAGAACCACCTCAGCCAATCAACACAAAGTGCGACTTGGGTCTCCAAGGAGACCTTGTGCAGGGGGTGACTAAACCCCTCCCTCACATTCAGCCACCTAGACACCCAGACACCAATGGAGGGCTTCTGGACAGAAGCCCGCCAAAGGACAGTGAACAAAGAAGGAAAACCTGGTTTGGCGTGAAAAGTAAAACACAAGAAGGACTTTAACAAAAAGAAATGGCGACTAAACTCCAACTGAGCCAAAATAAAAAGTATTTGCTCAAGCGGGTTTATGTTTGAGGCTAATACAATAGCCTACAAAAGTACCACATTTATATATTATAATCGCGGTAGAACAGTTAGGGTAGATACCACTGCCACCAGCCAACTCTAAATGTTATGAGAGCAAAACAAAGCTCCAAGAGGCACATGACAAAAAGGGGTAGAAATGAACCTTTTCCAATACTCCATGTAAGATGGGTGTACTGGGTCTGTAGTTTAAAGTGATTATATAAAGTTAATGGCAACTTTACATGTTTCTGGGGGACAGTAGTCAGCCCCATATAAATGGAGTCAGTGGGAAGTCTCAAAGACAACCCTGTGTCACTGCACTGAAGTTGCTGTGTAACACACACAAAAAGTGGGGCTCATGGAGTGGTGTGGCTCCAGAGCCCAAGATCACACAAAAAGTAGAAACATACATGGCAAAACACATGTAAGAGTGGGAAAAGGGCTCACACTCTTACCAGGTGGAAACAATGAACTCCAGAAATCCAGCAAAGCTGCTGAGGGACTCACTATGTGAGGGAAATTAGCCATAAATGAGAATTCTCCCTTACACTTGCCACCCCCCAGACTAATGGACGGGAGGATCTAATCCACTCCTGGATGATTCTCATACCATTAGTCAGTTATAAACATCCTAAAGAGACCATCAGCATTTTGGTGGTGACTTCCTGCTCTGTGCTCAATGGTAAAATCAAACCCTTGCAGGCAGATTGACCATCTTAGTAGCTTAGGGTTTTCCCCTTTCAGTTGCATCAGCCATCTCAAAGGTTAGTGGTCAGTCTGAATAATAAAAGTAGATCCATACAAGTATGGTCTAAACTTCTTCAGTGCCCACACAATAGCAAAGCATTCACGTTCTATTGTTGCCCACCTTGTCTCAGGATCCTTTAACTTCCTGCTGATGAAATACATGGGATGTTCCCTACCTTTCTCATCCAGTTGACTAAGGACTGCACCTATACCTGCATTTGAAGCATCAGTTTGTACAATGAAGGGTTGGTAGTAGTCAGGAGCTCTCAGGACTGGAGCGTGACAAAGGGCTTTCTTCAGGCCTTCAAAGGCTTGAGTGCACTCCTCATTCCATCTGACCTTTTTAGGAAGTTTTGGAGAGGAGATAACATTCAAGGGAGAAGCTATGGTCCCATAGTTCTCTTTGAAGTTCCTGTAGTACCCAGTGAGACCTAAGAAGGCTCTCACTTGGGTTTGAGTAGTAGGGGTGGGCCAGTTTTGTACAGCCTGTACTTTGCTAGGCAATGGCCTTATTTTACCCCCTCCTACCTCATGTCCAAGGTAGACCTCTTTGCTCTGACCAATTTGACATTTACTTGCCTTTATGGTCAGATGGGCCTACTCAAGAGCCTGCAAAACATATCCTAGGTGATCAATATGTTCTTTCCATGTAGGGCTGAACAATGCAATGTCTTCCAAGTATGCCATGCAGAAGTCCTCCATCCCATTCAGAACTTGATTGACCATCCTTTGAAATGTAGCAGGTACATTATTTAGTCCAAAAGGTATTACCTTAAACTGGTAGAGGCCTGCCTGGGTGGAGAATGCAGTATTCCCCTTGGCATGGTCTGTCAGAGCTATTTGCCAATAGCCTGACGTTAGGTCAAATGTTCTGAGGTACTTGGATGCACCAAGTTTGTCCACCAGCTCATCTGTCCTAGGTAAAGGATGGGCAACAGTCTTTGTGACTGCATTTAGAGCTCTATAGTCCACACAGAATCTCATCTCTTTGGATCCTGCTTTTGGTACAAGCACAACCGGGCTAGACCATGGGCTAGTAGAGGGCTCTATAACCCTGAGATCAAGCATCTTGTTGACCTCATTCCTTATATGGGTACTGACATTGTCTGACATTCTGTACCCCCTGCTTTACACAGGCAAACAGTCACCATTGAGGATGTCATGCTTGCCCCAAGGGGTCAAGCCTTGTGAAAGTGAGAGCAGGGAGGCAAACTGATTTAACAGTAAATTGCACTCCTCCTGCTGGTCAGATGTTAGACTGGAAGAGAGATTAACTCCTTCCACTTTCTCATGTAAAGGTAAGCCTATGAGGAGGTCAGGCAGAGGTTCACTCTCCTCCTCCTCCTGAGATGAAGCTAGAAGCAAAGCTCCCATTTCAGGTCTAGAGACATAAGCCTTCAAACGGTTGGTGTGAAAGACTCTGGGAGCCTCCTTAGGATTGCCTAAGTCCACCAGATAGTTCACCTCTCCAAGTTTACCCACAACTTTGAAGGGTCCTATCCATTTGTCCTGCAAGGCCCTCTGCCTTGTGGGCACCATAACAAGAACAAGCTGGTCTTGAGTGAACTCAACCATGTTAGCCTCCAGATCGTGCCAATGTTTGACAAAAGCGTGACCAGCCCTCAAGTTATCACTTGCCTCTGCCATCATGTGTGACATTCTCCTCCGGAGACCTATCACATAGTCAGTCACTCTGACTGGCTTGGGGGAAGGAGCACTCTCCAACCCCTTCATAATCAGGGCCAATGAACCTCTGACTGGATGGCAATAGAGAAGTTCAAAGGGACTGTAACCTACTCCCTCCCGAGGGACTTCTCTATATGCAAAGAGAATGCCTGGCAGTAGAAGGTCCCACTTTCTTTTAAGGGGTTCTTCTAAAGCACCTATCATGCTCTTCATAGTTCTGTTAAACCTAACCACCAGTCCATTTGTTTGTGGATGGTAGGCAGTAGAGAACTTGTAAGTGACTCCACAGGTTTTCCACATGGCTTGCATGTAGTGGGACATGAAATTTGATCCCCTGTCAAGTATCACTTCCTTGGGAAAATCCACTCTGGTAAAAATACCAAGTAGGGCCTTAGCCACAGCCTGAGTAGTAACAGTCCTCATAGGTATTGCTTCAGGATACCTAGTAGCATGGTCTACTACATCCAGGATAAACCTGTTACCTGAAGATGTGGGAGGATCAAGAGGACCAAGAATGTCAATCCCTACCCTCTCAAAAGGAACTCCCACCACTGGGTGAGGCACCAAGGGTGCCACATTCTTGGCTCTACTCTTGCCAGAGGTTTGGCAAGTGTGACAGCTCCTACAGAATTTGTCTACTTCTGAACCCATCTTAGACCAGAAGAAGTAAAGTGAGAGCCTTTCCTTGGTCTTCTTAAAACTTAAGTGACCAGCCAAAGGTATCTCATGGTCTAATTGTAGGAACTGGAGTCAGTTCGCTAGAGGTACTACAAGTTTTTTGCAGTCTCCAGGGGTTGACTCAGTCGGTTCACTGTAGAAGAGGCCATCTTTCCAGTGCAACCTATACTTCTCAGGCTCTTCCCCATCAAGCTGAGAAGCTGCCTGTAGGCGAAGACCTTCAAGAGTAGGACACTCTCTTTGTCCTCTGCTGAAGTCTGCCCTGTGGGGTCCACCTTCTGCCAGTAAGGACTGCAGCTCAGGATGTTCAACAGGGTCAAGATCGCTAACCAGAGTAAGATCTTCTTCCAGATCTGAGTCCTCAGTATCTGGTGGAACCACACAGGGTTGAACTTCACACTCAGCCTCAGCTGGTGGAGGAGTCACAGGTGTGACTTTGGACAGTCTTGGTGATGTCCTTGAAGGCACAGGGGTTCTTGCTGTTTTCTCACTGGTAGACTTGGGTTTCCCCTTTGTCTCCTTGTTACTTGCAATAGCAGTAAGTAAGTCCTGTGGACTTGGGGTGATAGCTTCTTCTATCAAGCCTCCAGGAGAGCCTATCAAAGGTTCTCTCTCTTTCAGAGCTTGTGAGCTCATGCTTCCTTTCACTGGGAGGTCTGGGGGTACTAGACACAACTCCAATAGTTTTCAGGTCATTACCCAGCAGAACTCTCCCAGGTACATCACTTTGCACACTAACATGTATTCTGACAGTCATGTCATTGCACTGGATGAGAGCTGGTAACTGGGGAACCATTTGCACAGGGCATCCAGCTAACTTGGTTAGGTGTTTGGGTGCCTTGGCAACATCCTCTACCTTGAAAAAACATTCATCAACCACAGTTATGCTGGCTCCAGTGTCTCTGATGGCAGGTGTCTCCTGACCATTCACAAGAACACTATCTTTATAACACTCTTTAGTATTATCTGGGATTGAGTTATTGACATCTAAGTTCTGTTGTTCCCAAAGCCCCAGGACACTAAAGAAACACTAGCTGAGACTCTCATGGGCTCATCAGCTAGTAACTGAAAGTCTCAACTGGCTATATGTACTTCTTCCACCTGGGAGAATGCTAAGGAGACAGTGTGGACCCTGAAGGTTTACCCTTACATCTGGGATCCCCTTTCACATGGTCAGTTGACCCACAAGCAAAACATTTCCCAAATGCTTTGATGAATGGGGGTTTGTTCTGACCTCCATCTGGTTTGGGTCCAGATGGTACACTAGCCTGATTCGATTTCCCTTGTTGCTCACCCTGGTTATGTTTGGGGCCCTCTTTTGGATGGGAGTTATTGGAATTCTCATTGTTATCTTTCTTTGTCTGCTTTCCCTTATCCTTCTTCTGAGTTGCCCCAGAATCCTTGTGGGTAGCCCTGTTGGCAACTCACAAGTCAGCAGCCTTAGTTAATTGCTTAGGATCTATCTCCTTTGAACCAGCCAAGTGCTGTCTAAGCTCATGAGAGCAGGCATCATAAATTGACTCCAACATAACAAGATTCCACAAACCACCTTCATAAGTGTTCACTTTGTAACCCTTAAACCAACCATCTAAGTTTTTCAAACATTCACACACCTAGGTAGCCCAAGGGGTCCATCATTCTTTTTGAGGGTCCTAAACCTCTTAAGGTACTGGGAAGCGGTCTCCCCAAATCTAGCTATCAAAGCTAGCTTCACACACTCATATTCCTGCTTATCCCCCTCCCCCAACTCCATTACAGCATCACTTGCAACAGGGGGAAGCATAGAGAAAAGCTAAGGAATCAACTGATTCCCTGTGATACCCTGAATCCCATGATTATACTCAAACATTGCTAACCAATCCAAAACATCAAGTTTAGTCTCATACATACCAATCATTTCCTTTGGCATACGGGGTCTCTTAGGGCTGGAAGACCTAGAAGATAGATTCTGGGAGAGAAAAATGTTCCAAAGACAATTTCTTCATCTCTAAAGCATGTGCCATCTCAATTTCCCTGAGCCTTAAAACTTGATGTTTCATGGCAGTTTGTGCCTTAATACGTTTCACTTCCAATTCAAGTCTAATTTTCTCAAGGGCAATACATTCAGGAGTGAATGTAGAACCTGTTGGGGTCCCTGTAGACAGAGGTTGTGGTTTCTGGGCAGGTAGAAGGGTGGTAGGGCCTTCTGACATAGATTCGTCTAATCAAACACTCTCAGAAACATCATTATCCGCATCTGCTGGAGTGGTAGGCCCTTCTGACCCACTCTCCAGACTTTGTTTTCCTAATAACTTAGCATCCAGTTCAGATTTCCTTCCTTTACCAGAGAGGCTCTGTTCTCTACACATGGTTCTCAAAACCTCAGCAGTGTAGTTTAAGAGGTTCTGTTCACTGTAGTTTTCCATATTTGACACACGTTTTCAGTTAATAGACTATAGTGGTGTTTAGCCTTGTGGTTAGTTGACCCAATGTAATAGCAGCACTCTAAGTGTAATCACTATACTTAAAAATCCCACCACTGTACACCAGTGTTAAACAGAATCATATGCAGTGCCCTTAGGGACCACTGCACACAATTAAGACTACAAGTGGTAATACAATTTCGCCTCTGGTACAAGCCTGTACTACACAGTAAAGTGGTGGAATGGCTGAGCAGCCAGACTTATCTCAAGAACAAATGAGCAGTTGTAGAGATTACAAAAAACACTACAATTACTGTGACTCAAGCAAACACTGACTCAAGGTTTCTGGTGAAAAATATAAGTACATTTATTTTTAAACCATCTGTTCACAAAGCACTTCACATCTATTAAAATAAAACCACACTTCAGATATACTACACACAACCAATTCTCCTTGTGCAGAACAATTCAAGGTAAGTACATTGGGATTTGACAGACCAGTGTTGTGAAACAAAGATGTTACCGGGGGTTCATACGCAATCACCTTTTGACAGTTGACAGTTCTGTCTTACGAAAGATAAGCATACCCGCGGGAAGAAATGTAACCGAAGTCAAACACATTTAGCATATGAATTAACACAAGAGAATTGGGGATATAAATCATAGGCAATACTTTTGTCAAGGCAATTTGAATCAGAGGAAACTCTTAAAAGGTAGATAAAAGTCAATAGGCCTGCACCAGTGTCAAATGTAACAGGAGTCCTGTTGCCGAGGATCACATGGTTAGAACAGTTCACAATTCGAGATTGCCAGGAGTACTTAGATATTGTCACAAAGGGAAGTAAAAGTTACAAGAGGGAAGGAAGAAAAGGACAAACCTTTGGTGAGGAAGAAGGGTTCACCCCAATTCCTCGAAGTCGGACACAGTACCTTATTCATTGAAGAAAGCTGGTGCCACGGCAGTTGTTCCTGGTAGTTCCTGCAGACTCACGGTTCCTGGAGCTTCAGTCGTGGGGACAAGAAGGAGGACATCTGGAGCGATCTGCACTACCCATGGATGAAGCCAGCAGTAGCAAAGCAACAGTGAATAAAAGGTGTGCTCCTTTAAAACAGGAGAGGCTCTTCAGATGGCTATCCATACCACTACAGTTGTGTGCAGCGATTTCGACCAAGAAGAGGATTCTCTGGCTGTGGAGGGTGAGCTGATTAATCCCACCTGGCTCAAGGGAAGAAGACTCCGCACTGGATCGTCTCTGTCGTTGAAGGGTAGATAGCTCAGGACTGCAGCAGGGCTTCACCGGGACTCGGGAGTTGCAGCAGCCGTCTTCTTCTCCACTTTTCTTCGGTCCTTGCAGTTCCAATGGTGACTCTGACTTCCAGCCCAAGAGTCCTGCCTTGTATGCCAAAATCGCCCATTCACACAGCCTGGCTGTCAATCACTCAGCAGGGGGTTGACTGGCCAGGACAAACACCTAAGCCAATCGACAAAAAGTGTGACTTGGGTCTCCAAGGAGACCCTGTGCAGGGGGTGACTAAACCCCTCCCTCACATTCAGCCACCTAGACACCCAGACGCCAAAGGAGGGCTTCTGGACAGAAGCCCGCGAAAGGACAGGAACAAAGCAGGCAAAACCTGGTTTGGTGAGAAAAGTAAAACACAAGAAGGAATTTAACAAAAATAAATGGTGACTAAACCCGACTGGAGCCACAATAAAAAAGTATTTGGTCAAGCGGGTTTATGTTTGAGGCTAATACAGTAGACTAAAACAGTACCACGTTTATAAAGTATAATCGCAGTAGAAAAGTTAGGGTATATACCACTGCCACCAGCCAAGTCTAAATGTTAAATGAGAAAAACAAAGCTCCAAGAGACACAGACAAAAAGGGGTAGGAATTAAACCTTCCCAATACTCCATGTAAGATTGGGTGTACTGGGTCTGTAGTTTAAAGTGACTATAAAGTTAATGGCAACTTTACATGTTTCTGGGGGACGTTAGTCAGTGGGAAGTCACAAAGACAACCCTGTGTCACTGCACTGAAGGTGCTGTGTAACACACACAAACTGCGGGGCTCATGGAGTGGTGTGGCTCCAGAGTCCAAGACCACACAAAAAGTAGAAATACACATGGCAAAACACATGTAAGTGTGGGAAAAAGGCTCACACTCTTACCAGGTGGAAAAAATAAACTCCAGAAATCCAGCAAAGCTGCTGAGGGACTCATTAGGTGAGGGAAATTAGCCATAAATGAGAATTCTCCATAACAATTTGTATATTAAATCTTTAGCAGATAAGGTACACATGTTTGGGTTTTGTGCAAATCATTTATTTTTATAATTTGCCAACTCTTACATGATAATACTCTAAAGACAAATCTATATCTTTGGCCCAGAGTTACATATAAAGCACAGATAACGTAGGGAACAGCAGCCATTCCTGTTGTATTCCTATATAACGTTTTAAAGTGGTAGATAGGTTGCCATTCACCAGTACGTGAGTCGTTGAACTGCCATACAGAGCTCAATTATTCTGACTAGTATTTGCAAATAGTTGGGGCATGCTCTGTTGCTAACAATTTTATATCAGTCACAAGAATCGACAGAAGAAGCCAGTTACCTGAGCGGGCACAGAAACAAAAAGCCGCACAAATCAGAAAACAGCAAGGATAATGGCAAAATGTAGTTATGCTGTTCACATAATTCTCCACCTACTTACACCAGACTACTCCTCAGCACCTCTGACATCAGAATTCAGCACAGACCTATGACAAATTCCAGCACACTCAACACATAGTCAGACTCTAGCACTCATGCCACCTCCTGATTCATCTCAGCACCCATCCACATGCCTGACCGCGTGGGTTGCTCTCTACCAGAGCCTGGCCAGCCCTGCAATGTCTTATTTGGCCTAGTGCACACACACATCCTAATCTTACTCCATGAACTCCAACATTCTGGACCATTGTCCTCAAAGGGCCATCCCACTAACAGCGCATTGAGACTATAATAATGGTAAAAGGCGCTACATAAAAGAAAAGTGCAATACAATACAATTTGTGAACCATTGATTTTCATTTTAGTTCTAGGTACTGAACATGATGCCTGGCCTTCCTCCTGTCCTCTTCTGGAAACAACTATCTTTCTGTTTCCATGTATGGGACGTCAGGACATGCTGTAGTCTGCCTGGGATTCTCTTCAACCGAGAACGCAAACTTTTTCAGCAACTTTGCAGTGTTTGACATGCTTTTATTTGTATTCAGTGGATTGATTGTATCAATGAACATGCACGTGAGATAAAGAAACACAGTGGATAATTTAGCATAGCCTTAGTCTCTTTCCAAGCCCTTATACATTCTAGTACCTGGGCACAAGACCCCCGGACACCAGATACTGATTTTTCTATGTCATATATGTTTTGAATCTTGCTTTGCCCTGTGCTCTTCATGAGCCACATTACAGAAAAGTTACACCGAGGCAAGTTCCATTTTGCATGGTATTAGCAAATGGGCATTTTCGCACCAGGACAAAGTTTGCTCGAGTGCTAGCATGAAATGGTATTAGCACTAGGGAAAGGTTTTCCCTGGTTGAAAAATGCATTTAAATTATTTGTATTTTTCATTCCGGCATGTTTTTGCACTTGCCATGGTGCAAAGGTTTTATAATGTGGCCCCAAAGATTTTTGCATTAGGGCACATTATGCTCTCTATCTCATAACAAGGATGGACAGAGAATCAATGGGGAAGTTGCATTCTTTTCAGCATGATTTCAGGCAAGGGTAGAAATAGGATCATAACATAATGACACACACATCCATGGATGAAAGTCAAATGTAAAAGCATGGGCTTTTCACAGGCTTCTTGAGCAGGTTTCAGCATCTCCGAAAGAAAATCTTAAAACGTTTAGACCGTCAATTTCCCAGGGTCGAAATTCATCTGTATTGATTGGTCATCCTTATGATGCAACACATGTCAAAAATGAGTGTGTGAAGGTAGGTAAATCCTGAAAACTGTTAATCATGTTTTCTGTTTTCACAGTCCTTAGCATTAGAAAAACATTAGAAAAGAACTGTGCAATCCCATCACACAACTCTGTGCATTCTTGCTTGGTGGAGATCAAAGCTACTTCTTCTCCACAGATGTGTAAGCCTTGCTATTCTAGGATTTGGATGAATTAATCAGAGCTTGCTTCTGAAGCTGTTAGAGGAGGTGTTCTCTTAGCACTAACCTGGTTAATCTTGTCTATACATACATTGAAAAGGGAAAAGAGTGGAGACGGAAATATCATATTATATGTAGGTCTATCATCCATGATACATCTGCCCTTCTGTGTCAGAGGCTAGAGACTATGCTGCTACTTTAAAACATCACTTGCTTGACATCAATTCTTCTCACTGATTGCTTTGGGAAGTCATTTGCCACCAGGAAGGGTTTTCATTGGTGGACATGCCACCTTACCTGGGCACCTTGACCTTCTATTAGTCCCTGACTGCATGCAGATCCCAGTTGTACATTGCAATGGACAGGTATTGCTAATGGGAAGGCCATTCCCTGTTTGGTCATGGGAGGGCTGTTCTGGGTCAGATGCAGCACTGAATAAAGGTAATGTAACTTCTCTCCTGCATGCTAACGTTATAGTGGTCATATATTATTGAGACAAAGTCTGTCTGGCTAGTACCTTTTTTTCACTTTGATGTTCTCTCTGATGGCTTCTGCGATAGGTATCTTCATAAAGTGTTTCAGGTGTCATAACATTAAGTCATGCAATAACTGCATTTGCTTGATTAAATGTTTCAAAATGTGCATGCTTTCTTATTCCTTCTGACTGCACTGATGTTGTAATGTCTTAAGCCTTTTGTAAAAAAAAATAATGCTTGCAAGGATGGGATTTCTATAATAAACACTGTCCACTTTCAAGACCCACTCTATGTTTCCAAGAGTGTATCTCTTTTTTTTATACAATTTCTGCTTTAAGGCATTCAAACAGAAGCCTGAAAAAGGATTATATTGAATAATTATAAATGAACAATTATAAATATTATAATAATGTATTGAATATTTCATTTGTGCATGTTCACATGGAGGCCTTCAAGGATTGCACTGTATTGATAATGTGTTCAGTCTTTATACAATTCAGATTGTGGGGTGCATTTAAGGCCCTAAACATAAATACCCTCTGCCTGAAAAAACGCATTGAAACTGCACCAAAAACTGTTGTGCTTTGCTTTCCTTGTCACATGAGTGGCAAGCAGTTGAACACTGCAATCCAAAAACAGCCCTGCATTGCTTTTGTTTCACTTGAATGACATGAAGTCATGCACAGCATCAAAAACATCTTTATTGTACTTTTCATTCACACGAGGGGCAAGAATTGCAATCCTACAACCAGACACAGCTTTTGCTTTTCATTTCACTTGCACATCTGCCCTTTAAAACATTGAAAATGAAAAACGGTTTTGCTTTTTCTTTTATTCAGTGTATAATTAAAGAACCCTGTGGAAGAGGGCCTACCCCTCATTGTCAATGGACCAACAGCAAATGCCAACTCACTCAAAAAGGACAAATTAAAGAATCCAGTGACATACAAGATAGGAGTTCAAACATCAGATGCAGAAACCGCTTGCACGTGTGTAAAAAAATAAATAAAGAAAAGACTTTAAAAAGCCACTGTGAAAGGATAGTTTTGCTCACACAGAAATGTCCGTAAAAAAAATGCTGTGGGGAGGGTGTTGGCTAAGCAATGTACATTATGTTCCCACCCACAAGACTTCAGTCACCTTGGAAGAGGCTCACAATACTGGAAAAAACAGTTTTTGGCTCATGCAGGAAACATCTTAATTGAAAGCACTGCTCTCCACTGAAAGTCGCACTACTAGTGAATCAGCCTGCCAGGTCATGTGATGTACTGAGGGCGTTATAATTCCCTGCTCTGCCAGACTTGAAGGCAGGGGTTCAGGGACTTCAAGGAAAAGCCAGTGTGGCTAAAATCCTAACTGGGAGGTGTGTGTTCCTCCTGAACCCATTGCCAAGGTCAAACTGACAACTTTAAATGGGGTAATCAAAATCTCTGGTCACCGGCTGTGGGGGATACTGTGCCTCTCCCACAGCGATCCTCCAAATTGACATTAAAGGACTGAGTCAATTTGTAGGCATTTTTGTAACAATTAGAAGGAGAAATAATTTGGTTTTATGCTATGTTTGTATGTAATTTCCAGGTGGATTTTAAGAGCTATAGTGCATTTTCCTAGGACTTTGGGCGCTCAAATGGCCAGTTAAGACTAGTTTCTGGCTGCTCGGAAGATGTGACAAGTATGAGAATTGATGGAAAGATGGAAGGTGAAGTTAGGAATATACTTGATCATTTGCAGAATCATAACTATTATATATTTTAAGAAATTACAAAAATGTGCCAAAGGGGCATGCTACCTCATATGGAGTTGGCGATCGGCTTACCTAATTTCCTATGACCTCCTAAAACTGCATATCTAATGCATATGTCAGAAGCTAGTATAGATATGAAGTTATGAGACATAACTGGGTTTTTGTCAAAAAGTGGCCAAGAGAACAAAGAAGGGTAATATAATGTCAATAAAAAGATGGTGCTCTCTTACCTTGTACCAATCATGATAAACTCTCCTATCCGACGGGTAGAGGTAATTAGAGAGTACTCCTCCTAGATTTTAAAGTGAGTGATGTCTTTTTGGCTGTATGAGTTTGAAGTTTGAAGTTTAGTTTATTTGTAAAGCGCAAGCCTGGCCCTGGGGCAACAGGGCGCATAATCTTGAAAACAGGTTACAATAACAGTAAATACATAATAAGATTACACAAATATACACAATAGACAGAAAAGTTCCATTTACACGTTATTATACAAGTACATTACACTACATTACATACATTATGAATTGTAAATACACAGACCTAAATTACACGTGGTGGGCCGGACTAAGTCGAGGGGCCTCATAAGTCATGAAAGAACAGCCAAGATTTGGCGTTGTTCTTGAAAGGTAGGAACGAGGGTGCAGTTCTGATGGAAGTCGGCAGAGTGTTCCAGAGTTTGGAGGCTAGGACAGGGAAGCTCACACCACCCACTTTTTGGAGTTTGAATCTAGGCAGTGTTAGGCTGTGAGTTTGGGCTGATCTGGTGGGACGCGAGGAAGTGTGGAGTGTAAGGCGAGAGGATAAGGTAGGGTGGGGCATTGTTGTTTAGGCATTTGTGGGTCAAGGCTAGAGTTTCCAGGGCAATTCTTTGTTTTACCAGCAGCCATCGTAAATCAGATCTGACGGTGTAGATATGGAATCATCTGTTAGACCACCTACCTGGGGGATGGCGAGACGCTGCCAGTCTTGGCAGGTCTATCCGAGGTTTTGACTAGCCGGGAGAAGAGTCTCCCGACATCCGAACTCGCTGCATTGTTTGGTTTCGGGCGCGCACATGCGCCGCAGTACACAGAGGCCGGCGGTGTCATGATGCCTACCTCCAAGGAGCCAGGTCCGACCCAGCAACCCCAGAGGCAGGCATCATTTCCCCCAGGGAAGTGCCAGCGGGCCCAAGCTGGGGCCCTTTGGACACAGTCCTGGCGCCTTAGGCGCCAGGCTCATGTTGGACCCCTGTCCTGGCGCCTTAGGCGCCAGGCTCATAAAGCTAGACATGTGTTCAAGTGTTTTAAGGTGCACTTACCTGATGCAGACCATGCTGCTACATCCAGGCCCTCTTGAGGCCTGAATGGAACTTCTTTACCTGTGGAACTACTTTCCCCTGGGTGTGGTCGGGGAAGGACACATACCTGATCGGTGAAAGGAAACATACATGGAACTTCTTCCAAAGCTATTTAAACCACGATCAGCAACTCACGCTTCGCGTTGTTCTGCTCCTCGCAGATGGACGCTCACCGTGTCAGCTCCTGCATCTGGACTTCAGCCACGCCTGTCAGCACCCTGGGTCACCTGCTAAGAGAGAATTGGAGAGAAAGAAGACCTTACCTGCTAAAACTGCATCACGGAGACTTCACACCGACGATCCTGAAAGGGAAGACATCATTTTAAAAGCATTTCGCTTCGATCGCTGCAGCGCTGCATTTCACTCACCTTTCCTGGGCACCTCCATCTTCAGCAGCAATCATCCGGATCCGCAGCCACTTCCCAGAGCCTAGAGAGAAAAAGACAAGAACACAAGGTGAGAGAAGGAAGGGAATAGGAAAAGCTCAGTTTCCTTCTAAGACTTACCTGTTGGGTCATTCCCATTTCATTTCGGGTCCTGCCGCTTCCTGGCATTCAGGACCCCGGCCCCTATGGGGAAAAAAGACAAAGACATTGAATGAGCGAATGCAAAGACATTACCCGAACGCTCATCCATAACTTACCTGTCATTTACTGGAACTGCACGTTTCACTTCGGGTCGGCGCCATATCTCCGGCATTCCGAACCCCGGCCCCTAAGGGGAAAAAGACATAAGCGTTAGCGCTTGCAGCAATAAGACAATGAACATTATTATTAAGCTTGAACTTTTGAACTTGCTACAGAACTCTTACAGCGCCTTACCTGAATAGTCAAGCTTATTTGAACTCCCATCAAACCTCAATCCAGTGAAGTAACTGGGTTTCAACGCGCCCCTGCATCAGAAGCAGGATGGAGAACTCATCCTTCCAGACCCTAAGGTGAGACTTCACGGGGAATCGAGGAAGGGTATCGTGGAGGGTTGGAAGGGAGTGGGAGGCTTGAGCATTATTCCATCAGTAGGTAATACTCCCTTTTCACGCACAGGGGAATATTCCTGCGAGCCAGTGAGTCCATCTTCAGAGTCCTGCGCTTCACCATAGAAGAAGCATCAGCACTCGAAGCCAGGCCTGCGCCTCCGTGGGAATCAGGTGAGCGTGACAGAACGCGAAGCCTACCCACAATTTCCCACCCGGGCGCTATGGAGACTTCCGAGACAGATCAGCTGGCCCAGCTTTTGGGGGAATTACGGGCAGAAGTGCACTCAGCCCGCCAGGAGACTAACGCTCTCAAAAGCTAACTGATCCTATCCAAGGAAAGAACAGATGACCTGGCCAAAAGGTTACTGCAGGCTCAGGCAGGGCACACTCCTTTACCTAATTCCGGAGATACTTCCACATCAATGGGTTTGAATAACCCGGTACAAATCAATCTACCTGGACACATGCCTTTGGCCCCGCCTGAACGTTTTGCGGGGGATCCCAAGAAATATGCCGTCTTTATGAACCAATGTCGTTTACACTTTCTATGCAGACCCGAGGCCTTCCCTAAAAACCAGACCAAGGTAGCCTTTATACTATCTTACCTCAGTGGCAGTGCTGCCGATTGGTCTATTCCATTGGTAAATTAGGATGATCCCATTCTCCAGAATTTTCAGGGTTTCCAGGCCAGCATGGAAAGATTGTTTGCTCGACACTCTCAAGGACAGGCCCTTGATAACGATCTGCTATCCTTACAACAAGGTAATCAGGATCTTCTGTCCTACGTTGCCACCTTTAATAGACTGGTTGTGGAAACCGGATGGCCAGAAAACAAAAGGATCACATTGTTTCATCGAGGCCTGCGCGGAGAGCTTAAGGATGTTCTAGCTCAGATAGTAGATCCACCCCAGGTCTGCGCAGACTACATAGACTTGGTGGTTCAACTTGATCACAGACTTCAAAATAGAAAAGCAGATCGGTTTACGTACGAAACCCGAGTACCGATCAAAACCCACGCTAACTCCAAGAGTACCGACGGTTCCGAACCTATGCAAATCGGCGGTGTTAAAGGACCATTAACACAGAAGGAACGAGAGAGAAGGCGGCAAATGCAACTTTGCCTGTATTGCGGGACTTCCGGTCACTTTCTTCGAAATTGTCTGGTTAAACCACCTAAGAAGGTGGTTGGAGCCACTGATAACGATTTATTGACACCTGATTCGGGAAACGACCTAGCCCGACAAGCGTAGGGGTCCGCTTGCTGAGCTTGAAAACAAACTCTTTGACCTCGCATTTTGTCATGCCAATGGTGCTCGTGGACCCAAAACAGCCTCAGCTGTTGCATGCTATAAAAGCATACATCGACAGTGGAGCTATTGGAAATTACATAGACCGTGAATTGGCTTCCAGGATTAAGCTCCCTCTCCGCCCGAAAGTAACCCAAGATGTCATTACTACAGTAGATGGAACCGAAATAGCCTCAGGGCCTGTAACGCATTCCACTGTTGAAATGACACTGGTGGGTCAGGATGGACATCGGGAAGCAATCGTGTTTGATGTGATCAAGGCCCCACAATTTCAAGTAATTCTTGGAATTCCTTGGTTAGAAACACATAATCCCAGAATTGACTGGCGAGCAAAGAAGATAAGTTTTCCTGATTGTGAACCAACTTGTTACCCAAGAAATCCATTTATGGGTCTAGCCTCAGCAACTTCCACCCCTGTACAGCTACCGTCAGAATACCAAGAATTCCAAGACGTTTTTCAGAAGGAGCAGGCTAACACGTTACCTCCCCATCGGTCTTATGATTGCCAAATCGATCTGGTACCCAATGCTCAACTACCTTGTAGTAGGATTTATGCTCTTACGGAACCTTAGAACCTACATTTGCGTCAGTATTTAGATCAGTACCTAGCCAATGGTTTTATTCGCCCGTCCAGGTCTCCTGTCTCCTCAGCTCTGTTCTTCGTGCCGAAAAAAGAGGGCGACCTTAGAACATGTATAGACTATCGCACCCTAAATCAAATAACGATTAAGAATCGTTATCCTCTGCCCCTGATCCCTGAGCTTATCGACCAGGTGAAAGACGCTTGTGTGTAGACCAAGTTAGATCTCCGAGGAGCTTATCACCTGGTGCGTATAAAAGAAGGCGACGAATGGAAGACTGCATTCCGCACCAAATTTGGGCTCTTCGAATATCAGGTGATGCCCTTCGGTTTGTGCAATGCACCTGCCGCCTTTCAGTACTTTATGAATGATGTTCTTCGGGAACTTATCGACGTCTGTGTCATTGTTTATATTGACGACATCCTGGTGTACTCCTCTTCAGAATCCGATCACAGAAAACATGTTAGGGCAGTTCTTGAGAAATTGCGCCAGCACAGACTATTTGCAAAGCTCGAAAAATGCGTTTTTCATACCACAGAAGTGGAGTTTCTCGGATTCATCCTGACACCTCAAGGAGTCCGAATGGACTCGCGAAAGGTGGACGCCATCCTCAAATGGCCATCTCCTGGCTCGGTGAAGGGAGTTCAGAGCATGCTCGGCTTTGCCAATTTCTATCGAAGATTCATCCCGGAATTTTCCCGAACAGTCCAACCCATCACAGCTCTCCTAAAGAAAAACAAACGCTTTGAATGGACTCTTGAGGCCGAACAAGCCTTTCAGGACCTGAAAACCAAATTCACCTCTGCACCTATATTGAAGCACCCTCACCCAGATCTCCCTTACATTGTGGAAACCGACGCATCCAGTTCGGCCATGGGAGCTGTCCTGTCGCAAAGAGACCCAGAAACTAACCAACTACACCCTGTGGCCTTTTGGTCCAGGAAATGTTCTCCTCCTGAAATCAACTACGCAATTACCGACAAAGAGTTACTGGCTATTAAATCTGCTTTCAAGGCTTGGCGTCACTACCTTCTCGGGGCAAGACACACCATCACCGTAATTACGGACCACAGAAATTTACAGTATTTAAAGACGGCCAAGGCTCAATCTTCACGACAACTCCGATGGGCTCTAATCTTTGTGGAATTTGATTTTGTAATTACCTATCGCCCTGGCTGCAAGAATGGTAAAGCGGACGCCTTATCCCGGATTGGCATGGAAGAACCCAATTCGAGTTTAGAACCTGTGCCAATCATACCTGAACAAAGAATCTTAGGCCTAACTTCATTGCAAACTATTTAGGACATCCAAACGCAAGTAAAACAACTTCTAGACTCTTCAGCCTTACTGGAATGGAGTCAAAAAGGTCCTCATTACACCGTTAAGGATGACTTACCCTACTTCCAGGAGCGGTTGTTTCTGCCTAGTAAAGAATTGCAAGAACTTGTTATTGCCCATCATCATGAATCATTAATGGAAGGACACCCTGGTATCGCTAAAACGGAGGAAAAAATCAAACGCCACTTCTGGTGGCCTTCTTGGAGAAAAGACATAAAGTCTTTTGTATTGTCTTGCAGAATTTGCGCCCAAAACAAGGGTCAAAAGAAAAGGCCAGCCGGCCTACTTCAACCCTTGGATATTCCACTGGCACCATGGCACACCTTGTCAATGGACTTTATAACTGACCTGCCTCCTTGTGCTGGTTACAACACTATCCTTGTAATTGTGGATCTATTCTCCAAAATGGCCCACTTTATCCCTTTAAAAGGTTTGCCTTCAGCTTCCACCTTGGCCAAGGAATTTCTGGAGAATATAGTTCACATACATGGTTTCCCTTCCATATTAGTCTCGGATCGTGGAAGTCAATTTATCTCCCATTTTTGGAAGAAGTGTTGCCAACTAGCACAAATAGATGTGCGGCTATCCACCAGCCACCACCCCCAGACCGACGGACAAACCGAGAGAACCAATCAGACTCTCGAGCAATATCTTCGGTACATGTTACACCAATCCGAGTTAAATTGGAAAGACATCCTTTGGATCGCAGATTATGCATACAACAATTCAGTGCATTCTGGAACCGGACAAACTCCTTTTTATACTTTGTATGGTCACCATCCTCGGACCTCTGATCTAGATCCACCTCTGACCCTGGAAATGCCCGCAGTAAATCATCTGCATTCCACAATAACCCGAACCTTCAAAGAAGCTGCAACTCATTTACAGCAAGCCAAGAAAAAGTATAAAGAAAACGCTGATTTGCACCGAAGTAAAACTCCTCCTTACCAAGTAGGAGATCAGGTATGACTAGCAACGAAACATTTACCCCTCAAGGGCCCGCGAACCTTCAATCCCAGATTCATAGGACCTTATCCCATCAAGGCTATAATCAATCCCGTGGCCTTTAAACTGGATTTTCCGTCTAACATGCGTATTCATACAGTTTTTCATGCATCACTTTTGAAGCCAGTACAACCAGGGACCCGACTGTCCAAGCCTCCAGACCCAGTTCAAATTGAAGGGGAATTAGAATTCGAAGTTAAAGACATTTTAGACTCCAAGGTGTTAAAGTCCAAACTCTTCTATCTTGTTGACTGGAAGGGATATGGACCTCAGGAGAGATCGTGGGAGCCTAGTAACCATGTTTACGCACCTCGATTAATACAAAGGTTCCACCGGAGATTTCCAAACAAGCCAAAACCCCCGGAGGGAACAACCTTGGGAGAGGCCTTGAGGGGGGGTACTGTCATGATGCCTACCTCCAAGGAGCCAGGTCCGACCCAGCAACCCCAGAGGCAGGCATCATTTCCCCCAGGGAAGTGCCAGCGGGCCCAAGCTGGGGCCCTTTGGGCACAGTCCTGGCGCCTTAGGCGCCAGGCTCATGTTGGACCCCTGTCCTGGTGCCTTAGGCGCCAGGCTCATAAAGCTAGACATGTGTTCAAGTGTTTTAAGGTGCACTTACCTGATGCAGACCATGCTGCTACATCCAGGCCCTCTTGAGGCCTGAATGGAACTACTTTACCTGTGGAACTACTTTCCCCTGGGTGTGGTCGGGGAAGGATACATACCTGATCGGTGGAAGGATACATACCTGGAACTTCTTCCAAAGCTATTTAAACCACGCCCGATCAGCAACTCACGCTTCGTGTTGTTCTGCTCCTCGCAGCTGGACGCTCACCGTGTCAGCTCCTGCATCTGGACTTCAGCAACGCCTGTCAGCACCCTGGGTCACCTGCTAAGAGAGAATTGGTGAGAAAGAAGACCTTACCTGCTAAAGCTGCATCACGGAGACTTCACACCGACGATCCTGAAAGGGAAGACATCATTTAAAAAGCATTTCGCTTTGATCGCTGCAGCGCTGCATTTCACTCACCTTTCCTGGGCACCTCCATCTTCAGCAGCGATCATCCGGATCCGCAGCCACTTCCCAGAGCCTAGAGAGAAAAAGACAAGAACACAAGGTGAAAGAAGGAAGGAAATAGGAAAAGCTCAGTTTCCTTCTAAGGCTTACCTGTTGGGTCATTCCCATTTCATTTCGGGTCCTGCCGCTTCCTGACATTCCGGACCCCGTCCCCTATGGGGAAAAAAGACAAAGACATTGAATGAGCGAATGCAAAGACATTACCCGAACGCTCATCCATAACTTACCTGTCATTTACTGGAACTGCACGTTTCACTTCGGGTCGGCATTCCGAACCCCGGCCCCTAAGGGGAAAAAGACATAAGCGTTAGCGCTTGCAGCAATAAGACAATGAACATTATTATTAAGCTTGAACTTTTGAACTTGCTACAGAACTCTTACAGCGTCTTACCTGAATAGTCAAGCTTATTTGAACTCCCATCAAACCTCAATCCAGTGAAGACTGGGTTTCAATGCGCCCCTGCATCAGAAGCAGGATGGAGAACTCATCCTTCCAGACCCTAAGGTGAGACTTCACGGGGAATCGAGGAAGGGTATCGTGGAGGGTTGGAAGGGAGTGGGAGGCTTGAGCATTATTCCATCAGTAGGTAATACTCCCTTTTCACGCACAGGGGAATATTCCTGCGAGCCAGTGAGTCCATCTTCAGAGTCCTGCGCTTCACCATAGAAGAAGCATCAGCACTCGAAGCCAGGCCTGCGCCTCCGTGGGAATCAGGTGAGCGTGACAGGCGGCTTGCGTGTCAAGCCTCGTTTCCACTATCGGCCGGGGCTGCTGCGCATGCACGGGCCAGCCTGCACCTCAGGCCTCAGCTTCATGCTGAGGGCTGTAAATAGCGGTCGAGTCTGGGAACGAATCGCGTCTTAACACGGTTCGTCCCTGACTCGCCGTAGTAGCGCTCGTTTCCTGTTTTTTCCTGCAACCTTCCAGATTCCTGCTCTCTCCAGCTTGTTTCCTTGGTTCCTGCCCGAATTGGGGGTTTCCTGTTGCCTCCCAGCCTTGGTCTCCCCAGTTTTCCCTTTGGTTTTCCCTGTGGGCTCCTTTTGGGGTTATCTCGCCTGTGCTGCTTGCCCTGCGGTACAGCTCTGCCTAAACGCCTCCTTGGTTGGTACCCACGGACTTCTGCCTTGCCTCTCCATTTGGGTTCACCTCTCCAGTTCTCTTTGGATCTCATTGTTTGCCAGCTGCCTTCAACTTCTCCTGACTCCTGAAAACCATTTTCGTCTGGCTCTGCCTTTGGCCATTGGGCTGTTTGTGCCAATACTCTGCAAGCGCATCCTCCCAACTATTGAACTCTGAGACTTTTGGGACTATTTGTCTGCTGCATCCCCATCCCTGTCAGAGCAGCCACATTTCTACATCACAGACCCACATGGAGAAGTGTTTGTGGCTACAGGGGGTGTCTCCCTACACCCCTGTCCTACCCGGGCTGGGTTGGAGTTGCTTCTTCCGTCATTCCCTCAGCCGGCGACACTTGACTACCAGCTTGGCCTCTCCAGCTCGGACGCCTCCCAGGAATCCAGCTTCTACAGGTGCTACCCGATCCCGGAATACAAACCTCAACAGATTAAGATACCTACCTACCAGTACTGATCCAGAGATGGATGACATGGAGGATTTAAGGAGTGAGATCAGGGCCTTACGTGCTGAGATGTCGGCACTCCACCAGGAGAATCTGTCATTAAGACAAATGTTGGCTCAAGGGGCCAGTGCTAATATTTCGCCTGAAACTTTGATGGCACAGACCAGTCCAGTGAAATTTGATGGTGATCCCAGACGAATGGCGGAATTTTGCAATCATTGCAGGATCCATTTCTTGTGTCACCCAACGCATTTCAATCAGGATAAGGCCAAGATTGGATATATTTTGGGCAATCTGGTTGGTAATGCATTGGCCTGGGCCACACCCCTGGTGGTAGCAAAGAGCCCAATTCTGGAGGACTTTGTGGCTTTTGAAAAGGCCTTTTTGGAGGTGTTTCAGTCACCTAATCTTGCAGCAACAGCTCAGAACCAACTTATGGATTTAAAGCAAGGGACCAGTGACATTTCTTATATCAGTCGTTTTCGCCAGTTGGCCACAGATTCTCAATGGCCGGAAGTTACTCAGAAAACACTTTTTCGTAGAGGACTGAGGGAGGAATACAAGGACGAGTTATTACATATACCTGAACCTGAGACCTTGCAGGCCCTACAAGAACAAGTCCTACGTATCGACCATAGATTGACTGAGAGGCGGAACGAGAGGCGTAGATCTGAAAAGACGCTTCTGTGATTCTTTCCTGTACCCTCTAAAGCCTCAAGCTCTCTAGAAGGTACACCTGAACCCATGCAATTGGGAGACCTAAGAGGCCCCCTGTCGGATGCCGAAATGAAGAGAAGGAGAGATCTCAGATTGTGCCTGTACTGCGGGGCCTCCGGACATTACCTCTCTACATGCCCTCTATGACCCCTCCGTAAATCGGAAAAATAAACGGCCTGTCGTATGTAGGGAAGGCAACGACAGGCCCCCCTTCCTTAACTTCAGTCCTTCCGGATGATCACCTGGAAAAACAACCAATGCAGCTAGTGGTACTCATGGCGTTAAGAATCAAGGTAACCTGGGCAAGAAACAAACCTATTGAGGTCCTGGGCCTGTTGGATTGTGAAGCATCCGGCAACTATATTGATGCCGATTTCGTAGCCAGGAATGGGATTGCATTGCTGGAGAAGAGATGTGCTTCTGTGGTAGAAGTTATTAATGGGACTCCTCTGTCTTCTGGACCAGTCCATCAGCATACAGGAACCCTTCAATTGCAAATTGAGGGGCATCAGGAACTGATCTCTTTGGATGTCATCAAGACACCTACATATCCCATTATCCTGGGGTTACCTTGGTTGTTGCACCGCAATCCTAACATTAATTGGGAGACAAGGACTCTAGCGTTTTGTTCAGACCTTTGCACACGAGAATGCTTAGGAAGCTACCACCCCGCTACGAAGACTATGACCTCTACTCAGACCGACGGGAGTAGCAGAACAAGCCTTTACTCGGTTGCTATGATACCGTCAGAATATACTGAATTTCAGGAGGTTTTTTCTGAACCCAAGGATATTCCGTTACCTCCGCACAGAACCTTTGATTTCTCTATAGATCTCTTACCAGACACGATAATACCACATGGCAAGGTATACTCCCTAACTGCACAGGAAAGGGAGGTACTAAGGGAATATCTACAGGACTTCCTGCAAAAGGAATACATCGTACCCTCAACCTCTCTTGCGTGATTTCCCTTATTTTTTGTTAAAAAGAAAGAGGGCACCTTTCGACCGTGCATCAACTACCGGCAATTAAATGACATCACTAGGAAAGACAGGTATCCACTCCCCTTAATACGAACCATTATGGAATCACTGCATGAAGCCCGGGTGTTCACCAAACTAGACCTCCGAGGAGCTTATCACCTGGTGCGCATAAGATCTGGTGATGAGTGGAAGACTGCATTTAAGACACCGTTGGGGCATTTCGAGTATCGCGTGATGCCCTTTGGCTTGTGCAATGCTCCTTCAACGTCTAATGGATCATGTATTTGCTGATTTAATTGGAGTACCTGTGTGGGTTTACATGGATGATATCCTTGTATATTCTAAAGGCCACAAAGAACATATAGTCCAGGTTAAAGAGGTTCTAAGGAGGTTACAGCAAAATCATCTATACGTCAGGCCAGAAAAGTGTCATTTTCATCAAGATTGTATTGAGTTCCTGGGATACGTCATCAGTTGCACAGGTATTCATATGGACCCTGCAAAAGTCCGTGCCATTTTGGATTGGAAGCCTCCCAGTGATCGGCGATCGCTTCAACGTTTCCTTGGATTTGTACATTTCTACCGCCGATTTATACCATCATTTTCCAAATGGGCTGCTCCCCTTTCTAGTCTGACCAGTGTCAAGAAGACCTTTGAGTGGAGACCGGAGGCCGCTGTCTCCTTTCAGCGATTAAAAGAAGCCTTCAGCACCTCTCCTATCCTTCAACATCCTCGGGAGGACAGGCCCTTTATTGTGGAAGCCGATGCATCAGACTACACTGTGGGGGCAGTTCTGCTACAACTTGATCCTGATTCGAAGACAGAATTCCTCCTAGTATATTATTCCAGAAAACGTACTCCCAGTGAACGCATCTATCCTATCATCGAGAAGGAGCTCCTGGCCATAAAAACTGCTTTTGAAGAATGGCGTCACCATCTATTGGGAGGGCGATTCCCAGTAGAAGTAGGCACGGATCACCGAAACCTACAGTTTCTATGGTCTTTACAGTGCAGAACTTCACGACAGGCTCAGTGGGCCTTCTTCTTTTCACATTACGACTTCAATATCACCTACATATCTAACACCAGGAATGTGAAAGCCGATGCCCTGTCTCACTCTCTGGAGGACGATATTATACAGGAAAACAGAGGGCAACCAGTGTTAGCCCCGAAACATTTTCTCCTAGCCTTAGTACCCTAACTTCATTGAGTAGCCCAGGAAACGACAATGGATCCTAGACGTGCCAACTTCCACAAATAAGCGAAAGAGATGGCCTTCTGCTCCATCGGAAAAGGCTGTACTTACCTACTGAAGATCTCCGTAGAGCAGTATTGCAGGGTCTACATGATTCCAAGATAGGAGGACATCGTGGGATTCGATCTATGCAGGAGGTAATCGCCCGTCAGTTCTGGTGGCCTGGCTGGGCTACTCAAGTCAGGCAATACGTGGAGTCCTGCCCGATTTGTGCCCAGGTTAAGACCCTGCGACGGAGACCTGTGGGCTTGTTGCATCCTACTGAAATACCACCATACCCTTGGCACACACTAGCCACTGACTTTATTGTGGATCACCCATGTTCCAAGGGCCATACTTGTATCATGGTGGTAGTGGACTGCTTTACTAAAATGGCCCACTTCATTCCTTTCCAGAAGATACCCACAGCAACTCAGATGGCACAGTCTTTTTTACAGAACATTTACCGTTTACATGGTTTACCAGAAAATATAATATCAGATAGGGGCTCTCAATTTGTTTCTGCCTTTTGGAGTCAACTCTGCCAACATTTGGGTATACATAGAGCCCTTAGCTCTGGTCATCATCCACAGACCAATGGGCAGACGGAGAGGACCAATCAGACTTTGGAACAGTATCTACGCTGTTTCACCAACGCTTCTCAGTCCAATTGGATGTCACATCTAGCCGTGGCTGAAGTAGCTTACAATAACTCAGTGCACTCGGCAACCGGGTTTAGTCCTTTCTATTGTTCCTCTGGTCTACACCCCAAGCTACTACCTCTCCCTCCTATACAACCCAGTCCAGTCCCTTCGGCTGATCAGTTGATATCTGATGTACAAGGCTGCCACCGTCAGGAGACAGGTGCTCTGACTCTGGCACAGGCTAGCATGAGGAAGACTGCTGACAAGCGTCAGAGTCTTGTTTCTGTATTTCAGGTTGGAGACCTGGTGTGGTTATCTTCCAGAAATCTTCCAGCCCGAAACCTTACACAGAAATTGGCCCCCAGATTCCACAGTCTTTTCCGCATAATGAAGCAGGTGTCTCCGGTAGCCTTTAGACTGGCCTTACCTACCTCTTGGCGTGTCCATCCAGTCTTTCATGTTTCCCTGCTGAAATTCTATCATCCCGACCCCTATGGTCGTTCCCATCCCCGACCTGCTGCCATTGACGTTCAGGGTACACCAGAATTTGAAGTCCAAGAAATTTGTGATTCCCGTTTTCATAGGGGGAAATTACAATTCTTGGTGGATTGGAAGGGCTATCCCCCCTGTGATCGCACCTGGGAGCAAGTTACCAATGTCCATGCACCTTGTTTGGTTCGGGAGTTCTATCTTAGTCATCCTTGGAAACCCGGTGCTCCTGGTCTTTCTGCGGGGGGTCATGGTGTTAGACCACCTACCTGGGGGACGGCGAGATGCTGCCAGTCTTGGTGGGTCTATGCGAGGTTTCGGCTAGCCGGGAGAAGAGTCTCCCGATGTCATGATGCCCGCTCCTGGGGAGCCGGTTCAAGCCCTGCGTCCCCGAAAGCGGACATCCAGTCCCCAAGGAAGGACCCAGCAACCCCATATAGGGGCCCTTTGGACAGTGTCCTGGCACCTATGGCGCCAGGTTCATAAAAGACATCAGTCCTGGCGCCATAGGCGCCAGGCTCATTATGGGAGTGCTTGGGTGCACTTACCTGATGCAGACCATGCTGCAGGATCCCGGCCTCCTTGAGGCCTGAAAGGAACTACTTTACCTGTGGGACTAATTTACCATCCGGGCGTGGTCAGGGAAGGATACATACCTGATTGTAGGAAGGATACATACCTGGAACTTCTTCCAAGGCTATTTAAACCCCACCCGAACAGCCACACGTGCTTAGCGTTGTTCTGCATCTAGCAGCTGGACGCTCACCGTGTCTGCTCCTGCATCCTGACTTCTGCCACGGCTGCCAGCATCCTGGATCACCTGCAAAGGAAGAGAAGAAGAGAACAGAAGAAGGAAAAGTCCTTACCTGCTAAAACCGCATCCCGGAGACATCTCGCCGACAATCCTGAAAAGGAAAACTTGTATTTAAAAGCTCATCGCGTCGATCGCTGCAGCGCCGCATTCCACTCACCTTTACAGGGCGCCTCCATGTTCAGCAGCGATCATCCGGATTCGCAGTCACGCCCCAGCGCCTAGGGAGAAAAAGACCAGAACAAAAGATGAGAGAGAGAAGGGAATAAGGAAAGCTAAATCTCCATGTTAAGACTTACCTGTTGATTCATTCCCTCTTCATTTCGGGTCCGCGCCGCATCCTGGCATTTCCGGACCTCGGCTCCTAAGGGGAAAAAGAGACATCAGCGTTAATGAGCGAATGAAAAGTCATTACCAAAAAACGCTCATTAAAGACTTACCTGATTTCTACAAGGATTTCACCTCTCATCTCGGGTCGGTGCCTGTTCCCCGGCATTCCGTACCCCGGCCCCTATGGGGAAAAAGACACTAGCATTAGTACATTAATGCATGGACACAAGGGGAACCTCTTATCAAAAAACTTACCTGGAAGCCAAGCAAGTTTGCTTCTCACCAATCCGAAAATCCAGTGAAGTAACTGGATACCAACGTGCCCCTGCATCAGAAGCAGGATGGAGAGCTCGTCCTTCCAGACCCTAAGGTGAGACGCTACGAGGAATCACAGAAGGGTTTCGAGGAGGGTGAGAGGGGAAGTGGGAGGCCGATTGCATTACCCCGCAGACCGTTAATCCCCTATTTTCGCCTACAGAAGGATACTTCTGCGAGCCAGGCAAGTCAGATTTGGGGGCCTGGTCCAGTCCGTCTACCGAACCCTGCGCATCACCTTAGAAGAGGTCACAGCAGCGCGAACCAGGCCAACGCCTCCGTGGGAGTCAGGTGAGCGTAACACCCGACATCCGAACTCGCTGCATTGTTTGGTTTCGGGCGCACGCATGCGCCGCAGTACACAGAGGCCGGCGGCTTGCGTGTCAAGCCTTGTTTCCACTCCCGGCCGGGGCTGCTGCGCATGTGCGGGCCAGCCTGGGCCTCAGGTCTCGGCTTCATGCCGAGGGCCGTAAATAGCGGTCGAGTCTGGGAACGAATCGCGTCTTAACGTGGTTTTACCCTGACTCGCCGTAGTAGCGCTTGTTTCCTGTTTTTTCCTGCAACCTTCCGGATTCCTGCTCTCTCCAGCTTGTTTCCTTGGTTCCTGCCCGAATTGGGGGTTTCCTGTTGCCTCCCAGCCTTGGTCTCCCCAGTTTTCCCTTTGGTTTTCCCCTGTGGGCCCCTTTTGGGGTTATCTCGCCTGTGTTGCTTGCCCTGGGGTACAGCTCTGCCTAAAAGCCTCCTTGGTTGGTACCCACGGACTTCTGCCTTGCCTCTCCATTTGGGTTCACCTCTCCAGTTCTCTTTGGATCTCATTGTTTGCCAGCTGCCTTCAACTTCTCCTGACTCCTGAAACCCATTTTCGTCTGGCTCTGCCTTTGGCCATTGGGCTGTTTGTGCCAATACTCTGCAAGCGTATCCTCCCAACTATTGAACTCTGAAACTTTTGGGACTATTTGTCTGCTGCATCTCCATCCCTATCAGAGCAGCCACATTTCTACATCACAGACGCGCAGGGAGAAGTGTTTGTGGCTACAGGGGATGTCTCCCTACACCCCTGCCCTACCCGGGCTGGGTTGGAGTTGCTTCTTGTGTCATTCCATCAGCCGGCAACACTTGACTACCAGCCTGGCCTCTCCAGCTCGGACGCCTCCCAGGAATCCAGCTTCTACAGGTGCTTCCCAATCCCGGGATACACACCTCAACATCATCTCGGGATGGTTAAGGCTGCCCTTATGGCATTGTTTTGTATAGTTTGCAATTTATTGAGGTTAGACTGAATGGTCCCTAAGTAGAGGGCACTGCAGTAGTCAATTTTGGCCATAATGAGTGTTCTGGCGAGGGTGATGCAGTTAGGAGAGTTTAGAAAGGGTCTGCAGGCGGTGATGAGTTTGCTGGTATAGGCCGATGCCGATCTTACTGCATTTGTTTGTCTGTTCAAGGAGAGCGTAGAGTCTAGATAGACGCCTAAAGTTTTAGTGTGTTTAGAGACCTTGATATTGTTGCCGTCGATGGTGAAGGACTTGTAGGCTTGGTCTAATTTGTTAAGACGATGGCTTGAACCTAGTAATAAGAGCTCAGTCTTTTCGTCATTAAGGCAAAGTTTGTGATGTGCACGAAGGGGGACTGTACTAAGTCAGGGGATAGACAACAATCCGGGGAGACAGGAGAAGGAGGACGGAGAGGAGGCAGCTGAACCATACAAGGAGAGTGCAGTGACCAGACACCTTGCATAGCTGTCCAGATGGTCCTGAGATCCAGCTAACTTTCCAGAATCCCAAACCAATACTTACTTTGTAAGTAGCAAATAACCACATCCCTAAATTGCATAAGCCCTTCCTTTTTGTAGCATTGCACCCACTGAAAACACACAGAAAACCCCATTGAACAACCCTTGAACAACCCATTGAAAAGCCCATTGAAACCCCAATTGAAAACCTCACATTGCTAGTGTAATTCAGTCACCTTCCCATAGAAGAATCTGTGTTTAGCCTGTGTATGTTAGCATATTCCCTTTGGTAAACCTCTGAATGTCTGTGTAAATCCTTAGCATATTCTTAAGTAAATCAATTAATTCCTTGTTGAAATTCACGGTACAAGTTGATTAAAATTCGAAAATAACCCCCTTGTCCCTAGTGTCTTTCTTTAATAATTATAATCATTAAAGTATTGCCTCAAAAGAATTAGTCTCCTGGTAAGTGAAAACCAAATTTGCCTGTGTATTGTGTGCCTTACCCCACACATTCCTATTTGCATCTGTCCCATTGAAAAAAACAAAAAACTGTAGCCCCATTGAGAGCAATCCCTTTTGCCTACAAATCTGTCTGTCGTGTGTCTGTGTCTGTGTCAATGAAAACAGATTTTCCTATTCTGAGCTATACCGCTTCCCTGAGCTGCCTGTCATTGTAAATCCAGTGTAAAACGAATTTCTATTTGCCATTTGTATTTTTCCTTTTGCATTTACTTTCTCCCTAAAATGTATTTCCACGTTGCCCGGGTGTGCTGATTAGTAGTCTCTAAGCTTCCCTATCTCCTCAATTGGAGCAACACAAATTTCCTGTTATTCTGTCCCATAGCAGTTGTAACTAGCCGTGTAATAATTAAAATCTGATTCTACCGATTTGCTCCAAAAACGGGTTTTCACTTTCTTAGCAGGCCTCTCATCCTGGGGTGCTGGGATTTACTCAAAATCCGATTTTCTCTTTCTATCCATACTCCTTGCCACTGCCTTCCATTCAAAGGAATCAAATTAGGTAATATTTGGGGGTGAGTGTTGCAGGGGGGAGTGTTTAACCATTGGTGTTATCTCTTTATAAAATTGCTCTTTTTCTGTGTTACCATTAAATATTTTGACACTTGTAACCAGTATATCTTCACTGAATTGTTTTGTAGAGATTAGTGAAATTGTGTACCACAACAGTAGTGACTATAAAATAGTTAGATTTTCCTTTTTCATTAAATAATACATTAATAAATAACTTATTGATACACACTGGCCATTGTGATACAGGGGTGTTTGTGGAGGTTGGATGGGAGACAGGTTGGAGGCCTACTCAAATAAAATAACCTGTGGTTTATTAAAAATAAAAAGTGCTTTATTGTACACCACATTCATTGTCAGGGAAGGAGTCCCTGGCTGGAGTGTGCCGTGTAATAAAACCGTGACAAAATTGAGGCTTAAGAGTATTGCCCTGTTTTTATGGAGTGTCTAGATCAAAAATATCATATTTGAGCTTTCAGCTTTTAGACTCTTAGGGGCTGATTTACAAAGGAGTGATTAGGAGTAACTCGGACTTAACCTTCACACAAACACGCAGAATGCTGCAATATTCACAAAATAATTACTATATATAACTCATTCCTGCGCCTGTCATACTTTAAGTCAGGAGTAAATCAGAGTTACTCAAAGTAAACTCTTTTGCTACTCCAACAGCCTCTCCATGAGTAAGTTAGGAGTAAGCCTAAATGACTCTTAGTACATTTTTCGTGGATTGGCCTCTTCAGTGTGGTGACATTCCATCAGAAATAGTGGATGTGGATTAATGTACGGCTTAAGGATGTGAATTTCCACATCCTTGGCTTTCCACTAAGAAAACTAAGAGGACATAATCATCATATTTCTTATGTTGCTAAGATTACCAATTAACATAGGTATTGCAATCACAAAAGCAATCAGATGGGATTTCAAAAAGTGATTTATAGCATTGTGTTCAAATGCACAAGCAAAAGCACAAGTAATTGGGTGTGCAGCACTTGAGTCCAACATAGTGCGAAGGTCATGTCAATGTGAAACCTAGTAGATTGAAGATTCTATTTATCCAAGTATAATGGTCATTTCAAAACTGAAAAAAACATGCCTTGAGTTGCAATGATGGGTGTAGTCTCCAAAGGAGAATTTTAAAGTAGACAATATATTGATATAATTACTCCTTATTTCAAAGATGCTCACATCCTTCACATGTTAGTACAGAAACACTGGCATATAATTTGCATGGATAAAGATGTAATCCAATTCATTGGACGTAAACCCAGGTTTGTGTTTACCAGAGCACTGACCATTAGGAAAAAATTATGTGCCTCATTTGTGGACACTGCTAAAGCTCAAACAACAGTGGAACTGAATGGCTGAAAACTTCTATAGGTTTCCATAAATGTGGACTATGTAGCATGTGTAAATATACACACAAGGATACTGCTAAATGTATGCACAAAGAACGTAAGGAAATACTAAATGAAGGCACTCACAAAGCATGTGTCCCAAAATAATTGTAAAAAATAAGGTAGACTACCCATCAGGGTAATGAGACCAGGAGATGAATGTAACGCTCACCTGACTCCCACGGAGGCGCTGGCCTGGTTCGCACTGCTGTGACCTCTTCTAAGGTGATGCGCAGGGTTCGGAAGACGGACTGGACCGGGCCCCCAAATCTGGCTTGTCTGGCTCGCAGAAGTGTCCTTCTGTAGGCGAAAATAGGGGATTAACTGTCTGCGGGGTAATGCAATCGGCCTCCCACTTCCCCCTCTCACCCTCCTCGAAACCCTTCTGTGATTCCTCGTAGCGTCTCACCTAAGGGTCTGGAAGGACGAGCTCTCCATCCTGCTTCTGATGCAGGGGCGCGTTGGTATCCAGTTACTTCACTGGATTTTCGGATTAGTGAGAACCAAACTTGCTTGGCTTCCAGGTAAGTTTTTTGATAAGAGGTTCCCCTTGTATCCATGCATTAATGTACTAATGCTAGTGTCTTTTTCCCCATAGGGGCCGGGGTATGGAATGCCGGGGAACAGGCCCCGACTCGAGATGAAAAGGGAAATCCTTGTAGAAATCAGGTAAGTCTTTAATGAGCGTTTTTTGGTAATGTCTTTTCATTCGCTCATTAACGCTGATGTCTCTTTTTTCCCCTTAGGGGCCGGGGTCCGGAAATGCCAGGATGCGGCGCGGACCCGAAATGGAGAGGGAATGAATCAGCAGGTAAGTCTTAACATGGGGATTTAGCTTTCCTTATTCCCTTCTCTCTCTCACCTTTTGTTCTGGTCTTTTTCTTCCTAGGCGCTGGGGCGTGACTGCGAATCCGGATGATCGCTGCTGAACATGGAGGCGCCCTGTAAAGGTGAGTGGAATGCGGCGCTGCAGCGATCGACGCAATGAGCTTTTAAATAAAAGTCTTCCTTTTCAGGATTGTCGGCGAGATGTCTCCGGGATGCGGTTTTAGCAGGTAAGGACTTTTCCTTCTTCTGTTCTCTTCTTCTCTTCCTTTGCAGGTGATTCAGGATGCTGGCAGGCGTGGCAGAAGTCAGGATGCAGGAGCAGACACGGTGAGCGTCCAGCTGCTAGATGCAGAACAACCCGAAGCACGTGTGGCTGTTCGGGTGGGGTTTAAATAGCCTTGGAAGAAGTTCCAGGTATGTATCCTTCCTCCAATCAGGTAAGTATCCTTCCCCGACCACGCCCGGATGGTAAATTAGTCCCACAGGTAAAGTAGGTCCTTTCAGGCCTCAAGGAGGCCGGGATCCTGCAGCATGGTCTGCATCAGGTAAGTGCACCCAAGCACTCCCATAATGAGCCTGGCGCCTATGGCGCCAGGACTGATGTCTTTTATGAGCCTGGCGCCATAGGCGCCAGGACACTGTCCAAAGGGCCCCTATATGGGGTTGCTGGGTCCTTCCTTGGGGACTGGATGTCCGCTTTCGGGGACGCAGGGCTTGAACCGGCTCCCCGGGAGCGGGCATCATGACAGCACTCCCCCCCAAGGCCCCTCCCAAGGTTGTTCCCTCCGGGGTTTTTTGTTTGTCTGGGAAGAGTCGGTGGAATTTCCTGACTAATCGAGGTGCATGCACATGGTCGCTGGGTTCCCACGACCTCTCCTGAGGTCCGTACCCCTTCCAATCAATTAGGTAGAACAGTTTTGACCTAAACATTTTTGAGTCTAAAATGTTCTTCACTTCGAATTCGGGCTCCCCATCTATTAGAATAGGTTCTGGAGGTTTGAGTAGTCGGGTTCCGGGTACCACTGGTTTCAGAAGAGACACATGAAAAACAGGGTGAATTTGCATACTAGCTGGTAAATCAAGTTTAACAGCCACTGGGTTAATTATTGCCGTAATAGAATACGGCCCCAGATATTTTGGGTTAAAAGTTCAAGGCCCTTTGAGTGGTAAATATCTGGTAGCTAACCACACTTGATCCCCAATCTGATACGGAGGTGCTTCTCTCCGATGTAAATCAGCATTCTTCTTGTATTTTCTCTTGGCTTGTTGTAAATGTGTAGTTGCCTCTTTAAAGGCTTGGGTAATTGTAGAATGCAGATGTTCTACTGCAGGCATTCCGAGGTTCTGAGGTGAGTCAAGGTTTGAGGTTCGAGGGTGATGCCCAAACAAAGTATAAAAAGGACTGTGGCCAGTTCCAGAGTGTACCGAATTATTATATGCGTATTCGGCTATCCAAAGAATGTCTTTCCAGTTGCTTTCAGATTGCTGTAACATACACCGTAAGTACTGCTCAAGGGTCTGATTTGTCCTCTCGGTCTGACCATCGGTCTGAGGGTGGTGACTGGTCGATAATCTTACGTCGATCTTCGCCATTTGACAACATTTGCGCCAGAAGTGGGAAATGAATTGGCTTCCCCGGTCAGAGATTAGTATAGATGGAATCCATGTAGCCGAACAAAATTTTTGAGGAATTCTTTGGCTAGGACAGAAGCTGAAGGTAAACCTTTCAAAGGAATAAAGTGGGCCATTTTGGAAAACAAATCCACAATTACCAGAATAGTATTGTACCCCGAACAAGGAGGCAGGTCCGTAATAAAATCCATTGGTAGGGTGTGCCAGGGTGCTGGCGGTATGTCTAGAGGTTGAAGGAGACCGGCTGGTTTTTTCTTTTGACTTTTATTTTGGGCGCAAACACCACAGGACATCACAAAAGATTTAACATCTTTTCGCCAAGAGGGCCACCAAAATTGTCCTTTCACCTTTTCCTCTGTCTTGGCAATACCGGGGTGTCCCTCTATTAATGTATCATGATAACTGGAAATAACTAGTTCATGTAATTCCTTATGTGGCAGGAATAAGCGTCCTTGGAAATAAGGTAAACCATTATCTATGGTAAAGTCTGATCCCTTTTGTATCCAATCCTGTAAGGTTGTAGGATCCAGGAGTTGTTTCACTCTGGCTTGAATGTCTTCAAGCGTCTGCAACGAAGTCATGCCTAGAATCCTCTGTTCGGGAATTATTGGTACTGGTTCTGAGTTTGTATCAGATTCTCCCATTCCAATTCGGGATAAGGCGTCTGCTTTGCCATTCTTGCAGCCAGGTCGATAGGTACTCACGAAATCAAATTCAGCGAAAAACAAAGCCCATCGGAGCTGCCGTGATGACTGAGCCTTGGCGGTTTTCAAATACTGTAAATTCCAGTGATCAGTGATCACTGTGATGGTATGTCGAGCGCCAAGCAGATAATGCCGCCAGGCTTTAAAAGCGGACTTAATGGCTAACAGTTCTTTGTCTGTGATTGCATAATTAACCTCGGGTGCCGAGAATTTTCTGAACCAAAATGCTACGGGATGCAGTTGGTTGGTTTCGGGATCTCTTTGGGACAGGACAGCTCCCATGGCTAGGCTGGATGCGTCAGTCTCGACGACATAAGGGAGATCTGGACGCGGGTGTTTCAATATAGGTGCGGAGGTAAACTTAGCTTTTAAATCCTGAAAGGCCTGCTCGGCTTCTTCAGACCATTCAAAACGTTTATTTTTCCTCAAGAGTGCAGTAATGGGTTGTACCACGCGTGAAAATTCCGGGATAAACCTGCAATAGAAATTGGCAAAGCCGAGCATGCTTTGAACCCCTTTTACAGAGCTAGGTGATGGCCATTTGAGGATGACATCCACTTTTCTTGAGTACATTCGGACTCCTTTGGGTGTCAGGATGAAACCTAGAAACTCGACTTCTGTGGTATGGAAAACACATTTCTCCAATTTAGCAAATAGTTTGTGTTGGCGCAGTTTTTCAAGTACTGACCTGACGTGTTTTCTGTGATCAGATTCCGAAGAGGAGTACACCAGAATGTCATCGATATATACGACAACACAAACATCAATGAGTTCCCGAAGGACATCATTCATGAAGTATTGGAAGGCAGCCGGCGCGTTACACAATCCGAAAGGCATCACCTGGTACTCGAATAATCCGTATTTAGTACGGAAGGCAGTTTTCCATTCGTCGCCTTCTTTAACTCGTACCAGATGATAAGCCCCCCGGAGATCTAACTTGGTGTATATGCAAGCGTCCTTCACCTGGTCAAGGAGTTCAGGGATCAGAGGCAGAGGATAACGGTTTTTAACCGTTATCTGGTTCAATGCGCGGTAATCGATACAAGTTCTAAGGTCGCCTTCTTTTTTGGGCACGAAGAACAAAGCCGAGGATGCCGGGGACTTTGACGGGCGAATAAAACCATTAGCTAGGTATTGATCCAAATATTGTCTCAAATGCAGATTCTCAGGTTCGGTAAGGGCATAAATCCTGCTACACGGAGGTTGTGCACCGGGCACCAGATCGATTTGGCAATCGTACGATCTGTGAGGAGGTAACGTGTTGGCCTGTTCCTTTTGGAAGACGTCCTGAAAGTCTTGGTATTCCGGAGGTAGTTGCATGGAGGCTGAGGTTACAGATGCTAGATTAATCTTCAGGTTTTCTGGGTAGCAGGTTTGTGTACAATCCGGGAAGGTTATTCTCTTAGCTCGCCAATCAATTCGAGGATTATGTGTCTCTAACCAAGGGATTCCAAGAATAACCTGAAACTGTGGAGCCTTGATTACATCAAACACAACACCCTCCCGATGGCCGTCGGGACCAATAAGAGTCACCTCAGTAGTGGAATGTGTTACCGGTCCAGAGGCAATTTCAGTTCCATCGACTGTGGTGATGACATCTTTGCTGATTTTAGGACGGAGAGGGAGGTTAATCCTAGAGACCAATTCACGATCCACATAGTTTCCAATAGCCCCACTATCGATGTATGCCTTTATTGCATGCAACCGCTTAGGCTGTTCTGGATCTACGAGAACCATTGGCACAATGAAATGCGAGGTCTGAGAGTTAGTTTTCAAGCTTGGCAAGCGGACCCCTACACTTGTCGGGCAGAGTCGTTTCCCGAAACAGAGTCTTCATGGTTTTTATCAGCGGCTCCTACCGCCTTTCGGGGCGGTTTTGCCGGGCAATCTCGTAGAAAGTGTCCAGAATTCCCACAATAAAGACATAATTTTAACTGCCGCCTCCTTTCACGTTCCTTTTGAGTTAAGGATCTTTTAACCCCTCCAATTTGCATAGGCTCAGAGACATCAACTCCCTTGGGATTAGCATGGGTCTTGACCAACACCTGGGTCTCAAACTTGGACCGATCTGCTTTTCTGTTTTGAAGTCTGTGATCCAATTGGACCACTAAGTCTATATACTCTGTGCATTCTTGGGGCGGATTTACAACTTGGGCCAAGACATCTTTAAGTTCTCCGCGTAGGCCTCGATAAAACAACAGGACTCTTTTATCCTCTGGCCATCCCGTTTCCACAATTAGTCTATTAAAGTTTTCAATATAGGATAGGAGGTCCTGATTGCTCTGTCTCAGAGATAGAAGTTCGTCATCCAGAGCCTGCCCCTGAGAGTGTCGAGCAAATAACCTTTCCATGCTTGCTTGAAACCTTTGAAAATCACGGAGAATCGGGTCATCTTGAGTAACCAGTGGAACTGACCAATCGGCAGCGCAGCCGCTTAGATATGACAATACAAAGGCTACCTTGGTCTGATCATTAGGGAAGGCCCCAGGTCTGCATAGGAAGTGCAAACGACACTGATTCATGAATACGGCGAATCGTTTGGGGTCCCCAGCAAAGCGTTCGGGTGGGGCCAGCGGCATGTTTCCAGGTAGATTAATCTGCACAGTGTTACTGGAAACCACAGGAGCGGGGCTCCCTCTGGAACCGGGTAGAGGAGTTTGCCCAGCTTGACCTTGCAAAAGCTGTCTGGCCAGGTCATCAGTTCTTTCCTTTGATATTATTAATTCCCTCCTGAGGGCATTAGTCTCTTGACGAGCGGCATGTACTTCGAGCCGTAATTCCCCCAGTAATTGGGCCAACTGATCAGTCTCAGAACTTTCCATAGCGCCTGGGTGGGAATTTGTAGGAAGGCTTCGCGTTCTGTAACGCTCACCTGACTCCCACAGAGGCGCTGGCCTGGTTCGCGCTGCTGTGACCTCTTCTAAGGTGATGCGCAGGGTTCGGAAGACGGACTGGACCGGGCCCCCAAATCTGGCTTGTCTGGCTCGCAGAAGTGTCCTTCTCTAGGCGAAAATAGGGGATTAACTGTCTGCGGGGTAATGCAATCGGCCTCCCACTTCCCCCTCTCACCCTCCTCGAAACCCTTCTGTGATTCCTCGTAGCGTCTCACCTTAGGGTCTTGAAGGATGAGCTCTCCATCCTGCTTCTGATGCAGGGGCGCGTTGGTATCCAGTTACTTCACTGGATTTTCTGATTAGTGAGAACCAAACTTGCTTGGCTTCCAGGTAAGTTTTTTGATAAGAGGTTCCCCTTGTGTCCATGCATTAATGTACTAATGCTAGTGTCTTTTTCCCCATAGGGGCCGGGGTACGGAATGCCGGGGAACAGGCACCGACCCGAGATGAAAAGGGAAATCCTTGTAGAAATCAGCGAAGTCTTTAATGAGCGTTTTTTGGTAATGTCTTTTCATTCGCTCATTAACGCTGATGTCTCTTTTTCCCCTTAGGGGCCGGGGTCCGGAAATGCCAGGATGCGGCACGGACCCGAAATGGAGAGGGAATGAATCAGCAGGTAAGTCTTAACATGGAGATTTAGCTTTCCTTATTCCCTTCTCTCTCTCACCTTTTGTTCTGGTCTTTTTCTTCCTAGGCGCTGGGGCGTGACTGCGAATCCGGATGATCGCTGCTGAACATGGAGGCGCCCTGTAAAGGTGAGTGGAATGCGGCGCTGCAGCGATCGACGCAATGAGCTTTTAAATAAAAGTCTTCCTTTTCAGGATTGTCGGCGAGATGTCTCCGGGATGCGGTTTTAGCAGGTAAGGACTTTTCCTTCTTCTGTTCTCTTCTTCTCTTCCTTTGCAGGTGATTCAGGATGATGGCAGGCGTGGCAGAAGTCAGGATGCAGGAGCAGACACGGTGAGCGTCCAGCTGCTAGATGCAGAACAACGCGAAGCACGTGTGGCTGTTCGGGTGGGGTTTAAATAGCCTTGGAAGAAGTTCCAGGTATGTATCCTTCCTCCAATCAGGTAAGTATCCTTCCCCGACCACGCCCGGATGGTAAATTAGTCCCACAGGTAAAGTAGGTCCTTTCAGGCCTCAAGGAGGCCGGGATCCTGCAGCATGGTCTGCATCAGGTAAGTGCACCCAAGCACTCCCATAATGAGCCTGGCGCCTATGGCGCCAGGACTGATGTCTTTTATGAGCCTGGCGCCATAGGCGCCAGGACACTGTCCAAAGGGCCCCTATATGGGGTTGCTGGGTCCTTCCTTGGGGACTGGATGTCCGCTTTCGGGGACGCAGGGCTTGAACCGGCTCCCCGGGAGCGGGCATCATGACAATGAATTGCAAAGAAAACAAAGTTTATATAATCATCGAAAATGCTTGCAAAGAACTCTGCTGCCCAAGTGCACTCTACCGAAACATACACGGGTAGCACATTATAAGGACACACAGCATCACTAATGACAACATGTATATGGTACATTTTCTTGTATCAGATTGGTGGGTGGCATATAGAACTGACAATACTATATGGGATACAAGATGCTGAATGGTCGCCATCTTGCAGTTGCTCTTGGCACACGTGGATCAGCTGGGCTCATCTCTTCAGTGTGAAGGTCAGGGTAAGGAAGCAAATTCTAGAACTAACTAAGCTAAACAACTGATAATGCAGAAATAATGGCACACATAAAATCTTGTGTAAATGGGGGTATTTAGGTCAGATGAGCTAACATATTGGCATTCCAACCCCTGCACTCTTGATTCTCTTTGATACCGCAGGTCTTGCAACCAGGTGCCCACCCCTAAGGTTTTGATCTACCATCTATCCTCCTGGGGTCCTAGTGATATAGGTGGGCATGTGTTGTTTTTGGGAAGATATACTGGTACACAAGATTAGGGCTGTGGCGGAGGTCCTGGAGTGATCAAGGTGCGGGTTGTTCAGATGGGTATCAGCATGAAAGGAACTGGGGGGTTGGCTGGAGGGCACTGGCCTGACAGGGTGGAGGTTAAGAGGGCATGGGCAGTTTAGTGGAGATGAATGGGCACTAGGACTTATGACTGGTCACTGTCTCACGCTCTCTGCAGAGCACACTCGTTCGGAATTTATACTATGGGATTGCAACAAGTCATGGTTGGGCTTCCGTGAGAACAGGGCTCACGCAGAGCTGGCTAGGGGGAGACGATGGTGTGGGCTGGTGGTGCGAGGCACTGGGGATAGGAGAGCTGCATTTCTACTGAGAAACACATTTTCAGGCCTAGTAAAAAAGATGGAATAGGGCTAGTTCAAAATGACTTCTTATTGGGAGGCTGCGTGCTACAGTATATGTGTTATTGTCTATAGGGTGTGATGCAACAGAACGCCACGGGGGGTGGCTGTGCCTCCCTCCTTGGTTATTTCATATGTTATGTCCCTGAATTGATGCAAGGAGGGAGGGCAAGGATCATCTCCTTCCCAACATATCCAAAAACTTCATAAATTGCAGAATGACACATGTGGTTTATGTCATAATGTGCATCTGCAATAAGCTGTATATTGGCAGCACGATAAGACAATTAAGAATACGTATACGGGAACATCTTTCTAACCTCTCTAATCCAGATCCCAGGTTACGATTGGCCCACCACTGGAAAGAATGCCACCAAATGGAGAACACAAGTGATCTAAAATGTCTTGGCCTAATGAAAGCAAAACTGGGTAAACGTGGTGGTGACTTAACACTTACTTTAAGACAGATGGCAGAGAAATGTATATGCAGATTGCATAGCACAGTAGAAGGCCTTTACTCCGAGCAGATTAATGTATTTTTGTAAATAAATATTTATTATTGTGATTACCGTTCAGCATAAAGAGTAGGCAAATGTTTTTGAACAAACCATGCTTTGTTAGAAACACCTGTTATGTAATGTGGAAAGATGAAGTATACGTGATGCTTAGATTATGCCTATCAAGTGGAAAAATGTTCCAGAATATAGGCTAAATTCCATTCACGAGAATGCATAGATTGCCTTAAATTATGGATATGCACATCGGTATGTGGTACGATGAAGCATGTGTAATGCTTTGATTATGTATATCAAGTGGACAAGTGCTCTGGAAAATATGGCAACTTAAACCGAAGAACATATTGTATCGCCTTCTAACTCTAACTAGCATAACTATATGTGGCAGGATAGATCATCTGTCATTTTCTAACTATATATATTAAGTGGACTAGTGCCTCAGTACTTAGACCAATAACGGAGAATATTTGTTAGCTGTTGTAAAATTGAAATTTGTATACCTATATGTGGAAAAGATGAAGCACCCAAAAGATCCATTTGACCATCCTAAACTAGTGGTTAAGATTGAATGCAAACATTTATGAAGTTTACAACTTCCAATTCACTATTGGAGCGACTGGTGTATTTAAGTACATCAATGTAGTGGGCCCATAAATTGGTATATGTTTATCACATTGTATATTATTATAGTTATTTGATTTTTGTAATGAACGAGCACACCTATAATTTGCTTACTCCCAGGGGAGACCACACACAACACATTGCCACGAATACGATTTATTTTTGCCTAAAAATTGCCACTTTTCATTATTTTATTCCAGTCAAAAAGAAAACGCCTTGATTAAAGTTGTATTTTAAACGGATGAAACACAACAGCTTAAATTCTCAAATCCAAGGGTAACTTCATATTGTCAAACACGGATGCGAGCGGATTGTTTTGATTATAATTGTGACGTCACATGCAACGTGTGTTTGATGGCACATGCTACAAGTACAAATAGCAATTCTAACATGGCATCTGCGTGCGAAAGACATGCGGGAATCCTAGGACGATTCTAAGGAGGATATCTTTTAAAATAATAGGGGAAGAAAGGTATTTTTACAATACATCAATATCATGTAAGTCAAGCTAATTTGTACAACATGTATGGATCATTATGGTGGAGTACCTTAACTGATGCTAATCAGTCAGGCATGGTATTTATAATACTTGTGGGGCATAACAATCACCTATATATTGAACCTATATCTACCAACATCAATTTATCAAGATTTAATAATTTGGTGGGCAAAAAGTGATATTAAATAGCATTCTGATTTCAGTGAAATTAAGGCATACTTTTTCTGCAATGTTTACAGCAGTCTAGCCCATTTTTCTGCGTATATATTATCTCATGCTCCTTACAGTGACTAATCCAGGAATGAAAAAGTATATACTGAACCTGCAAGTAATACAATAGAATGTCATTAGACTCCCTTAGGGGTAAGTCGATTGAACATCATATCATTATATATACACATTCGTACCTGCAAATTGAACCGAGATAGCTTATGGAAAATTATTCTTAATTATACTTTATGAAGTTTTCAAAAAGAAACTTTGGAAAATCAATCGAACCACCCAAACATCACAATAAGGAATGACTCTTATATACTAATTGGGTAGTGAATGCCCACACAATTCTTTTGTTTAAGGAAAGGTAAGAGGCGAAAGCCCAAATAAGCTAACCAGCAATATAACAATTTCAATTGCAAAACATCTCAGGCAGCAATACTTGGTGAGTCTATATGGCCAAATCCCACTACCATATACTAGATGGTATGCTAATATGGACTGATGCAGAGACATTATGCTTCACATTAATAAACAGTGAGATGCAGGGACACAATAGCATTACTAATCACCTCATAGATCATTTGGCTTTCTGCAGGCGTGTAATAAATGTTCTACTTGCTTATTAAAGGATACCATTTGATTATTTATTAATGATATATATATTTTTTTGTGGTTTTTTTTTGTGGTTATTATGTACTTTTTCGTTCTTGGATTGTGGGTGCTTCAACGAATCTACACACCTTGAGAAGTATAAATGGCAACTATTATGTGTGATATACACACACAGAGCATGGAAGATTTATTTTTCCAATAATTTTAATGTTAATTTTAAAGGTATTTGTAGAACGCACCGTCACCACCGGAGTGGTCCCCAGGCACTCTGGTGGATCTGAAACAGAGTGTGTGGTATCAAAAATGAAAAAAGGGGAGTCGGGGGGATAGTAAGGAGTAGTGGGACTAGGAAAGAGAGAGTTTTGATTTCCTGTTGGCAACTTCAGTTCGGTTTGCAATGTTCACTGAGGTTGAGTGCAGTTTTCGAGTTGGCACGACTTCCCATGTGCCTTTGTGAGGAGTTATGTGTTGTTAGTCTATTATTGCAGTGTGGTGAATTTTGTGCAGAATGCTGTGCAGGGATGTGGTTGTTTGAGTTTCAGTATGGGAAGAGTATGCAGAAAGTTGAGGTTTTAGAGTTGGGTTAGAGGGTTTTCCTTACCTCTTTGTCTTTGCATTTCTGTGCTTAACATCTACAATTATCCTGTGTGTATGGTATTGTAGTTTTTCAGCTTAGTTGGTGGGCATGTTGAGGATTGGCAGTTTTCCTCTGTGTTACTCTAATGGTATGTCTACCTGGCTCGAGCAGGCGAGTTCCCAGCCCTGGGTTGACGACGATATTGGATGGAGGGTTCTGGTCACTTGGGGGTCCTTGCCTACCTGAGTTTCCTCTGTGGACTAGCTGTGTGTGGGCAAGGGTTGTTGGGGTGTCCTCCCCCACCATTCAGTTAGATGAGATTAAATTAGGATCATCGGTTACTCCTTAAGCTTCTTGTTTCCCGCTGGGTGCACACTTCCTAGTAGTGTCCTTCTGGTTCCACAGACAAGAACCACATTTTGAGTATTTTTCTGAATTCCAAATGATACCCTGTGCTGGGTATGTTTGTGGGTAGGTCATTCCAGGTTATTATTGCTTGGTGCGAGAAAGATGATCCTCCAAATGTTCTTTTATTGTATGGTTTTGGCTCTAAGCAAATGTTGTTGCTTAATCTGAGTGGTCTTGCCGGATGGTAGACAGTTATTTTCTCTTTTTAGGAACTTTGCCCATTGGACGTTGATTGTTCCTGTTACAAAGAAGATATTTAATATTTAATTTTCCATATATCTCCTGTTTGTTTTCTTTTTTCTGTCTTCCAACTTTGACTTTGGTATTTATACACACATTATGGTACTCATTTTGTTGTGTTTATATATTATGTGGATTAAGATGAACATAATACTGTATTCAACAAGATAGCTCACATATCAGCCTTGAAAAAGACCATGGTTCGCAACACGTGCTCGCTGTTGCAATGAACATTTCATTCAACCCATGACACTTACTAATTGTGTTTGATTATTGTCAGATTGTTTGTTTTGAGAAGAGGATTATACTTCAGTATTTATTATTGCAAATGTTGGTGATTGCTGGATTAATCTTGTCAGAAAGTGACTTTGGATATATCTAAATTTATGATAAGTGCAGATTACTGGTTTACTTCATACCTTTATACATGCTGTTAGGTCAAGGGTAGGACCTGTACTAACAAGTTCTGCAGCACACTGCCAATGACTAATTTTGGTGGCAAAGCACACTCTGAAACTGTTTACCCAACTGTTTTCTCTCTTTTTGCAGGATATAAACAAGTCTGCTGTCCATTTTTAAGAGCAAACAGCAAATACAATCACTTTAGTATTCAACAGTTTGACAAATATAAAAGAAAATGTGCATAAATAGTAGCATAATATCTATGCATGTTTCCGTACTCAGCTGATGCAATTCATTAGTGTTAGTTTGCCTTCTGCTGTCCAAATGGCAAAGTGCACCTCTGTGTGCCCTTCCACTTCAACAACAGCTATCATTTTAACAAACCGAATGAGCACAGTGCTACAGGGTCACCTTCACCTTCCACTACCGCAAACATCTGGAGTAATTTCGAGTTACTTCTTTCCACCCGATTTCTCTTCACATAGGGAACAGCGGTTCCAGTGTCAATGAACAGTTAATTAACAGCTCAATGTTGCTTTCTCTGAAGAGCGAAACACTTTAGGACCAATGCCTACTCACACGTTAAAACTGAAATTAGGTGCTTTTATTATGTTACTGTGCTATTGTATGCCATCACAGGGACTCTGCAACGGAACAAGGTTGACAATTATGCATCTACAATGAGACATCCTAGAGGCCTGTGTGATTGATGGAACTTACATATAGTTCTTATACAGCACACACCTCTCATTCCATCTAATACAAATATGCCCTTCAAATTCAAAAGAAGACAGTTACCTATATGTTTAGCCTTTTCAATGACCATTAATAAGTCACAGGGACTTACGCCCCATTCTTAGAAGTTATCAGTGGTAAGTATGATGTTTAAGAAGGAGGACCGAAGTGACCCTATGAATTACCGACCAATATTGACTTTTAAGGTATGCTAGAATGGCGTATGTCACGCTGGGTAGGGCTAGAAGATACAAAATTGGCTTGGCCAAATGATTATGTGTGATCCATGAAAAAATTAATTGGGCAAGTCTCAATGACATTTTAGATACGCAATGTTTATAAAAGTATGTAAAACATAAAAAAGTTAAACATGAATCATAACTATACACATCTCATCAAAATAATCTTTGTTGAATAACCCAAAAAACAAGAGCAAATAGATTGCAAACCACAAAGTCTAACTCAAAAAGTATCACATGAAGCACAAACATAGAAACACCTATATCACACCACAAAGAAAGCATGAAGGAAATAATGATCATAGTTTGACAGATTTTAAATCTGAAAAAAATGGATGCATGCAATTTTCCATTAATAAGCAGATGGAACAGAAATTGCACAAAGAAGATTGCTGTTAAATCTCTGATTAATAATAGGGTTGTCAACCCAAGGAATTGAGTGTTGGCTACAGGGCTATTATATGATCATGATTTTAACATGATCACACGCAAAATGGCCCACCGAACTGGAATACTCACTGGAACCATTCAAGTGGTCAACTATCTTGGAATAGTAATGGCCAATGAACTAACACTAGAAGCACAAGTTAATGCAGTAGTTGAGAAATGCTTCTTCCAATTATACATAATTAAGAGGATACTCCCTTCTTCACCTTCCCACACAGAACACTCACCACCATCTCTCTCATCATGTCAAGAATAAAGTAGGCCATAAGCATCCATCACAAATATAACAGAATACCTTATGAGAAAACTACAAGGAATTCAGAATACACCAACAAGACTACTCCTCAGACTCACAAAGAAAGAACACACCACACCAGCACTTAGAACACTATATTGGTTACGAGTCAAATAACAAATCTTCAAAACACTGTGCATAACACACAGAGCATTACACTGCCAAGGAGCGGAATTCATACAGGGAAAAATCTCCATCTACAAACCAACACAAACGCTAAGGTCCACGGACATATTCATCTCGCACCGAAACAATAGGCAAAACACACATTTTGGGTTCAGCATTCTCCTGCAAAACTTATCAATCTGTCGTTTGATGAGGGTGTTGTTCCATCTTCCCTTAAAACCGCTTGGATCACACATTTGATAAAAAAGGATAATCTTGATCTATCGGTTGCTGATAACTACAAGCCCATCACTAACGTGCCATTTATTCTTAAAATATTAGATGAATGGTCATGTATTCTATTTCAAAAACATATTGAGGAACATAACATCTTGGGTCTGCGACAGTCTGGCTATAGAGCACAGCACAGGACGGAAACCGCCATGCTTCACCTTAAGTCCACCTTGGCCTGCATGGAGGACAAAGTTCATCCCGCCCTGCTGATGCTTCTTGACCTCTCTGTGGCCTTCGATCTAGTGGGCCACGCTCTACTAGTGACTAGGCTCGGGGAGGTCACCCACTGCTCTACTTCAGCATCCAAATGGATATCTTCTTTTTTGGTACCTCGGACTGTCCAGGTTTTTGCTGGGGATGATCATTCTTCACCAGTCATCCAAACATGCGGTGTCCCCCAAGGCTCTTGCTTGTCTCCACTTTTATTTAATATATACATCCAGCCCTTGCTCAATCAGTTAGATGCCCTGGGTGTCAGGTATACCAACTACACTGATGACAACCAGGTTGTTCTTCAGCTCAGTGGGAAGTATGAGCAAGATCTTTGTGCCATACATATCATCTACAATGCCATCCAGGACTGGATGGCCTGTAACTCATTAGCACTTAATTTTAAAAAGACTGAACTTTTGATTGTTGCTTACAGAGCTGGTCTGAGTAAGTTGGGGCCTGAGTATTCCAACTTTCATATTTTGGGCAATGTTATTTCTGTTTCTAAGAAAGTTAAAACTCTGGGAGTAGTTCTTGACGAGGAACTGTCTATGAGGCATCATATGTCTTACATCCGTTCCACATGTGGTCTTATCACCGGATGCATACATTGCATTTGTCCTTTCACCACTGGTGAAAATTGTGCCTTTCTATCCACTGCTGTCATTAATTTGAGACTTCACTATTGCAACAGCTTGTTGGCAGGCACTACTGCTCTTAACATTCGGGTTCTGCAGGTTACCCAAAATAATGCAGTCAGGGTAACTTTAGGTCTCTCTCACCATGCACATGTTTCTGTTTCCAGGAAAGCACTGCATTGGCTTTCTATTAGCAGAGGATAGCTCACAAAATTGTGACACTGACTTTTAAATGCCTCTCTCATCTGTTCCCGGTTTATCTGTCAGATTGTGTTAAGCCTAATGCCAATACTAGGAGCCTTTGCTATTCTATGGCACCTACTTTTTTCCAACCTAGATTCAAGCTGGCCCTCCTTGGTGGGACCAGCATTGACTTTCAGGCACCACTTCTGTGGAATTCTCTTCCTGCCTTTATGTGTTTAGCTAGTAATCTCATTTCCTTCAGGAAAACAATAACAATCTCTTCACCCTTAGCCCGGACTAATCCCACAGCTCTCTATTGTTGTTACTTCTGGTATGATTCTCTTTGCTGCTCTTTGTGTCTTGTCTTGTTATGTTCTTTGTGCGCTCTGAGGTCTACGAGCATTTGGCACTCTACACAAATTAAAATAAATACATAAATAAATAGCTGTGATAATTTGGAACTCACCCCCAAAGGAAAAGCAAACAACAGAAGATTGCCTAAATTAATTAAGGAAACTGTTAAACACATGGCTCCTCAACTCACCAAGCTAAATACGGAACACCAGCAAAGGAAAACCATTAACACAACAAAATACAAAACTCTGAAAATGGATCAAAGCAGAAATAATAAAGTCAACCCCAAACACCATAGAATAAGATTAACCCAACAGATCATTCCAACGCACAGAAAAAAGACTCAGACGACCACCGACTAACCCTACTAAAAACTCTTAAATACTCTGCATACCCACCCACCATCACTGAGGAAGCCAGAAACATACTTTTGCCACAAATGTACTGCAAACAACACACCCTCAACTGACTCTCCAAAACAGCCAAGACACACATACACCACCCATATACAACCATCCACCAAACACCACACAATTACTACAAGCTAAAAACAAACCAGCACACAGTGACTGTTTTCTTCTGAATTGAAGCTACCAACAGCACATCAAAATGTTCTTGCACTTATCCCTCTCAATCCCACTAACTAACCTATCCCAACCCCCTACCTTTTCAGATCCAAATGGGTGCCTGTAGACCATGAAAATGGCAGCGGTGCACAGTAGAAATCACAATTAAATGACATAACATTTAGAGAGTAACACAACCTTCTTAGGGATTCTCATCTTGATCAAGGTGTCTTAGAGTGATGAAATCATGGAATTAATTCCTCTAGTTTGGATAAACATTTAATTGCAATGTTGGTTCTTCCACAAAGCCATACAGACATATTTTCACTATTTCCATCTTGTAAGCCAATGTTACCTGTTGCCTGCTATATCCCTGTAATTCTGCAGCCACTTTCTTTAATTTATTCAGAGCAGGTCTGTTTTCTATAAATGTGTTCCAATGTATGACTGTTGAGTAGTAAAGTCAAATCATAAATATGTTAACTGTCTAGCTTATATCTTTTACTCCAATATGTCATGTTTTTCATTTTTAAATAGTTGTTTCATCATTTATTTTCCAATGGCTCCTATGCTCCATTGTAAACCAATCTGTGTTTGATCAAGTAATACAATGTAATCTGCCAGCCATGCAGTTCTCATGGAGTTCAATCTAGGGACACAATTATCAACCTGGCATAAAGCTGTATCTGGATCTGCCATGTTTACATTTAACAAAATGGGCAGCAAAATGCAACCCTGTTTCAAACCTCTTGTGGACTGTATTTTGCTTGTAAGACTAACTTCTGCAATTCAGTTTTTCTGTATAAAATTATTAGTGCATAGTAATCTGACCATTTTTAAAAGACCATCAGGAATATTCTCATTTTTCATTTTCATCCATAATCTTGTCTCTTTAACTATATCAGAGGCTGAAGAAATGTCTAAAAAGTCACAAATAACATTAGTTTGGGTGTGTACTTAGCTGCTTTACATAGACATCACAGAGTAAATCCATTAACAACTGTCCCCATTCCTTTTCGGGAAACCAATTCTAAAATGTCATTAAATGTTCTTAACCTTTACCTATACAGTCAGCTCTTCTAAGACTGAAGAAGCAAATAATTTACTGTTACTGTTTATAAGGGCAACCAGTCTGTAGTTCTCCCAAACCCTCAATTATGTTTTTTGTGATTTGAGATTATATATACATTCAGCCAGGAAGCAGTCCAATGAGCCATTTTAAAGATATCTCTAAAAAGGGCATTTCAAATGATGGTCCATAAATGTATGACTTTTTAATACCATATTAATTCCATATTCAGTATTCTAGCTGGTGCCAGAACACTGTCGTTTTTTTCAATGATTTTCAATGATTTTTAGCAGCTCTAAATGTCCAATCTAGAGAAATCTATGCCCAAATATTAGGACCCATTGTCTTGAACTTTATAGAGGTTGTGGTACATATATTTAATCCAGCAATTCTGTGTAACAGGCATCTCTTGGACTTCTTTGGTATTTGCTTCTTTCAAATTTACTAAGGATCATTATCAAGCACTATTGGATAACTGAATTGGTGAAATCATATATTGCTATTTTCTCATTCAAACTTTGTTCATGCATTTTTATCCAATTTGCATAAGCCTATTTTATTCCATGTTTCTCTAATTTTATGTTTCTATAATATTTAACTTATTTCTTCTCTGAGCAATACACATTGTGTATTTTATACATCTTTTAATCTGCTTCATAGCACTGTTATAATTATTATTGTTCCTATCTTTATAAACCAGATCATTTTACACTCCCTGGATGAAAATGAAGTAGCCACTCTTTGATAATGTTTGTGAATTTTTGTGGACTTATAATGGGCGGAATGTATGTCTCTAATCCTTTCAATATTTTACCCTGCTCTTGTAAATATTTAGCCATGTGTATCCCTTAATCACTTCTACCACCTCTATTTTGGGATTAACTCTGTAGGTGCTGACTGTTATAGCTTATATACATGTGTAAAACACAATGATTACTATCCTCTGTATTATGTGTCCTTATCTTTTGAGTTCTCCTAAAAAGCCTTATGGAATTGAATGCATAATTCAAAGTATAACACATATTTGTGTGTTTCCCTGTCCAAATGGCCAGTGTATCTCCCATAGTCCTCCCATTAATCATAATCAATTCCCATGATGTCAAAAGCTCAGCTAATCTTCAGCCACATATACATTAACAATAGAACATAAAAATCAATAAATTCAACGTAAACAATGTCGTGGTAGTTGAAACTTTTTTACAATTTTAAACAAATATTTCTAAAATGTTACTCTGGTCAACGTGAATGCTCCTGACTACTTAAACACTGTCTCTCTACAAAACCCTAAGGAATTCTCTAAAGCGTCAATACCCCATTGTTCTCTTTTAGTTAGATAGCAAATAGAAAATTATAGTCAGGTGTTTTCAGTATGCATGTCACTCAAAGGATTGGGAATGTCCTTACTTATAGGAAGTTTTTTTGTATTTGTCTTTTCATTGGAATCTTTATCCACCTCTATATCCCTGTTTTCAATTAATTGTTCTTCAACATTATGTTAACTATGTGTGGATGTTTCTATATAAACTAACAACCAGTTTCTTAATTTGAATACACAAGTTCATAATGTTAGTGGATTCCCATGGCCCTTCTCCAATTATTACCCTATTCTTCTTTCCAATTCTCTTTTCATTCTAACTAAATTTCCCACATTTTCTTCAGTTGCATCTTTCATTAATGCAAATATCACCTTTTCTTCATGTTTCTCCTCTTTCTTCGAGGTTTCCTCCCCCTTATCTTCAAGATCTTGAGCACCTTCATACAAAACCTCAGTTTTCCTGAAGACTTGTAGACTTCTAAACATTTCTCATCCTTCTTGTTTTGTCTCTAGCAATTATGGAGATCCTTTTTGACAAATTCTTCTCTTTTTGGCTACAATCTCATTTAGGACTCTTATGTTTTTTTACGTGCAAGTTTTATCTTTAAGCTTATCTATTTCTATATAACAGAGTTTATTTCAACCATCAATCAATTCTGGTCTTTACGGTCAATGCTGATATCTAGTATTTCATGATTAACTTCAGGGTCTTTCTGTATGGCTTAAAAAGTAGCGGAGTACTACTAACTTGATCCAAGTTTGGTTGTATTGGATCTGTTCCACAAAGGAATTAGTAATAGTGGATTCATTCCCTTCAACAGACATATCTAAATGCCCAATTTACATACTATTTGAAGGACGAAACAATGCTGCCACATATTGTAAATAAACCTTTTAAAAGATCTGTGGAGATATTTTATTAAAAAGCAAGTCATACAATGTTAGCAGTGGTCAGAGGACTGTATGCACTGCTCCCAACGATGAAGGTTCTGGGATCATACACTGCAAAGGCATTTTGTATACCAAGTTTCAAAAACTCAGCCCTGAGTTATTTTACAAATGGCTTAATATTCCATCCAATTTAAGTATTATGTATCAATGATATTCATATTATTATCATTTGTCATTTCTAAAACCAGTATTTAATTGTTGATGATTGGAGCTCATTATCTTCACACTGCTCTTCTAAATGTAGGCATGTTTGTAATACAGAGTTGTTCACACTACCAACTAAGCCATTCAAGGGTTTTAATACGTCTGAGGAATTTATTTTTGTTCATATAATTATTTGAAAGTGATGTTGAGATCTCATACTGTCCATCCATTATGGGTAGATCCTTGTATTTAGCATGAGTGAAGTAATTAGTAATGTTTACATGTTTACAGATGTTAAATCCATCACCTAATCATCTCCTCTTGCAGCCTCTTTTTCTAGCATCTGCGGAATTGCAAGCTCATTCTGTTACTAGTAGCAAACTGCCACCTGACTTGCTACATACATTGTATATTCCACAGCATAAAAAAACAGATCTAAATGATATGTTTTAAAATTAGATCAACTCGGCAAAGTAGACAATTGCATTTAATTCAACCAAAACCAATGGTATAGCTCAGGGTAGAGAGAAATTCCACTAAGAAATTTAAATATTTGCACCTAATACTTTAATGTCAAATATGGGAAAAGCTTAGAAAGTGGAGATTCACAGAGAAAGAGCAAGTCTTACTTTGAATCTTTCACAATGCCCACACTTACCATTCCTCCACGTTTTATTCCACAAAAATTCAGAGCCACATGCACAGGAGACTGACACTCACTAAGACAGCTCCTTCTCTGTTTTACATGCCACACCCGAACAGGCAAATAGCCTGCAAGCTCTATTCATATAAGTATCAGGAGTGACAATGTAGCATTGTATCTAAGGTTAGTTCGCTTAAACAACTTCTCTCTGTAATAGGATTATAGTTCCTTATTTTAAAGATACAGACAAAATGTGCTGTTCCACTAAGGATCAGGGGTGATGTCGGAGTATCATATTGTTGTATCCAGAACTAGTCCACATAATCAACGTCCCTCATGCATGCACTGCTGAAGAACAGAGAGATTTAGATAATTGAGATAGGGCAGGCAAAACCACCTGGCTCTACATAGAAGAAACAGTCTGAGTGCTGGAGCTCCTCATCAGTCATTGAGAATCTTTCAGAGAGGGAGGAGGGTGGTGGGGACTGGTGTCTTTTCTGTTTGAAAGGTGGGGAATTTCACTTTCTTTTCTAGGTAGGGATTAATGAGCATGTCCATTTAATTTATTTATTTTGTTTTAATGTGATACAGTTTCATCAAAATACTTTACACATAAGCAAAATACAATCATAAAAATGTACCTAATTTAACTTTTATGCAATATAATAATCATGAACATAAAACCTTTAAAAGAATAGGTAATATATAACCCAATGAATAAAAATGGTGAAACTGAAATTGAATGGAGTAAATGAACAGACATAATAAGACCCAGAAAGGAAAAGATCGATAAAGCAGCAGCCTTGAGAATACCATATCCATACAGTCTCCCAATAGATGCATTATAATGTTAGCAAAAATTAGCCACACCTAGTGGCAATTGCTGATCATTAATTCCACATCATACATACGTCATCCTTCACCTAGTGGCAATGATTTAGCCTTCATTCGACCAGGAGTTAACTCTGAGTTCGCTATTTTATCTGCATCATTCCACACTTAAAAGAGAGCCATCTGTAACATAGCGCTAAGAGTGTTAACACACTGGTTCCAGAAGTCTTTTTCCATGATGCTATTGATATTATGCACATGTATCATGTAATTACTTATGTAACTGGTGGTCATAGCTGGACAACTCGTAAGTATATGTCTTGCTGTTTCTGGTTCGGATTGGTGTTTACATAGTTTACAGTATCTATCCGCCTGCGGAATTGATCTTTCAGCTCCTAGATTAATCAGGGTTGGTAGGCGATTAATTCGTAATAATAGTATAAATCTCCTAAGATGTTCTGATGGGTATTATTTAAGTACTTTTGTGCTTTTTTATGGGTATAGACACCACATGACACAGTCTCGTAACTTTTTAGACTTGCCAAATGAGAGTAATTCTTCTGCCAATTCCATAGTTTTAGTCGTTTATGCATATATTTTATATATTCGAAATCCTCACCCCTAGGTATGGTCCAGTTTATTGACCCAAACAGACTTCTCATTTTGGTTGCTAACTTGGATTGCGTGCCATCCCCCAGGGCCTCATTTAGAGATTTTAGTAGGGCGGTATTTGGGCGATATCGGATTTTAAGATATAGCTCTGCCCTTTTACCCAGAATGATCGCTTTCAAAGATGGGATCCCTAGTTCTAATCAGAGGATAGCCATGGGCACACATTGGGGGAGTCCCAACAGTTTCCTCCAGAATTTCCCTTCTACAGTCTGTAGCCAATCAAGATTCATTGTAATCAATGATTCCAGACTGTATGTTATCATGGGCACTAAACACTGCACATACAAATGACATGCACCCCATATGTAGTAGCCACTCTGGTTTTGCGTAAACTTGTAGATCATGGCTGTTAATGTGCAGCTTTCACCTTACGTTGTTGAATGCATTGCTTGTAATTGTCTTTGCTTTCAAATTCCACTTCCAGATATTTATAAGAGTGTGTATACCTAGTTTCCACAAGCATGGGCAGACGAGCAACCTTTCCAGTGGTGTACAGTATAAGTTCTGTTTTATTGTGATTTAGCACCAGTTCATTCACTTTGGCGTATTGCCATAGTTGAGTGGCCGATCTTAGTAGGCCACTGAATGTATTGTCAAAAATCACAATATCATCCGTGTATGCCATGAGTACACACTTTACGGCGCCCACCCAAAATGAATTCTGGAATATCTGAAACAAAGAGGTTTTAAAGAGGGGGGGCAGTTGTACATCCCAGCTTTACACCTCTATTTTGTTTAATAAGTCCAGTTTGTGTCCCTCTGTAATCTAATTTCAACTGAACAAAAGTATTGGTGTGAAGATGTTTCAGATAATATATCAATACCTCTGGGCAGTTCATGATAGGCAATGTTTGCCATAGCTTTTCCCTGTTTGCTAGGTCAAAAGCTGATCTAAAATCGACATATAGTGCATGTAATGGGGGGGCTGTTGGGCTTCAGAGATTTACTCCTTAATAAGTCCATCATTATCAAGTTGTGAGATGTAGAGTATCCGGCTCTAAAGCCACTCTGGAAATGGTCAAGGATCCCAGCCCGGTCTGCCCATGCTTGAAGTTAAGCAAACATTTTCCCAGTGCAATCTAGCATGGTCACAGGCGATAGCTGCCCGGGTCTGTTTTATTCCCCTTTTTATAAACGGGAATTAATATTGCAGTTTGCCATGTTGCTGGGATTCTACCGTCCCTTAGTACTTTTTCAATTAGGATCTTCATTAAGCTTGCCCAGAATTTAGGAATGCCCTTCATGATCATATTAGATATCGCATTAGGTCCCAGGGCCCTAGAAGATTTCAATTTACTGATGTTGATTCCTCACTGGAGACCACAAACGGCTGGATGGACTGGGCTTCTGTAATACTTTCTCCTTTGGGCACGATCTTCCGCGATTGGATTAATTAGGGTTTTTTTCTGATCTCCCTGAGCTTTCCCCAGAAGTGCCCATATTTTACGAGTGTTTTTAGTACATATAGTTTGGACCATATTCTGCCATTTTTCCAATTTTAATCCATTGTTGATATTTATTTTTAAGGGCCCTAATATTTTTATGGATTAGGATTATAGAACGCCCTTTCGCTTTTATTTTGCAAATTCCGCTTCTAAGTTTACGCTTAGCATCTCTAACTTCCTTGTGATTTATGTTGTCCACCATTCGGTCCCTAACTACTAGGGGGGCACGGGAAGTAGCATTTTTGCCCACAAATGTAGTAATCCATCCTTCAATTTCTTCAAAGGACATTAGATTAAATATCTCTGTGTTTTTCTCATCCCAACCATTAATTGCATTCAGAGCCTTATTGATGTTCCTATCAGACCATTGCACCTGGTTAGCTGCCTGATTCTCCAATAGCTCACTTGTGTTTATGACTGAGGGAGTTTGATTGATTATACCTAAGTTCACAATCAGTGGTTCATGGTCACTATAGGGGTTTTTGGAAATTCTAATTTCCCTAACCCTAGATCCGACCTTACCACTGAGAAATATGTAATCAAGTCTGCTCCAAGTGGAGCCGTTGTTCCAGGTGCTTTTACCCAGCCTATCCCCCAAGGTCCGGCCATTTACAATTTCAAGCTCCCAACAATCAAGAAAACTAGACCAACAATCACCCTCCATATCGTCAATATTATGTTTCATGATACAGCGGGGGTAGAGTAGTGGATTGTTTGCCGTGCCACCTCTGCCTTTAATGTGACAATTGAAATCCCCTGCCACAATAACAGAGTGATTGTTTATATCTAGTAACCATTCCCCCAAGAGGTCATGCAGTGTTTCCTGTATTTGCTCTCTATACTTTGCCCCCGCGGGTTATAGATATTTACCAATAGTAAATTGTCTAGCTCCTTGTCAGTTGGAATCTTAACCTCCACAGAACTCACATAATATCCAGAGGTAGTTATAAGTTTCCTACTGACCAGTGAGTTGGCAACCCCAATTATTAGGCCACCGAATGGGCGGCCGTGCACCCCCTTATTTGCGGGAGAGTGGTAGAGAGTATATCCATCAATGGCGATGGGTGAATTTAACAAGGTCTCCTGAAGTAATATAAAAGTGTGGTGAATAATAGTCAGTAATGATGCATTATTAGATAATAGGTGCTTGAAACCACAAGTGTTCCATGACACTAGCGAACAATCTCAGGGTTACTGCAGCACCATGGAAAGTGAGTGTGCCTGCCATTTTAATATCTCCTGGATATCGCTCATTTCGACTTCTTCCCTCCAGGGTGCATTGATTTATTATTATTTTTAGGTTGAGGTTGATTACTGGTTCTCTTAGGCAGATAAGTGTCTTATTTCTCTTGGTCCACATCCACTTCAACTTCAACTTGCAACAGGCTATGTTTATAGTTCTGTATCTATTGTGCAGTAGCTAAAACTCTACAGTGTAGTGCTGTTACATTTGGGTTGCAAGTTCTGAGCGGCTCTACAAATATAAGGTCTTCAGACAGGATCACACACAGCTGAGGTAGAAGATGTAGCTTGGCTATAACCTCAGATCTTGTTAACCATTTGTCTCTTTTCTTTTGGTTTACATTTTTCATAACACATATTGTGCTTTCCTGGACCTTGGTTTTCCTCGGTGGTTCCACCCTGTCTGCTTCAGGTGATTCAGCCATCTGAACCCGCTGTGTATTTCTTCTACGAGGGGTAGAGTATATATCACCCATCGCACCTTCCTGTGTGGAGGTGAATGTTGAGTTAATATTATCACTACTCATTTCTGAGATTTCATTCGGTTTTTCAGATAGAACCCAACTAGTCAGGGTCCCGGGATCGCTTGCCTGCAGTTTCTTAGATTTGCAGGCTCTTTTCATTGCTTTTTTTTTTATTTAATCGTCAGTGGTGCAGCTATGGTCTGGGAGATGGCTTCTATATTCTGTCCTGGTTGCTGCTCTTTTTGCTTTGCGCCTCTGTTTTTTGGAGAGCGGTGTCACTGAGTTTGTGTCTGGGACCAAATTAAATTCGTCCTGCACCATAATCCCTTGTTGCTCTTTTGCAGATGTTGGTTCTAGTTGATCACTGGAAATATAGGTGGACCTAGGATCTGGGAGTCCTAGTTGTAGGACTGAATTTACATGAATTCTTCCACACAATTTCAGTAGTATTTTCAGGGCAAACTGCATGAGCTACAGGCAATTGTTGAGCTACAGTCTACAATGGATTCATTGTAGACTGTAGCTGAACAATTGCCTCTGAACTGGAGCACAATATCTCATTGGACTTGAGTTCCTCGACGGGCCCCGAGTCTTCAAGATCAATTAAGAGGTTAGGGGACTCTGATAGCCGCCCAGTCGTTTGCCCTAAAGGGGCCTTGTTCATAGAAGTTGAGGGGTGGACTACTGAATTGGTCATGAATGAGCTATTAATGGGAATAGTTGGCAATACTTCAATGTGTTTAATATTTGAGTGATTTATAGCTTTCAGTAATTGTGCTTCCACCAATATCGGGTACTTATTACCGTTCGCTTCCTCTCTTACTGAAGCTGCCATAGTTCTTTGAGTGGAAAGGCATACATCCAAAAGCGAATTGTTATCAATATCATCATAGTTTGTTGTTTCTAATGGAGTATTGCTGTTTTGATTAGGGATTGTAATGTCAATAGGCTGAGTATTTCCTTCAGTCACGGGAGTCATTTTTCGGAACAGGGCATGTATTGTCCCTTTCTCCAACTGTCCTTTCGGGTTGTTTACTTCCCTATTCACATTAGCTGCTGCGTTATCCATTGATGTTTTGCTCTTCCTAAGGTTATAATTTCATTTGCTGGTTTTGCCTTTCAGCGGCATAGCCGTCTACAGAGTATGACAACCGCTTAACATATTAGCAGCTGGATCAGATCGTATCTCAAAGACTTAGTATCCTTGTACTTTGGATAGTGATGCCATGAAGTGAATTACACGAGTGAGGGCAGAACGTTTTTGGGATCAATGAGGACTAGCCTGCGCAGTCTCCCTAGCGGTTGCCACAACACTCAAGCCGTAAAGCTCTGTTTATATCCCAGTTAGTTTGTGAACAGCATGGGCACTCGTTCCGGTGGCTTTCTCTCACTACAACCACGTGTGTTGATGCAACTCTTAAATGCAGCTCTGGCGCACAGCACTTATTGAGAACCCGTGAGATCCAAAACTAAAGTCACTTTTAATACTATCCTTGCTCCATACAGTTGTGAAAGCAAATTCGCAAAATATCACTGTGGGAGGATCATTACGACAAGGTACCTGAGAAGACGCAGTGCCAGTTGCACTGGCAGCAATATCCTCACTGCTCTGCCCCGGGTCCTGCCCCCAGACCCACCAGACCAGGGAAACAAAACACACTCTCTCACATTTCTCCGCTACTCTCTCCAGTGGCAGTGCTAAGAGTGCTTTGTGGTCAAGTAGCTCCTCCTCCACAGACAATTGGCAGTGTGGACAGACTCCAGCAGCGTGTGGAACACGAAAACACACTCTCTTGCACTAACTCCGCTATTCTCTCCAGTGGCAGTGCTAAGAGTGCTTTGTGGTCAAGTAGCTTCTCCTCCACAAACAATTGGCAGTGTCAATTTAATATATCTACAGAGAGAGATATAAAGGAGGAAATGTAAATGGAAAGGAAAGGAAGCCCCCAGTGCCTGTTGCTGTTTAAGACCTACAATATTTTACTTTTTACACTTCCTATGTGCTAATTCAGTCCTGTGGCAGCAACTTGTGGGGGAAACAGCTGATTCTGCATTAAGTGTGTGCTCAGACCAGGTAAGCCCTTGCAAGTATTGCAGGCCACCAGTAATCCTTCTGTACAGTATGGCCTGTGAACACTTCCCCGATGCTGCAACTGGGAGGCATCTAAGAAAAATAAATAATAAAAAAAAAACATTTGCATCTACATGGGTGAGGCCCCGCTGCCTCATTCATCATCTTTGCAAATTTTACACCTTGATGCCCTTGTTTTTCTGACCCTGGCCTGCCCTCCCATAAATGTCACCGCTCTTGCTAGGCACTGGAGTGCCTCATCTGCTTCTCTTGCCCTGCAGTGATTGGCCACTCACTACGGGCTGCATTAGAAGCAAGACATGTTCTCCTCCTGCTGCTACTGTGCCTTTAAGAGTATGTCTTTATTACCACTTCCCACATGTGAAGCGTCTTGCAAAGTGTTGAAGGAAGTGTCCTACTGTGTCGGCGCACTTGCCACTGACTACAGACTGCATTAGAAGCAAGACATTATCTCCTCTTGCTGCTGCTGTGCTACTGTGCTTTTAAGAGGCTGTCATTACCATTTCCCAACTTCCCACACGCAAAGCGTCTCGTGAAGTGTTGAAGGAAATATTCTGCTGTGTGTGTGCACTTGCCACTGACTACGGACTGCATTAGAGGCAAGACAATTTCTCCTCCTGCTGCGGCTTGGCTACTGTGCTACTGTGCCTTTAAGAGACTGTCCTTATTACCACTTCCCGCATGCAAAGCATCTCGCAAAGTGTTCAGGGAAGTGTTCTGGTGTGTTCAGCAGTGGAAGCCGGTGGAATCAAAGTGAGGTGAGCAATATCTGTTTAATTGATTTTTAAGGTAACTGCCAGTAGACCCTATCTTCAAGCCCTGCCCACTGAAGACTTGTTCCTCAAAACCGCCAAATCCAACATCGAGTAATTGGTGGGGGTGACTGTCGGCAGATTCTGCCTTTGAGCCCCCAAATATTATTGCAAGAAACAGTTTGAACATTTGGCTAAACATGTCAGACCTTTTGAACTTCTGTTTGGGGTGACTGTGGGTGCATTAAGCCTTTGAGCCCTATTACGTTATGATTGAACATTTGTTCTTCTATTTTAGTTATCACGGGTTACTGTTGGTGATTGTGACTTTGAGCCTGTGTACATTTGCGGTTTATTCACCATTATCTACTGATCAGTGTACACAGTCCGTCGCTGGAGTGTCAGATGTCTGATTTTACACTGTCCTCCGAGTACTAAGTTTAAACGCACAGCTGCTTCACATTGTTCTATTCTGTGCCTTCTGGATCCCCGCCCACTTCTTTTACTTGATCCAACTTGACTTTGTTGAGACCTCAGTGTTTACTGAGAGGCGACAGAGGTGATTCATCTGTGGGAAACACAAAGGGCATTTAACAACTGCTGAAACAAAAATAAAAATAAAACCAAAAAAAAGTATAATCTACGCATTTCGACCTTCAAAGATGATTTAAAAGCTCCAGAAACAGACCACTACTCTTACATAATATCCAGCTGCAACATCACACCACCTAATGTTCTCGGTGAATTAAGTCCTGTATCTAACTCTCATATTAATACACACATGATTGTTATAAATCCAGCACAATGCTCCCCTTTGCCTTGTCTGTTACTGGTAATCAAAGATCAAACATGTGTGCCAGTTACTTCTTCTCATTTGGTGAAAAATATGCTAAGTTCCAATTTGGAATACACTGTTTCAACTTCCACCATGAAACATCACATACATAATCGAGCTCAAGAAAGGAAACCTAGATCCCGGAGTTTGAATACTTTAGAGAACTTTGCGTGGGCAGCCAACCCGATTCAATTGAATTTAAAGAACAACCTGGAAACAAATAAATACCAATCTTGTGACATCATGCCAAATGAAATGCAAAACAACTTAATTCAAACCTTCGACCTAATGGAAGATGATAGATCTCAAAGCCATGTAAATGGTGCAGCATCACATTGTATGTTAACTTCACCTAACAGTCCTCAATTTATTGAAGTTTCAAGATCCTGCCAGAAAAGTGGGTGTGACAACATTTATATTAGTGATAAATCTGGCGAGAAAATTATAAATGCACACATTGATAGAGGCCAAGATCTAACTCTTTCAGCTATGAGTTTCGTTCTAAATTCATTGGTAAATGTATTTGAATCTCTGAAGAATGAGGTTCACACTTACTCTGGCATTGTCATGGAGCTAACCAAGGAAGTCAGCAGCTGCAAGTCTACTCTAGTTGGTTTGAATAGTACAATCCCCAGCCAATTCAAAGAAATTGTGGCACAATTGCCTCAAAATGGCAAAAATCAGAAGGGCACCTTTACTGGCCTCACTAATGGCTTTACTCAGTTAAACAACCACAACAAGATAGCATGGTCTGAAATTAAAACAATGATATCATCTCTAAATATACATGCAACCCAATAAAGTGAACAGCTGCAAGATCATTCTGCGGAGTCATATGGTCAAGATGATACTCCACTATCAGCATCAACACTAGAAAAATACTTGAGGTTAGCACAGATTGCTGAGGACCAAGAGTCAAATTGCCCATCCTCGCATGGTGGCTCTGACCTGAATTGCTTGACACAGCCTTATAAGAAATGGAAGAGAAGCTATGAGTAAAATAGTTAAATCAGTTGAGTCGACAGTCATCTCTGAGATTCACCTGTCAATTCCTTCTTCTATGATTGACACCAAAACTGTTTCCAGCTCCAGATCTGTCAATAAACCATTTGCAGTACCGAAAGTGTGGTTTCAATTACTTAACCAAAGAAATGGTCAGCAGGCACTGAACAGAAGTAATATTTCGTCTTACACAAAAAGAATACCAGATCTTCACCTCTTCTCATCCACGTAGATTGCCTTTCTTTTCCATATGACAAAATTACACATAATGTTGAACTAATTTTGAAATCAACCAAAGGTGCACAAGCACTCCTTTCATGTGCAACAGACTTTAAGAACATAGGGGTAAAGATTTTTACATCCAAGCTTCAGTTGACTCAATTTATTCCACATGGTCCGATCTCGAGCAAGTCCACTACTTCAAAATCAATGACTAAATCTAACCAACACTGAACAGAAATGGAAGCAATTTTGGTCCCAAGGAATTAGTGAAGTCCATGCAAATAAAGCCACTCTAAATTATTTAATCTGCTTCCAGACATCATAACCCATGTTTATTGGAATCCAGCCAGTCATGGTGTACCCATATTTCTTGAAGAACTCTCCCTTATTCTTATGGATTGCAATGTACAAATTCCTGATGATCTCATACTAATTGGTGGAGACTTTAATGCAACATGTTCATTAAAAGCTAGGGTCTTGCCAAAATCAATATCTAGTAAAATTAATGGTGAATTGTGGGAACAGGGGTTTACATCCTGGCATCTTAACATTCTCAATGATAATGTTGATACTGACCGCCCTCTTGCTGTGACTTGGTAAAATCGTGAATGCTCATCTGTCATAGATTACATAATAGTATCATCTGACCTATTTCATCAATGTAAGAGGTTTAAAGTTGCTCCCTTGATTCATATTGATCACAATTCACTTCAGGTGACCTTCTACTTTGAGAAATATGAAATGAAAAAATGTATTTGATCATAAAGTGCAAATTAATTTGAAAGGAAACTGCATTATGTGCTTTTCGAGTATGGGTCGTATGTTAAGCAAAAAACTTCAACATTTAGTTAATTATAGTTCTAATAATGAAATTTGAAAGGCTAAGTATTCCGGGCAGTTTCATAGAATTTATCTGGGAGTTAAATTCACCATAATGTAAAAAAGATCTGCCAAGAAAGTTTCATGCACATACCTTTGATCAAATAACCCATTCCCACAAAAAATCTAAATAAAAGACTTCTTGAATTAAAAGCCACGCAACTTGAACCACGCACCTACGTTGTTGAGAAACCTAAATTGCAAAATTCACATAAACATTGGTCTTGTGGTCACCAGCAATTGCGTCACATCAAAGATGGGCAAAATATGTTAGATAAACTCTTACCCTTACAAATAGAAACATTCCTGGCCCTAATAAACAACCAACATGCCTCTCAAACTGTTAGTCAAACAAGCATCCTGTCCTCGACTACATGGGAAGCCTGTTTCAAAGAAAAACTTGTCACATCCAGTACATCTGATTCCCAAATAGATAACACTGTGAAATGGACTCTTCATGTAGAAGAAGGCAAGGTTTCAAGCCTAATTCTACTATCCTACAAATCACAATCTGCAGGCCCCAATGACTTAACCAACGAGATATTTAGATCTGACCATCACACTTGTGCTGTAATTTTTACCATACTGTTCATGAAAATTGTGCAGACCAAAGAAGTACCTACGTCTTGAAAAAGAGCCAGAATAATTCCAATCTATAAAAAATGTGATAAATTAGATCCAGCAAATTATCCGCCAATTGGATAGAATATGGTGACTGACGGCCCATTTTTCTGTGTTTTGTAGGACCAATCGTGTAAAGATCGAAATGCCTCTTCCTTCGTAGTAGCTATGAACTAAATATAGGGTATCATTGTCTCTGTATCACTAGACCAATGTTTTTAGATTTTATTAGCAAAAAATGCTTTACTCGAAGAGCTTTTACTTAAATGCCGCTCTTACTTTAGTATATAGATACTTCTGTGTTAGTTCTTCCGACTGGTCCTTGGCGTGTTCAATATCTCGCGTTCATTAACACGTCAGTCTAGTGATACAGAGAAAATGATACCCTATATTTAGTATTCAGTTCATAGCCACTACGCAGGAAGAGACATTTAACAATGGACTCACCAGCAGTATAGTTATTACTAAATATTTGAAATTGATAAAGTAAAGTCTCGAACCGCTATGCCTCAAATTAAATTGAAGCTGTATACTAAACTAAAATAGGCCATCCATTTTTATTTATTTAGAACGGTCAGGTTATTCGAGAGTTATTTATACAGCTCAAGAACCATTCGCCATTCTAAGAAAAACCACGAATGAGAGGAATTTTCAATAGAAACTTACTCCCAGAATAAACCATCAGAGGTGATTACTCTACATAACAAGGCTAAGTATACAGATACTACGAGATGACAGAGACATGCTAAAAATGTAAACAATAACAGTATACTTAATAGCGTCCATTCTCTTTTTCTCATTAACTGTAGTTCTAGTGCCTGAATACTAGCGAATTCCAGCCATTTTACAACACGTTTAAAAGCCTGCAAAAAGTGAGAGGGGAGTTGCTAGATGTTTCCTCCAGAGCAATACTAAATATCCAACATTAGGTATGCTATTTACTTCCTTTTCCAGCCATTTCACCTTTCGAAGTTATTAGGGATTGCAATGTAGCAACGAGTCAGCAGGGTTGAATTTTTGTAAATTTAATTTAAGGCCAAGCTAGAGCGACTTCTTTTCTTTCTTGTTTTTATATCAACAGACACAGTCAAAATACCCAGACATATGTTGTTCATTGTTCAACAAGAATTAAAACCTGCAACAACTTGAAGCAACTGTTTTTGCACTTGTTTTTATAATAACTCAAAAGAGAAAGTGACACACCTCCTGAAGAAAGTTCCCTCAACTACCGTAGAGAACTGAAACATGTCGAGTCTTTCTACCCTGGCATGAAATAACCAGGGACAAATCGATAGCTCACCAAAAGGGCCCTAACTAATATAAGATGGCAACAGCCTCTTTAATAGTTATATATTGAATTAAAGTTTTCAATACATATAGTACCCTATTAGATTTAGGTATTGATGTCACGAGTTAATTGTCCGTTTTGAGACCGTTTGTTAACATTAAGGGGCCGATTCATAGAATTCGGCGCACAAGTGGCGCACGCGGCTGGCGCACAGTGTGCGCGTGCGGTAGTCTGCGCCAGCCGCGTGCGCCGAAACACATTTCTGCGCACAGCGTATTCATGGATTCCAGCCACCAAAACCAGCCGTGGCGCACAGTGGCGCAGCGACCTTGCAGCAGCGCCAGTTACGCCCCCAAGAACGCCTTCCGCGCAGGGAAAAGCCATTAAAATCCCCAATCCAGCGCAAAGGGCTGCGCTAACCCTGTACCAGCACGGCAAGCGGGCTACGTGTATTACAGGGGTTCACGTGAAGTTTCACACGCGATTCCAGCAGGGTACGTGTATTTCAGGGGTGCGCGGGAAGTTCCACACGCGAATAGCCTGGGCGCGTGTATTTCAGGGGTGCGCGGGAAGTTCCACACGCGAATAGCCTGCGCGCGTGTATTTCAGGGGTGCGCGGGAATTTCCACACGCGAATAGCCTGGGCGCGTGTATTTCAGGGGTTCGCGGGAAGTTTCACACGCGATTTCAGCAGGGTACGTGTATTTCAGGGGTGCGCGGGAAGTTCCACACGCGAATAGCCTGGGCGCGTGTATTTCAGGGGTGCGCGGCAAGTTCCACACGCGAATAGCCTGGGCGCGTGTATTTCAGGGGTGCGCGGGAATTTCCACACGCGAATAGCCTGGGCGCGTGTATTTCAGGGGTTCGCGGGAAGTTTCACACGCGATTTCAGCAGGGTACGTGTATTTCAGGGGTGCGCGGGAAGTTCCACACGCGAATAGCCTGGGTACGTGGATTTCAGGGGTGCGCGAGAAAGTCTACACGCGATTGGCCTGGGTACGTGGATTTCAGGGGTGCGAGAGAAAGTCTACACGCGATTGGCCTGGGTACGTGGATTTCAGGGGTGCGTGAGAAAGTCTACACGCGATTGGCCTGGGTACGTGGATTTCAGGGGTGCGCGAGAAAGTCTACACGCGATTGGCCTGGGTACGTGTGTTTCGGGGTGCGCGGGTAGTTCCACACGCGATTGGCCTGGGTACGTGTGTTTCGGGGTGCGCGGGTAGTTCCACACGCGATTGGCCTGGGTACGTGTGTTTCGGGGTGCGCGGGTAGTTCCACACGCCATTGGCCTGGGTACGTGTGTTCTGGGGTCCCGTGAACTTTCACACGCGATTGGTTGGGATCCACGTGTGTACTGTCATCACGTGCAATGAGGGATACTCCCTCGCACGTCACGTCACAGACACGCTCACGCGCTGAGGGCCTTCTGTCCAATGAAAATGCGTATGCGTGCAGACGCGCTTACGCGCTAAGGGCCTTTCCTCGAATTACACGCTGACGTGCAGAATTTTCACGTGCCAAATCACTCCGTATCAAGCTGGCCACGCGTAAGCACACGGAAGACCACGCTCCTGCCCAGAAGGCCGAACTACTGCCCCCCAGAGCCCCGAGCACGCTCCCACCTGCCATCTGCTGCTGCCTGACTGCCTGCTGCCCACGTGCCCTGCCATTTGCTGCCTGCACATCAGCCAGGGGTGCTGTTGGTGTGACCACCCCTGCTGGAACCAAAGACTCCCGACTGGGATTCCATCGCTCCACAGCCCAGCCCCAGGACCCAGTTGCCCACCCACTCCTGCCTCTGGGGTTGTCATGTCGGGGCAAACTCCATCTGTGACCACTGACAACCCCCGGCCAGAGAGGCAGAGGGGCACCAGCTTCAGTGCCACCGAAGTTGGTGTCCTGGTGGAGCAAGTCCTGGGGCAGTATGATGCCCTCTTCGGAAGTTGCCGCGCCGACAAGGAAGGACGGACTCGGATCTGGACTGACATCGTGACTGCCATCAACGCAGAGGGGGTGGCAGTCCGTGACTTCCAACATGTCAAGAAGCGCTGGGAGGACTTCAGGTCCAGGACCCTGACCAAGGCCCGGCGCCTCTTGAAGGCAGCGGATGCAGAGGGGCGCCGGGGCCACTTGTCGGAAGAACAGATGAGGGTCCTGGAACACATATCCCCAGCGCTCCACGTCCAGGTCCTTGAGAGGCAGACCCGTCTGGAGTCGAGCGGTGAGTGTACATGCATCCTGATTGTGAGCAGTGCGTGTGGTGATTGTTCAGTAGTGTGCAGGTTGCACATCTGTTTGTATGGGGTCGAGTATGGGTGCGGGTGTACAGGGCCGTGGGGCTGACACATGCGAGGGCTGTAATGTGTGAGACATGGATGGTGCTTGTGTGTGTGGGCTTGCATGCCAAATGCAGTTGTGTGGGCACACAAGTTTGTATGAATGTGTATGTGAGTAGACATGTCCGTGATGTCACGCATGTATGTTGTTTTCAGCTGATTGTATCAGCGCTGTGTACATGTGCATGTGTGTGTATTTGACAAGGGTGCAACAGTGATGCAACATGGATGCATGTGACAGCTTTAAGTGGATGCCTGATGGGCAGATGTGACATGGATGCCCGTCTGAACACTGCGACACTTAGCAGAGGTGTACACATGCATGCAAGTGTGGTGGTGTGTGTACATGTGTGGTGCACTTCCTGTGTTGCATGTGATGTCTGGCTCACCTTTGGCTGCTGATGCTGTTGTATGTGTATGGATGGTGTTGGCAGTTGCAACATGGCTGTGGTATGGCTCGTGTGTGCAAGTTGTAATGACATGTGTGTTGGGGATTGTGATGACATGTCAGAGGTTTGCCAATGCCACTCATGTACAACTGTCATGTGTGTATGTGTACATTGTACAGTGCCCTGATGCCTGTGTTTTGTTTCTCCCTGTCTGCAGCGTCAACTGATGAAGAGGGCGGAGAAGGTGCTGTGGAGCACAGCGGCGGGGATCCCACCGCCAGCCGGAGACGCAAGGCCCGGCTCCCCTCCCAGGTTGTCATCTCGTCGGGGAGTGAGGAGTCCGGTGCCGCGTCCCAGGCCGCAGCTGCCGGGGGGAGGTCCAAGAGGCGGAGGTTGCAGTTGGACTCCTCGGCAGCAGAAGGGGCAGCTGGGACCCCACAGGGCCCAACGGGGGAAGATGGCACAGAGTCATCCAGGTTGGTGGGGGGTTTGGTGGAGGAGGAGGCCGTGCAAGCACCGGAGACGGGGTCTGGGGGTGGGGATCCCACTGGTGCTAGTGGTGCAGTGCAGGACCAGGGACAGGAGGCAGCACAGGCCGCCGCGGAGGTGCCTGTGTGCAATCCTGTCCCTGATCCTGTCCCTGCATCATCTTGCACCAGCAGGGATGCCCATGTCCAGACCAGTTTTCAGGCAGGGGATGAGCTGACGTCAACTGGCCTTCCTCTGCCTGCGGACGTGGCTATCCAGGCCCGGGTTGAGCCTGTCCTGGCTGGAGTGGCGTTGCGTCAACGGGCCATGCGAGGTGACCTGCAGTCTTTTCATGAAGAGACTGCACATCATCTCGAATGGCTCGTTGACCACGTCAGCCTGCTGGGACAGGTCACCCAGGCCGGATTCCTCCGTCTGATGGGGCTTGCCACGACCCCCTCCTCAGCTGGACCCCCTACGCGCCAGTCGTCCTCTGTGCCATCTTCCCACCCATCAGTCACCTGGATGCCCTGTGGAGCTGCCTCTGACGGTGCGGCCAGGCTGGTGGAGGAGGCATCCCTGCCACAGTCGGGAGTCGGACGTCCAGCAGGGGTGGCCACGTCAACGACTGCACCCCAGCCGGCGGAGGATGTGCAGGCAGCAGGAGGCAGTGCAGGGGCAGAGGCACAGCAGCAGCAGCACCATGGTGGGAGCCATGAAGGCTCGGGGCCTTCGACATCGGAGGGGCAGGCATCGGCCGGAGGGCAGGAGGACCCAGGACAAAAAGTGTCTTCCGTGTGGCAGCGTTTGGGCCACGCCATAGATGCGGAGCGGCAGCGGGCGGAAGAGGCACGGCTCTCAATGGTCAGGGCGGAGAACTCCATGCAGAGGGCCCTGAGGCGGGTCGAGTGCCTCGAGGCAATCCGCAGGGCTTTGGAGGTGGACACGTCGACGGCCCTGCGGACCCTCGGGGCCATGGAGGAGGACCGCCTCCGGGACATTGAGGAGGAGTTCGATGATGCCCTGGCCCGGCACATCCAGAAGTGAGCCGTGGAACTAGCCCGCTGCCCTTGTACATAGTTATGTAGGTAGTGTTAAGTTTCATTTTTGTTTTTATTTCATTTGGACCTTTTGGACATTGGCCACATTTTTGTATATAGTTTTTTTTATTAGTTAGTGTAGTTAGTTAGGTTTCTTTTATTTTGTTGGGATGATGGACCCTGGCTTCTTGCATTGTACATAGTTGTGGACTTGTACATACTTTCTTTTTTAACATTATCCATGGATCAATGGCTTATAATTTTTTTTTCACATTGGATTTTGTTTGGTGGACATTGACTTTGTAGTACATTACTTTGGATTTCTATATTCTTTAATTTTTTTTTTATTTTGAACGGACATGCTTCTTTTCATTTTTTTCCATTCACATTTCTGTTTCTTCATTTTTGTTTCTATTCATCTTTCCTTTAATACATTATTTATTTGTTGCACTTCAATGTGTGGTGTCTCATTGTTTTCATGCATTTCATGTTATGTGTTTTGAGAATCACTGACACCCATTGGGTGTATGTGAGGGACATGTGTTTGTTTTGGAACTTGCAATTGGTGTTCTGTGATGTAATTGCAGAATATGAGTGGGTGGATGCAATACTCGGGTGGGTGTTTTGCATTTGGGGGCTGACCATAGAGACCAGGGATCTGGACTGTGATGACATGTTGGGTGGGGAACATGAGTTGGACATGGGTGGGGGCCTGCTGGAGGCTGCCCCTGGTGGCTGGGGGGTGGGGGTGGTGGGAGACATGGGTGGGGGCCTGGTGGAGGGTGCCCCTGGTGGCTGGGGGGTGGGGGTGGTGGGAGACATGAGTGGGGGCCTGGTGGAGGGTGCCCCTGGATGCTAGGGGGTGGGGGTGCAGGGGGACATGAGTGGGGGCCTGTTTGAGGCTGCCCCTGCACTGCTGGGGGGTGGGGGTGGGGGGAGACATGGGTGGGGGCCTGCTGGAGGCTGCCCCTGGTGGCTGGGGGTGCAGGGGGACATGCGTTGGTGGGCAGTAGTGCTAGTTGATATGTGGGTTGGCTGGTGGGCATGGCCATGGTGGATGGGGTGCCTGCAGGACATGTGCTGGGTAGGCCCCTGTGGTGTGAGCCACCTGCAGGGGCCGTGGAGGGTGTAGAGGGTACACCTGGGAGGACCCACACGTGCAATTCACGTGTGCTGCTCCCCGCGCACCCCCGGAATACACGTATCCCGCTCAATCGCGTGTGGAACTTCCCGCGCACCCCTGGAATCCACGTACCCGGCCAAATCGCGTGTGGAACTTCCCGCGCACCCCTGGAATCCACGTACCCGGCCAAATCGCGTGTGGAACTTCCCGCGCACTCCCGAAATCCACGTACCCCACTCAATCGCGTGTGGAACTTCCCGCGCACCCCCGAAATACACGTACCCCGCTCAATCGCGTGTGGAACTTCCCGCGCACCCCTGAAATCCACGTACCCGGCCAACTCGCGTGTGGAACTTCCCGCGCACCCCTGGAATCCACGTACCCGGCCAACTCGCATGTGGAACTTCCCGCGCACCCCTGGAATCCACGTACCCGGCCAAATCGCGTGTGGAACTTCCCGTGCACCCCCGAAATCCACGTACCCCGCTCAATCGCGTGTGGAACTTCCCGCGCACCCCCGAAATACACGTACCCCGCTCAATCGCGTGTGGAACTTCCCGCGCACCCCTGAAATCCACGTACCCGGCCAACTCGCGTGTGGAACTTCCCGCGCACCCCTGGAATCCACGTACCCGGCCAACTCGCGTGTGGAACTTCCCGCGCACCCCTGGAATCCACGTACCCGGCCAAATCGCGTGTGGAACTTCCCGCGCACCCCCGAAATCCACGTACCCCGCTCAATCGCGTGTGGAACTTCCCGCGCACCCCCGAAATACACGTACCCCGCTCAATCGCGTGTGGAACTTCCCGCGCACCCCTGAAATCCACGTACCCGGCCAACTCGCGTGTGGAACTTCCCGCGCACCCCTGGAATCCACGTACCCGGCCAAATCGCGTGTGGAACTTCCCGCGCACCCCTGGAATCCACGTACCCGGCCAAATCACGTGTGGAACTTCCCGCGCACCCCTGGAATCCACGTACCCGGCCAAATCGCGTGTGGAACTTCCCGCGCACCCCTGGAATCCACGTACCCGGCCAAATCGTGTGTGGAATTTCCTGCGCACCCCTGAAATCCACGTACCCGGCCAAATCGCGTGTGGAACTTCCCGCGCACCCCTGGAATCCACGTACCCGGCCAAATCGCGTGTGGAACTTCCCGCGCACCCCCGAAATACACATACCCCGCTCAATCGCGTGTGGAACTTCCCGCGCACCCCCGAAATACACGTACCCCCCTCAATCGCGTGTGGAACTTCCCGCGCACCCCTGAAATCCACGTACCCGGCCAACTCGCGTGTGGAACTTCCCGCGCACCCCTGGAATCCACGTACCCGGCCAAATCGCGTGTGGAACTTCCCGCGCACCCCTGGAATCCACGTACCCGGCCAAATCGCGTGTGGAACTTCCCGCGCACCCCTGGAATCCACGTACCCGGCCAAATCGCGTGTGGAACTTCCCGCGCACCCCTGGAATCCACGTACCCGGCCAAATCGTGTGTGGAACTTCCCGCGCACCCCTGAAATCCACGTACCCGGCCAAATCGCGTGTGGAACTTCCCGCGCACCCCTGGAATCCACGTACACGGCCAAATCGCGTGTGTCACTTCCCGCGCACACCCGGAATACACGTACCCCGCTCAATCGCGTATTTTACTTCCCGCGGTGCCACTTTTTTGATGCGCTGGGACTCTACCGCCTGCCTTCGTGTGGCGGACGTGTTTCAGCTTGTGCGCGGCTTTGGCTGTGCGTGGGTTTGCCCTATTCCATTCCATGAATACGTTTGGTTCGTGTGCGTGTGGGCGTTACCTCTGCTTCCGTGCAGTGCATCCCCAGTTACGCCCTTATTTTCGCGTGTTGTTCCCCATTCCGCGCGTTACCCCCATGTCCCGCCCACTTTCTGCTGTGTGCGCTGAGGTTGTGCGCTTTCACTGTGCGCGTCGCGCACCGTCGCGCACGCCTTTCGCGATGTTGCAGTGACTTGTGCGCCATGCACGGGTTTGGCGCACATCCCGCGGTGAACACGCGCAGGGACTTCCATGAATCGCACACGTGCGCGTGCGCCTGTTTTTTTCCGCTTGCGCATGCTTGCGCATGCTTGCGCCTAGATTTTCGGCGCACGTTGGTTCCATGAATCGGCCCCAAAATGTGTTGTGTGATAACAGACATTTCAATGTTTTTCACTTTTATGAATGTAAAATTTTGAATAAAATGCACTTATTCGTACCATTGAATAGTTTGAATATAATGTATATTAACTACGACTGTTGATATGAGCTAACTACCTCTTGTGTACTCGAGGCCCAAACCCCAATATAAGGTAGAGCTACCACTTAGATGGTTTTATTGGGCTTCCCTCCTTATAGTATATTGATTGAAAACATTCACCATCTTGCCCTCTACATTTGTTTCCCACTAAATTCAAAAACGCTCCTCTTATCCAAAGTCTCATTGTTAAATTGTTTACATTATTGAAGCCATCCCTTGAACTATTACTTAAAAATGTGCTCCTCTTTAATTAGAAACAATTAGATATATTTGCGTTGGTATTTTACCATACATGTAGGTTTTCCTTTTTCACGTTGTTCACTGCACAATTTGCAGGCGGCGAAGACTGGGGAGATGTGAGCACTGTAAGGTGACGATGTGGCAACGCGGGCTGCGATATTTTGATGGTGACAATGAATGCAGATTATAATGAGGGTGACAATGATTAGGACCAAGATGTTGACTATGCCACTTATTCTCATAAGGGAAAACTCTAAGAGGTGTTTATGGCTAAAAGCACTAATACTAATTCCAATTCTATCAGTGGCCAGGAGGGAGGGTTGAAGACATAAACACTGCCTGAAAGGACACCTTTTACCACTACAACTCCAGCACAGGGTCAGAGTGTAAAAGTATCACCACAAAGCCCTTGTTCTATGTACACTCCCTTTGCAACACCTCAGCTATCTAGAGGTGGCAGTGGTGCATCTTAGTCATAGATTGCCTCTTCTTCTGCCTCTGCTCAACAGCTCATGACACTTACTGATAATCCTGCTGCCAATATGCATTGCATATATACATGTGTGGAAGTTCTTTGTGCAGGGTCAAGAACTGGAAATTGCCACCTGCACATTGTGCAGAATAGATGTGTACCATGTGAAGGCAGGGAACAACCTGGGCAAATCATCACATAGCGTGTTAGCCAAAGCACTGTCACTGACTGATGTGCTTCCATTGGTCTGCTTGCTCAAAATTAAGCTGTCCAAAGGTGCAACAGAACATAACAACACAAGCAAGTCAGGCATTGAGCAGTTGGTGAAAGAACCACTGAGAATCTTTCAGAATGACCAAGATATGAAACTCATGAAAGAAAATATTGAGTTTCTTTTAGCGTCATTCATTACCCCCTGTTGACAATAGAATGACACATGCAGAAAACACAGTTGTATTTTGCAAGACCATACTCAAGAGGTATTCACAAGATCACTTTCTGGCTCAGCAGAGGTTTGAAGGACAGGCAACAATAACAACAACACAAATAACAAAAAAATGAGCATCCCTGAAAACCAGAAAGCAGTTTGTCTTCATCTGGTATTGCACTCTCCACTGTGACTATGTCATGCACAGAGGCACTCCATGTAAGGCGTGTACATCTCACACATATACCCCTCAGGGACTTGCTTCCAGATTCTCTATTCTGCAATATGCCCGGGCCTCAGAGAAAAACAGGTAATGGTAGTGGACCTACAGCTACCCAGATGATGGATGCATATTTAAGTGACACTTGCCAACTTGGCAAGGATGGGGACCCACTGCAATATTGGTTTTCCAACCAACATGTGTGGACAGCAGCACTAGTCTAGGTATGTATTGAGATCTTAAGCTGGCCCCTAGCTAGGGTCTAGTCAGACTGTGTTCTCTGTGTTACTGGCAGTATGGTCTCTGACCACTGGGGAAGTCTCTATGTACCTCACATAGAACAATGGGCTTTCAGTAAAATAAATGAGCACCAATCCCAGTTGACTATGGCACGATGCCAGTCCTTTCAAGAGAACAGCGACAGGATCCTCAAAGTAAGCAGCACATCATAGCAGAGGCAGAGGCAGAGGATTACCGGTTTCCCAGCAGACAGAGGAGCTGGGAGCGTGGAGCTGAAGCAAACTACTGTGATTTTACAATGATACTACTAGCTTAGGCTCTGGAGAGTAAAATGCATTGTGGTGGTCACTGATGGAGGTGTGACAGAGCCGATTATGAAGAACAATTTTGGTGGCACACCCACCCAGATGGTGAACGTACCAAGTGTGCTGTATTTTGTGTGTCTACTATCAGAGCATAAAACAGGTGTGCATGTTAAATGAACCATACATGATCCAGTGATTGAACAAAGTAATTCAAACATATATCTCTCCTGTTGTCTCCTTGGGATGATGGCAGAGTCTGCATTTTTACATAATTTTTATCTCACATGGGCACACACTCAATGTTTATGTATCTCCTATTTCACAGGGATGAGGACACTGACTGTTTTGGCCCCTTCTATCTCACAGTGGTAAGGGGACACACTCAACTTTTAGGTCTCTCCTATCTCACAGGGGTAGGGGCAAGGCTGAATTTTTTCATCACTCCTGTCTTGGAGGTGATGGTTTAACAAAAAAGTGGTGCTTGGCTATTTCCTGACTGTTCCAGGTATTACAAGGTAAATCTAAAGCGATTGGTCAGGGTGAATCCGTACAGAACCATATATATTGAAAAAAAGACCATCTACTGAGTCAGTTTTATCAACAAAAAGATTGCTGTGTGTTTTTTACAAACAGATGTAAGTAACAAGACATAAATAAAATGACATACCATCACGATGTAGTGAGCCTAACACATTCCCCGCAAAACAAAATGCTCCAACATCTAGTAAGTTTTTGAATCATGTGGTGACTTATAACATACAGAACCTTGTGTTGTCTAGGGTTTCCAGTGATAAAAATATACAGAAAAAATGTATTGTTTTTTTGCCACTTTGGCATGCTAAAACAGAAAAGAAATTTGACACAAGTGTGTTTTGGTCTGTTGTATTTGATCAGCTTTGAGTGTAATGGCCTTCATCAGAACAGGAACCGTGGAACTGATTCCTCACTGCCTTTGGTATGTATCATGCTGCATGGATAAGACATGGAAAGTTGCGAATGCCACCAGGACATCAGGTGTGTTGTGCTGAGGCAGAAAAACAGGGAGTGTTCACCTTGTTAAACAATGGTAGTCGATCCTCTTAATGGGTATCATAGAGATGTAATAAATCTATCAGAGGGAAGTATTCATCTTCCCTCTAGAATAGGGTGACAGGCTATCGGTGCAATACAGGTCTGCAGAGTGTAAAATATTCCCAGGTCAGCTGTGGCATTGGAAAATTACTTGTCTTTGCCGCCCCTTCTTCCTATCATCGGCTCGCCTGTTCCACAATCATGCCCCTATCTCCACTGAATTGTGCAACAGCGAACCGCTGCTAGGGCCCCATCAGGCACCTTAAAGTAATTCCAGTCCCTCAAGGATGGTGGTTGTCTTCCCGCCCTCCCTATAGTTGCAGAGGACCATTTTTTTAAAATGAAATTGTTTGTATTTAATTTATATATAATTACACAGCGCGCTCTGCACAGCAGTCACATCACTGTCCGAGTGTGTGCGGCGGCACTGCGGGCCACCCGCAACCCAAGCTGGCTCGGTCATTTTTTTTTCTTTTTTCATTAATTTGTGTTTGTGATGAGAGAGTCTGAGTAGAGATCAGACACTGTGTGTCTGCCGCCGTGTCCGTGGCCCGAACATCTCAGCTCGCCTCGCTTGCACTGTCTGCAGGGGGCCAGGAGGAGCTGGGGCCGTGGGCACGGCTGGTTCTGCTGTGCAGCATAATCATCAAAGCAAGGTAACAACACACACACGTTGTTACCTTGCTTTGATGATTTGCATGCAGCCAGCATTATGATGCATGCATGCATGACGCAGCATCACGAAGGGCTGTGCAGCCATCACTCCAGGAGGACCGGTGCTCCGTGCTCGCCTCACCTGTGCCCGGTCCCGCCCCGCTCTGATGTGTTAATATTATAACACCTACTGCAGGAGGAGGCTGGCTGCCTCCTCCTGCCTGTAGGGCTGGGGCCAGGCCCGGGCAGGGCTCAGGCCCCACTGAGCAGAAAGAGACATGGCAGTGCCTTGAAGTAACCCATAACAAGTTGCTTTCAACTTTGCAGGAAGTACATCAAATGTGTTGCACTTTGCAAATTTGAAAGCAAACTGGGGCTGGATGCGGCTGAGCAGAGCTGCTGGCATCGTAGGCGAAACAGGCTCCATGCCGCCAAATTGGATGGACACATTGTGACCTGACTCACGTGAAAGAGGATATTAGGTGGGGACTATGACCTGGCCAGCCCACCACCACCACTTGACACAGAGTGCAATAGCATGCAGCAGCAGCAGAAACGCTGCCCAGCTAGTCCTGCCCAGCAGACTGTCACCGCACACCTTCCGCAGGCAGTGCTAGCACCCCCCCGCCCCTGCCTGGAAACTGAAGTTCTTGGCTTTTGCTGCTTGCTTGGCCGCTTCGGCAGGCTGGGCATTGGCATTGGTCCGGCACGCACTGTCTCTGCAGGAGGCACTACAGTCAGAGAGGGCAGAGGCAAGCACTGTCAGCCCTGTGCCGACAGTGCCGCAGCCCCCCCAGCACCCTGCCACCTTGCTCGATGGTGGGTGGCATGGCTTCACAGCAGAAGCAGGTAGAAACGGTCAACTGGGACAGATTCTGGAGCCCTGACCCAGACATCTGATCCCTGAGGTAAGTCCATGGCACTAATGCGGTATAAGCAACCACAGTGTTTGAAATGGCTGGATGCCCTGGAGGTGTGCTCCCCTATGCCCCAACTTAACCCCACACAGAGAGGGCATACAGACTCTGCACTCCATGGCAGTGAGTGCCCTGAGAGGGACCCTCAACCCGTTGGTGCTCTCCATAGGAGCCAAGCCTCCAAAGTCGATAAATGTGTATCGGTTTTGGGGGGAAGTGGAGGTCCCTCGTCACCTCCTCCTCCTACGCCCACTTCAGCTGTCCAGGCCAGTGTTATGATATGATATTTTATTTGTATGACGCTTATACACAAGTGTTCTGCAACACTGTGGTGGGTGTGGTACTGCCATGCTGCTCGAGATATGCTGCATGCTATTGTGCTGTGTGACTTCTGGTTGATGACATGCTGATGCTATTGTGTCATGGGGTGGGTGGCTTGCTGCGGTGCTGCTCGGATATGTGGCATCATGCTATGGTGCTGTGAGGCATGCAGCATGCTGATGCTGCAGTGGTTTGCACTTGGAAGTGCTCAGCCATGCTTCATGTTAATAAGAGTGGTGGGTGATATATTCAAATAGTGTGGTGGGGAGCCCGAATAGCAGCTTATTGGACATCCTTATTGATGTCCATATAACACTATTAGCTGGATAGGATTAGATGAGGCTCGGGGCCCATTGCAAATTTGCAATAGTAAGATTTTAAAAGCACAATGTCGTCCCTGCTGATGGAAACAATGGGGAATGGGGATTGGGGAAGGCTAATGTGTGTGTAGTTTATGATTGGAACCAGGCCAGCATCTTTATGTTATGGGTGGTGGTCCAGATGGATGGGGTGGTGGGTGGTAGGAGGTTAATCCTCGCTTTCCTCTCGTGGGATGGTGGAGGTCTCCCTTTGTCCCATCAATTGGCCATCACATCCAGGCCCATTTCACTCTGCCTGTGTAGGCGTGGTGGACGGCGTGGCAGTGAAGTGGCACCACCATTGCTTGGTCAGGTATGCAGAATGCGGCCGTGTGTATTGTGGAGTTGTCTCTAGTAGCTGTTGCCTGTTGGGAGCTGTAGGGGCCATCCTTTTCATTCTGGGTAGCTGGCACTGCGATTAGGCTAGCAACAGTTAATTTAGGAATTTTCACTGCAGTTATCCATTTTATTAATCAACTGGTTAAAAGATAACTCTGACTGTTTGAGTGTCAGGTTCATTACAAACGATAAATTGTGTTTGTTTTTCGAGTGGAGCAGAGGGTGGGAGTTTGAATAGGAGATTAGAGATGGTTAAATCAGGAACTGCGGTTTGGTATACCTGGTCTTGAATGATTCCTGTACAGTATTCTGCGCCAGCTCCACTTCAACTACTCTACAAGCTGGGGCAGAGCAGAGCATCTAAATATGAGGTTTAAATTAGACCCTGCCACCAGTAGCAGCTCTCCATCAGCGTTGTATGGACAGGACCGTGTGATTACAGAAATGAAGCCCAGAGCGTGAGTTCACACAGTTGCTACGCTTTGTCCACAGACACCCGTGCTCCGGTGCTCAAGGCCGCCCTACCGGCCTGGGGGGTCCCTCCATGTCGCTGCTGCTCCTGAGCCTGTGGTTAGGGATTGCAGCCCTCACCATTGATATTTCTCTCTCACACACACACACACTGTGTTTACAAACTCTTGCTGTCTATTTGAATATCTTTACATTGTTTTTGCAGGCAGGTCGCTGTTGAAGCTTCCACTCTAGTGAGGCTTTAGCAGAGCTACCGACAGCCAGCCAGGTGAGCCCATCCCTGTGGTTAAGTAACCATTAGTGAATGTATATCTTCAATGCAATGTAATGCAAGGTGGTCCTGTATAGCACACGTAAACCACTTTGGCAGCTTTATTATGCACACCTTTTGTCTCCCCCTGGGAGCCCGGCCACCCTAGGCTCCAGTCCAGCCTATAAGTAGCAGTGACCAGGCAGAACTCCTATCCTATTCCTCCACACCCACATTAGAGTTAGAGAATCAGTTGCTCTCCTTTTTCAATCTGGCCAAGTTTTGTTATTGTGAATTTGCACCCCGGCTTCATGTGTGCCAGGGCAAAAGAAAAAACAGGATTACACCTCTCTCAACGGGCCCTGTTGCAGAGCACGCACTAGGGTAGAGGGTAGAATTATTACACAAATGTGTGAATTTTTGAGCATGGAATAGGAATTCACTTGCTATATATGTATATATTGCTGCAAGGCCCTTTGTGTTTTTCATAAGTTAATAAAAAGTCTGAGGCAGCTTTCCTTTTTGGCTACTATTTTTTCTGCGACGTCATACAGGCCACTGAACAGGAGTAATAACATGCAGGCATCCAGTTAATTTAACATTCAATGGCATGAGGCTGGATTACTGTTAGACTTAGCATTTTATAGACCCAGCTGGATATTGTTGTCTTTTTTGGGGAGGGAGGTTATGGTGAGGCTGAGAACAGTCAAATCTGGACATGCTGACATTGATCTAATGGAAAGCACTTGTTTCTTCTTCTTAATGAAATGCTAGTTTGGATGTTGACAGCCAGGTTACTTAGATCTACTGTGATAAAGGCAGGAATCCAATGCCCATTTAAGGTAATTTTATTTTTAGGAGAGAATGGATTCAAGAAAAGAAAGAGAGGAGCAGAACAACTAGGAGAAAAGAAGAAAAAGCAGATTGAAGAGGAAATACGCCAAAACAAAAAAATGAAGATCTATTTACAGGTCAGACCACCAAAATGTCACTTGGCATTGCTGAGAGAAAAGTGGAGGGGGTGACCTGGCATCTTCTTAAAGTACAAGTGTCAAACCTGGTTCTTCAATGGAGCCATCAACATGAGTTCAAGATGTGAGAAGACAGAAAGTGACAGAAGCCAGAGTCTCTGCAGTTATTGGGGAAATCTCAACCAGAAATAATTGAGGGTGTCCGTTTCGTGGAAGTGGCAGCTGGTGGTGGTACCAGTCTGTCACAAACAACTGAAGATTCCCCCAAGGAAGAGGTGTTGGAAACAAGTCTGCCAGAAATAATTCAGGGTGTCCGTTTCGAGGAAGTGGCAGCCGGTGGTGGTACCAGTCTGTCACAAAAATTGAAGATTCCCCCAAGGAGGAAGTGTCAGAAAAAAGTCTGCCAGAAATAATTGGAGACATCCTCCCCCCAGAGGAAGTGGCAGGTAGTAGTCATTCGGAAGAATCGTTATCTGCTTTACTACATACTGAACACTCAAGGAACAGGGGTGTGCAGCACAGAGCACAGAAAGATGAACCATAGGTGTCAGACTTTGTTTCAACGTCCAAAACCAGATCAACTTTCCTATTTCTTTCAGCACCATCCAATTCAACCTCCCAAACATAGACACATTAATGCAGTCTTAGTGTTTTGAAGGAAAGATGGGAGTAAACGGCATTGGTTAAGTTACTCTGAAATATAAGAGGCCCTTTTTTGCAAAGTTTGTTTAGTGTTTACTAAACATGGAGAGAGGGGTCTTTTCATCAACGGGATGAAAAACTGGAGGCGTTTTTAGAATGCGCATTCTAGAACATGAGGCAAGCCAAGGTCATCAGAGGTGAAGTGAGCAAATCAGAAAAAGGAGAGACATATTGGAGCGTGTTATAGACATTGTAAAATTCATTGGGAAAAGGGGGCTCAGTTTTCGTGGGAAATCATAGTCCATGTCCGAGCTGGATAACGAAGAGCTGGATCATGGCAACTTCCCTGAAATCCTTATGCTCCTAAGTAAATATGACAGACCTCCCAAGGAACATATTGAGGCCATTCAAACCAAATCCAAAAAGAAAACTGGGCAAGGACAGGGTGCTTCTGTGACCTTCAAGTTAAAGTCTACTGTTGGGTATGTGAATGAAGCCATTTCCAAACTGATTAAAATGGTAATCTGTCAAGAAATAAAAGAAGCAGGAATATTTTCCATTCAGATAGACTCAACCCAAGATGTGAGTGTTACTGATTAGTGCTCTGTAATTATTAGATATGTTACTGACACTATACATGAATGCCTGCTAGAAATAAACAACTGCACTTTGTCTACTTGAAAGGGGCTGTTTGAGTTGTTGCAAAGTGTTTTTATAAATAATGGCCTGGACTTACGCAAGTGCATTAGAAATTCAACCAATAGGGCATCCAATATGAAGGGCCAGTACAATGGTCGTACATCCTGGCTCAGTAAGGAATCCCCTGGTCAAATACATGTCTGGTGCTATGCACATGTATTAAATCTTGCACTTGTAGAAGGAACACAAGCATCAAATGAATCCATGTCTTTGTTTGGCCTGTTAAACTCCTGTGCCATTTTTTTTCTGGGAGTCCTACAAAAGGATGGATGTGTGGCATGAGCTGTCTGTGGAAGGCCACACAATCCAAATAATAGGAGAAACAAGGTGGTGGGCAAAGGATGCAACACTATGGAAAGCGTTTGGCTCCTTTAATAACCCAAACAAAGCAATGTTCATTGATGTGGTTGTAGCACTCACTAATATTGGCTCAAATACAGACAAATTCAATGCTAATGTCTGTTACCAAGCTTTAAACCTTTCTGAGGCTCTGCACAAATTCCAAACAGTGCTCACAGCCCAGTTATATCTCAGAGTATTTAATTTGACAACCCCATTATCTAAGTGCTTCCAGACAAGTGGAATGGACATCCTCCAGGCACAAAGAATGATCTCGGACACTACAAAAGTGCTTGCTGAACAGTCAAGAAATTTGGATTCTGTGTACTTTTCAGCAGAAGAATTTGCAGAATGGGCCAACGTGGGCTTGGAAGAGAGAGGCTATGATAAAGGAGTGGAAACTGCACTTCCAGAGGGAGAGTGTCCCACAAACAGAGGATGCCTGGAAAGAGTGCAAGGGATGAGCCAATCACCTGTGCTAAAGACCGCTTTAGAGTTACTGTACATGATACCATTATGGACAACATTCTTCAAAGCCTGACTAGTCGTTTTAAAACTCACTTATCTCTTGCTGTGGATATATCATGCATGATCCCAAAAAATCAATTAAAGTCTACCTAACAATGCTCTTAGAAATATTTGCTCCTTGCTTGAAAGACTGGATGACCCCATAATGGTACAGGGGTTAAGGGAAGAACTTTGACTTTGCAAGCAAGTGAACTTAACTGAGGACACTACCAGAAGAGTATGCCTTTGAAGCCCTACATAGTGAAGATCCAGCATTACAAGAATTTAGAAAGCTATCTAAACATTTAGTACAGAAATGCAATACATGCTGTAACTGTGCAGTATGTTGCTACTCAATTCTAGAAAGGTATAAACTTTTTAGTAGTGCTTGCCGGCAATTGTATTTGGCATTCAAGTTCATCTTGACCTTATCTTGCACACAGGTAACATGTGAAAGAAGTTTTTCAAAAATGAAGAATATTAAAACCCACCTAAGAAACCACCTCAGCCAGGACCACCTTGAATCCTTTATTGTCATGTCTGTGGAGCGTAATGTGCTTTCCCAATTGCAAAATCCGGACATTATCAACCTGGTGGCACATACAAGTGCATTGTTGCAGGAACTCTTGATTGAGTGATTTACATGATTTTCATGAAGCTGGAAGCAGGATTTCCAGGAGCTGTGGACCCTGTCACAGAATTGTATGCAAAGTTATGCTATTTTATGAGTTGTATTGTTATTTGAGCATAAATACAACTGGCAAGTGGTACTTTCCGGTGTCATTTGGCTGTACTGCTTATTAAATGCAACTTTATTTTATTTTCATTACTGGTGGCAATGAGCAGACATGCTTTGAGTCTGGTTCTGCAAAATAAGTATTAAGCTATGTGATGATGTGTTTTTTTAAAAAAAAATAACAAAATGAATGTTATCACTTTCTCAAGCTTTTACACAAAATATAACATGCAACAGACACATGAACCCTCCATAAGTGGCTTTTTCTGTAAAGTCATGAATTGCCGCGATTCACGGATGATGGTTTGCTGGCTACGTTTTTTGAGGTCAGGGGTGGGCCACTTTTTGAGGTGAGGGGTGGGCCATTTTTTTTTTGGTTGTCCGGGCCTATTCTTGTCCCAGTCCGACCCTGCTCCCCCCTCTTCATATTCAAATTAGAAGGATAAGAGCTTCATATCCACTGGATCCAGGATGGGTTACTTCTCCTCCGCAGGCACCAACACCTCAGACATTCACCTAAACAAAATAAAAATATGTCTTTTCCTCAAAACAAAGAAAAAAATTGAGGTTTTGTCAAATAAAATGTCATAGGTTTCCCTAACAAAAAGTAGTGGCATCCCAAATAAACTAACTTGAAAAGTAAGAAGAAAGTAAAAGGTTCCTCACCTTAAGTAACAAAGTTTTCAAATTTAAATCAAAGCAGACAATAAAACGATTCCCTAACACATAAAATATGCTTCTCCAAAGAAATCCCAAGTGCCTGTGTCACAAAGTAAGAAAACAAAAATTATACTTTCCCAGCTAAAAACGAAAAGGTTTTCAAATCACAAATAACATACATAGTCCCAAATAAAATAGCAATACTACCAAACCCCACAAACATATTTCTCTTTTACCAAGTCCTTGTGTGAATTAGCCCTGCCTCTCCTTCCTGCAGCTGAACTCAACCCACAAAGGACAAAGAATGTTGCTGGCTTTTACTATAAACTCCAGAACTTGTTTTCTGTCTAATAATTCACACAAATTCATGCAAGAATACCTGAATCGATGTCACTAGGACACTCTGGGCCAATAATTTGTGCATTTCCCGAATCTGCATACCGCTTACAAATCGCATCTGAACTCAGGAGAGAAATTCAGAGATTGTCATTATTCAGGAGGTTCCCCGAAATTCAAGGGATTCACTAGGTGGGCTTGGGGAGATTCACACAAGCTTACTCTGAAACCAAAAAAGGAAAAAAAAAATGAAAAGAAGGAACCTATAACATTAAATGACTCACAAAGCCTAAATGCTCATAGCAGTTAAATATAAAATGACCTATAAATGTAAATGACTCATAAATCATAACTACGGAAGCAGGTTGACATAGTTTGGTATATTGTATGGTCTGACTACCCTGACACTTTGATGAGGATCATAGTATTTTTAAATGGAGAACCAAAAGGGACTCCTTTGTCAACTGTGGTTATTTGATTGATTTGATTTAATATTTATAGAGCGCACAAACACTGTAAGGCATCTTGGCGCTAATCCAGCAAGCAGAAGGGCCGAAAAAATTCACTAGAAAAGGAAGGTGCCTCATCTAAGTAGTGTAGTGCTGTTTTTAAACCTCTAATGGGTGCAATGATGAAGAAGTCAAAGTGAAAGCCATGTGGCGGCCACCATTTGGGCAAAGGGCACTTGGAGTTCACAGAGGCCACTTCAGATCTATGAAGAAGGCATTATTATTCACGTGCATTAGGAACCAGCAAGATTGATTAAATCTGGCTGTGTCTGGACAACCAAAATATAACAAAGAGAGACTGCATATAGTAAGTTATGAAGAAGAACATTTTACCTTTTTGGTTCTGCAATGCTCTGCGTTAAGATCTCTGTTTAATGATACCTCTATAAATAGTGAAGAGACAGCCAACGGATGTCATGCCATGCACATATGGACATGGGCGGTCACACTGTATTGTTAGCCATTTTAGAATGTTCCAATTGCATGCAGAGTGGAAATATTTAGATAATTGAAGGTCAAATTATTGCATGAGTGACCTTGCTTTTAGTGAGCATCTTCTACTTACATCAAGTTGTTATATGCATCCATTTACAAGGCACATGCATACTGTGAGAAACCAAAGGGTGTCTCACTTGCTGGTCCCCTGGGATCTCTCTCTCTCAGGTGGCCAGGGCATGGCCATCACCTTTGGATCCAGATTCTGTAGGTGGACCAGTGTGGGAGGATCAAACACGTGAGAGATCTTTGGGGATTGGGGGTGGGGCAGCCGATGGTGAGACACAGTATCCCCCTTTCCAATGCCCATAACCCATCCTATTTTATAGGATTCTTCAAAGTTTCAACTCCCCTTCGTCCCCTTTCTATACAAACACTGGGCAGAGGAAGAGGAGGACTGAGAGAAAAGAGGTTAACACTTATATCATTGGACATGTCCCGTTAATAAGGTCAGGCAAAGTCAGGCAGTTGACCTTAATCACATACATCTGATAAACATTAGCTCCCCCCACACAGATAAAAGGCAGAACATAGAGACACACTCTGGTCAAGGTGAGACACGAGAACGAGCAGATCTTCCAGGGCAATGGCAAACCCATTGGAGCAGGATGACCAATCGATGGACCATAGCGAAGATTAGGGAAACCCAGTAGATTTCTGCAGGAGGTAATTGCCTTCGGGAAAGCATGAAAGATACGCAGAGAAAACCAAATCGCACACAAGAAAAGGTCTGCATTATGTTTCAAGGACGCCAGTGACCCTCCCAGGTGAACGGCAGAGTTAGGGAGTCGTGGCTAAGCCTGTGGTATCAACCTTTACTTGTGAATCAAAGCCGCAAAGACAACAAAGGAATGCACACAACCGGTGAGTTAGCAAAATACATGAAAGGCCGGTTTGTGTCAAGGAAAGATAGAAGCCTCAACAGTGTATCTCACGATTGTGCGCGTGCTGATGAGACACGAAAGAAAGCAAGAAAGTAGTGAACTTTAAACTTTACTGATAACTGTGAAACCAATGATACAGAGTAGCAGAGTGGTCCAGCGAAAGGAAATAGCCCACTCGAAAGTCTCTGCAAAATGTTTGATGTCTTCTTATAAAGTGACAAAGTGAACGAACTATGAAATGCGCAAAGGTCAAGATTAATCCGGTAGAAGGGGGGAAGTTAAAAGGTGATTGCTTAAAGAGCAATATTTCTTTGACATTTTCTGATTGTGTTATGGAACTACCAAGACCAAGAGATACTGTGGCAAATAACATAAGGGATAGCTGAAGTGAAAGTCAAAGTTGTCCTGCAGAGGTCTATGGAAAAGGCCTCACACATCTGAAAGTCTTCGACATCAGTGAAAGGTCTGAGACCAACTAAGGGAGACCTGGAACAGGAAATATGTTAGGGAAGTGAACCCCAAATGAATGTTAATGAAGCTTGGGGAAGGGAACCCCTGCAAGTGTTGTGATTGCGAGTTCCGAGCCCGGCTGAGGGAGATCTATTTTAAATCAGGTACTTTATGTTGGGAGGTCCGAACCTGACTGAGAGAGACCTACATGACCTGTTGATGTCTTGAGAGGCCTGTGCCTGAATGAGAGAGACCTAGGTGAACTGTTGATGTCTTGAGAGGTCAGAGCCCGACAGAGGGAGACCTACGTGAACTTTTGTTGAACTGTGAAAGAACTTTTGGTGAACTGCAAATAGGTGACTTTAACATTTTGAACTGTCGTTTTTTGATAACCTGAGCCAGAGTGTGTCATCCTGTCTAGTAGAGCTGCCTTACCCTGTGATGTCCAATGTGGGGAGGAGAGTTGACTCAGCCACCTTGATCCTTTATGTTATAGCACTGACTTTTGTATAAGAAATAGGGCAGGCATTAGGTTTGTTAGTATATGCCATTTTGATTTGATATAGACTGACTAGAACTATGTTTTCTTTATTATTTGATGGTAGAGACTACTCCCATCATAGCTTTAGGGCAAAGTAGGAGTTGTTTCCAAAACCCAAGAATGTAATAAAGGTTTTGAAACCTGTAGTGGCTCTTTTGTCAGTGAAATACTTGTGATACTATGCCTTCCTTACATATGTTGTCATGAGTGGGATACTACTCAATTGATAGAAGTTGAAAATCCATGCTGATTATCATGATACCACCCAAAGGGGAGAAAATAATGGTTGAAATTCTGAGTTCTGGATGAAGTTACAGCATTAGAGAGGCTCCGTATTCCCAAATCTATATTACTATCACCCAAAACGATGTATTCTTTCAAGAACAAGTTTTATTATAACCCCTTCCTCTTTCTCACTAACGCCTACAGCAGTTGGGTCGAATTATCCTAAAAGTAAGACCATCACTGGTTTTCATTAGACCTAGTGAATTGTGCCTCCCTTTTCCAGAACCTTTTTTCTATAAAGCTGAATTACTATCTGGATCATGCTTGTCAGGAAAAAATGCTGATGCTCCGAGGTCTCCTTCTCAATCAAAATCAAACCCCAAATATCTCAAAAGTTCTGAAACTTCCTCAGAAGAAGGTGAGACCATTTATTTTTCAGAATGTGAAGGTACGACAGAAGGAACTCTCACTTCCCCCGAGCATATGGCCACAATAGAAGATGTGCTTGCACAACTGGCTGCCCATCAGATGCAAGACAAAAAGTCTCCAATCAAGCTTAGAACAATTAGTGGCTTTACAGACCAAACCCCTATTACCTCAGGGGTTATTACAACCATATCAAGATGGAGAATATGTGGGGAATTTCTTTTTGAATTTTGACCGGCTAGCAAAGCCAATCGGATGGCCTGAAAATCTAAAAATGTGTTACCTGGGACCATTGCTAAAAGGAGAATTACAAACTCTGTACCAGTTACTAAATTTCCCAGTGGGGGCCATCTTTACCTCGATTAAAGTGGAACTGCGCAAAAGAGTAGGTCAGACCAGTAACTTTTTTAGGCAAAAATTAAGAAGTATTCAACTGAATCTAGGAGCAATCCCATTAAAATTAGGAGAACAAATTAAAAACGCAATGGCCCTCATTACGAGTCCACTGTGCTGGAATGCGGTGATTCCGTGTTGACGGTGACTCCGTTTACGCGACTGCAAGGTTGCGGAAAGAAGGGGCGATTACGGCACGTGGGTCGCGCGCAACACACCGAGGCGGAAACGGAGTCACCGCCGTCACGTAAACACCTACGCGCGCGGTCCGAGCGCCACAGAAAACAGCGCTAAAACCGTATCCGTTCCCGCCGACACGGAAATACCAGAAGCGGAAATACCATGACCGCGTGGAAAAAAACGGAAATAGAGAGGCAGCCATGTATAAAGCACAATCCACTGCCATCCTCAGACACCACAGGTCAGATCACCTCCCTGAGACTGACAAACCATCCAACAGCATCATGGCATCCAGGATACCAGCACGCAGACAGAGAAAGCAGCGCTTCAATGAGGCTGAGCTCACAGTACTTGTGGAGCACATTGTTGAGCATGCTGAAATGCTCTTTAGTGCAGATCAGCGGCGCGCTACTCAGCAACGCTGCAAGGAGGTGTGGGTGGAGGCAGCACGCAAGTGCACAGTGGTTGGAGTGACCACACGCTCAGTGAAGGAGTGCCACAAGAGGTGGGATGACTTCAGGCTCCGGGTGTGCAACCTCATCACAGCACACCGCCAACACAGCACTGGTACTGGTGGAGGCCCTGCATCCCCTCTGAAGCTGCAATCGTGGGAGGAGTGCTGCAGCAGTGTCATGCACCTCAAAGGCATCCACAGCATAGGAGAGGCAGAGGCAGGATTGAGCCCACCTGCAGATGCTGGTAAGTGCACAGAGTACAAAGCCATAGTGTGATTGGAAGTGACCCAATGGACCCACTCCCAATGCCCCCCCCAAATAGGGCAGGAGTGACCCAATTGACCCACTCCCAATGCCCCCCAAACAGGGCAGGAGTGACCCAATGGACCCACTCCCAATGCCCCCCCCCCAAACAGGGCAGGAGCGACCCAATGGACCCACTCCCAATGCCCCCCCCAAACAGGGCAGGAGTGACCCAATGGACCCACTGACTGGCCAGACAACGAGTATAACAACCCCAAAGCATGATCCCTCAAAATTCACACAGTGTGTGCCTAACTGGAAGCAGAGAGACATACCTGTGTGCATCAATAGTCAAAAGTGTTAAATTCCAAGTGGACATGGATTGTGATGTTTGATGCATGTGATGGACACATTACGTAACACCACACAACTAACCGCATGCCCTCTGTATCCCCACAGTCGTGACAAGTGCAGCGACGACGGACCAGAGGCTATGCAGCGGCCACCTGCAGACGCACAACGCAGCTCTCATGTCCAGGAGGATGATGCAAGCTGCTCTGGCACACAGGCACCGGAAGAACCAGGCACACCGGCAACATCAGGCACACCGGCAGAACCAGGCACACCGGCAACATCAGGCATACCAGCTACAGCAGGCACACCAGCAGACAACGCCATCCCCATGCAGGCCCCGGATGATGATTTGCAGCCCATCTGCACAGCTGAGGAGGCTGCATCAAGTGATGGGAGTGCCCCGGCCATGCAGGCCCAAGCAGTACAACAGGGTGAGGGGGACAACATGGATGGCCTGTCTCCCATCCATTGCCTACAGTTCAACCCCTGAGAACTGCACAGCCCCATGCGCTCCCCAACTCCATCCATGGCCGAGCTCTGTACACAATTGCAGCACATCGAGCGACAACAGGCCACCCTGATGCAGCTTGTGGAAAGACAGCTGGAGGAGGCAGGCTGCAGCGTGAGGAGGCCATGCATCAGCGGGAGGAGGCCAGGCTGCAGTGGGAGAGCAATGCTACATCAGTGTGTCGGCTAACCAGGTCGATTGGACGATTTGAAGCCACAATTCTCACCCTGGCACGCCATGTCAGGGAAGGGAGCAGTGTGCAATCCAGCATTGCCGAGTCAATTTTGGTAGCCCAGCAGGCGTTTCAAGGATGCTTGCCCATAGTTACACCGACAGTCACCTCAGCCAGCACCGCCCCATCCAGCTCTGCCACTGGCAGCCCGCGGAGCCATTCAAGTCGGTTGGCTGGATCTGCCAGCAAGGACACACCTGCGCACAAGCGTCCCCACAAATAGTGGCATGTGGGGATGCCAGTCAACATGACATTTGGGGACACCATGGGTGTTGGAGGGGTGGGAACATTTGGGTGGTGGGGTGGTGGAGGTTGCCCATTAGGGGGTTAGTTGTTAGGGGCCTGCTTGGGGGTGGGAACGTTTGGGTGGTTTGGGTGGTGGGTGGGCATGGGTGTACAGCTTCCCTAGCCAATGCACTTTCATCCCTGGTTAATTGATAATACAAAACCTTGGAAAACTACCATAATGAGTGGACATCTGTCATCTCATTAGCAGACAAAAATCATTTATTCACCACAATCGTCATATCCATGCTTTGCTGTCAATGTGCAGTCTCTCAAAAGTAAATGCGAATGAGTGCATCCCGTGTTTGTTGGCCATCTTGCGCATCCCTGGGAGGTTGTGGTGCCACCCCATCCCCATCGCCATCGCCATCCCCACCTCCATCCCCATCTTCATCTTCTGCGTCTGGGGGCAGCAGAATGTTCCTGCGCATGCACAGATTGTGCTTTTTGTCACACACAAGCACAATTTTACTCATCTCCACTGGGTTGTAGAGCAGTGATCCTCCAGATCTGCTTAAGCAGCGGACCCTGGCCTTCAGTAGGCCAAATGTCCTCTCAATCATGCCACGTGTGCAGACGTGTGCCCTGTTGTAGGCCTCCTCATGCCTGTTCCTTGGTCTCTGTACATGTGTCATCAGCATTGGCGTGAATGTATATCCAGCATCACCTACATGGGAGGTAAATATGTGGGACATGTCAGTGTTTGAGGTTCATCTCTTGATCCAATACAATGCAATATTGTGTCATTGTACATTCATGCATATGGGCCAAGCCGTGGTCGGAAGGGCGGGTGATTGCCATCCATGGGTAATTGTTGTAGATGGTGGCATTTGGACATTGCACTATTATTTGCTGTGCATATGAAGTGGACCTTATACACGATAGTGGTTGGCAAGTAAGGCACTGTGCAATGACAAGCACACATGGGGGAGTCAGTCCATGGTATGTGATGATTTGGCTGATGCAGGATGTCTCATGTGCAGCCGTCATGTGCATTGGGGGGGAAGTGGTCCTAAGTGTTGGTGGCTGGATTGAGTGGATCAACTTGTATGGCCTGTTGGTAGCATTGGTCGTATGTCTCCTTAGGCAGGGTGTGTACTGTGGCAACCTGTCATGTGTAGATATGTGATGTGTGGGTTAGTGGGTTATGCTGACCGTCTATTACATGGGCCAGGGGGTGATGCATGTGCAGTTGTAGCAGCCCACTCACACAGGTCATTGGCCTGGGCACTCAACACACTTCCACAGGGCCTATGCATTGGCAGTTGTACTCACCCAATAGTCATGTGCTTTGTCCAGCGTAGCGTTCCATGTAGCGTGGCAATGTGGAATTTCGCAGGGCCATTGAGTCATATGTTGACCCCGGAAAACGTGCACAGCAATGTGTAATCAGCAGTCCGGCATCACATACCATCTGTACATTCAGTGGTGAGTGGTACTGTTTCCTATTGCGGTACACCATCTCCATTGCACGTTTTACTGTCAGCTCTATGAGTGCAGTCTAATGCACATATGCAATTTGGCATGGCTGCAATGGCATGGAATGCTAACTTGGTTGCAATGACCTCTGCAAGTGTACGGGGTAGGGTGATGTGTTCCGACACATGGCACAGCAGAGCGTCCAGTACCTATCCCAATATTTTTGAAAAACATGGTTTTGAGAGCCTGTGCAGCTCACCAACTGTGTGCTGATAAGTTCCGGTGCCTAGGAAATGCAGTACTGACACCACCTTCAGTAGGGGGGGGATTGCGGTTGAGGTGACAGTGTGGCTGCTGATGTCGTCCTTAATCATGGCGATGTACATGATTGTTGGACGGTCCAGCCGGTATAATGTGTGGATCTGTCCTGGGGTCAGGTTCCAGGGTGATGCCCTGATGCAGGGTATTTCAGGTTGCCTGCGGGGTCGTGCCGGCTGCACATTTGGGTTTGGCATGGGTGCAGGGTTTGCTAACTGACACCTGCCCCTCCTCCGCCTCATCCTCCTCTGCACCATTGCTGCCACCATGTGTACTGCTGCCTGTTGGTTCAATAGTCCCAGTCCCAATGCTGCTGCTGCCTGCATTGTTGTGTTTGGAGTTGGCCTGGGTGTGCGTGTGGCCCTTTTGTAGCCTCCCAGTGACCTGCTGGGTCGGCTGGCCTCATTTGGGGGCACCTTTGGCCTGATTCACCTCACCTGGTACTGTTTACGTCATGTTTGCGGTGGCGCCGATACCGCCTCCGTGCCCACGGTTTTTCCGCCATTTTTGTGGCAGTGTTTCCATGTCCGTGGTACTCGTGATGCCCATGGTGTTTCGTGTTGTCGGTAACTGGGCGGTTTCGCCGCCGTCGCATTCTACGGATCCCTTAACTCTGTGGCAGTGGTTTGTGGTGGTGGTTTTTCCGGGTCCGTGGGTCGTGATTGCACGGTCACGGAAACAACGCCACTATGGTTTTACCGGTGGTGATAAGTCCGGGTCGGCAGACTCGTAATGAGGCCCAATATCTTAATGGGTGGCTAGAAATATCTGGATGAACTGATAGAATTAATAACCCTGGAAACATGTGTTAACTCTTTACCTCCATATTTACAAAAGCCGGTGTTTCAGCAAAAAAGAACAAGTGTCACGCTAGCCGTTGAAATGGCCCAATCCGATTCGGAGGACGTAAAATACTTTCATGCCCTGCATAGAGGAGAGGATGGAAAAATTCAAAAACTAGTGTATGATTCTATGCTACACACATCAGAGCAAGGCAGAAACCTTTCTAAAGCAAAAGAATGGATGATGAAAGAAAGGGTACAACTAAAAAGAGTAAAATGTAAACTTCGAGAGGAGGCCAGAAAAGATGAGCCAAAAATCATTAAACATCCCACCCCTATCTGTTTCTCATGCAGAGAAACTGGTGAAATGGCAAGACATTGTAGAAAACAGCAAAGGGAAGAACCTATGGAGATAAGATGTCTGAGAGGTGAAGAATGAGAAGATCTAGAGGAAATTACAGAATCAGTTAGCATATGTTTATGTCAAACACCAACATAATTCACCTATGAAATGTCTGTGGTTAATGGAAAGGTGGTAAAAGCCTTAATAGATTCTGGCAGCAAACAAACTGTACTATGAGCCAATCTAGTTTCTCAAGCAGACCTTCAGAAGTCCATCCTAATTAGGGTGGATGGAGACAATGGAATTTACAACAAAATCCCCTTGTCAATTAATATTAGAGGGGAGCCTACACTCATTTCATCAGTCGTTATCCCAGGGGTTCCAAAAGAGGTCATCATAGGCTAGGACTTCCCTAACTTTTTCCACCTTCCTTCAAGACTGGACACCTTCACTATGCAAATTCTCACCTCATACCCAATGGCTAACTGATTTTTGTTCTCACACCTCTCTTACATGGGACCGAACAGAATTGAACTTCCAAAATGAGGTGACACTCTGTGAGTCCAAGGTTAACTCTGATAGGGCATACTTAATGAAACAAATGACTCACTCAAATTTTATTGGGTATTCAAGAAATAGTACCATCACATCCCAGTGTTTACCAGGAGCAAAGGAATAGCAATAAAGTAGTATACAGCGGTCCCCTGACCTTTCATCTAACTGTTCTCTTCAAAACCTTAGAAGAGGAAAAGTCAAGAAGAGAACACATATGGCCCAATCGCATAGGGGAAGTGTATGTGAGAAACCAAAGGGTCTCTCACTTGCTAGTCCCCGGGGATCTCTCTCTCAGGTGGCCAGGGCACGACCATCACCTTTGGATCCAGGCCCTGGAGGTGGACCAGTACGGTAGGATCACCCGGGTGAAGGATCTTTGGAGAGTGGGGGTGGGGCAGCCAATGGTGAGACACAGTATCCCCCCTTTCCCGTGCCCAAACCCCATCCTATTTTATAGGATTCTCCAATGTTCCAACTCCCCCCTTTCTAAACAAACACTGGGCTGAAGAAGAAGATGACTGAGAGTAAAGAGGCTAACACTTGCATATCTCATTGGACATGTCCCACTTATAAGGTCAGGCAAAGTCAGGTACTTGACCGTAATCACATACATCTGATACCCATTAGCTCCCCTGCACATGGATAAAAGGTGGAACATAGAGACACACTCTGGGCAACGTAAGACAGGAGAAGGAGAAGATCTTCCAGGGCGAAGGCAAACCCATTAGAGCAGGATGACCGATCGAGGGACCAGAGCCAAGAGTAGGGAAACCCTGACGATCCCTGCAGGAGGTTGTTACGTCCTGGATGCCATGAAGAATATGCAGAGAAAGCCAAATCCCAGACTAGACAAAGCCTGCATTTTGTTTCAAGTACACCAGTGACCCTCCCGTGTGAACGGCAGAGTTGGGTAGGCGAGGCCAAGCCTGTGGTATCACCCTCAACCTTTACTTGTGAATCAAAGCCGCAAAGACAAGAAAGGAATGCACACTACCAGTGAGTTAGCGAAAGACATGAAAGGCTGTTTGTGTCAAGGAAAGATTGAAGCTGCATTAGTGTATCTCGTGATTTAAAGTTATGCGGGTGCTGATGAGAGGGGAAAAAAGCAAACGAGTAATAGTTACCAATAACTGTGAAGCCAGTGATACAGAATAGCAGAGTGGTCCGGTGAAAGGAAATAGCCCATTCGAAAGTCTCCACAAAATGTTTGATGTCTTCTTATAAAGTAGCAAAGCGAACAAACTATGAAATGAGCAATGGTCAAGATTAATACCGTACAAAGGGGAAGTTAAAAGGTGATTGATTTAAGAGAAATATTTCTTTGACATTTTCTGATTGTGTTATGGAACTACCAAGACCTAGAGATACTCGGGCAAATAATATAAGGGAGAGCTGAATTGAAAGTCAAAGTGGTCATGTGGAGGTGTATGGAAAAGGCCTTTCACATCTGAAAGTCTTCAACATTATTGAAAGGTTTGAGCCTGACTGAGGGACACTGGGAACAGGACATAAGTTGGGGGAAGTGAACCCCTAATGAATGTGAATGAAGCGTGGGGAAGGGAACCCTGCAAGTGCTGTGATTGCGAGGTCTGAGCTCGGCCGATGGAGATCTATGTTAAATCAGGTTCTTTATGTTGGGAGGTCCGAGCCCGACTGAGGGAGACTAATGTGAACTTTTGATGCCTTGAGAGGTCCAAGCCGGACTGAGGGAGGCATATGTGAACTGTTGATGTCTTGAGAGGTCCGGGCCCAACAGAGGGAGACCTACATTAATTTTTGTTTCTGTGAAAGAACATTTGTTGAACTGGAAATAAGTGACTTTAACATGGGTGGCCATGCGTGCCTTGACCCACGTTTTGAACATCCTTTTTTGATAACCTGAACCAGAGTGTGTTCTCCTGTCTACAGGAGCCACCTTACCTTCTGCTGTCCAAGGTGGGGAGGAGAGCTGCCTCAGGCACCTTGATCCTTTATGTTATAGCACAGACTTTCCTTTTCATACACATTCCCCTTTAAACAATTTTTGTATAAGAGATAGGGCAGGCACTAGATTTTGTTAGTATATGCCATTTTGATTTGAGATAGACTGACTAGAACTGTGTTTTCTTTATTATTTGATGGTAGAGACTACTCCTGTCAGAGCTTTAGGGGAAAGTAGGAGTTTTTTCCAAACCCCAAGAATTTAATAAAGGTTTTGAAACGTGTAGCTCTTGTATCAGTGTCATACTTGTGAGAGAATGCCTCCTTTATAATACACATGTAGACAAATAAAAAAAGTTGAACAATAATGTGGCTGATCTGCAGCAAGCATTCCGTTAATTTGTTCAGACCTTTGAGATGTGTTTTCAAATCTGCTTAAATCTGTGAGATATTTGTAGCTCATGATCTCCCAACCCTATATTATTAGGTAACGGTTCTAATATCCATCACCTAACGTCTTCTTCAATGTTGTTTGGTGTGAAATGCATCAACAATTGTTCTGCAAGTGTCTTACATATGATTCGTGATCCCTTTTCTGTTCTTGTGTTAACTGGTCTTGGGTAGTTGCAATGGCTGCATGTTCTCAATTGCTGGCATCAATCACCAATTGGAAATGATATAGTGTCTGTTGGCATCTGTATTCAGGCGCCTGACATTACTGGTGGGGTGCTCATTCAAACATGTCTGTTGTCTTACATGTTTAATCTTTTTTGTGGTGACATCACCGGGAAGCTTGCAAAGATGTCATGGCTGTCATCTATGGCCTTTCTGTCAGGTGGTTGTCATTCTGCATTTAAAAGTGCCAAAAAATAGATGTCACTTCACATCTTTTTCTGTTACCTCAATGATATGGTTCTTCCATGGTTCTTCAGTAATAGGTTCTCATATATAATGTATTGTATTGGTATTTTTTGTTCTTTCTTTGTTTTGGTTTATATAAACCTTTACAAACAGAATAGTTAATAACAAGACAATTTAACAATTCCGTAAATCTTTACATACCAAATAAATAATAAACAACAACAGTTTTTCCAATTCCATACATCAACGGAAGAATAGGGAATGTGAATTACATACATTACTTACTTCTTAAAAGAGCACCATCTCTCATGTGATGACATTATTTTATCTCTGAGTCAACGCAATCCATATACTTCATCATATTTCGCATGTTAAATTTCTCTAAAAGAATTTCTTCAATGGTAACAAACATGTTAGCATAGCATGATCACTGTCATTCGTTTGTATTACTTCCATGTTGCCCACACTTAGGAACATTTATGAGCTGGCACATATGTAGTCTATTATTGATGACTGCCCCCTTGCATAGCATTTTGGTGTCACATTATACATAGGGTACAGCCCCCAACTTTTCGCAAATAGGTTTCATACACTTCCTCTGAATTTTTTGCATATCTCATTAGATTTACTGACATCTTGAGAGGTCATTGCCCATACCATGGAAGTATTAACTATATTGCAGTCAGCATTTAGATCGCCCGCCAAAACAATGGAGCCCCCAGTCTAAGACATAGCCAATCTTCAATTATTCCGTCCAATTTCCTAATATTGGTTTCAAGTGCGTTATCATTGTGCTCTAAGATGTTCCAATATATATTTATAATCATCAAGTGTATTAGACCTATATTAGTAGTAATTCTACATATAATGACCATGATAGAATCTTGAATATAATCTTCTGATTCAAGATACAAAGAATCTTCATTTCTCATGGCCAGATCAAGACCTCCTTTAGGGCGACCCTTGTGTCCAACTTTATCTTTAATACATCAAAAATTGTATCCATCCCAGAGGATTGGGCCTGCCGCCCAAGTTTCCTGCAGTAAAACTAGATCAAAGTATGCCAAAGATTGACAAACCTTCCTGTTTACTGCAGGACGTGACCTGCCCGTTATATTCCATGATATTAACCTGAAATTGTCATTTGAGCTAAAGTGGTTGCTCTCAGCTGTATGATTTAATCTTTCAAAGATAGCGCCAAATCTCACCATTCATTCATGTCCTTAAGTATGATTCCTTCACTATTTTTATTCTCTATTAATTGAACTCTTGGATTACTAGGCAAATTGGTTCCCTCGCTTCCCTGCTTGCCTGCTCCTGCAATTTGTACATTGACTTGAAAATTGAAAATATCAAAACCTCTCCTTTGTAGTGTGCCTGCTTCTTTCAGAATCATAGCCCTAACAAGAGGTGACGGAATCAACAGTCTAACATAATCGTATCTATGTTCGTGTATGAAGTCTATACGTTTTATGTCAACCAATGTTATTAAATTCAGCTCTGATATTTCTGAAAACAGACTTAAGATATGTGATCTATTCAAAGACCTTGGTCCATCACCTTCAAATATGTAATGCATAATCAGGTTAGGCTCATTTGGAAATACAGGTTTTCTTAAATAATTTGCTTGATCGTTATGCCAATAATTTTCATCCATCCTATTATTTATGGGTCCATAGCCTGGACCATCATCCAGTATGTCCCCGCATGGCGAAGAAATTTGCTCTTGATGCTTTACAACTGTTCTGATCGTAGGTCTTTGCATACTCTTATTTCTAACCTCAGATTGCCCTTCAAAAAAATGTTTCTTCAATATATCTTCAATAATCTTCCTCACTTCATTCTCGGATAGCTGAGTTTTACCCTCTATGCTAGTAATGTTCCCTAATGTATTATTCACTTTTTGGAGGTCTCCTATTTCATTATTCCTGTCCGTGGGACCGGAAACATCACAGACCATTCCTGTAGGTGTTGCAGTATTGCTATCATTCTTAAGTACTATTGTGCTTGCTTGTCCAATTGGTGCCTCGTTCAAGACCACTTCAGATATTCCATGGCCAGCAGCGCAAACATTATTCAATGCTGATGGCAAACCTTTGCTCCAGCATGTAGCTGATAAGGAGGACTCAGGCCCTACAGAAGGAGGTGTATTTGGACGTGAGGCAGCTGAGGGGCTCTTAAATATATCAAAAATGTCTTGGACCTCCCCCTCTTAATCGATCTTAGATTACTTGCTACATATCCAGACTCTATATCACTTGTAAATGCAGAACCACCATTAGAATGCTTGGATGTTTCTTTTAACACATTCACAGAGTCATTTACCAATATGACATCCGAGCTGAGTTGTGGATTGTTCAGCGCCACCCTTAGCTTCGGATCTCTTAAGAATTTCCGAGATGAGGTGTTCAACACCTTTTGAGCAAAGGCATTTTTTCGCCTCATTTCTTTTTCCTTTTTTTGGGATAGTTTTACAATAAACTCTCCCGCTGTTTTCCCCCACTCAGGTACCTCTTCAGATGATCTTTCCTCAGCATCAGCCACCACAACTATTGTTTGAAAAACTGGGGCATAACGAGGTTCTGGAGCCAAAGTATTCATAATACCCTGCTTCTCTGGTTCAACTGTAACAGAATCTATTGTATTAGACTTCATGTCAGGACCTTCCTTACCATTCTCACATGCATCAACTGAGCTGATTTTCACTGGAGACATAGTCTGTCATGCATTACAGCACACTTCAGGCATGGAGGTTAACACCAGAAACATTTCATTAAGGAGACGTAAGTGCTTTTTTAACTCATTGATAATCTGAGTATTTGCATTTATATCAACTACCGTTGTACAATCGTCCACCTTTATGGGGCTTAATTTTGTGTTTGTGAGTCCCTGTTCACTATTTTCTAGATGTTTTGATAGACATAAAAGTGAAATTTCTCCTGTTGAAAATATAGGTGGCGTGTCGAGAAATTAATGATTAGCATCATTTAAATGTTTAGTTGTCATGATGGACTTTAGAAGGTCACTAATCTTTGAAGCCACATCTACACCATCTCTTTCCTCAACAAACAGTGATTAAGGGGTCTCATGTAGCGCCTCCATATTCATCCCCACCACTTTAGGTATACGTGTTTCGCTTACCAAAGAACATTGCTGGGCACATTCAACAAAGTCCTTGTCAGTATCTGATGAGCCTGGCAGTGGCATCGCCAATGCTTGTGCCATACTAATGCTCCTCGTCTTTGGCCCAGCAGATAGTTTATCGCAATTGTATGGTGAATTATTCTTCGTTTCATGTCAGTATGCCCCACATATTATGGTTTCCCATACAGCAATCACATTCCACGTAACCCAAGCTCAACAGTTCAGTGAATGCCAGAGTATAAAACTAGGCTTAAGCACCCAAATACATTTATGTTCCAATTTGTACTATTTTCATGCAGGAACTAATTTCCTTAAACACGTAAGCAAAATTAATTCTCCAAGCTTCCAATTATTTGATTATAACTGACGTATGCCCCATGCCGCCGCCAGCCGAACAACCAAACAGTCTGAGACACTTTCAGACACATCCGGTGCGCGTGTGGTGCGCGTGACCGGCGTATTTGTAATGCTGAAAATCCAACCACAATGAATGCAAAATGGGGGCGGGGCTATTGCCGCGCGGAGCGTTGTGGCTATAAACGAAAGGAAATGAGAAATAAGATGATGTAACGTAACGTGAGTACAGCCAAAGCTAGCACAAACACCTAGTCACCTAGTCACAATCACAAGACAAGAGGGCTAATGATTACTAAAGAAGTGAAGTCCGTATTTTCTTGTTAGAGTCCAAGTATCAGCATACGCGCAGCAGTATGTTGCGAGCACAGAAAGCTTCTCCTGGCCGACGGCGTCCTCAAAAGCAGCAAAGTAAAGCCAGGGGATACAGCAGAATCCCCAGCCAAATAGTCTAACGCACTTTCAGACACTTCCGGTGCATTGGTATTATGAAAATAGACCAAGGGACATCAAAGAAGGTAAGTTCTGTTTCCTTCCTAATGCAATTCCCACTAATCTGTGAATTTCACCCAAGGGGTAACTTGAGTATCTTTCTATGTGTTACAAATACAGCACAGTGGCACTAGGGATGGTTTCACAGTGCTAAGCATCAAGACTGGCTTCCCGACCCTAATAGTAGCAATAAGGCATTTCTATATATCCACCGACATTGAATGGTCCATTACAGAGGTTTCAGGGATCATTTCCTAGCCAAAATGCACTTTTTTTTTTATAACACCCACAGGGATTTCTACACCCTGGGCGTGGTCGAGGCTCTGACAGTCTTTCACCTGAACTTAAACCTGCCTAATAGACTTATCAGTTCTTTTAACATAACAATGCACCCATTCCTTACTAAAATAATTACTTGCAGTTATTCCCAACTGCTCCCAAACAACGCACCAAATGACACAGTTAGAGGAATACATTTCTGGCTTGCCCCAAACAATACCTTTGTCCAAACGTTGAATATGGGGTGGTCTTTCAGGCAAACTTAAATAATTAGAATGGCCAACGGTGTCGTTTTGGTGTCATGCTAATAAGGAGGGCTCTGCCTCATTCCAGTCTGCCCCCTCCCAATTGTGCTGCTTTCCCATTGCCCTGCCTCTTTTAAAACCACAAAGAATTGTTCCTACAACAAGAAAGGAATATGTTTTTACCCCTTCAGTGAGGTCACATTGTGACACAACTTCAAAAATACATTTCTGGATCCCCCAACATGTGTCTTTGAACATTCCTGGACTTTATGTAATGTTTATCAGCTTACAATACCTTCTATCAGTGTCCGCTTGTCTTAATGGCTGCTTATAGAGTAGGCCTTGCCATTCTCCATCGTCTGATTCATCTTCTTCCTAATTGATCTGACCTCCATCTGCATAAAATAGCCATGCATAGCTCCAAAGGTAAATCCTTTAAAGAAGAAATAAAAAGCACTTTTCTAGCCATTCCCAACTACTCCATGATGTGACAAGGATAATAGGTCACATTTCTGGCATCCCGCAACCTGAACAAGGATCATTTCCTGCAGATTCAGAATGTCTTCTCATTTGGAATTCTATTCCCAACATGCAACCAATCTTTATTACAGCATGATTTTAAGATCTCTGCCAACTGGACCTTGCTCCCTTCTGGCCTTGTCTGGCTGAGCAGTGAGTCAGAAACTCCATTAACAACTGTTTTTATAGCATAGAACATGTGTTCACTTTCATACAGTCAGTTATATTCAAACATGTCTTTTTCCTCCCATCTTTCGCTTTTCTGCATTTCTGTTTCTTGGGATATGTTTTAGCAGAAACATGTAGCTTTTTAAAAAAAAAACACCACATGTTTTCAAAGCTTGGTTATAAAAGGCTTCTGACTCTGGCAAACAACCAGGCGCTCCTCGATGCACCTGCCTGATCAGGGCCTCGGGAAGCCATCTTTCATTCCAAGATTAAATAAATGTGCAATCGAAATCTATGTTGGTCAGTCTCACATAATGATCCCCAAAAAACCTAAAGTGAGGGAAGGGTGGGGTCAGTTTGCCTGCTCCCCACGTCCCAGATACCACAGGCAAAGCCTTTTTTGGCAATGCAGACTTGAATGGGGGTGGTCACTCAAACTTTTAGCGTAGACACCTCCCAAATGGACCGAGGACAATGGAAAAAAACATGCCAGTTAAGCGTAACAAACACTTTCCATAAAAACGTGCTTTTCAAATTTGGAGGGAGGTAAAACCACATTCCTGGGTGTATGCTAGGTCCTTTGGATGTAAAGTGATCCAGCAATGGCGACAAATTGGCTGTGTAATGTCAGTTTAATATTAGGTAATCTAGTGCAATTTCAATGAAGAGGTGTAAGGAGGTTGTCATGCAGGGCATTAGCTGACGGTTGCAGATGCAAATGGAAGATGCCTGCAAATAAATGCGGGCACCTGGCAGCAGATTCGGCTGCCCATTCACACGGAATCATCGCAGCATACACGGGAATGCGGCCCCGAGGTTCTGCCCTTCAGATGCCTGCGCCTGAGGGATACAATCTAGCAGATTTGGGTGACAACATCACATCCCCGGTGACGTATTGGAAAGAGTGTTAAGTGTGACTTCACACACATCTCTGATTATAGGAGCAGAAGGGCTGAACCATGTTGAGCAGCAAAGCCCAGTGGAATCAGCATTACTCATTAGTGGAAAGCACAATCCTATTCTTAGCTCTGCTACTCTGGATCTCATGGTCAGCCGTTGCTGCCCTGTAAAACCAGTAGACCCTCCTGTTATCCCCAAGCTATACCCAGGCCAGACTCTCCTCATGCTGTGGCACTGCACAGCAGACCACATGCCCGTGCTAGACATGCTTATTGTGTGAACCGCCATCACTGCTGCCAGTCTACAGAGGATGAGCCAAAAAGCCGGTTGTCACAAGGTAGATGCAGCCGTGCGGAGGGGCAGAGGGTGGTGTGGTAGACAGTCAGAGCATCCTAGCCCTCGTGGTGTAATTTAAAGTTATGTATTTTATCTAAGCTACCACTTGCTTACTGAATGATGATGGAACACCAGGATATCCTTTTTCCTATTCCTTATTCTGAGTCATGCATTTTGTCTTTTGTAGCGCCCAGACAATGCCACTGAAAGCACACTCAGGCTTCCAAGCACATAGCGTTTACAAACTATCAACGAATATTAAAACATTGAACATAAAAGTACATTACCTCCACGTCCACTCTTCCTTGTCCCAGTACTTACTTCATGAGGCACCTGCCTCCGACACAGGACCTTCTTCTATTTCTTTAAATCTCTATAACTCCTCCCCCACATCCATGTCACTCAGTTTGATTTTTCCTGCCTCCGGCAGGTTGGACTTTTTCTTCCCGGTGCGGGGCACCAGGGAGCACCGATTGCTGGCCCCCTGGGGGGGGCTGTGTGGCGGGGCCCTCGGCTCCCTCAGGTGCGGCGCTGCTCCTGGGCCCCCTGCGGGGCTTGGGGTCACAGTTGAGCTGGATTGCCTCGCTCGGTTCTTTGCTGGGCTCCGGACCGCAGCATGAGCATTGTGTCCCGGGTCCTGCACGGCCCCGGGAAGGTAAGGAGAGGGGAGGACTGGGCATGATGTTTTTCCCCTCTCCTCCTGTTTTGGCCGTCTTGATTCGACTTGGCAGTATGGGCTAGCCTTCCCTTTTGTTGTGAGGCCTCTCTGCTTCTTGTCGTGGGGTGACAGTGGCAGAGAGTCTTTGGGAGTGCGGGGGCTCTGTTCTGTCGCAGGCATGTCACATACCACCCGCTCCTCAGACACACACAGCACAGGATGCACCGGATGTTAGCTGCATTATCTGGGGGAAGGTAAGGAGAGGGGAGGACTGTGCTTGATATTTTTCCCCTATCCTGCTGGTATGGCCATCTTGACTCCTTCAACATGCTGTTTTCCTCGTGCCTTGTGTGCACATCTTTATTGGAAATGATGGCAAGCACTTGGCAGTATGGGCTAAGCCTTCCTTTTTGTTGTGAGGCCTCTCTGCTTCTTGTCGTGGGGTGACTATGACAGAGTATTTGAAAGTGCGGGGGCTCTGTTCTGTCGCAGGCATGTCACATACCACCCGCTCCTCAGAGACACACGGCCCAGGATGCACCGGATGTTAGCTGCATTATCTGGGGGAAGGTAAGGAGAGGGGAGGACTGTGCTTGATGTTTTCCCCTCTCTTGCTGGTATGGCCATCTTGACTCCTTCGAAAGGCCGTTACCTCGTGCTCTGTGCAAATGATGGCAAGCACTTGGCAGTATGGGATAGCCTTCCCTTTTTGTTGTGAGGCCTCTCTGCTTCTTGTCGTGGGGTGTCTGTGACAGAGTATTTGAAAGTGTGGGGGCTCTGTACTGTCACAGGCATGTCACATACCACCCGCTCCTCAGACACACACAGCCCAGGATGCACCGGATGTTGGCTGCATTCCTTGCGTGCTGCCTGTGAATACGGCGCAGATTTGGACACGTCTGCAAGCGGCCGGAAGGGTACCAGCCTGGCATAGTCTACACTTCGGGTTCGAGTATCAGCGGTGCTGACTCGGTCCTTCAACCTTCCTAGACCGACGCATTGGAACGATCTAGAGCATGGGGCTACCAGCTACTGGATACAGGGCTCAAGCCACCTCTCAGTCATGTGGCGTGTTAGTGGTGTGTTTGGGTCTGTGCTAGCTATGGACGCAGACTCCTTGTCCTGTCCTCTTCCTCTTAACTGCGCGAGGGAAAGTCGAAGGAGTTGATTTGCTTTTCCCTTGTCCGGCATGGGATTATGGAAAATGCATCTTGGAAGTAACGGCCATGCAGGGGGTTCCCAGTGTCTCTTCTTTTAGGGCCTAAGTCCTCCGGTGCCGACGTGTTGCTTTCACTCCTCCTCTCAGACTTGTGGGAAGTGATAGGGCACATGGTGGCACATGTCTGTGCTTAGAGGGGTTCTCAGAGCCCCTGGTGCCGGTGGAGGGGGATGTCACTTCAGTGGGTTTTCCAGTATAGGCATACCTCAGGTAGGGGGTTGCCTTTGATGTCGGCTATCCGGGATGGATTGCTTTGCCCCACTTTGTGACAGTACTCTGCCCTTTTGACGCCAGCCTGGTGGCTCCTCTGTCAGCTGAGGGGGCCATAGTCTGCTGGACTTCTGGGCTGTCCAGTATCTTCCTTTTGATAGGTCAGATCTTTTTGTGGGCTGACAAGCATGCTGTTATATTGTGGCGCAGGCCTGTTTCAACGTCCTGTGATTTCCCTTTGGTGCAAGTGCAGTGACTGGCGGTTTTCCCTGGCTCCTCGTCTCTACTTTCTCGGAGGTGTATGGGACCAGTGGGGTTCGGCTTCCTGGGTAATGGGCTCCTTCTGGAGGGGGTATCAGTTGCCGTTCCTGTCTCCTCCAGGTTTGCATGGTTAGGACTTTGGTACCCACCTCACGGTCCAAGTAGTTGGCCATGGGATCCGTTCTCCCCGAACGGTTGTTGTGGGTTACCGTCTTGCCCGTTCCTCTCCCTGTTCAGGGTCAAGTTTTGTACTTGCGGGTGTTCCTGGTCCCTATGCCTTCTAGGATGTGTCACCTGCTTATGGGTCTCAAGACCCTGCACTGCTTGTCCGGACGTCTGGGGAGAGCGTACTCTGGATGTTGTGCAGGGGGGGGCGCTTGCTGGCTGTTCTGGGCTGGGTTCTCAGAAGGCAGTATGTCTCGGCTCGCCTGTTGCTGAAGTTACGGGGCACGTGGCGTCTTGCATGTTTTCCAGTTCCTTGAGCCCATCTTCGGTTACGTCTTCTGGTGTCTTATACTCTCTCCCACTGGCTCCCGACATCTCAGCTTTCGTAGTTTTGTTTTCAGTGTCCTCAGAGCTGCGAGTGTCCCTGCTATGGTGGCGGGGGGTTTCAGGTCTACAGGCTGAGGTGTGTATGGTCCTTCCTCCTGTGGCCTCTCCTACTACCAACACCAGCAGAAAGGGTCTACATTGGGGGTCCTCTCAGCTCAAGGGTTGTGAGATCTGGGGAGAGCCGAAGATCATCCAATTGGCAAGAGGTGTGCCATTGTCCAAGCTCTGGTGTACTTCGAGGAGTTGCTGGACGGTCGGCGGTTTTTGGTCCGATCGGACAATACGACGGCCTTGGCATATGACAACTGCAAAAGGGGGTCCGGCCACTCCTTGAATGCTCTGGCAGCGCTGATAGGCACCTGGGAGGACTCTCATCTGGTGTCTCTGGTGGCCTCACGTATCAGAAGGGTGGACAATGTTCAAGCGGATCTTCTCAGACGCCGGTTTTCACTCCTCTGCGGAACTGGTCCTGTTGGCCCAGGTCTTTGCGGTGACCTGTGTCAGATTAGGGTCCCTGGTTCTAGACCTGTTTGCATCCCCGGCCTCAGCAGAAGTTCCCCTCTTCTGCTCTAGGTTTCAGGCTGAGGGGATTGGGGGATGGACGCCCTCTCTGTACAGTGGCCTTGGGGTTTTCCTTTATGCCTTTCCGCCTATTCCCCTTCTGCCCCGGGTGGTTTGGCGCATCAGAGTGTCCAGGGTGACTGCGTTGTTGTTAGCTCCGTTCTGGTCCCGCCGGAGTTGGCTCCCCTCTCTGTTGGAGCTTCGGTCCTAGGAACCTTGGCTGGTTCCGAGGTGGCCGTGTCCCCTTCAAGGGGATCTGCGGTTGGAATTCCACCAGATGCAATGGGCGGTGTGGCTATTGCTCAGTCTAGGTTGATATCTCAGGGGTTCTCAGATCCTGTAGTTGGGTCCAAATGGATGCTCTTAGACCCTCCACTCTGAAGGTGTTAGGCAGACACTGGGGCCATTTCCGAGACTGGTATGGGCGGTCTGGGATCCCTCCCCTGCGTTCTGGCCTCTGCTATCCTTCAGTTCCTCCAGGAGGGGTTTTGACAGGGGCCTGGCAGTTTTTCCAGGCTTCGCTCTCAGTAGACCTCCATGAAATTACTTTTGGGGGACTCTGACGGTCACTTGGATGGGGAGGTGTTGGTGGGGAAATTGATCCAGGGTTTTTCTTCTTCCCGTCCTTGTGCTGATAAAGGGCTTTCCTCTTGGGATCTCCCTCTTGTATTACGGTTCCTTCACGGGCCTCCTTTTGAGCCCATTTCCGAGATTGATATCAAACATCTTACACTGAAATCTGCTTTTCTTATTGCCCTCGCTTCTGCCCATAGGCTTGGGGAGATTGGGGCTCTCTTATGTCACGCTCCTTTCCTGAGGGTGCTGCCAGACTCGGTGGTGCCGGGGTGTGGTCCGATGTTTCTCCCTTCAGTTGTCTCTCGGTTTTTCACACCTCTCAGGGTCTGGTTCTCCCTTACTTCTTTCATGATCCAAGAACGCCTGAGGAGGTGGCTCGGCTTAACATTGATGTCTGACGGGACGCGTTGGAGTATTTGGCTTGGTTTGCTTTTTTCCACCAATCTGATAGTCTTCTGATTGCTTGTGGTCCGGCTGGGGCTGGGCATAACGCATCTGTGGTTTCCATTTTCCGGTGGTTCCGGGTTGTGATCTCTAGGGCCTATGTGGCTTCTGGCCTGCCTGTGCCTGCGCACAATCGGGGGCGGTCTGCCAGGGGTTTGGCGGCTTCCTGGGCCGATCCAAGGAGGATTTTTTCTCTGCAAGAGATTTGTATGGCTGCCGCCTTGGCTGGTCTAGGCATTTTCATCAACCGCTATGGGTTGAGTTTCTCCCACTCGGGGGTTGGTTCCTTCGTGGTTGGAGTTTTGTCTGTGGGGATGTGATTTAAGAGTTATTGTGGGTGTGTTTTGCTGCACTGTTTTTGGCTCTGTGTCTCATTGGGACCTTTTCCCCGTTGCTGCTTTGGTATACCTCATGAAGTAAGTACTGGGACGAGGAAGAGTGGACGTGGAGGTAATGCTCTGATTACTTACCGGTAATCTTCATTACTCCTAGTCCTACTCTTCCTCGTCACAGTACTGACGACCCTCCTCACCCTCCCTCCCGGGGAAGGTCCCATGCTCCGGCTTGGTAATATGAAACTGAGTGACATGGATGTGGGGGATGAGTTATAGAGATTTAAAGAAATAGAAGAAGGTCCTGTGTCGGAGGCAGGTGCCTCATGAAGTAAGTACTGTGACGAGGAAGAGTAGGACTAGAAGTAATGAAGATTACCGGTAAGTAATCAGAGCAACACCTTCTGTAACGGGTGTCAAGTCACCGTCCTAACATAAAGTAAGTGTTATTATCGGCAAAGGTTGAGCGAGGTGGACATTGAGCATCTTTGAAACATTGGTGCTTATTACATAAGAAATGCAACCATCAGTGAAGCACCTGCTTGGTGAGATGACTGCTCTGCTGCTGGGGGGAGTCCCACTGCCATTGCACTATCGGGAGTGGCTTCACTTGACTACCAACATAGAATTGTTATTACTATTGTTATTATGATTGTTAATATTCCTCTTCTTCTTCTTCTCTAATAATACAGCAGGCAGGATTCTTATTTTCATGAATGTCAAGCAGCCAATACAATTTGGGGGTTTAAATATGTACAGCCGGTGGTAAAAAGAAAATGGCAACTTTCCTAAAATGTTTACTATTCAAAGATTGCGCCCATGGATTGTCACCAGTAAAGACCACTCTACAGTTGATCTAATGTTGGGTAAGTAACATTCAGTAGTTTGGATGGTAGTATGCTCTGCAATGGGGATTGCTAGTGAAATTATAACGGATCTCCAGTTGCGCAAATGCTTGTAACATCAGCAGTAATGTTACTATGAGCAGTAACCTGGCAGAGTGTATTTTACTGCATGACAGTTGTTTCGCTTTCTATAATGGCTGTATTTTCGTTCCAGTGGCAATAAACAATTTCTGCGGCAAGGAAGTCATTCAGTGCGACACCATTTTGGTCAAAACGCCCTTAGAGGTGTGGGGAGCCGACGCGGAGTGCCACAGAGGTGCAAAGTCTTAGGCGGGTCTCTGTTCTCATTTGGTGCCTGAATTCGACCCGGTAAGCCACCCTTTTTACAAACTCTTTGGACAGTGAAATACAAACGCAGGTGCAGTTTGTTGTGGAGGAGGACTGTTGTGCTACCTGTGTTTCTGGTGCTGCTTGTGTTGGTGGCACTTGTAAGGACGAGCTGGGCTTGAAATTCCCTTCCTAGCACGGAGTGCATGTGGAAGTGCAGACCAAGCGCAATCTGCTGCAGTTTGACAACCCACCCTGTAGGTCGAACTCAGGACCAGACACTATCAAGGACATCCGGACTGATGTGAATCTGGAGCGGTTAAGAGTTCAAATTGAGCCAAGCTAAACTACTTAAGTCTCTTTTGTATCAGCAATTTAAGCATTAACGAGCAACGTCGATCTGGCAACTCATTTGATTTTTGCCAAGAGAATGCCTCTAAAGACGTTAGTGTAGACAGTCTGAATAATGTTAGTGGCATTGTACTTTGCCACCAAATGCCCAAGCCCTGGGGATTCAAGGGCAAAAACGCAATTACTACCTTTTTCCAAACATTGGTGGATGGCGAATTGGGGACATCTGAAACAGAGCCCCAGGGAAAAGGGTGTTCCTGAAACAACGCAAGCAAAGGCGTCCACTCCTTCAATTTAAGGTCTTGAGCTTGAATGGATAGAGGTGGCAAAATAAAGCCGCTAGACACCTTTACTCCTTTTGAATAGCACCTGCCCTCTTATAAACTCTAATGGTACAGAAGAATCCTGTATTCCTGTACCAACTGGCCTGTCTTCGAGAACTTTTTATCAGCCCTCTTTGATCCTTCCAACAATGTTCCTTTCTTGTTAATGGGAGCTGCCCCTTCTGAACGACAAATAAATACAGGATCCAGGGAGAGAGGTGCATTGTCAGGAAAGTATACATGGCTACGATCCTCCATTGTACATGCCTACCGTTGGCAAAGGTACTATTACAGCCCTGAATTGTGCATTAATTTCTCTTGTGTCCCTCAATGACAACATCAGCCATGACTTAAAAGAAAATGAAGCTATATTCTCTACGAACAGCTCCAAAATGAGCTTTGTGGAAGGCTTTGTACCGGCAAATGTTGCCAGACCATAAACGCTACTGTTCAATGAAAATGTTGTGTATGGGGATATGCGCATGTTCTCCAGGAACTAGGATCGAAAGACCAGTCCAATCCAATCCTTATCCCTGCGTCACCACATAAGGTCTGATAATGGAGGACTGTGCTATTACACCAGATTGAAATGAGTCTGCTGGCCACATGGCTTGTTCCCCTTCTCTGATCAAGGCCAGGGAAAAAAAGGAAGAAAGTCAGGAAAACAAACCCACCAAAAGGCAAAAAGACAACAAATCTGAAAAACGTACTAACAATAAGAATCATGGTCCTCGGAAAAGTTTCAGATCCTTGAAACCCAACACCAAATTGACATGCATGGAGGAAGAAGAAGAAGTTATTGCACCAGCTTCTCCAAATGATCCCTTTGTGGCATAAAAGAGAAGACAGAAAGGAAACAAAGGTTAAATAATAGTACTGTCTTTAACAGCACAGGGACACTTACTGTCGCAAAAAAGCACCACAGGAATGTAACTATAATGTAATGTAGTTGCCATTTGTACAGCGCCTTTTCCCATCGGTGTGTCCTCAACGCGCTAATAATAATAAATATTAAAAACGGTGTTCTGCCACTCATAATTGTGCTCATGATGTGATTTTTCAGTATGCAGTGATTCGAATGTACCTATTACACAGCCAATCAGTACCTCGTTCATGGATTTTACAACTACAGCAAAATCAGTTTGATTAATTATCAGCAAAAAGCAGCAGACGTCCACAAAGCTCACAGAGGCTTGTTTAAAGAAATGTATTGGTGACTATAAACCCAGTGAACTTTCTGTTAAGACACTTTTTTCACAATTTATAGAAAAAATCTAAATCTGCAAATTATTCTAGGGCTCCAGTTGGTAAACTAGGTTTGGAAAGACGCAGCTGAAATTTTTAATCGAGCTTATATATTGAATCTATTAACTAATGTGACAAATCTTTGAATTTTGTTGTCGATAGATTTTCAGCAAATTTGGTTTTGCGATCCGTGTAGAACGGATATTGTTTTAATACACGTTCATACAATAACTGTGCATTCCAGGAATTGATTCCGGAGCGTTTTCTGCCTCTTTCCTGGACGTTACAGTGGATAGCTGCCGTTCAAACAGCCTCGTATTTTCACCAGGAGGACGTCCTTTTCTGCAGCACCTGAACTGCCTGGACTAATAGAAACCAACAAAGGGCTACTGCAGACCTTGGCCACGCCCCCCACAAGCCCACTCGGCTCGACCCTTTATTATTCCACGTCATAGTACTATAAGTACTGTTTGCTGTGCCGACCCTCTGCGCATTTCAGGACTTGATTCCGGAGCGTTTTCTGCCTCTTTCCTGGACGTTACAGTGGATAGCTGCCGTTCAAACAGCCTCGTATTTTCACCAGGAGGACGTCCTTTTCTGCAGCACCTGAACTGCCTGGACTAATAGAAACCAACAAAGGGCTACTGCAGACCTTGGCCACGCCCCCCACAAGCCCACTCGGCTCGACCCTTTATTATTCCACATCATAGTACTATAAGTACTGTTTGCTGTGCCGACCCTCTGCGCATTTCAGGACTTGATTCCGGAGCGTTTTCTGCCTCTTTCCTGGACGTTACAGTGGATAGCTGCCGTTCAAACAGCCTCGTATTTTCACCAGGAGGACGTCCTTTTCTGCAGCACCTGAACTGCCTGGACTAATTGAAACCAACAAAGGTGACTGTGTTTGGCGCATGTTGTGCACGTTGTGCACTTTCAGCTAGCAACTACGTTGTGCACGTTGTGTGTGCACTTTCAGTTAGCAACCACGTTGTGTATGTGTTTTACCACCTATTATCTTTGCTGAACACTTATATAGTTTTTTTCTGTTTGTGTTTCCTCAAGGGCTACTGCAGACCTTGGCCACGCCCCCCCACAAGCCCACTCGGCTCGACCCTTAATTATTCCACGTCATAGCGCACCCGCGCACACACTCGGCAAGTACTATAAGTACTGTTTGCTGTGCCGACCCTCTGCGCATTTCAGGACTTGTTTCCGGAGCGTTTTTTTGCCTCTTTCCTGGACGTTACAGTGCATAGCTGCCGTTCAAACAGCCTCATAGTTTCACCAGGAAGACGTCCTTTTCTGCAGCACCTGAACTGCCTGGACTAATAGAAACCAACAAAGGTGACTGTGTTTGGCGCATGTTGTGCACGTTGTGCTCTTTCAGCTAGCAACTACGTTGTGCACGTTGTGTGTGCACTTTCAGTTAGCAACCACGTTGTGTATGTGTTTTACCACCTATTATCTTTGCTGAACACTTATATAGTTTTTTCTGTTTGTGTATCCTCAAGGGCTACTGCAGACCTTGGCCACGCCCCCCCACAAGCCCACTCGGCTCGACCCTTTATTATTCCACGTCATAGCGCACCTGCACGCGCACTCGGCAAGTACTATAAGTACTGTTTGCTGTTCGCGGGTCGCGCGGTCCAAGTCCCAGGTATTATCTACTTTTTAGTTTAATTTTTGTCCCTTTTTATTTTATTCCATTTTCCCATTCTGTTTTCTGCTTTTAGTGATTAATTATATGATTCCGTACACTCTGACCACCAGCATGCCGCCTATTCTAGAGACCTGCATGAAATTGATAGAGGCAAGGCGTGAGAACGCTGTGAGAAAATGTTTACTTCAACCTCGACTAACAAGTCTATTACCAAGTGTGGGGCGGGCTACAACTCAGCGCACCCAATCACTTCCGGTTAACATTCAATCATGTCAATCTGAGGGGAGTACATCTGAGGATAAGAGTCACTCTGGCCACTCGCTTCCAACAACACGATCGGTTTCCACAAGAGCCGATGTTGTAGACAAGCCTTCTAGCCCTGTAATTCTTGACTCCATGCCTACAGTAGCCTCTGATATACCATTTCGAGAATCCAACTTGCATGGTGCTCCCACTGATAACACGCTGATAGCAGCTTGCGCTGCAGGTGACCTACGACCTGTCATAGCCCCTTTTTTAGGAGACAACATGTCACAACCGGTTCAGTGTTCAGTTCTGGCCCAACACAAATTGAGACAGGCTTACACTGATTTAACGATGATTGGAGAAATAGAGGAGGAGGATCTTGAATTCATGAACCTCTCTAATCAAACTGAGGAGCGTTCAGAAGAATTTCTATATGTGTGTTCAAATACCGGTGATTTAATTCAGTTAGAGCAAGCTCCCAATAACCATTTTGGTACAACTTGTGAAATTCTATCACCTGTGTTGCCTCATGACAACACAGTACTAGCAGAACCAATAGCCTCTCCTGTAACACACCCGGTGCCCCCCTCCGAATTAATTGAGGAAGCAGACTCCTTCATAGCACCTACCCCGAGACAACCAGGTTTTGAGCAGGGCCCTCGAGAATCCGATTTCTTTCTTAACCCCATTCACAGGAAGAGATACTCATTTCCAGAGGCCCCTGCCCTGAACAACACGTTGGCTGCGATGAACACAGCCTTGTTAGCAGTGGCAAAACTATACGAGGGGTTAGATGCGAAAGTTTCAAAACAGTTCATCAGTCTGGAGCACCTGCTTTCTATATACTCAAAAATCATAACACAACCCAATTCATCTGAGCAGATGCAAGAACCAGTGAGATCAAAAACTACTCAAGCAGTTTCCACACAGACGCCAGATAGCAATCTCATCCCATACACAGGATTAGAAACAATTCAATCCAATCTGCCTATGGTGCCGTTGTCCAACCAACCGTCCAGTACAATTCGAGATACTATTACTGTTGATGGTACTAATAAGACATCGGAAGGCCATGTCATGGCAATATCAACTGGTCTCACAGAAGCTGCTGCGTCTGCGCTTCTCGCTGTATCAGTGTCAAATGGCCACGTAGATGTTCCTGTACCTGTTACTAGCCTCCAAACAAGCCAATCTTCTTGTACTTTAATGTCAAAGAATATGTTTGAGGTTTTTAACACGCCTTCTACTAAAACTACAACACTACGGCCTACCAAAAGAAGAAAAGTCCAATCCGTTAAATCTAAAACTCCTGCCGCAAAATCAACGGTAGGGAAAAAACAGAGGGAAAAAATGGAAAAATCTTGTGGACTCATCAATTGATCAGACGAACATTTCCATATCTGATATTGGCACCCAGAATCCTGAGGCAACTGCATTGAGCGTGCCGATTTGTCTGCACAAACCATTGGATGATCTAGTGCAGATGGTCGAGTATAATAACGAACAGCGAGAATCTCAGTTAAAAAACTCCAAAGCAACAGCTCCGGTCTCCTCAGTTGCTACTGCAACAGCATTAGTGGAGTCTCCAAATTGTCCATCTGGAGTCCAGAGTGCTCCCATATGGATGGCAATTCAGACTCAGGTCCAGAAATCTATTGAATCATATCTGAAATTATTGCCAAATAAATCCCTTCAGATAGCAAGACAAGAACATTGTGATACTGTGCATCCAATAACTGTGGGCGACCAAGTCAAGGCTCACCTCTCACAACTTGACAGTAGACAAAGCCTGCAGTTTGATGGACAGTCAATCCAGAGCTCAGTGGCCCAGTTAGCCCCGCCAAAAGATGACTGTTTTACGAAAAATGTGGAGGATCAAATTAGAGCCTCAGTGGAGGCATATCTGACGCGTAATACCTGTTCTGATCCTCAGTTGAACTCTTCACATCTACCTCAGGTTTCTGTTCTCCCTCCTCCTCCTGTCTCTAATCAGACTTCAGTTTCTCGACAAGAACTATGTGAAGCCTTTATCCACCAATCAAATCAGATTAATTCATCTAAACTGACAGAAAGAGGGTTTCCCTCGCTCAAGCCCCTAATAGAGGGGCCCCAGACAACTATTGCCACTCACCAAGACAGAAGGGCCCATTCCCCGGGAAGGCTACCAATGTTGTCAAGAGAGCGACCTGCACAAACTAAAGCTAAACAAGAATCATCTCACCCTCGCTTTATAATTAAATATAGAGAAACACCATTTAAGTCTTATGATTTGAATCGATCTAGCATCCTCAACATTTGTGCAGAAATCCCTGCTCTGTCAGTCATCTCGTCATTGGATATTGAACAAATTGAGTTCACGAACCACACTGACCTGTCTGTTGTCCGTCTATATATTCGATCCTCAGTGGTAGCTGAAACACTGTGGCAGGCTAGAATGGCACTATTTGACATAGGGTTTGTTCTGTCACAAGAAACAACGCATGGTCCTTTAACATTACAGGGCCATATGTCACGCATATGCACATCAACCTCCAATAGCTCCCCTCATCAAGATTCAATGGCTCAGACCAGACATGCATAACTATGCCATGATACCAAGATCTTGACCCTAATTTCTTGGAATACACGGGGTCATAGCCATCTCAATTCCCTAAGAAATGGAGACCTAATTGACAGTGACATTGTTGCCCTTCAAGAAACATGGCTTGTCTTACCACCGGTCTGGGACTCACACACCATACTTTTTACTCCTGCAGAAAAAGGTGCTCAGGGCAGACCCAAAGGAGGATTGATACTAGCAGTGAGAAAGAGCTGTGGTTTAGAGGCAACCGAGTGTAAGGTCCCCTCTGTATCATTTCAGGTGGTAAAGCTATCTGGCACTCATCAAAGAATAGCAATTGTTAACATCTATTGGTGCAGTAACACATTAGTCTCAGAAGATTTATTTAAACAACTTGTGGAAATATTAGATGCACTTGCCATTGATTCCACCTTGACACACACTCTGATATTGGGTGACCTTAATTTACATCTTATTTCAGAAGGGGTTGTTCCATTACCAGAAGATGAAATAAAATGGTCCTCAATTATGGGAGAGCGCAACTTCGTGATGGTATATGGTAATGTGAGGAGTGATTGCCCTGCCCAGCCCACCTGGAGGAGAGGTGCCCAGCATGCCATAATCGATTATATCTATATCAATGTCAGAAACTTTAACTCAGTCCAAGAGTTACAAGTGATCAGTACTGATCTAAGTGATCATCATAAACTCAAATTGTCATTGCAAATTGTTGATACTCAAATGATGCATTGGTTTAACATGAATATAATTGGTGCTGTTGTGAACAACGGGAGAAACAGACTGTTTTGGGACAAAGAGAAACTGAGAACTCTAGATCATAACCTAGAGACTATGTATCAGAGTAGTCATGTGGTTAAAAACTATTACAACTGCCATCAAGATGTTCACCCGAGTCATTACTAACGAGGGGCTGACTAAACAGCGGCATAATCATGCCTATGATTTAGAAATAAAATATCGAAAATCTGACTTGAGACAGGAAATTCGATATTTACGGACATCGCAAAGATCCGATATGGCTGAAAAAATCAGAGCAGCCAAACGAAATTATATAAAGTTGCTCAGAATAAAAAAAGCGAAGATGTACAAATTTGAGGGGATAGCTATGCTAAAACAATTAGTTTCAAAATCCACAGCTGGCATCTGGGCACTGCTTAACCGTAGAGCTGACATCCCTCAACATGTAGCCCAAATTAACTCGATTTCATCTGAGACATGGCAGTTGTATTTTCAGAAACTATATCTCTCTCCCTTTCCCGATATGCAACTAGATCTCAATCTGTCAATAGCCACAAAGGAACTCACATTTGATATTGAGGATCTTAGACTGTGCATCTTGAAACTGAGCTCGTCCCGGGCAGTAGGCCCAAATGGGCTGCACAATGCCATGTTAAAAATGCATATTGATGAATGGGTAGGCATTCTTAACCGTATTTTCAATCAAGTGTTGATATCTGGTGCCATCCCTGAAACCTGGAAAAAGTCCATTATCCTCCCGATTTTTAAAAAAGGCAATCATGAGAATCCTAGATCGTATAGGCCTATAGCATTAGTGGACTGTCCTGGCAAATTGTTTGCCAGACTTCTCCTAAAAGAGTTTAATACATGGCTACAGAAGAGTAACTTGCGAGATCCATACCAAACAGGTTTTTTACAAGGAATAGGCACTGGGATAAACATCATCACCCTGTCAAGCCTCATCCAGCAAGCCTATCAAAGAAAACAGCCCCTGTATCTCGCCTTTATTGATTTTCAGATGGCATTTGATGCGGTGCCAAGAGAGCTCTTGTACAAGAAACTGATAGATGCTGATTGTCCGTGGCACATTCTAAAATGGATAATACAACTATATCCCAATACTACAATTCAAGTACGACTCACCAACGGTGGCTTACTAACGCCTCCCATTCCAACAGCTAGAGGCCTGAAGCAAGGCTGCTTATTAGCTTCAGCCCTGTTTAATTTCTTTGTTTCCGATATCCAGCGTAGCTTTAGCAAATTGATATCTGACTCTCCGAGGAGTTCAGATTCAATGGCTATTGTATGCTGATGACATGGTCTTGATGCCGCACACTCCTAAAGGCTTACGCCAATTACTAGGTGCCCTTGACGCTTATACAAAAACAAATGGTATAACAATTAACATTGCCAAGACAAATGTCATCCAATTTGGCACCAGGAAACTAAGCCTAGCTCAGCATCACTGGCCTCTTCAGAACAGTAAGATTACTGTTATTAATGTCTATGTATACCTAGCTATCATCATCTCTAATCTGGGTGCCCATGACCAGTACAATAAACGAGGGCTCCACAAACTCCAAACGTGCATCTCACAAGCCAAGATCATCAAGGCGAGATATTGCAAATTCTCTCTCTTACCGATTCTTACATACTATAAGCAAAAATTGGTACCTGTTATTTTATATGGTGCTGAGACCCGCCATATTATGTCATACACCTATTGGGCCATTAGGGAAGGTCGGTTTTGGAGGCAAATTTTACAGCTACCAACTTCGCAGCCCTTACCACTTGTAAGATATGAGCTAGGGTTAATCTCCCTATATGCAATCTATAAATGGAACCTATGTGCCTTATACAGCAAATGCCTCCTAAATCAAGCCACAACTGGGATTACCAATATCATATCTATGTACTTACTAAACTCCATGGATACTTTCCCGAAAGCATGGCGACAAAAAATCCAGTCAATTCTAAGGAAAGCCCAGATAGATCCAACGTTGTTATTGGAGAACCCAGATAAAGCAAGATCAGAAATGTGGGAAGTTGACTGGATTCGGACACGCCTGGCTTGTGTAAACTATACAAATTTTGAGGCTTTTCCATTCGCACTGAAATGCTACAATACTTTGGCCGATTATATGGTGAGGTCTCCCAATTCAAGCCACCGGAATGGATTTATGAGATTTAGGTTAAATTTGTGGCTAACCAATGAAGTGGTGAATCGTCGAGCCAATGTTAACAGCCAATTACCCTGCCGATTCTGTAAACAACATGTAGAAACCCTTCAGCATTTATGCACAGAATGTGATAGCCTATTGTCAATTCGCTATGCTCACTTCAAACCCTTATTTTTGGCCCACGAGATCCTGACCCCAGAAAACCTATGGGTCTTATTATTTCACACTAACAGAAAGGCTGTAAGATATGCTGTGGTTAATTACTTACATCAGCTCAAAATACCGATGTATGCATTGTCAAAAAGCTGATTAGTGAGCAAAACATATTGTGTAAGGTCTACTGGTGAAACTCCATAAAGAGTAATGTTTTAATTTTGTTTCTTTACATGTAAAGATCTAATCACCTTTTGTTGTTTATTTATTTTGTATATATGCCAATTATGTAAATTGTTGTACATTTTTGTACGAGTTTTTAATTTTTCTAAAAGTTGAAAGGTCTCGATTTTTGTCGAGACCAAACCAACTATAATAAAAAAAAAAAAAAATTAAAAAATAATAACTGTGCATGACATCAGGGAAAATATTCTATCAATGTGGTATAATCTATTCAAAATGTTAGCTGGCTCATATTTGTATTCATTCTCAAATAGGTTGGTTACATGTCCCTAGGTTTTTAATCAAACTGATGGCTTGAAGGCTGGCTTCAAGGTCCAAATTGATAACAGGGCACATGCCCAGCGACTGGTAAAAGCAATTGGTATAAAATAATACATGCAACTTGAAGCCTTAGATTTGTCTTGGCTCCCACCCTTTATACGTGAGAACAAAACCCATTTATCAAAAAGTATTTCATAGGGTTCAAACCTGAGTTTATTATCCTGGAACACCAGGAGTTGTAATCACTTGTTGCAACCAAGGGATGATTTGATCTGTCTTTTTTCGATTATCACATTTTGGCATTATAAGAGTCATGGCTGAGGAAGTTAACACACTTGGATGGCTACTCTGTTTTTACAGCCTGCTCAGAAGGGCACTCGAGGAAGTTCCTTTGGTGGTCTAGTGACATCTATAAATCAATATATAGGGGTTGAATGCAAACATTGGGAGATATCCCATCCAGGTGTTCTTCTGGTACATTGCATATTAGCATGCGACAGCAACAGAAGATCTTGTTTTTTTTTGTTGTTTTTTTTAAACTGCCTATCTAGCATTATGGCAGAGTGGTTAAGCAAGGAATTCTCTGAGCATATCATCATTACACAAGATTTGAACTGTGACTGTAGGAAGTATTTGACTGATTTAAACATAAATCTGCACAATACCAAACATTAGAAGGGTTGCAGTTGGTGTAATCTTATGGGTACTGTGAGAAACCTGAAGGTGTCTCACTTATTAGTCCCCAGGAATCTGTCATCCAGGTGGCCAGGACATGGCCATCACTATTGGATCCAGTTCCTGAGGGTGGAGTAGTGAGGAAGGATCACCTGGATGGGGGTCCTTGGGAGTCGAAGTAGGACACTGACAGGTGAGACGCAGTATCCCCTTATTATACCTTTTCTACATCCTACCCCATAGGACACGCAAACAACCTCCCCCCTTTCCGACACAAACATTTTCACCCATTTTGAAAAACGACAGACCAATGCCAAAGCCATTTACCTGACATGTCCCATCACACACACCTGACGGCCCTTTCCTTTTCCCACAGGGATAAAAGGTGGAGTACGAGAGGACAATATGAGCAAGGCAGACCACACAACGAGAGAGCTAACTCAACATGGCAGTTCAAGAGGAGGAGAAAGACAGCACAAACCAAGAGAGTGACAAGATGAGAAGTGACCTTGCCCTTTCCAAACCAGAACCGTGAAACCTCCACAGAAGGAAATGTAAGACCGCAAACAATAGCCAGCTTGTGTTGCAGCAGATGTCAATGGTACATGAGGCCCTCCTCCACTGATAACCAAGCTGAGGAGAGATGTTTGACATTGTGGTACCGGCCTTGACTCCAGAGAAAAGCAAAGCCGAACGGTTCATCACAGCCAGTGAGTGGAGGGGAGAACCTTTAAGAAACCAAACTGTGTTTAAACAAAAGTAGTGAAATCGGCTTATTTAAGAAAGTACAAAGAACTGTTATTTCCATACGAGAGGGGAAAGCCAGCTACAGGGTAGTCAGGCACCATGCAAGTGCTTGCTTGAGAAACTCTGGGGGAATACCCTATGGTTGTAACTACCACTACCAGAAGGCCTTGGGAATGGCGCAACATATTTGGGTCGAAGTGGTCATATGAAGGTCTAGCAAAATCCTCTATACAGCCGAAAGACTTTGACCGACAAGTGAAGGTGAAGTTAAGGGAAGTGAAGCCCGCATTTAGTAAATTGACTGAAGTCCCAATATAGAGTGTGTTGACAAGAGTGAACCCGGCAGAGGGATGTCCACAGTGAACTGTTTAAAAGACAATAAGATTCATGAGTGGTGGCACAGATGAGATTGTGTAAAAAGCAGTAGTGAACTCGACGGATGCAGGCTGACATTCGAGCAGGGTCTGAGCCCGCAAGAGGGGGACTCAACGGTGAAGGACCATCACTTTTGTTGTTTTGAATATCAGGCCCTCAGAAGCAAATGATTGAAAACCGAAGGTCCCAATATCGATAATAACTTTCTAGGGATCTGAACCCAGAAGAGGGGGATCCAGGGGTGAAAAGGCATTACCCTACATGCAAGCAGAAAGGAACTTTTATTTATTATTTTTGTGGCACATCAGATCCTCAGAGTCAATAGACTTTTTGTAGAAAAGAGACTTAACCACCAAAGGCCCTGATAGTTGAAAGCATAACTGTTAGCTCGTGCTGGGAAAGCTCAACTGCATGCTGTGCTCCGGAGTCCTCCCTTGTCCCATGCTCAAAACATGGGGCAGGGAGACCATGACTATCGCATCCTGACTTATTATTTTGCAAACACTTCTTTCTTTCCTGTGAACCTTATCCCACACTCATTGTTTGTATTTAGCATAAGGATTGGCAATAGGTTTTTCTTAGTATAGGCCCTTTTATTTGACAACACACCACTAGGACTGCCTTATTATTATTTGATGTTTGTAGCTTGCTCCCATCTTAGATTTAGACTTACATTAGGCATTTTACCAACCCACCTATACAGTTTAATAAACACTCTTGAACTGTGAGTCCTTGTGTCTGTCTTTACTGTTGCCACCATGAGTTCCATACATATGGTGTCCGAGTGGGATATGAGGCAACTGATAAAAATTGAATCCCATGCTAATAATCATGGTATCACCGGATGGGGAAAATAAAATAATTGATCTCCTAGATTCTGATTGCGTATCCACACTGTAAGAGGCACTGTTCTCAAAGTTGTGTATTGTACCTAGTCAACACAATCTATTCTTTAAAACACAAGTGTTATTAGATACACCTCTCTCTCCCATTACACCATATAGCCTTAGGACTGAATAATCCTCAAAGTTCGATGTGTGTTTTCTTTTATCAGACCTAGTGCTCTGAATCCCCCTCTTTCTGAACCTTTTTCTTTGGGACCCAGTCTTTATCCATCCCAGGAACCTCAGGATTAACCACACATTTTCCCCAGCCTACTCTTGCAACAGACTCAGACTCAAAAGATTCAGAGGATTTTGAAACCTTATCCGGCAGAATCAAGAGCTGTTTCTTTTCAAATTCAGATACTACTGAAGGAACCCTAAACCACCAGAAGAAATGGCCGACTGGGTCAACGTTATTGCCCAATTAGCTGCCCATCAGATACATGCAGACAATAGGCTCCAAGAAAATTTGACAAAGTTAATTGCATTACAAAAAAGTCCATTACTACCACAGGGTGTACTTCAGCCATATCTTGAAGGCGAAGATTTAGGAATTTATTTTCAAAATTTCGAATGCCTGGCCAAACAAATTGGATGGGAAGAAAAGCTGCAAAGATGCCACTTGGGACCCCTATTGAAAGGTGAACTCCAAACTTCCTATCAACTACTGAACCTTGCACATCTATCTTAACCATTCTATCTATCAAAGAAGGGTTACTAAAAAAGTATGGCAGACTGTAAGTTTTACCAACAAAAATTACGAGCCATAAAACCCCATTAGAACTAGGTGAACGTATTAAAAACACAGTGGCCCAATGGATTAATAACAAGTCCTTATAAGAACTAATACAGATGATTACCTTAGAACAATTTACAAATGTGTTACCTCCTTTCTTGCAAAAATCTGTCCTCCATTAAATCGGCCTACTGTAGCAACTGCCATTGAGACTGCACAGAACCATTTGGATGCAGATAAACATTTCCATTTGACCCATCGATGGGAAGAACGGAAGGACCACAAGTCCATCCCTCAAATTCAACCTCAAGGAGTAGATAAAAAAGGGAGATCACACATGATCAAAGAAGCGGTACCACGTGTGAAAATAGAAAGTAGGAGAATTGATCCAAAGGTTAAGGATGAGAGTAGACACGAAGAGTTAAAAGGAAGCAGATCAGCCCTCTTGGTCTGTTGTTATTGTAGAGAAACAGGATATCTAGCTAGACACTGTCCAAAGAATATGAAAGATGAACCAATGTGAAAAGGCTGTTTTAAGGGTGAGGAATGGGAAGAACCCCAGGGAGAGCTAGAAACCTTCAGTATCTGACTGTGTCAAATTCCTGTTGAGCTGACCTATGAAAAGACTTGGGTGAATTGAAGGTAAGTCAGAGCCCTGACCGACTCTGATAGTAAGCAAACTGCTATATGGGCTGATCTAGTTACTACAAAAGATCTGGATAATGCGGCCCTAGTTAAAGCATTGTGTCTACATGGAGCCAATGAGTTATATCAAAAAATACCAGTACACATTGGGATCAGAGGTGAGTCCTGTGAAATATTATCTGCTATAATTGCTGGACTCCCTGAAGAAGTCATTCTGGGGCGGGATTTCCCCATCTTCTCTACTTTCTAACAAGAACCTCCACGCCCCTTCAAAGATTTTCAACCCCAACAATCATGGCAGAGGGATGACTACTCTGAAAATTCCCCAATATGGAACTGGGAAAACATTGAGCCTAAAACAGTCAATAAACCCCAATTCAAAGGCTATTGTAAAGAGAAAACTGAACACATTCCACCTCTACCTGCCTCAACCATAACTAACCAGTGGAATATACAAGAGTTCCTAGATATCTCTCGTCCCTGTCCTCTTCCAGGTCTTACCTACCAGAAACCAGGACAAAGCACAGGCATATCCACCTCGCCTAGGGGAAGGGTATGTGAGAAACCTGAGGGTGTCTCATTTATTAGTCCCCGGGGATCAGTCATACAGGTAGCCAGGACACAGCCATCACTATTGGATCCAGTTCCTGGGGGTGGACTAGTGAGGAAGGATCACCTGGATGGGGGGTTCTCAGGGAGTGGAAGTGGGACACCAATGGGTGAGACCTGGTATCCCCCTTCTTCTAATTTTTCCCCATCCAACCCTGTAGGACACGCAAACACTCTGCCCCCACACGCCTTTCCGACACGAACACTTTCACCCTTCGTGAAAGACAAAGAACAAACACCAAAGTCATTTATCTGACATGTCCCATTGTCATGGTCAGGCAAAACCAGGCAATTGATCAGAATCACACATACCTGATGGCCCTTTCCCTTCCCAACAGAAATACAAGGGGAAGCATGAGAGCACAATACGAGCAAGGCAGACGGCTCGAGGAGAGAGCTGACTCAACAAAGCAGTTCAAGAGGAGGAGAAAGATGGCGTGAACCAAGAGGGTGACAAGGAAAGAAGCGACGTTGCCCTTTCCAAACCGGACCTGTGAAACCTCCACAAAAGGAAAAGTAAGACCATGAACAATAGCCAGCGTGTGTTGCAGCAGATGTCAACAGCACACGAGGCCCTCCGCCGCTGATAACCAAGCCAAGGTGAGATGCTTGTGCAGTTAATAACAGCCCGTGAGCCGAGGGGAGATCCAATAAGAAACCAAACTGTGTTTGAAAAAAAGTAGCAAAATCGGCTAATTGAAGAAAGTTCAAGGAACTGTTATTTCCATACGAGAGGGGAAAGCCAGCTACAGGGAAGACAAACACCATGCAGGTGCTTGCTTGAGAAACTCTGGGCGAATATCCTATGGTTAAAACTACCACTACCAGAAGGCATTGGGAATGGCGCAAGAGACTTGGGTTGAAGTGGTGATATGGGAATCTAGCCAAATCCTCCATACAGTCAAAAGTCTTTGACCGACAAGTGAAGGCAAAATTAAGCAAAGTGAATACTGAATTTAGTGAATTGCAAAAGTTGGCAAGAGTGAACCCGATGGAGGGATGCTGATGAACAGGGGGCAAAGTCTAGTGTCCCAATATACAGTGTCTTCAGAAGAGTGAACCCGCCAGAGGGATGTCCAGAGCGAACGGTTTGAAAAACATTAAGATTCATGAGTGGCACAGATGAGATTGTGTCTAAAGCTGTAGTGAACCCGATGAAGGGAAGTTGACCCTTCGAGAGGGGTCTGAGCCCAAAAGAGGGGGACACAAGTGTGAAGAACCATCACTCTAAAAATATCAAAAAGAACTTTTGTTTTGTTGTTTTTAATATCAGGCCCTCAGAAGCAAGAGTTTGAAAATTGAAGGTCCCAATATCCAAAATAACTTTCTGGGGATATGATCCCAGAAGAGGGGGATCCAGGGGTTAAAAGGCATCACCCAACGTGCAAGCAGAAAGGAACTTTTGTTTATTGTTGTTGGCACACATCAAATCCTCAGAGGCAAGAGACGTTTTGTAGAAAAGAGACTTAACCACCAATGACGCTGATAGCTGAAAGCAGAACTGTATGCTTGTAATGGAAAGCTCGAGCATGTACTGTGCTCCAGAGTCCTACCTTGTCCTGTGCTCAAAACTGTGAGGAAGGGAGACCACTACTACTGCACCCTGAATTATTATTTGTGAACACATCTTTCTTTCCTGTGAACCTTATCCCACACTTATTGTTTGTATTTAGCGAAAGGATTGGCAATAGGCTTTTCTTAGTATATGCCCTTTATTTCACAAGACGCTACTAGGAATGCCTTATTATTATTTGATGGTTGTAGCTTGCTCCCATTTTATATTTAAGCTTAGATTAGGGATTGTACCAACCCACATATACAGTTTAACAAACACACTAGGAATGCCTTATTATTATTTGATGGCTGTAGCTTGCTCCCATTTTATATTTAAGCTTAGATTAGGGATTGTACCAACCCACATATACAGTTTAATAAACACTCTTGAACTGTGTTCACTTGTGTCTGTCTTCAGTGTTGCCACCATGGGTTCCTTAAAGTACATGGAAACTGCTTTGACTGAATAGCGAAATGAACTCCTACTCTACTCTTAGGGCCTCATTACACGGACGGCGGTAAGGGTTAACGGTCACCGTTAATGGTACCGGTGACCGTTAACCCTTACCGCCTTACTACGAGGTCCCTTTGCAGGTTGGAGAATTTAACGCCTGCTTTTTGCAGGCGTTAAAAACCAACCCGCAAAGGGACCAGGGAGCTAATTACGGTACCGCAATTTGCTGTGCCGTAATTAGCACCCTCCCCATTCCCATTATGCCCTATGGGGCAAAAATGGGAATGGGGAAGGGCAATGGGGGAAGGGCGAATTACTGCCCCACCAACCTTGGAATAGTTGCCTTGCCAACTCCGGTCGCACTCTGGTGTGATTGGCCCAAGTGGTGAGCCTCCCCGCTCACCACTTAGCATGTGTTGATTGACAGCTAGGCTGGATGAATGGGGGTTTTCTGCATAAAAGCAGGGCTTTTGGGACTGGATCTTCAGAAGTCGCCACAGGACCTAAGAATCCGACGAGGGTAAAGCTGAGCCGACCTGCAACGACGACACCTCCGGTGGAGCCCTGCTGAACCGACTCACCACTTCCCAACGACAGAGGAGATCTCCCTGCCGGAGAGTCTCTTCCCCTGACTGGTGGGAACAACCAGTCCCCTTTGCTTTTTCTTCGCCTCAGGAGGCAGTGGTCGAATTGCCCGTGCAGAGCACCTCGGCAACCGGATAGCCACTACCCCTGTACCGTGACCAAAAGGTGGTGCCTTGTGATGGAGCACTCCGCGGCTGGTCTCTTCCCTGGTGGTGCACCGGACTTCACTTTTCTTCGACGACGAGATCATCTCTACTCTTGGCAAAGACCCAACGTGCATCCACCACCAGGAACAACTGCCCCCGCCGGAGCTGTCTCTCCACAATCAAGGTACTGTGTCCGCCTGGCTTCCCTTGTTGCTGGATAGAGTGAGGTGTCTTAATCCTCGCCTCTCCATAGGGTCGCCTCCAAGCTTTCTCTAGCGTGTTGTTCTGAACTGGTTCAATCTTCCAATAACAATTTGCTACACAGACTCGAACACATTTCCACAAAGAGACTTTTTGGGACATATCGCCTTGCCTCTCTCCGAGTGGACCTGGCCTCTGAACTTCATGATCTATTGTGGTTCTTGTCTTCTTGCCTTGCATTTTTTCCGTGAAGTCTTGAACTGTGTTGATTTCGTAACCTACTTATTTTTCTCTCCCGTCCTAATGAATACTAGAGTGCCATCTAGGTGGCAGCATACACCTCTGTCTGCAAATAAGTGATGCTGGGAAAACCTAGACTTGTCGAACTATTGTTAGGGTGATTGATCTTTTGCTGCGTAGAGTAATTGTAATTTAATTGTTTGCTGTGATAGTGCCAGAGTGTTTTCGATAGATGTTCCGTTATAAATAAATACCTGCATATCTTTACACTGAAGCCTTGTTGCGTGTTTGCTTGTCTTACTGTGAAGAATTGCCCTATATTGTATACTCCACATACTGCTTAACTCTTCTTGAGAGAAGTCTGACTGCTCAGCCACAGCTACCAAGTGAATCTGTGTGGTACAGACTGCTACCAAGTGGGTTTACTGCCAAACACCTGTAGTCCTAAATCTTTGGCAGTGGTCCCAGAGGGAACTGCACAGTTTCCGCCTAACACTAGCCACACCAGATTATGAATGCACATTTTATTTATTGTTGCATTGTGATGGAATACTAATGACAGCAGTACTTACACAAAAAACATAATTTGGTCACAATCCTCTGGTGTACTATAGCTGTATAATAGATGCATTGATGCAGGAACACTTCCCTTGTGAACAAGCTCTCGCAGGTGCAGCTTTCCCCATCGAAAAAAATTCAACAATTGTGATGGGATGCTCTGTGACTCTGTACGTGGAGCATTCACTGTTTGCCATACTAGAAAGGTCCAAAAGTATGTTAACAACGCAGGGAGCCACAGCGTATGAGATAATACTGTCAAGTGCAAATATACACATAGTGAGATGTAAGACAGTGAACCCAGCTAAATTTCTCACAGAAGCATGCACAGTGGAAGACATGCAAACACTCGATTTTGCCACCTACGGAGGGAAGATGATGGTATACCCACTGCCAATGAGGATGTACTAGCGGAAGGAAAGGTGTATTTTATAGATGGGTCAGCATCAATAAATTGTTAGATGGGAAAACACATGGGGGTAGCAGTGGTGCTACTGGAAGAACGAGAATATGAAGTAATTGTCCAAAAAAGATTGCCTGCCCATTTTTCTGCACAAGCAGCTGAACTAGTGGCACTGATTGAAGCATTGCATACAGCGAAAGGAAGCACAGTAACAATATACACTGACTCAGCATACATGACAACAACAGTGCAATGGGGACTAGCAAGCTGGGGAAGGAGAGGGTTTCAAAGAGCAGATGGGTCCTCAGTGCAGCACACTGAATTACTAGCAGAACTAATAGAAGCCCTGAAGGAACCAAGAGTTGTGGCATTGGTGAAATGCCAGGCCAATACAAACAAGAATGATGTCTTCTCTTTAGGGAATGCGGGAGTGGATGCTGCCACCAAAGAAGCATCCTATTTAACAACAGAAAGAACAGGTGAGCACATTTTACAAAAACATGTGGAAGAAGAGCAAAGGGAGGGATACAACTCTATGAAAGTGTCTCAGATATTAAAATTACAGAAGGACGTGCCTGCAGGGGAAAAAGAGCTATGGGAAAAAAGAGACTGCAGCCAATCATCCACGGACCTCCTCTGGCAGCAGAACAACACAGGTAAAGTAGTGATGCCACAGAAACTACTAGAAATAGCCTTCCAACAGCTTCATTTCCCAGCCCACAATGCCAAACAACATACTGCAGCTGAGATCCAGGAAAATTGCTTTGTGCCAGGATTGCAAGAACAGGTAACAAGAATGGTGATAGAATGTACTACATGCCAGACATACAATTCAGGAATGACACTGAGAACGCTGCGAGGAACACTACCCAAACCCATTGGACCATTCCGAGAGTTAGACATTGATTATGCAGATGGGAGAAAGATGCAATGGATCTCGATACATGATAGTGGTAGTGTGTCCCTTTTCAAGGTGGGTAGAAGCATGACCCTGCGCCCACCTGGACGCAAAATGTGCAGCCAAGTTCTTAGTATGGGAAGTGTTCTCCCGCTGGGGAATATGTGATGTAATACGTTCCCACAACAGGACACATTTCGTCAACGACCTGTTCAAAGCAGTAACAACAATGTTGGGCATCACTCACAAGTTATGCACGATTTATCACCCACAATCAAATGGTGTTGTTGAGAAAATAAACAGACTTCTTAAAAGTAGATTATCAAAATGATGTTACACACTAAAGAAAAACTGGGAGTATTATTTACCTGTGGCCTTCTCGAATCGAGAAACCAACCCAGCAAGGACCACCATTTGTCCCCCCACGAGATAGTTACAGGCAGACACATGTACACAGCACACTCCCCCTTATGGAGACAGTTAGATGCACACATCAGTGATGTCATCAATGACATTTGTGATGTCATCTTTGATGTCCTGGGTGTTAGTCTTAGCAGTGCACGGTGGTGGCGCGAGTTATGGTTGCTTAGCTTACCATAACTGGCGAATTTCAAGGGTTTTTCGGTTTTACTTGGAACCATTACGTTCCTTTGACAAAGTTTTTTCACTGAATTTCATAGGTTTTTAGTAGCGCAACTTTACCATAACGTCCCTTTAACAAAGTTTTTTCACTGAATTTCATAGGTTTTTAGTAGCGCAACTTAACCATAACGTCCCTGTAACGTTTTTTTTTTACTAAATTTTAAAGGTTTTTATTAGTACAACGTGACCATAACATCCTTTTCAATAGATGAAGACCACTAACATCTTATGTCCTCAAAGTGGGAATGCCGGGTGGTAAAAAAAACAAAAAGATTTTCCGTCCTACGCCGGGACGCCTGCGGCGTCTCGGTGTAGGAAGGAAAATCTTTTACCAAGATGGCCACCATGGAAAGGGAAGGCGGGGTGTATAAAGAACACAACGGCGCATGAGCGGGGTTGGGGGAGCACAGGGGAGACACATGGACATGAGCGGGGGGTGAGAGGGAACAGGGTACAAACGGGGCATGAGCAGGGGGTGGGGGGAAAAGGAAGGAAACACAGGGCATGAGCGGTGGTGGGGGGAACACGAGAGAGACACGGGGCATGAGCAGCGGGTGGGGAGGAACATGAGGGAGACACGGGGTATGAGCAGGGGGTGGGGAGGAACACGAGGGAGACACAGGGCATGCGCGGGGGTACAGGGCACATACGGGACATGAGCGGGGGTGGGGAGGAAAGGATAGAGACAAGGGGCATGAGCGGGGGGTGGGGGGAACACGAGGGAGACACGGGGCATGAGCGGGGGGTAACACGAGGGAAACACAGGGCATGAGCGGGGGGTGGGGGGAACACGAAGGAGACACGGGGCATGAGCGGGGGGTGGGGGGCAACAGGAGACAAACACGGGGCATGAGCAGGGGGTGGGGCCAACAGGAGAGAGACACGGGGCATGAGCAGGGGGGTGGGGAGAACAGTAGACAGACACGGGGCATGAGCGGGGGTGGGTAGAACAGGAGACAGACACGGGGCATGAGCGGGGGATGGGGGGAACAGGAGACAGATACGGGGCATGAGCGGGGGTGGGGAGAACAGGAGACAGACACGGGGAATGAGCGGGGGGTGGGGGGCAACAGGAGACAGACACGGGGCATGAGCGGGGGGCGTGGGGGGCAACAGGAGGGAGACACGGGGCATGAGCGTGGAGTGGGGGAATGCAGGAGAAAGACATGGGGCATGGGTGGGGGCAACAGGAGACAGACACGGGGCATGAGCGGGGGGTGGGGGGAACAGGAGACAGACACGGGGCATGAGCGGGGGGTGGGGGGAACAGAAGACAGACAAGGGGCATGAGCGGGGGAGTCGGGGGCAACAGGAAAGAGACACGGGGCATTAGCGTGGGGTACAGGAGAGAGACACGGGGCATGAGCGGGGGGTGGGGGGCAACAGGAGAGAGACACGGGACATGAGTGGGTGGGGGGAACAGGAGACAGACACGGGGCATGAGTGGGGGGGCAACAGGAGACAGACAGGGGGCATGAGCGGGGGGTGGGGGGGTACAGGAGACAGACACGGGGCATGAGCGGGGGTGGGGGGGTACAGGAGACAGACACGGGGCATGAGCGGGGGGTGGGGGGCAACAGGAGACAGACACGGGGCATGAGCGGGGGTGAGGGGGTGGGGGGGAACAGGAGACAGACACGGAGCATGAGCGGGGGGTGGGGAGAACAGGAGACAGACACGGGGTATGAGCCGGGGGTGGGGGGCAACAGGAGACAGACACAGGGCATGAGCGGGGGTGGGAGGAACAGGAGACAGACACGGGGCATGAGCGGGGGGTGGGGAGAACAGGAGACAGACACGGGGCATGAGCGAGGGGGTGGGGGCAACAGGAGACAGACACGGGGCATGAGCAGGGGTGTGGGGGGCAACAGGAGAGAGACACGGGCATGAGCGCGGAGTGGGAGGGTACAGGAGACAGACACGGGGCATGGGTGGGAGCAAGAGGAGACAGACATGGGGCATGAGCGGGGGTGGGGGGAACAGGAGACTGACACGGGGCATGAGCAGGGGGTGGGGGGTACAGAAGACAGACACGGGGCATGAGCAGGGTAGTGGGGGCAACAGGAGAGAGACATGGGGCATGAGCGGGGGGTGGGGGGGTACACGAGACAAACACGGGGCATGAGCAGGGGGTGGGGGGCAACAGGAGAGAGACACAGGGCATGAGCGGGGGGGTGGGGGTTACAGGAGACAGACACGGGGCATGAGGGGGGGTGGGGGGCAACAGGAGAGAGACACGGGGCATGAGCAGGGGGGGCAACAGGAGAAAGACATGGGGCATGAACGGGGGGTGGGGGGGTACAGGAGACAGACACGAGCATGAGCGGGAGGTGGGGGGGCAACAGGAGACAGACACGGGGCATGAGCGGGGGGTGGGGGGAACAGGAGACAGACACAGGGCATGAGCCGGGGGTGGGGGGAACAAAAGAGACAGACACGGGGCATGAGCAGGGGGCAACAGGAGAGAGACACAGGGCAGGAGCAGGGGGTGGGGGCAACAGGAGACAGACACGGGGCATGAGCGGGGGGTGAGGGCAACAGGAGACAGACACGGGGCATGAGCAGGGTGTGGGGGGGAACAGGAGACAGACACGGAGCATGAGCGGGGGGTGGGGAGAACAGGAGACAGACACGGGGCATGAGAGGGGGGTGGGGGCAACAGGAGACAGACACGGGTCATGAGCGAGGTGTGGGGGGAAACAGGAGAGAGACACTGGACATGAGCGGGTGGGGGGAACCGGAGACAGACACGGGGCATGAGCAGGGGGGCAACAGGAGACAGACACGGGGCATGAGCGGGCGGTGGGGGGTACAGGAGACAGACATGGGGCATGAGCAGGGGGTGGGGGGCAACAGGAGAGAGACACGGGGCATGAGCGGGGAGTGGGGGGAACAGGAGACAGACACGGGGCATGAGCGGGGGGTGGGGGGAACAACAGAGACAGACACGGGGCATGAGCGGGGGGTGGAGGTCAACAGGAGACAGACACGGGGCATGAGCGGGGGGTGGGGGGCAATAGGAGACAGACACGGGGCATGAGCGGGGGGTGAGGGGCAACAGGAGACAGACACGGGGCATGAGCGGGGGGTGGGGGACAACAGGAGACAGACACGGGGCATGAGCGGGGGGTGGGGGGCAACAGGAGAGACACGGGACATGAGCGGGGTGGGGGAACAGGAGACAGACACGGGGCATGAGTGAGGGGTGGGGGGAACAGGAGACAGACACGGGGCATGAGCGGGGGGTGGGGGAACAACAGACACGGGCATGAGCTGGGGGTGGGGAGAACAGACACGGGGCATGAGCGGGGCGGTGGGGGGCAACAGGAGACAGACACGGGGCATGAGCGGGGGGTGGGAGGAACAGGAAAAAGACACGAGGCATGACCAGGGGGTGGGGAGAACCAGGAGACAAATACGGGGCATGAGCGGGGGTGGGAGGAACAGGAAAAAGACACGAGGCATGAGCAGAGGGTGGGGAGAACAGGAGACAGACACGGGGCATGAGCGGGGGGTGAGGGGCAATAGGAGACAGACACGGGGCATGAGCGGGGGGTGGGGGGCAACAGGAGACAGACACGGGGCATGAGCAGGGTGTGGGGGGCAACAGGAGAGACACGGGGCATGAGCGGGGGTGGGGGGCAACAGGAGAGACACGGGACATGAGCGGGGTGGGGGGAACAGGAGACAGACACGGGGCATGAGCGAGGGGTGGGGGAAACAGGAGACAGACACTGGGCATGAGCGGGGGGTGGGGGAACAACAGACACGGGCATGAGCGGGGGTGGGGAGAACAGACACGGGGCATGAGCGGGGCAGTGGGGGGCAACAGGAGACAGACACGGGGCATGAGCGGGGGGTGGGAGGAACAGGAAAAAGACACGAGGCATGAGCAGGGGGTGGGGAGAACAGGAGACAAACACGGGGCATGAGCGGGGGAGTGGGGGGCAACAAGAGAGAGACACGGGGCATGAGCGTGTGGGGGGAACAGGAGACAGACACGGGGCATGAGCGGGTGGGGGGAACGGGAGACAGACACGGGGCATGAGCGGGAGGGGTGGGGGGCAACAGGAGATAGACACGGGGCATGAGCGGGGGGTGGGGGGAACAGGACACAGACATGGGGCATGTGGGGGATGTGGAGAGAACAGGAGACAGACACGGGGCATGAGCGGGGGGAACAGAAGACAGACATGGGGCGTGAGCGGGGGGTGGGGGAAGGGGAGAGAGACACACGGGGCATGAGCGGGGGTGGGGTGAGGGAGAGAGATACACGGGGCATGAGCGGGGGGTGGGTGGAACAACAGAGACAGACACGGGGCATGAGCGGGGGATGGGGGGCAACAGGAGACAGACACAGGGCATGAGCGGGGGGTGAGGGGCAACAGGAGACAGACACGGGGCATGAGCGTGGGGTGGGGGGCAACAGGAGACAGACACGGGGCATGAGCGGGAGGTGGGGGGCAACAGGAGAGACACGGGGCATGAGCGGGGGTGGGGGGCAACAGGAGAGACACGGGACATGAGCGGGGGTGGGGGGAACAGGAGACAGACACGGGGCATGAGCGAGGGGTGGGGGGAACAGGAGACAGACACGGGGCATGAGCGGGGAGTGGGGGGAACAACAGACACGGGCATGAGCGGGGGGTGGGGAGAACAGACACGGGGCATGAGCGGGGCGGTGGGGGGCAACAGGAGACAGACACGGGGCATGAGCGGGGGGTGGGGGGCAATAGGAGACAGACACGGGGCATGAGCGGGGGGTGAGGGGCAACAGGAGACAGACACGGGGCATGAGCGGGGGGTGGGGGACAACAGGAGACAGACACGGGGCATGAGCGGGGGGTGGGGGGCAACAGGAGAGACACGGGACATGAGCGGGGTGGGGGAACAGGAGACAGACACGGGGCATGAGTGAGGGGTGGGGGGAACAGGAGACAGACACGGGGCATGAGCGGGGGGTGGGGGGAACAACAGACACGGGCATGAGCGGGGGGTGGGGAGAACAGACACGGGGCATGAGCGGGGCGGTGGGGGGCAACAGGAGACAGACACGGGGCATGAGCGGGGGGTGGGAGGAACAGGAAAAAGACACGAGGCATGACCAGGGGGTGGGGAGAACCAGGAGACAAATACGGGGCATGAGCGGGGGTGGGAGGAACAGGAAAAAGACACGAGGCATGAGCAGAGGGTGGGGAGAACAGGAGACAGACACGGGGCATGAGCGGGTGGTGAGGGGCAATAGGAGACAGACACGGGGCATGAGCGGGGGGTGGGGGGCAACAGGAGACAGACACGGGGCATGAGCAGGGTGTGGGGGGCAACAGGAGAGACACGGGGCATGAGCGGGGGTGGGGGGCAACAGGAGAGACACGGGACATGAGCGGGGTGGGGGGAACAGGAGACAGACACGGGGCATGAGCGAGGGGTGGGGGAAACAGGAGACAGACACTGGGCATGAGCGGGGGGTGGGGGAACAACAGACACGGGCATGAGCGGGGGTGGGGAGAACAGACACGGGGCATGAGCGGGGCAGTGGGGGGCAACAGGAGACAGACACGGGGCATGAGCGGGGGGTGGGAGGAACAGGAAAAAGACACGAGGCATGAGCAGGGGGTGGGGAGAACAGGAGACAAACACGGGGCATGAGCTGGGGAGTGGGGGGCAACAAGAGAGAGACACGGGGCATGAGCGTGTGGGGGGAACAGGAGACAGACACGGGGCATGAGCGGGTGGGGGGAACGGGAGACAGACACGGGGCATGAGCGGGAGGGGTGGGGGGCAACAGGAGATAGACACGGGGCATGAGCGGGGGGTGGGGGGAACAGGACACAGACATGGGGCATGTGGGGGATGTGGAGAGAACAGGAGACAGACACGGGGCATGAGCGGGGGGAACAGAAGACAGACATGGGGCGTGAGCGGGGGGTGGGGGAAGGGGAGAGAGACACACGGGGCATGAGCGGGGGTGGGGTGAGGGAGAGAGATACACAGGGCATGAGCGGGGGGTGGGTGGAACAACAGAGACAGACACGGGGCATGAGCGGGGGATGGGGGGCAACAGGAGACAGACACAGGGCAGGAGCAGGGGGTGGGGGCAACAGGAGACAGACACGGGGCATGAGCGGGGGGTGAGGGCAACAGGAGACAGACACGGGGCATGAGCAGGGTGTGGGGGGGAACAGGAGACAGACACGGAGCATGAGCGGGGGGTGGGGAGAACAGGAGACAGACACGGGGCATGAGAGGGGGGTGGGGGGCAACAGGAGACAGACACGGGTCATGAGCGAGGTGTGGGGGGAAACAGGAGAGAGACACGGGACATGAGCGGGTGGGGGGAACCGGAGACAGACACGGGGCATGAGCAGGGGGGCAACATGAGACAGACACGGGGCATGAGCGGGCGGTGGGGGGTACAGGAGACAGACATGGGGCATGAGCAGAGGGTGGGGGGCAACAGGAGAGAGACACGGGGCATGAGCGGGGAGTGGGGGGAACAGGAGACAGACACGGGGCATGAGCGGGGGTGGGGGGAACAACAGAGACAGACACGGGGCATGAGCGGGGGGTGGAGGTCAACAGGAGACAGACACGGGGCATGAGCGGGGGGTGGGGGGCAATAGGAGACAGACACGGGGCATGAGCGGGGGGTGAGGGGCAACAGGAGACAGACACGGGGCATGAGCGGGGGGTGGGGGACAACAGGAGACAGACACGGGGCATGAGCGGGGGGTGGGGGGCAACAGGAGAGACACGGGACATGAGCGGGGTGGTGGAACAGGAGACAGACACGGGGCATGAGTGAGGGGTGGGGGGAACAGGAGACAGACACGGGGCATGAGCGGGGGGTGGGGGGAACAACAGACACGGGCATGAGCGGGGGGTGGGGAGAACAGACACGGGGCATGAGCGGGGCGGTGGGGGGCAACAGGAGACAGACACGGGGCATGAGCGGGGGGTGGGAGGAACAGGAAAAAGACACGAGGCATGACCAGGGGGTGGGGAGAACCAGGAGACAAATACGGGGCATGAGCGGGGGTGGGAGGAACAGGAAAAAGACACGAGGCATGAGCAGAGGGTGGGGAGAACAGGAGACAGACACGGGGCATGAGCGGGGGGTGAGGGGCAATAGGAGACAGACACGGGGCATGAGCGGGGGGTGGGGGGCAACAGGAGACAGACACGGGGCATGAGCAGGGTGTGGGGGGCAACAGGAGAGACACAGGACATGAGCGGGGGTGGGGAGAACAGACACGGGGCATGAGCGGGGCAGTGGGGGGCAACAGGAGACAGACACGGGGCATGAGCGGGGGGTGGGGGGTACAGGAGACAGACATGGGGCATGAGCAGGGGGTGGGGGGCAACAGGAGAGAGACACGGGGCATGAGCGGGGAGTGGGGGGAACAGGAGACAGACACGGGGCATGAGCGGGGGGTGGGGGGAACAACAGAGACAGACACGGGGCATGAGCGGGGGGTGGAGGTCAACAGGAGACAGACACGGGGCATGAGCGGGGGGTGGGGGGCAATAGGAGACAGACACGGGGCATGAGCGGGGGGTGAGGGGCAACAGGAGACAGACACGGGGCATGAGCGGGGGGTGGGGGACAACAGGAGACAGACACGGGGCATGAGCGGGGGGTGGGGGGCAACAGGAGAGACACGGGACATGAGCGGGGTGGGGGAACAGGAGACAGACACGGGGCATGAGTGAGGGGTGGGGGGAACAGGAGACAGACACGGGGCATGAGCAGGGGGTGGGAGAACAACAGACACGGGCATGAGCTGGGGGTGGGGAGAACAGACACGGGGCATGAGCGGGGCGGTGGGGGGCAACAGGAGACAGACACGGGGCATGAGCGGGGGGTGGGAGGAACAGGAAAAAGACACGAGGCATGACCAGGGGGTGGGGAGAACCAGGAGACAAATACGGGGCATGAGCGGGGGTGGGAGGAACAGGAAAAAGACACGAGGCATGAGCAGAGGGTGGGGAGAACAGGAGACAGACACGGGGCATGAGCGGGGGGTGAGGGGCAATAGGAGACAGACACGGGGCATGAGCGGGGGGTGGGGGGCAACAGGAGACAGACACGGGGCATGAGCAGGGTGTGGGGGGCAACAGGAGAGACACGGGGCATGAGCGGGGGTGGGGGGCAACAGGAGAGACACAGGACATGAGCGGGGGTGGGGAGAACAGACACGGGGCATGAGCGGGGCAGTGGGGGGCAACAGGAGACAGACACGGGGCATGAGCGGGGGGTGGGAGGAACAGGAAAAAGACACGAGGCATGAGCAGGGGGTGGGGAGAACAGGAGACAAACACGGGGCATGAGCGGGGGAGTGGGGGGCAACAAGAGAGAGACACGGGGCATGAGCGTGTGGGGGGAACAGGAGACAGACACGGGGCATGAGCGGGTGGGGGGAACGGGAGACAGACACGGGGCATGAGCGGGAGGGGTAGGGGGCAACAGGAGATAGACACGGGGCATGAGCGGGGGTGGGGGAACAGGACACAGACATGGGGCATGTGGGGGATGTGGAGAGAACAGGAGACAGACACGGGGCATGAGCGGGGGGAACAGAAGACAGACATGGGGCGTGAGCGGGGGGTGGGGGAAGGGGAGAGAGACACACGGGGCATGAGCGGGGGTGGGGTGAGGGAGAGAGATACACGGGGCATGAGCGGGGGGTGGGTGGAACAACAGAGACAGACACGGGGCATGAGCGGGGGATGGGGGGCAACAGGAGACAGACACAGGGCATGAGCGGGGGGTGAGGGGCAACAGGAGACAGACACGGGGCATGAGCGTGGGGTGGGGGGCAACAGGAGACAGACACGGGGCATGAGCGGGGGGTGGGGGGCAACAGGAGAGACACGGGGCATGAGCGGGGGTGGGGGGCAACAGGAGAGACACGGGACATGAGCGGGGGTGGGGGGAACAGGAGACAGACACGGGGCATGAGCGAGGGGTGGGGGGAACAGGAGACAGACACGGGGCATGAGCGGGGGGTGGGGGGAACAACAGACACGGGCATGAGCGGGGGGTGGGGAGAACAGACACGGGGCATGAGCGGGGCGGTGGGGGGCAACAGGAGACAGACATGGGGCATGAGCGGGGGGTGAGGGGCAACAGGAGACAGACAGGGGGCATGAGCGGGGGGTGGGGGGCAACAGGAGACAGACACGGGGCATGAGCAGGGGGTGGGGGGCAACAGGAGAGACAAGGGGCATGAGCGGGGGTGGGGGGCAACAGGAGAGACACGGGACATGAGCGGGGGTGGGGGGAACAGGAGACAGACACGTGGGGCATGAGCGAGGGGTGGGGGGAACAGGAGACAGACACGGGGCATGAGCGGGGGGTGGGGGGAACAACAGACACGGGCATGAGCGGGGGGTGGGGAGAACAGACACGGGGCATGAGCGGGGCGGTGGGGGGCAACAGGAGACAGACACGGGGCATGAGCGGGGGGTGGGGGGTACAGGAGACAGACACGGGGCATGAGCAGGGGGTGGGGGCAACAGGAGAGAGACACAGGGCATGAGCGGGGGCGTGGGGGGCAACAAGAGAGAGACACAGGGCATGAGCGTGTGGGGGGAACAGGAGACAGACACGGGGCATGAGCGGGTGGGGGGAACAGGAGACAGACACGGGGCATGAGCGGGAGGGGTGGGGGGCAACAGGAGATAGACACGGGGCATGAGCGGGGGTGGGGGTAACAGGACACAGACATGGAGCATGAGCGGGGTGTGGAGAGAACAGGAGACAGAAACGGGGCATGAGCAGGGGGAACAGAAGACAGACATGGGGCATGAGCGGGGGGTGGGGGAAGGGGAGAGAGACACATGGGGCATGAGCGGGGGTGGGGGGACGGAGAGAGATACACGGGGCATGAGCGGGGGTGGGGGGAGGGAGAGAGACACACGGGGCATGAGCGGGGGGTGGGCGGAGGGAGAGAGACACATGGGGCATGAGCGGGGGTGGGGGGAGGGAGAGAGACACACGGGGCATGAGCGGGGGGTGGGGGTAAGGGGAGAGAGCCACACGCGGCATGAGCGGGGGCGGGGGGAGAGAGATGCACAGCGCATGAGCGGGGGGTGGGGGGAGGGAGAGAGACACACAGGGCATGATCGGGGGTGGGCGGGAGGGGGAGAACACTAGGGGCATGAGCGGGGGTGGGCGGGAGGATGATAGACACGGGGCAAGAGCGGGGGTGGGCGGGAGGGTGAAAGACACGGGGCAAGAGCGGGGGTGGGCTGGAGGATGAAAGACACGGGGCAAGAGCGGGGGTGGGCGGGAAGGAGAAAGACACGGGGCAAGAGCGTGGGTGGGCGGCAGGGGGAAAGACACGGGGCAAGAGCGTGGGTGGGAGGGAGGGGTAAAGACATGGGGCAAGAGCGGGGGTGGGCGGGAGGGGGAAAGACACGGGGCAAGAGCGGGGGTGTGGGCGGGAGGAGGAAAGAGACACGGGGCAAGAGCGGGGGTGGGCGGGAGGGGGAAAGAGGCACGGGGCAAGAGCGGGGGTGGGCGGGAGGGGGAAAGAGACACAGGGCAAGAGCGGGGGTGGGCGGGAGGGGGAAAGAGACACGGGGCAAGAGCGGGGGTGGGCGGGAGGGGGAAGAGACACGGGGCAAGAGCGGGGGTGGGCGGGAGGGGGAAAGAGACACGGGCAAGAGCAGGGGTGGACGGGAGGGGGAAAGAGACACGGGGCAAGAGCGGGGGTGGGCGGGAGGGGGAAAGAGACACGGGGCAAGAGCGGGGGTTGGTGGGAGGGGTAAAGAGACACGGGGCAAGAGCGGGGGTGGGCGGGATGGGGAACGAGACACGGGGCAAGAGCGGGGGTGGGCGGGAGAGGGAAAGAGACACGGGGCAAGAGCGGGGGTGGGCGGGAGGGGGAAAGAGACACGGGGCAAGAGCGGGGGTGGGCGGGAGGGAGAAAGAGACACGGGGCAAGAGCGGGGGTGGGCGGGAGGAGGAAAGAGACACGGGCCATGAGCGGGGGTGGACGGGAGGGGGAAAGAGACACGGGGCAAGAGCGGGGGTGGGCGGGAGGGGGAAAGAGACACGGGGCAAGAGCGGGGGTTGGTGGGAGGGGTAAAGAGACACGGGGCAAGAGCGGGGGTTGGTGGGAGGGGTAAAGAGACACGGGGCAAGAGCGGGGGTGGGCGGGATGGGGAACGAGACACGGGGCAAGAGCGGGGGTGGGCGGGAGGGGGAAAGAGACACGGGGCAAGAGCGGGGGTGGGCGGGAGGGGGAAAGAGACACGGGGCAAGAGCGGGGGTGGGCGGGAGGGAGAAAGAGACACGGGGCAAGAGCGGGGGTGGGCGGGAGGAGGAAAGAGACACGGGCCATGAGCGGGGGGTGGGCGGGAGGGGGCGAGACACACGGGGCATGGGTAGGGGGGAGGGAGAGAGACACTAGGGGCATGAGTGGGGGGTGGGGGGAAGGAGAGAGAGAGACATGTGGGGCATGAGCGGGGGGTGGGCGGGAGGGGGAGAGACACACGGGGCATGAGCGGGGGTGGGGGGAAGGGAGAGAGACACACGGGACATGAGTGGGGGGTGGGCGGCGGGTGGGGAGAGACACACGGACCTGAGTGGGGTGGGCAGGAGATGGAGAGACACACGGGGCATGAGCGGGGGGTGGGCGGCAGGTGGAGAGAGACACACGGACATGAGCGGGGGATGGGCGGCAGATGGTGAGAGACATACGGACATGAGCGGGGGGTGGGCGGCAGGGTGGGGAGAGACATACGGACATGAGCGGGGGGTGGGCGGCGGGTGGTGAGAGACATACGGACATGAGCGGGGGGTGGGCGGCGGGTGGGGAGAGGCACACGGACATGAGCGGGCGGCGGGTGGGGAGAAACACACAGACATGAGCAGCGGGTGGGAGAGACACACGGGGGTGGGAGAGACACACGGGGCAAGAGCGGGGGGTGGGCGGTTGGGAGAGACGAGCGGGGCACGAGCGGGGCATGAGCGGGGGGTGGGCGGGAGGGAGAAAGACACACGGACATGAGCGGGGGGTGGGCGGGAGGGAGAAAGACACACGGACATGAGCGGGGGGTGGGCGGGAGGGAGGGAGAAAGACACACGGACATGAGCCGGCGGTGGGCGGGAGGGAGAAAGACACACGGACATGAGCGGGGGGTGGGAGGAACAGGAGACAGACACGGGCATGAGCGGGGGTGGGGGACTTACTGTGCAGGCGGGATACAAAGCCTCTCATGCGAGGAACAAAGATGGCGGGCGTCTCTGAAGCCAGACGCACTGCACGCTTTCACGCATCCAATGAGAGGGCATCATTTGTGATGTCATCTTTGATGTCCTGGGTGTTAGTCTTAGCAGTGCACGGTGGTGGCGCGAGTTATGGTTGCTTAGCTTACCATAACTGGCGAATTTCAAGGGTTTTTCAGTTTTACTTGGAACCATAACGTCCCTTTAACAAAGTTTTTTCACTGAATTTCATAGGTTTTTAGTAGCGCAACTTAACCATAACGTCCCTTTAACAAAGTTTTTTTCACTGAATTTCATAGGTTTTTAGTAGCGCAACTTAACCATAACGTCCCTTTAACAAAGTCTTTTCACTGAATTTCATAGTTTTTTAGTAGCACAACTTAACAATAATGACTTTGACTTTATATACATGTCATATGGAACTGACTAGATCTCTTCTTATGAACTTGATGTCCGCGAACTTATTTAATGTTCGCGGACATGTTCGGAGAACAGTACCACCACCTAAAAACTCTGGGAAGGTATGATGTGTAATAGTTATATCATAACATAGGAACATTTAACAAATTCACAAAGCAGCACACATACAAAGTATATGTAGTAATACTTAAAAAATGTTACCCATATATGTAACACACTAACCATGCATGTAAATACAATATGTTTTAAAATGGAATATACCAAAAGAAGATAAAGTGGCTTCCACCATAATTACCTCACAGACGCTCCACAACCAACAGCAAGACCAGACGTATACACTACTGATTACATATCTCACCAGACATAGTAAGTGCACTTCTTTTTACTCATATATTTATAAACTTTCTATATTAGAAAAAAAAAAAACATATTACTTCTTTGTTTTCTCACAGAAATGTGTAGTACTCTGGACTGGCTAGAGGACCATTTCCCAAGAGACAAAATGTTAGAAGATAGTCCACCTAATGGTACACACTTTACTGTATAAACCAATTGATAAATATTATTTTGTATACATTCAACATATACATTTTTTTTTACAGACCCTACAAAAATTGCAACTTCCAAAGAAAAAGAAGTGGTGGATAACACTCTTGAACACATTACTCACAAAATGGACCAACTTATGGCAAATTTTATGGATTTAAAGAACTTTGTGGAAGATCACCTAAAACCATCAACAACATACCATTGTCCCACCTGTACTTGTCCCCCCTCACCATATCCCATTCATTTATCCCCAAACTCTCTCCATGGACCACAATGTTTTGATGAGATTTCCATCCCTTCTTCACCTGATCCCACTAGTATTGAAAACCCTAATTCTCCTGTTTTTGTTTCCGTTTCTGCCCCACCTTCTCAGTCATAAATTGTTTATATATGTTAAATAAAGTTACTTTTTTATATTGTGTTGTAATTACTTTCAGTTCCTTGTAATAAAACCAATATCAGTGTCCACGGACACCGCGGTTGTTCGGAAATGTTCGTAAAGAAATGAAAATATAACTGTCCTGAGGACACTACATCTGTCCGTAATGTTCTCATGCAAGTTCAAAATGTTCTAAGAACACTCGTAGTGTCCTGAAATGTTAGTAAAGAAACAAAAATTAAAGTGTTCTAAAGAACACTATATCTGTCCGTAATGTTCGCTATCAACGTAAAACTGCCCTAAGAACACAATTGGTGTCCTGAAATGTTTGTAAATAAACAAAATGATGTGTCCTGAACAACAGTACAACTGTTCGTAGTGTTCGCTACCCAATTGAAAGTGTTCTAAGAACACAATTGGTGTCCTGAAATGTTCGTAAATAAACTAAATTACACATGTCCTGAAGAACACTATATCTGTCCTTACTGTTCGCTACCAAGTTTAAACTGTTCTAAGAACACACGCGGTGTCCTGAAATATTCGTTTCACGTGTGACGCACTTTTAATTACTTCAGAACCCGAACAGTGTCCGTAGGACATCAATGCGCATGCGCTAACCAATCTCCGTGCACTTGGTGTCCTGCGGACAGGCGCTTCCTTCGCAGACTAGTCCGCAAACAGATCATATGACCGCGCCCACGCTCATCGTGTGTCCTGAAATGCGGACACTGTTCGTGTCCCCGAACAATTTAAAAGTACATTTTCAGTTAATCCATAATATTTTTCAATAAAATCTCGCCATGCCACAAGTCCCACATAGCAATCTTGAGTTTCTATACACCTTTTGAAACTTTCCGATCCTTTTTTGTGTTAGATCTATCCGCGCACAGTGCGCATGTCCGCGGACCGCGCACAAGCACCCTTATAAAAGACCACGCCCAAGAGCTTATTCCCATTGTGTTTCTGGCTATTCTTCAGAACACAGTGATTTTTGCTGCCACCTGCAGACTACACCATCATCGACATGGCATCCTTGGCTGCTGAACTGCCACTTGGTGCTGCACCTGCTTCAGCACCACCACCACCCCCTCCACCACCACCACCTCCCCAAGGGCCTGAAGAGGGGAACAGGACTGAGGATGCGGAGGAGGAAGAAGAGGATGATGAGAATGAGGTAGAGGAAATCCCTACTACCCGCACTAGGCGTGAGTCTTGGGTGTGGCGGTTATTTACAATTCATGGGAATGGTCCTAAGGCTTGTGCGAACCATGTTACCTGCAATGAGTGCAAAATGATACTCAGTCGCGGGAAGCACAGTAACTACAGCTTTGAGACCACTACTATGAAGCGACACCTGAGGTCATTTCACTCTGGGGCTATTCGCAGGGTTGTACCTTGCGAAGAACGTAGCAGGTTGATTTCCTCTACTTCATCCTCTGTTTCTGATCCTTTCACCACAAGGACCACCTCTGTGGGACAGCGTCTTTCTCAAGCTGCCTCACAGGCCATACAGAATGCTGATGACCCTTACCTTTCGAGGGTCACAGTTGTATGTATGTACTGTGACACAGTACTCTGCAGGGGGGAGCCACTTCGGAGTGCTTTTGAGACTATCGTCTCAGAGCACGAGAAGACCTGCTCACTACCCAAATAAAACCCACTCTACATCTTCCTCTCTCACCTCGCCCTTTCTTATCCCTGTGGTTGGTGTCCCCCCTTTACCCTCCTTTACCCTCATCTTCTAGTGTGTCGTGTCTGAAAAACCAAAAAAAATACAAAATTACAAAAATAAAAAAAAAATAAGGCTCTTTTCAGAGCCGCCTTTCCCAGTTAAAAAATAGAAGTGAAAATAAATCAAGCAGGGCTCTTTGTATTTTTTAGAAGTCTGCGGACAGTTCGCGAACATTAAAAAAATTGGGTTACTACTCCATCACAAACATTGTAATTTTCTCTGGAAAGAAGTGGTGGCTCTGAAAAGAGACTTTGGGTGGTGTTTGTAAGTCAAAAATTGTAAATGCTTAACATCTACTTCAAAATCGTTGTTGTAATTCCAAAAAAGGTCGCAATGCATTTTGTACATTTCTCAGAAAAATCTGATTGCCAGCATAAGTAAGATGGACTCCATCTCTGCGAAAAATGTATGTACTACAAAACATAATATTTTCATTGTGAAAAGAAGACATGCCAAAATCTCTTAGAAAGCCACAAACAGCCTTATTAACATTGCGCCTTGCTTTTTCCATTTGTGGACCAAATGAAGAAGAACGAAGCCACATTTGTCTCTGCGCAATCCGTGAAAATATCACTTGAGAATTAGGAAACATGTCCATAACCTTCCTCAGTCCTTCTTTCATAGCAAATTGCAAAAAAATTCCAGTCACATGCCCTAAGCTGTTCCCTCCACAATGAATTACAATTATGTCTGGATGTTGCTCTGTCTCCAAAGTAGCGCAGAGAGGTATCAAATCCAACCACTTCATTCCACATGTGAGAATCCAAGATCTACAGCTACTCCACAGCTTTCTGCATGCACCTTCAACCAATGTATCCATGAATCTCCTAAAATCCAAACAATCTGTTTTCTGAAACACACAGCCATAGCTATCTTGTTCTCTCAGCAAAAAGAGTATCTCAGAAAATCTCTCCTGGCACAACACACCCACCAAACTTTCCTGACCAATCCCTTTCAGTGCTTATTCTCATTTGCATGACTTCTGAACCCAAAAATCCCCGGATGTAACTCCCGATGTCGGGGAACTACCGCCATGTCCGCGGACATATCGTAACATGAACAGCCCTTCTACCATTTCCACTACACTCTCTCTGCCATTCCCTCATTGGATGTACCTCAAAAATCACATGACCATGCACCAATCACATTCAAGACCTCTACATCTAACTGCATCATCATAGATCAGCACTGCAAATGTACTCTGAATGTCTCTGAGTACAAGTGTCATATCATTGGCAAGCAGCATCTACCACAAATACTGTACAAGTCTTCAAGATTTCTACTTGCAGCTCCATGCATATCCATATGCATGAACACAAACTTCAGGTATGCATATTTTCTGTATTGTAGATGACATAGGTCTCAACCATTTTTGTTTTACAGGCGGGTGAAATCACCCGATTTTGTTTTTGGCGGGTGAGACGCCCATTGGAATGAATGGGCGTGCAGGAGGCTTGGCGGGTGAGTCTGCCCTTTACAAGGCGTGTGACACCCGCCAAAAGCGTGTGAGTTGAGAGCTATGGTAGATGAACACATTTTCAAACAGACTTTTACCTTGTAAAATCTGTAAAATGAATTTACTGTACTTTTTTCAATTTCCTAAAATCAACTATCACTTATACACCTTTATACTTTTTACTTTCTTTATACACACACACTCAAATCATGTTAAACTAACATTTTTTAAATGAAATATATAGACTACATATATTCAAACAAAATTGCATGCAAACACAATCTATGTTTAAACCTTTATAAAAATACTTATACAATTTCATATTTTTTGTTTTTATTTATTTATTTACTTAATTACTTTAAATTAGACATGACATTGAGGCGCTATTACCTAGAACAGTTTATTTACAGAAATAGTGGTATTCACTAATATATTATAAATTTCACAAGACATAGTATAGATATTTTATTTTTGCTACAGTTAGTCATTCAATACAATTTGTTCATTAAGAACATATCATATGTACTGAACTGATGCAATGTATCTTATGTAAATAAATTAGTTTAATGGTTTTACAGAAGGCACTGAGGATTTCAATTAAAAGAATCAGTATCTAAATTAAAAACAGTGCTATATACAAACAAAGTTACTAATTTGAAGCTTTTACAGTTGCAGTGAAGACCAGTTTCCTGAAAAGAAGCAGCCGAATTCCAAGAAGAAAGAAAAACTAAGAAGTTACCTGTTCATTTAAAAAAAAAAAGTAAGTAAAATATGACCATAATATTTATATTATTAATCAAATATACTATAACATTAATACCAGCTATTTTGGTTTCTTAAAATAGAGATTTTGTACCATTTTGTCCAAAAATTTCCATGTCGTAAACAGCGATTTACAACCAGAATGGCCCACAAATTTCTATTTTTGGACACACAAATTAGCCAACTGAACCACTACAATTTTCATATTATAGAACAAACAACTGTTTTAATTGTATACATTAGATTTACTATTTGTACTTTTCCACACCACTAGCTTACTTTTTTTTTGTCATCTGAACCCCAGTTTAGTGACACATGAATTCAAGAATACCTATCCCTACTGGTTTTAGTTCCCAATGCACAATCACACACCATTACATATATCTTTATCATCTTACTCAAACACTCATGCACACAGCACACATACATTCCAGTGCACCCCAACCCATATTTTCTTTATTTTTTTCAACAGACCCTAAAGAATGCCTACCAAAAGACAACTCCATAGAAAGCAACACAAAATTAGAGCAAATGAAAATAAAGGTGTCCAACATAAGCATCCATCTCTAGCAGAATTTGGAAAAAAAGTTGAAACAAAACAGCTAATACAATCATTTAGTGAAACACAAGAAGTTTCAAGTACAACAACTTAGCTTCCTCTATCAAAATGGAAAACAAACCAAAAAACAATTAACAGAAAATCAGCTATCAGTACAGATAAAACTACTTCTTCAAATTTTAATATAGTGCAAAGTAAGCATACCAAGAAAAGTATTTTAGCCAAAATATACCGTCACAAAGGCCTTCAAAATCTTATAAAAACAGGAGAGAAATCAGGTTCAAAGCTTAAAACCTATCGTAGGAAATTAATCTTAGAAGCATTGATGGACAGTGCAATTCTTCTCAAAAGAAATTTATTTATTTTACTGTTAAACAAAATGAAACCACTAACAAAACTAATAACTAAATTACAAAAAAGACTTCTCAATAAGCGAAATGTCAACAGAAAGAACTTCTTAAGTATCTGCGGAGGTGAATGGAATCACACTACGAGCACAGAACCATATTTTAATGAAGAAGCGTACAAACAAAAGCAAACGAATACAATTGCCATAAATAGCAGTGGTCGAGGTTATGAAAAAGTGAATAATACCATAATGGAACAAGAAGTACTCCTTACAAAAATATGCCCTGAAAACTTAGAATTACCTGTCCATTCAACTGAATCAGAAGGTCTAGTGTACAAATGGCCATGCACGTCAATGTGTAACATTCCCAAACAATGTTTCAAATCTTTACACCAATTCCTCAATAAATATGTAAAAAGCAAAGACAAAATCAAAATTAAATTACTGCAAAATATAGATACCTGTCCAGTGCGCAAGTACACAGGACTACAAGGACATTTATTGGCCTGCATTACAGGACCTACTTGTAAAACCACTTTCCATGATATCAAAAGGATATCAACACATCATTCAACTATAAGAAATCTAGTCTATAAACTGTACTATGCTAAAAGTCCTGCTTTAGCACTAGCAAAGTTAAATAAAATCCTTCTACATGGTACAGCAAAAGACCTACTTGAAGAAATTCACTATATCCAGAAAAAATATTTTGGAAGTGAAAGCCATTTACAGAATGAAATAGCTTTAAACCAATTAAGCAACAATTCTACACATGGCAACCTTTTGCTAAACACATACAAAAAAGAAATATTAAAATTTAAAAGTACATCAGCTGAAGTACCAAACCATGTATGTGTATGTTGCCGTAGAATTTTTTATAAAAGTAACACAAAAACTGTGGACCTATCATACAAAATAGAAGACAATGAAGATTCTAAATGGTTTGAATTAGCTCTCTACCTTCTAGCAGAAAACAAATATGAAATAACTGAGCCCTTAATACTTTGCAGTTATTGGACTACAAAACTTGACAACAACCAAACTCCTTCACGTTCTATCACAAATAATTTGGAATTATACCCAGTACCAAAACCTCTACAACAACTTAATTTATATGAGAGCATCATAATTCAAACAGTACACCCATTTCAAGCAACAATACACCTTCAACCAAAAACAGCAAAATTACCTCCCTCTGAATTGGTAAAAGGCATTTGTTGAAAAGTAGTTTATTTACCATTAAATCTAAAAGAAAATGTGCATACTCTAGGAGTGCAACGTCCAATGCAGCAATCTTTAATTATATTAGTAAATGGAGTACCTACAAAAGACAAAAAAATATGGCAACAGCTGGTAGATTTATATAAAGTTAGACAAGCCTTCCAATATCTTAAAGGGAATAATGAATATTACAAAGAAATTAATATTGAAGAAAACTTGAAAGATACAACTGAAATAATTCAAGAAACACAAGAAGCTGGTCAATTTGAGCTACTAGATCCTGCTACAATATCAAATACTTTAGACCATTATACAATTCATCCTTTGCACTGTAATGACACCGTACAAGATGTACTGGAAACTTACCAAATGCGTCAAACAAAAGGATCGCCAATCAGTATATGGGAAAAAAGTATAGAAGCACGTGCTTTTCCTCTACTCTTTCCTACTGGCAAAGGAGGAAGGTATGATGATAGACCTATTCAAATATCAGCTTCAGAATACCGCTCATTACGGATGTATTCTGAAGATCCCAGATTTAGACAAAATGTGGAATACATATTCCACCTACTCTTTGAAAGTGAACTAGCAACTTTATGTTACGGAGTTACACACATATTATAATCAGGATCACACTTTCAAAATATGACAGCTGCACAATTATTAGAGAAAGTGCAACAAAAGGATGAGTTTTACAATCAAATATTACAAATCTATTAGCAAATATGCGTGGTACTAAAGAGTACTGGTTTCGACGTCATGGAGATGTACGTTGTATGATCAGAAACCTTGGCCCACCCACTTGGTTTGTTACATTAAGTTGTGCAGAATATGCATGGGAAGATTTACATGATTTCCTACGCATATCAAATAAATACAAAACAAACATAGATATTCTAACACCTGGAGAACTTTGTTCTTTGGATCCTGTTAATGTTTCAAGATATTTTCACCATCGCTTCATTGCTATGCTACATTTTATTTGTAATAAAACTGTTCCTCCCCTTGGAGAAGTGCAACACTTCTTTTGGAGAAAAGAATACCAAGCCAGAAGAGCACCACATATCCACATGCTTTTATGGATTAAAGATGCTCCTAAATTTGGTCAAGACAGTGATGCCACTGTTTTACAGTTTATTGAAAAATATGTCACTTGTGAAATTCCATCTGAAGCCACAAATAGTGATCTTCGTGCACACATTTTACAATTTCAAAGACACAAATGTGGAAAATATTGTCGTCGCAAATACAAAAACAAAGGCAAATACTACACCAAATGCTGATTTGGTTTCCCTAGACCAGTTACAAATACAGGTCAAGTAAACAACCTCATGTCTTCAGTTAGACATACTGTTAAAGGAAAGTCACCTAAAAATACATATTACATAAAAAGAAAAGAAGAAGAAAAATATATCAATGATTATAATGCAATCATTGCGCACTTATGAAATGCAAACATAGATGGGCAGTACATTGCAGACAATTCTACTGCAGTTGCACGATATGTCACAGCATACTTAACTAAAGCAGAAAAGACAGAGCTCCAAGACCTCTGGAATGACCTGTCATCACATAAAACAGTATCTCAGAAATTATACAGCTTGGGCATAAAAATGCTCACCCATAGAGAATGTGGATCTTATGAAGCAGCTGATCGTTTAACTGGTACTTTATTGTATGGTAAATCTGAAAATATAGTATGGCTAAGTCTTGGTCCAGCTAAATCTAGAAAAAGAGTTCTAAAATCATATGAAGATATAGAAACAATAGCCAAACATGATCCCAACAGCCAAGACATTTTGAAAAACAATTTTTTGGACACATACTACCCAAACAGAAGTAATACTTTGGAAAACATGTGTCTATACCAAATAGCCCAAAACTACACATACAAAAATAATATGAAACCCGATGAAAAAAAGGTAAATATAGAGTGACAGACTGTGAAGGCAGCTTAGTAAAACTCACTAAACCAAATTTAATTAATCATATCAAATTGTCATTGAAGACCCCTCAACATAAAGAAGTATATTAAATGTCCCTGCTACAACTCTTCAAACCATGGAGAAAAGAAGAACAATTACTAGCTAACTATGACTCATATGAGGATGTTTTCAAAGCAAATGAAAGCACTATAACTGATGTAAACTTTACACAGTACAAAACAATGTTGCACAATGAACAGCAACATGAAGAAGAACTCCAAGCCCAACTAGATAAGGATACTCCTGACAGTAGTCAACCTTCTGTAAAAGGAAGCCAAGAACCACTGGGAGAACCACTAATAACAAATGAGGCAGAATTAGCTATGATAGAAGTAGAAAACACCATGTGTCAGTATGAAGATAAGGAAGACTTAACTATACTACAATCAAAACTAAACAATGAGCAAAGTAGCATTTTTCAAGAAGTAACAAAACAAATTGCACATGGTGTAAAACATGAAAATAAAGAATGTTCCTGCCATAATTATAAATCTATACTACTGTACGTCAGAGGTGAAGCTGGTTCTGGCAAAACATTCCTAATCAAAATCATTAGTAAATTCCTTACACGATTGACAAACAACAAACTGTCAGCTGTTGTCACTGCCCCCACAGGTTTAGCTGCATACAGCATAGGTGGTGTTACATTACACCGATTACTACTATTACCAGTAGAACACCAGAACAAATTAGACTATTACAAACTTTCTGCAGAAGCTGCAATGGAATTACGCAGAGTATTGAAACAAATGAAAATGCTACTAATAGATGAAGTGAGCATGGTCTCCAACCTGATGTTAGCTTTGATTCACCTCAGATTACAAGAAGTACTCAAAACAGACTATGAAGAGCTCTTTGCAGGAAAACACATTATTGTTTTTGGAGATCTGCTTCAATTAACACCAGTAAAAGGTGAACCTATTTTTAAAATATTAGGGCACAAACTCTGCAGTACAACTGTTGGCAGCATTGGAAATGTCAACCTTTGGCAACATTTCCAATACAGAGAATTAACAGAAAACATGTGCCAATCTGCAGATCTAACTTATGCCAACATTTTAAAAAGTTTGAGAGTTGGTATACTTTCTAAAGAAGCAGAAGCAAAATTGAAAACCCGGCACATTAATGCACTTTATGGCGATAATGCATGTGCTACAGATGTTATGGAACAATTAGCCCACAAAAATGTCAATTGTATGGCCTTAATGCCAACTCTTGCAAGCTGTTTCAAATTCAATGAAATCATGCTAAGTAAAGAAATGCAACCAATAATGGAAATTAGCGCCACAGACAAACTAGATGTACATGGTATGACACTACCCATGTGTGACCAAGCCACAACAAGACTAAATAATTTAGAAAAATCAATCTCAAACACAGCAGGCTTAGAAAAGATGTTAAAATTATCCTTAAATTGCAGAGTAATGCTTAAACGTAACCTTGATGTGGACCAAGGACTAGTTAATGGAGCACTGGGTACAGTTGTTGGCTTTCAAACATACCCACGTGACAACAAAATTCAGTTTGTCAATATACTCTTTGACAAACTTTCAGAAGTAAAACGGATAGGACGCTCAACAGCTAGATTCCTTCTCTTCAAAGATATGTATGTACGCAGAGAACAATTTTCTCTAACTCTTGCATACGCAGTCACAATTCATAAATCACAAGGTCTTACCCTAAACAATGCAATGATAGATATTGGTAATACAGTCTTTAAAGAAGGCATGAGCTACGTAGCACTATCACGCTTACGTACACTTGATGGTCTATTTCTAATCAACTTTGATGCAAGTAAAGTAAACGCTGATATTCCTTGCATTTTAGAATATAATAGACTTCGCTCACTATACACTCCCCATCTAAACACATATTCTGTTCCACAAAAACTAAAACGTTGTAAAAGAAAACTAAATCAAACAGAAATGCAACAGGACGTCACTGCAAATCCTCCAAAGAGAGTAAAAGAAACTAATACTTCATCAAGTACCACAAACAAAAAAGAATCAATTAGAGAAAGTAAACCAGGTACTTCTTTAAAGAAGGAAGACAAACTCCAAAAAAAGCAGTTAGATACATAACTACCTGGACCATTTAAATTCTCAAATATAGTTGGTGTAAGTTGCTATGCAAATATAGCAATGAATATTCTATTTCAATTAACACCAATTGTTGACAACATTTACTCACACAGTACAGACCCATTGTGTTTGCAAATGTTAGTACTTCACAGAAATGCAGCAAACAATCCTGACAACACATATAGTGTTTTTGGAATAAGACGACAATTGGACTACTGTGCTGGAATGGTGAAATTCACTATAAACTCACAGGAAGATCCACAAGAATTTCTAATGTACTTACTACAAGTACTGGAATACAAAAACATACCTATGAATGAAATCTTTCAGATTTCATACATGTGGAAACATACATGCACTCTCTGCAACAATGTGACACAAGAAGAAATCCCCAATGAACGCTTCATATATATATCAATACCAAATTGTGAATCCATTCCATTTCAGCAACTTGTACAAAATGCAAACCATGGTAGATTATGCTCTACCTGCAATTCAGATAATCGCTCCACGTTAGTAATACAAACACATAGTAAATACGTAATACTAATGCTTCTACGTTACAATGCAGATGGTACCAAAAACAACTGCAAGCTGACTGGATTCACACATGGTCAAATATCACTTGGTAAGAAAACCTTCACAACATTAGGTATAATCTACCACACAGGAGCCACAACCAATTCAGGGCACTACACTGCATACATAAAAAAAGAAATTTGGATGGTTTGAATGTAATGATAGTACCATTACTCTAAAGCAGAGATTACCAGCAAATCTTACAAACGCTTATTTGATGTTCTTAAAACCAAAATTTGATAAATAAACTGTATTTAAACCTTTAAGTAAATTTGTGTTACACAAATATAAACTGTTAGAATACTCCAAAAGCTATCTAACAGCTCAAAGATTCTACAACAACTAATCAGATAAATGAATACCACTAAAATAGGCCAAAAAATACAGAGTTAGAATATGCCAATTGGTATCTAACTGTCCCAAAATTTAACAATATCCAAATAGGTAAATCAAAACCACTAAAATATATTAAAAAAATAGACAGTTAGAATATGCAAATTGGTATCTAACTGCTCCAAAATTTTATAATATCAAAACAAATGAAGAATCTGTTACTGCTCCAAAAAAAATACAACAAAGCAAAGTATAAAGCATTAGCCAGAAACAACTAGTGAACACTGAAAACAAACAAACAAATAAACTATAGCATAACAGAAAAAGTTTTTTTTTTTAATCCAACATGGATTTTTTTTTCTCCCACAGACCCAATGATTTTAGCAACAAATACAGAAACTGAGCAAATTGCACAGTACTCTGATTTGTACTGTACTAAATATGAGGGTCGAAAAAAAATAAAAGTATATTGCTTATACAATGTAATAAGTCATTACAAAATACTAATACTAACATGCTATTTTCTTTTATCACAGAAATGAAGAAGAAAATCATGGACTCCCATTACTAGACCAAAAAGTAAGTATACAATAATAAGGACAACCATAGCAGCATATCACATCCATAGTATCTAATACCTTTGTTCCTTATACATTTGTTTTTCACCCAAAGTTATAAGCAAATATGAATGTGATATGCTGCGGTGGTTGTTGCCAGGGCATACAATCTTGGGTGCATGGCCAAATGGCCATGCACCCAAGACTCTATGCCCTGGCAACAACCACCGCAGCATATCACATCCATAGAGTCAAACATTTCAACTATGATCTATGGGAAACTTTTAATGTCCGCGAAAAATGTGAGTGTTCTTAGAAAACTTTGAACTTGCCAGCGAACAATACGGACACCGTTTTCAGGACACCCCCTACGAACATTTCAGAACAACGTGATAGTTCTTACAACACTTTCAACTTAACAACGAACAATACGGACAGCGTCCTAAGGACACCCCCTACGAACATTCCAGGACACCGGGAGTGTTCTTAGAAGCGTCTTCAGAACACCACCATCTTGTTTATTTGCGAACATTTCAGGACACTGCGAGTGTTCTTAGGACACATTCAACTTGACAAAGAACATTACGGACAGCGTCCTCAGGACACCCCCTACGAACACTCCCCGGACACCGGGAGTGTTCTTAGAAGCGTCTTCAGAACACCACCATCTTGTTTATTTGCGAACATTTCAGGACACCGCAAGTGTTCTTAGGACACATTCAACTTGACAAAGAACAATACGGACAGCGTCCTCAGGACGCCCCCTACGAACACTCCCCGGACACCGCGAGTGTTCTTAGAAGCGTCTTCAGAACACCCCCATTTTGTTTATTTGCGAACATTTCAGGACACCGCGAGTGTTCTTAGAACACATTCAACTTGACAGAGAACAATACAGACAGCGTCCTCAGAACAAACCCTACAAACATTTCAGGACACCGGGAGTGTTCTCAAAAACGTCTTCAGAACACCCCCATTTTGTTTATTTGCGAACATTTCAGGACACCGCGCGTGTTCTTAGAACACATTCAACTTGACAGAGAACAATACGGACAGCGTCCTCAGGACACCACCTACGAACACTCCCCGGACACCGCGAGTGTTCTTAGAACAGTTTCACTTTGCTTGCGAACAAAACGGACACATATTGACTCCTTAGAACACCCCCTAGTCAGTTTATTTAGAACATTTCAGAACACCTGTGATGGCCGCAAACAAATCGAACACAAAAAGAACGTCTAACACATAAAAAACACAACTTTCCTCCTATCTCATACACTCCCACCCTCCCGAAACACTCCTACACACCAACACACTCTACAAAATACACATTTTGAACAAAGTTTCACCGCGCTGTCCGGGGACGTCCGCGAATCCAATATGGCGGGCGCTACTGAAAAATCTGACGCGCTTCACGCTCCACGCCGTCCAATCAGCGAACACTTTGCATGTCCGCGAACATCACGCAAGACGATTGGCCAATCAGGACACTTTCCGCGGAGCGAACAGGGAAGTGTATCCGCAAACCTAACACAGATATCACTAATTTTTTTTTACCTACTTTTTGGTCATTTTAAAAAAAACTACTGGACGGATTTTCACCAAATTTGCAAAAACACGCTTTCGGGACCAAGCCGCTGCTCCTGGTCCAAATTTGGTGGAAATCCGTCCAGCGGTTTGGGCTGTATGCGCGAGCAAAATTTTTTTCCCATTCACTCCATGGAGAGTGAGTATAATGTATACAAATATGAGCATATAGAGGGAAGGTAGAGTAATAAAAATAAAACTATGAGAAAGTGCTGATAACCATGATGATTATCTTCATGCACAGAAAGGATTGCTCTCTTTCAAGCCTGTATCTTCCGCTATGTACATGTTTCATATGATGTGACAGGACCCTAAGTCTACAAATATAGTACCTTTTCAATTTTTACTTCCTGACTGTTACTGAAGAAAACTATGTGGCTTCGATATGTCAGCAAAGGATAAAAAGGGAGAGCCAGCCATGTGATGTCATCAGTTATGTCATCAATAACATTTGTGTTGTCATCTTTGATGTCCTGGGTGTTAGTGTTAGCAGTGCACGGTGGCGCGAGTTATGGTTGCTTATGTTACCATAACTGGTGAATTTCAAGGGTTTTTCAGTTTTACTTGGAACCATAACGTCCCTTTAACAAAGTTTTTTCACTGAATTTCATAGGTTTTTAGTAGCGCAACTTAACCATAACGTCCCTTTAACAAAGTTTTTTTAATATCACGCAAACAATATACAAACATGGCATGCAAAAACCAACTTCTACAGATGGCTTTACACAGAATGTTGCAAAGTAAGAATTTATGCTCGTTCACAGTGAAGGTCAGCTGCTTCCACAACTTCTACAGATGGCTTTACACAGAATGTTGCAAAGTAAGAATTATTGCTCGTTCACAGTGAAGGTCAGCTGCTTCCACATTTTTCTCGGGCCCCGGAGAGGCTCACGAAGCGGACTATAAGGTTGTATTGTGTTTTGACCTTGACAGACAGAGATTGTGATGAAAGACTTCTCTTGAAGGAGTGTTGCTAAAACATGAGAAGAAAAAGATCAAATTTCAAAGTTAATAGAAATAATTTAACCGGTCTATAGGCGGTCAAGCGCTCTACTCGCTGTGCCACTTCACTGTAGCCTGTCAAGTGGCACAGCGAGTACAGCGCTTGCTTTGACATCCGTCACAGCTTGCTAACGCAAGTTTGAATCCCGGCAAGGTGAAACTCAGCCTTTCATCCTTCCGTGGTCGATAAATGAGCACCACACACCGTGGTTAATAATAAGCACCGCTTACATACCTCACGGTTCTTAGCGCTATATGAATGGGAAAATATTATTATTTTATTATTAACATACTCTGTTGCACTATCTTCGATAGCAAATAGTTTCACGCCCTAATAAATAAAATGATGATTTTTAATGAAGATCGGCTGGTGAGACTAATTTATGTTTTTTAAAACAGGTACGTGGCCCCATTTTGTCTATGTCATGATTTACAGACTCCAGCGGATGGGGTCTTCAACTGCCAGGTGCAAGTCCAAATATGCAACTTCATGACCGTCACCATTTGATGGGACGATCGCCAAGGACCAATATGCCCTTACGCAGTACTAGCGGCTACAAACAACATACCAACCAATAGGGTGGTCTAATGGCTCGTTGTTGGAGCAACCTTCCGATTATCAGAGCGACCATTTACTGCTTTTATCATAAACCAACAGCCTATTTACCGCAAAGGAACAACGCGTGGCTCCAAATAAACTTTTGCTGATCGACAGCAGAGACAATAGCAAATCGCTGAATATTCACTAAACATTTCATGTGAAATAAATGTACTTTACCAAATGTACAATCCTGCTGTTTACTTTTAAACCACAGTTTCATATTCCGAATTGTGGCGCACTGAGTTGTAAGCTGATCTAACACTCTCTGTACCGCAAAGGAACATCGCGTGTCTCAACATGAACTTTTGCGGATCAACAACAAAGACAAATGCAAATTGCTGAATATTCTTTAAACATTTGATGTCAAATAAATGTACTTTACAACATTTACAATCTTGCTCTTTGCTTTTAAATCACAGTTTCATATTCCGAATTGTGGCGCGCTGTGTTGTGACATAATGTGTGTTGTCTTCCGGGTTCTGTGTAAAGTCGGTTAGTACTGGAGACGACTGGGCGCGTTTCATTATGCACCCTGTAACGTCACGGAGAAAGGCGGGGAATATGAATGCTTTGATAATATCAGGCTTAGGGGCGGAAGATATGATTTAGTGTCGCAAAAGCAAGTCAGCCAGGTCAATAGCACCAGTCATAGGATTATCACATAATGTCGGCGCACACCAGCCGGATTTATCGTTTCTTTAGTGGACAAAAAGTCGGTTGACGCCCCTAGGAAATTGTACTATTAGCGAACAAAAGGAGTGCTCTTAAAACACTTTCACCCCGACAACGAACAATACAAACAACGTTCTCAGAACACCCCCATTTTGTGTAATTGCAACCATTTCGGGACACTGCGAGTGTTCTTAGAACACATTCAACTAGACAGATTACAATACGGACAGCGTCCTGAGGACACCCCCAGTTTGTGTATTTACGAACAATTAAGTACACCGCGCGTGTTCATAGCTCATTTTTACCTTCCTTGCGAACAAAAATGACACATCATCCGTCCTCTAAACACCCCACCATTTAGTTTATTTACAAAATGTCAGAACAGCCGTGTTCTCCGCGGACAAATCGAACGCAACAAAAAGGTCTAGCACATAAAAAAACAAAACATTGAACCTATCTCATACTCCCCCACCCTCCCCAGACACTCTTACACACCAACACACGGCACTAAATACAATTTTTTATCCACGTTTCACTGCGCTGTACGCGGTCGACTGCGAATACAAGATGGCGGGCGCCACAGAAAATCTGACGCGCTCCACGCCCCTCGCCGTCCAATCAGCGAACACGTTGCATGTCCGCGGACAGGACGCAAGCCCATGGGCCAATCGGTGTGCTGTCCGTGGAGCGAACAGTGAAGTCCATCCGCGAAGCGAATGCACATATCACTAATTTGTTTGCCTTACATTTTGGTCATTTTTTTAAAAACTACTGGACAGATTTACACCAAATTTACAAAAGCACGCTTTTGGGACCAGGCCGCCGCTCCTGCCGCAAATTTGGTGTAAATCCGTCCAGCGGTTCGGGCTTTTTTCCCAGTCTATGGGGAAAAAAAAGTTTTGGGACCCCCCTATAACTTTTCCCCCCCTGGACGAATCCTCACCAAACTTTGCAAAAAATTTTAGAGTGACCAAACTACTTTTTTTGCAAAGTTTGGTGAGGATCCGTCCAGGGAGAGCGAAGTTATAAGCCGCCCAAAAAGTGCTCTTCCTATGGAAACAGCAACTTAACCATAACTACATGGCCACTACCGTGGCCATGTAATACATATTTATATGTATGTATGCATGCTTAACTCGTCTTTATATCTCATTATTCTGTAGGAATAATCATGGCAACGGAAGGGGCCTCCAATGTCAACAATGTTAGATTAGATAGAAATAGAAATAGTGGTTTTAATTTGAGACAGTACTCCTACGAATGGGGTTTCTTCTTTTGCACATTAATATTCTTTTCAATGTTGTTTGGCCTGGTGGTGTACTGGGCAATAGCATTTATTTCTATCGATTTAAATGAGGGGCGGGGGACCAACTTGGCAAAACAAGGCACTCACCTCATATGGGATGGGTTCAAACTCATTTGGGAGCATAGGACACAGAGAAACGGCACACAGCATTAGAACAACACAACCAGCACAACTATATCAGTACACCCCACTGTATGATATAATGAATGCAAGTTCAATGTCTATGACATGAATGACCCATACCCTTCCGAATTGCCCTGGCTATGTGATGATTCCGGTCCAATTGTATCACTTGTATCTGACACAACTGAACAATATGAAGTATTCCCTAGGAGTGTGGTGAATGATGATGAAAAAACTGTCAAGAGGTTCATGGCCCTATATAATGAGTGCGAAAAGGGGGGGCATGTGGAACACCCTTAACACAGCATGATGAAAGAAAAGCTCTGGGGCACCCATGAGGTAATAGAAGAAGGAAAAGTGTAGGGGTGGGGGAGGAAGAAATATGATGAATACCACGGATTAGGACTAGACACCATATAAGACCCACAACACCCCCACCAGTCTAATAAGTAGTACGCAGACATGAGCTCTACTGCAAAGCATACAACTAATGAGAGCTGCTATGTGTGCTCTCTGATACCCCATGCCTCGGGTACTCCTAAAGTGCTGTTACCACAAGAGTCACCTGTTGCAGATGCACAGTGTCTCCTTCATCTTGCACTATGCAGAATAAAAAATAAATTTCAAGCACACACTGTTTCCTTTGAAATGCTGCAAAATGAAAAGACATGCTACTCGAAACCTCAAGGAGTAATGTGCCTAAAAGAACCTTTCCTAGTGATCAAAGAAACATTATATTTGGACAATAAGTAGCAAGGCAGCAAATAACATGCAAAGCAGAGGCATTACGAGGACTGGCAGAGGAAAAATGGCAATGGATCCAGAGAATGTGCGCCTCGATATGGAATCAACACACTGCAAATCTCACATGGGTCACAGCGCTTGAAAAGCCATTTAAATTGCAGAAAGAAATATCTTATGAACTGTGCTTCCATAGGGAGGGAAAAGTAAATATGGGCGCAAACAAGAACTGCAGCAAAAAACTCATCATTCCAGATATGAAAAAAATGGACTGCTGCATTGATGGACACTTACTGGGCTTGCGGAAAACAGGCGTACCTGCACCTTCCAGTCATGGAGGGGCACATTCTCTCTGGCAACGCTGCATTCCGCTTTGATGGTGATACCTGAAAGCCATATCCAAGGGGAGAAAGAGTGGTCGGCCGTCAAGAATCCAGAGCCCTTGCATCCAACTGAAGATGCCCACGTATATGCCCTGTCCGAGGGTAACGCTGCAAAGCACAGCCTCGAGAAAAAGAAGGTCATCAAACTATATCTCCAGGGCATCCTCCAAACTTTTTGTGCAAATCCCAGCCAGGTTCCGACTGTTTAACTCCTCAGAGACATTTTTTGCCTCCCTCGTCCCAAGTATCCAGGCGTCGGCTAACGCAAAATGGCTCCAGATAACCCGCTGGGAGCTGATCCAACTGGCCAATGACACAGAAGAAGAATTTAATGTGATCAAGTTGGAGCTAAAGGCCCAGCAGTTGATGACAATGCACAACAGGTATGTTCTAGACCTGTTGACCGCCATGGTCAACAGGCTCCTACAAAAGGAGTTTTGCAGATAACACAAAAGGCACAAGTACAAATAGGAGACAACTCAGGACCAAAGTTTAGGATGACGGCCATATACAGTGATGGGTACATCGTAGATTGGTTATACCACACAACAATAAAAGAGCCCTGTGACCTAGTTAGGTACAATGAAGTGTGGGTGGACCTGGAGGGAGATGAGGGCTGTATCTATATTACTTGTACTCCAGATGAGTATGCTAGGGCTGGGGAGAGCCTCAGAGCAGTATGCAGAGCATTGATATGATATGATATGGCATTTATCATGTGCCTATACACAAGTGTGTTAAGGCACGACAAGGCAGGGAAAGGGGAACAAGGGAGGACAGACAACGATCCTACTAGGCCAGGTGTCATTCAGATCGAGCAAGCGCATGGGAAGGGGAAGGAGGAGAAGTGCGAGGGAGAAGGGGGAGAGGACAGTGCAGTACATGGGATAAGAACCAAACAAAAAATAAATAAATAAAAATAAATAGTAAGTAAAAGTACGGCCCACAGGTGGCAAGTGCAAGGATAAGTGCAGACATCAGGGGTCAAGTGCTGGTGGTGGGACTGTAGGGATACAGAACCAGTGCCCAAGTGTGGGGGTAGCCAGGAAGTCAGTGCAGGAATGTGACTGGAAGGGGAAAGGGGTGACCAGGTAACCAGTGCAAATTCAGTGTCAGTCAGGAAGTCAGCGAGGGAGAGGAGGAGAAAAAGCAGAAGCAAAGAGAAAGGTTTTGAGGTACTTCGGGAATCGAAGATGTTTCTCCTCAAGTTTCAGGGAGGCAGGGAGGCTGTTCCAGAGGGAGGCACCAGCTGAAGAAAGAGATCTACCACCAACTTGTTGCTTGGAGAAGCGACTGACACTGAGGGAGTTTGAGGTAGATGAGCGACGAGCTCGAGAGGGAAGGAGTTTAGGGAGAGAGAGTTGCAGGTGTTGAGGTCCCAGGCTCCAGAAGGCCTTGTGGGTGATGCAGAGGGTTTTGAACTTAATCGTCGCAGCCATTCGGAGCCAGTGCAGAGATTTCAGTCATGGAGAGATACGATCCCTGGGCTTGAGGCCAAGGACAAGTCTTGCGTTCCTGTTCTGGATAAGTTGCAGAGGGAGGAGAGTAAAAGCAGGCACATTTAGAAAGAGGCTGTTGCAATAGTCCAGCCTAGAGAGAATCAGAGCTCTGGAGAGAGTGAGCTTCTGGGGGAAGGAGAGGCAAGGACGTATACCTCTGAGGAGGTGCAGCTGGTAGTGTGACTTCTTAGAGACGTCAGAGATGTGAGGAGAAAAGGAGAGTGTAGAGTCAAAGATGACCCCGAGATTTTTAGCCTTGCAGGTGGGAACAGGAAGAGGGCCAGGGGAGGCAGGCCAGAGAGCTGCAGGGAAGGAGGGAGCGAGTGTGCTGATGAGGAGAATCTCAGTCTTACTGGCATTAAGGCAGAGGTCATTGACAGCGCACCACTCCTTGATAGCAGACAGAGATGAGGGAAATGGAGGAGGAAGCAGAGGATAGCCTGAAGATGTGCTGGGTGTCATCCACACAGCACTGCAAATTGGGGCTGAGAGAGGCGATGCGGTGGGCCAGGAGTGCCAGGTATTGGTTGAACAGCAAGGGAGAGAGGTTAGAACCCCGGGGGACACCACAGGTAGAGAAAAAGATAGCAGAGAGGAAGGACCAAAGCTGGACCTAGGAGGGTCAGTCAGAGAGCAAAGAAGTCAGCCACGCCAGAGCCTGACCAGTGATACCCAGGTTATCATGAAGACGGTTGAGGAGGAATGCATGGTTGACTGTGTCAAAGGCAGAAGGGAGATCAAGCAGGATGAGAATGCAAGGGGTGTTAGAGTCAAGGGTGGAGACAGGACTTCACTGATGTTCAGGAGAGCAGTTTCCGTGCTTCTGGCATCTCTGAAGCCAGACTGATGGTCATGAAGACAGCCAAAAGATTTGGTGTGGAGATTGAGCTGGGAGATGGCCAGTTTCTCCAGGAGCTTGCTCAGGAAGGGAGTGATGGAGATTGGGTGATAGTTGGCCAGGCAGGAGAGGTCAGCAGTGGGTTTCTTGAGAAGAGGGTGCACAAGGGAGTGCTTCAGGGGGGATGGGAAGACTCCAGTGGTGAAGGAGTGGTTGCAGAAATCAGCCAGGGTAGGGTTCAGGGAGTCAATGTGGTCCTTGATGGTTTTGGAGGAACATGTGTGAACCTGTTTCGACGAGACTTTTCTAGATCAGACTTGTATAGCAACCTTGTCTGCGAAGAACAGGGGAAAGGAAGAGAAGGAGGGAGGAGAGGTGGCTGCAGAGAGGCCAGAGGAAGAGCAGGGTGTGGGGGGAGGGAGGGGAAAGGAGGATATAGAAAACAGGATGGGATGTCCTGAGTTTTAGAGATGAAATGTGAAGCCAGTGCCATTCAGAGGGCCTGGGAGGAGACAGGAGAGGTAGAGACTGGGACAGGATTGGATTTTAAAGAGTTCAGCCGAGTTGTTAGATGCCGCAGAGGCTTGGATATGCGCTCTCTTCTTGGATAGAACAGTGAGCCGTTATTGCCTTTGCAGCAGGTGGCTGGCCAGTTTGTCATATGATGTATATGAAGCACGCCATTTCCTCTCAGCCACCCTACACTTGTGTTTTAGGGTGACGAGGTCGGAATCGTACCAGGAGTTGCACTTGGCTTTGGGCTTCAGGCGGATTCTCATGACAGGGGCAAGGTTATCAAGAGTATCAGATAAAGCAGAGTGGAGCATGGAGAGGGCTGTGTCAGGATGAGAGTCAGCCAAAGGGGGAGGGAGGATGAGAAGGTGGCAGCGAAAGCCTCAGCTGACATGCGCTTCATGGGTCGGATGACCGAGAAGGTGGGTGGCAGTGATGGAAGTGGCTTGGCCTGAGGGGTAGGGAGGGTGAGGTGGGAAGAGAGGAGAAAGTGATCACTCCAGGAGAGAGGAGTGGTGAGAGGGAGAGAGAGGGGAAGGTCTGAGGAGATCAGAACATCCAGTGTGCACCCTGCAGAGTGAGTTGGGCCAGAGGGGAGAATAGTGAGTGAGAGAGAGTTGCAGAGGTTGCGAAAGTGTCCAGAGGGAGGATAGGTGGCATCCAGTTGGAGGTTGAAGTCTCCAAGAAGGAGGAGTTGGGTAGTCGAGATCAGGAGGGAAGAGGAGCGGTCTGCTCACTCAGAGAGGAAGAAGGAAATCTGACCAGGTGGCTGATAGATAGTAGCCACAGTAAGATAATGGCTAGGCGAGAAAGAGAGAGCCTTCATATGAGGCATTTGAAAGAGGAGTAGACCTGTGTAGGAGGGACAGAGGCAGGAATCCACTCGGGGAAGATCAGGGCTACACCCCCCCTCAGAGCGGTTGGCCCTGGGAGCGGAGAGGATCTTGTAGCCATCAGGTAGGAGTGTATCAAAGCTTGTGACAAAGCTGGCCATGAACCATGTCTCGGTGAGACCGAGGACATCAAGGTCAAGTTCTTCCAGAATATGGCAGATATCAGAGGAGCATTTGACAGCGGAGCGAAAGTTTAGAGTGGCAATATAGAGAAGGTTGCCATCCTTGAAAGACTTCCGGGGAGGGGTACAGACCAGAGGTACGCCCTGCAGAGGTTTAGAAGGAGCCCGAGAGGGGGCGGATAGTGAGGGAGAAGGCAAGGTAGCTGAGGAGGAGGCAGAGGGGGAGGCGAGGTAGTCAAGGAAAGGGGAGAGGGGACTGCATGAGAAGAAAGGAAGTTGATGAGGCATGGGAAGCATCTATCAAAGAGGTGAAGGTTGGCCTGGGGGCCTTGGACCAGGACAGTCCCTTTAGAGCATTAGAGTAGACATTAATGATGACTTTAGAGGAATGGAAGGATGCCAGGAGGGCGTCCCAGTGGGAGCCACCATTTATGGGAGAAGAGGAGAAAGGGGAGAGCACAGAGGCTAAGACCTGGGTTGGAGACCAGGATGTATTTTTTAAACTTCTTCCTATCAGATTTAGTGAGGAAAGCAGGATAGTCAATAGAGAAGCAGTTAGAAAAGATAGGAGAGATGTAGAGCACCATAGAATAGGTGGAAGGGACAGGGCAGCCACTAGTGAAGGTGACTTGAGTAGGCATAGAAGACAGCGAGAGGCAAGCAAGTTATGCAATAGGATAGATGACAGCACTCAGGATAAGAGTTTTCAAAAATGCTCGGTTTGAGACAGGTAGGAGGGCACACCTAAGTTTGAGAATCTTAAATAGGGTGAAGAGGCCTAGGTTTCACAATGTAATTTTTTTTAAAATACTAAAACAGTTCACATTAGACAAGATGGGGTAAACAAACACCTAAGTTTGAGAAACTGAAATAGGAAGAAAAGGCCTAGGTTTCACAATGCAATTTTTAAATACTGAAACAGTGCATATTAGACAGGACGGGGCAAAACGCACCCAAGTTTGAGAATCCTAAATAGGGAGAAAAGGCCTAGGTTTCACTATGCAATTTTTAAAAACTGAAACAGTGCATATTAGACAGGACGTTGTACAAAACACCTAAGTATGAGAATCCTAAATAGGGAGAAAAGGCCACGAAAGGGAACACCTGCATGGGATGAGGCAGTGGCCGAGGAGGAGGAGCGTAAAAGATTGGGTGAACTACAATATTAGTAATGAAAAGTGGGGAATGTAAGGGAGGAAAGGTCTTTTAGGACCCCTCCCCTCCATTCCGAACCACGTGCACATTATGTTTGTCCAATGGCTACCCATGCGCCTGTGGCCAGGATGACCCATATGGATGCAACACTCAACCAGAAGGCTGATCACAGACTCAATTTTGTACCACATTCCGACTCCATTTTGTACAAGGTAACACAGGCCTCATGAGCGAAAGCAGCCTGCAGGGCTGCAGCTCTTCCTTCGAGACCACGCACAGTGGGCCTGCCATTTCCTTCACCCTCCTCCCCTCTGTATCCCTGCAGCAGTCCTGTTCTCACAGGAGACTAGGCGTGAATAAGCTACAAGACAAACACTGTATCTTTCGCTTTCCTCCATGCATCACTGACCTGTGAATGAGCGGGCAAGAACTTGGGTGTGAGAGAAACAATTAATCTCCACAAACATGCCCCTTCCCTTGCAGACCCTGCATTTATGACATATACTGTGGATAACCACCCAACCTTACTCCTCTTTTGAAGTAACAGATACATACCCCACGCCTGTGTGCCACCCTGTTTCACCCACACTGCTAATCCCCCCTGTAAAGGCTGTAAATCCCCTTCTGTGGTTGGCTACTAAAGGGCTGACTCTATGAAATGAAACAAACGATCTTTACCAGATTGCACAACACACAAAGTCATGCTCCATATGTTTGGGACCTATATTGGTTACATAGCGTTCCCTACTAAAGACCCACACTAATGTATGATGTGTCAAGTAACTCGCTTGACCTGATGTGAAGTACATGACCCGAGTACCCAATGGTTTTTTCAATACTATGTATATTCTTAACCGTGTTAAAAAATGTACGAGTTTCCCATGTGTACATTATAACCGACAAAGCCACGATGCTAATGTCAATAGAGTCATTTTTGCAGCATGATAACTACAATGACAGAACCTGTAATGTAAACAGAACTCGCTTATAATTTGTTGTACATACAATGACAATAACCTGGTTTTACCTCATCCTAATGATTTGCAGATAATGCCACAAATTGAACGGGACCAAAATCTAACAGGCCTCAGGGCCTCCTCAACCTGCCTTGCAGCATCGAGCACTCAGCCCCCACCACCCTCCCTCTCATGTTGGGCTGATGGTGAAAATCCCTTTCTCACTGATGCCCTGATGCTACAAATGTAACCTTTCACCCTTCCGCCCTTCCGCTGAGCCCGCACCAAGAATCCACCCTCCCCTCAGACCTTCAACACAGGATGTCACCATGAACTTGCCTTGCACCCCCAGACTATGGCTAAAGAAATATAGGCAATAAGCCCCTTGCCCCAAAGCCTTTTTGATGTAACGATTGCATGCCCCTCATCAATTTACCACCCCAGCTCACCCTTGATCCCATGTGTGGCAATATATTCCCCTCGAGATAACAAACAATACATAATTGTTGTATGAGATCTAAAGGAATGATTGTTGAATGTGACAACATACTCTTGTGAACAGGTTAGGCACCTGGACTTCTGTATTCTCACTTTTATTGTCCAGGTCAGATGTTTAGTAATATATCCCTTATATGACATAATGCATAATTAACATTCAAGGTATTTGTGGCCACAAGGGCAGAATGTTATGTAGGATATAGCTTCATGATTTGGACACATTGCCTGACATGGATCCTCACCCAGATGAGCCCAGCTGACCCACGTGCTCCATGAAGTAATCAGCACCATGCCAGCCAAACCCGGGAGCACCGCCCCTACAGATTGGATACTGTCCTGTCCCCTTTGTCCAATGGCTGAAACTCAATGTATCCCCTATAGCACATGTCGTAGCGTGATTTTGTAATATATTGTGCATTTTCTGATGTTTTGGCAGAGCACTCTCAGAGTTTGCAGAGTTCTCTGCTGGCCCTATTTTGGTTTTAGATAAACTTTACTTTTATCTCCACCCGCACTTGGTCCTGCTCTCATACCCTCCAGGGGTGTGTCCATTATTGACTCTCATTGGGGAGTTATCATTGCATTTTGGGGGACGCTCACTTTCAATTTCAACTGCAGAAAGACTCCCAGATAGTCTACCTAAATAGGCCTATTTTCAGCATGAAGGTTTTGGAATGCTGGCAAGTCATTTTCCCAGTGGGCCCTTCAGTCCTGTTGGTTTGGGGTCTTTGATTAAACCCCACATTCATTGTTGACATGCTGGTGCTGACCTCTCCTTAACCCTCAACCACCTCACGACATTGCAAGGAAACAGTGCCTGCAAAAAGGCACAATACACCAATGTGCTTGCAGTTAGCTGACACACCACCACAGAAGACATTGTTCTGTGGATGCAGACCCTTAATAAATCTACTTATTTTCACCCTATATGAATGGATTGTTCAATTATATTTCCTAGCAGGTTCTCTGAGGACACCTCACAGAACTGCTAATACTTGTCTTTGGTCTGTCTATGATGTTTTCTATTGAGCCTTCCTTTCTGGGGCAGATTGAACGCACTGCTCAATCTATTTTGGAGGTGTTTGATGTATGCTTTAATATAGTTTGATTTCATAGTCTGAATAAGCTGTGGGGACTGTTGTGTCCCCTTTTGCAATAGGTCTGTGACTTTACACTTGTCTAGGGTCCAAGGTGCTACCGTCTGTTCTTTGGTGTCTTTTGCAGGGTGGTGATAAGGGTGCGTTCACATTAACCAGATCTGTGCACCTCACCTGCCGTTTTATTCAAGAGTTTTACGAACATCATCAAGGCAGCCATGACACATTTGGAGCATTTTTAACATTTTTATCTTATGCCGGTCAAGTGGCACAGCGCACAGCGCACAGCGCACAGCGAGTAGAGCGCTCGCTTTGACATCAGTGCAGAGCCTGCGAATGCAGGTTCGAATCCCGCAGCGCCAAACTCAGCGTTTCATCCTTCCGAGGTCGATAAATCAGCACCACACACCGTAGATCGATAAATGAGCACCACACACCGTGGGTAATAATAAGCAGCGCTCAGATACCTGAGGGTTCGTAGCGCTATATAAATGCCAAATTATTATTATTATTATTTATGCTGATGGTGGCATGCCACAATATGGTTGGCCTCTTGGCTTTTATGCTTGTGTGGAAGGGTGGGATCTTGGACCCAACAGGAAGGCTTTTGTCAAGCCTTGAAAGCCTTCAGGATATGATATGATAGGTTATTTGTAACACGCTTAGAACCTGTGTAGCTCTGTGTCGTCTTGCTTCCAATTTGAGCATGTTGCCGCTGAGCTATCCTCCCGATACTCAAGAGTTGAAGTGAAACCACAGAGTCAATACAAAGGGGGTCATTATGAGTTGGGCGGTAATGGATACCGGGCACCGGTAAGGAGACCGGTCCCAGTAATCCCTTACCGCCCAATTCCGAGGTACCTTAGCGGAAACCGTAAAGTACGTGTGGTCTATTAGCGCCCTGTTCCGCTAAGGGACCAGGGCTCTAATAACGGGCCTGCTATTTGCGGGCCCGTTATTAGCGCCTTCCCCATTCCCATTGAGCCTTATGCGGGCATAAATGGGAATGGTTGGTTGAATGGGGACTTACCGGGTCCTCCAGGGTCGGAATGACCCGGTAAATCCCCATTCAACCAGACTGGTGCCGGACCCAGTATTGGAGGCAGCCATGGCGCAAATAGCGCCATGGCTACCGCCCAACTCGGAATGAGGGCCAAAGTAACATTAGAATAAGGTATATAGGTTTCTTTAAAAAAAAAGTATGCCGCGAAAGACCAGCAGTATGACATAGTGGATGGGACCGGGCATTGCTGTTTCCTCAAACTTCACCAACATCACATTTTTATTCTCCTGCAATCACTTTGACTTGCCAGTCTTTGTAATGTTGTGTCTTGCATTTGGCTTGTTCTTTACACAGAGCCACAATGGCACTATTGCATTTACATTTCATCAAAACAACCAAACGCCAGCTCCCTCACCTCCTCAAACAAAGACCCATTGCTCACCCTCATAGAATGAGCACAAGCTGAAGGGCAATGTTCCAGCTTGAGTTGAGGACAGGCAGACTGACTCCGCTGATACAGCAGTAGTGTACTGGGTGCAGCAAGGTGTAGGCTACAAGCAAGGGCCAGTCCACATACTCTTGTCTCCCTGGCAGGCCCTTGCATCATCCCCAAGCCATTAAGCAGCAAGCTACACCATGTGGGCAGCAGAACACATCAGGAAGCGCAGGCGAGCATGCACACGCAGGGTTTCCCCACATTTCCAATGCATCTGGTGCTGCTCATTGGTGCGCGCGCTCTGATGTCATGCATGCGATTATCAGAAAAACAGCACAGTTTAAATTCATACTGCCTAGATCATTTCGTTTGTGAATGTGCAGTGTGTCTAGGCTTTGAACCGTCCATGGCGTGTAAATTAAGCTTATGCGGCTAACCCTACATGCCAAAATGTGGGTCTTTTCAGATTTTGAACTGGCTCTTCAACATCCTTTGAGCTCTGTTTTCCATAGAATAAATGCAGACACACGCATCGATGCGCATCAAGAGAAAAGATTTGACCTGATAAGACAGTCAAAGAGGTAAGAGGACAGACTTCAGAAAATTACTGTTCTTGTAAAATTAAACTATCCGACACATCCTGATTCATGAAAGGTTTTCCTATGGGATTGCGCCATTATAAAACACTTCCATGAATCAGGCCACAGTATCTTGTACCTGATGCTCTAATTAATAATTTACCATCAATGAAGACATTAGATAATCGGACTAATAACTTCCCAGAAGACCTCCTCAATGTTAGTACTTATAAAAACACATTCATTAAAAAAAATAAAAAAACTGCTCGTTGCCACTAGTTTCTTTGCACAGCAGAACGTTGACAAGCCAGTCAAAAAATAAAAAAAATAAAAATAAAATAAAATAACACATCCGCTCGTGCGGCGTCGCAATGATTAGAGTCTTGTTTGTAAAAATTAAATGACTGACATGAAGAGGCTAATAGATAAATGTATTTTGGCTTGAAATTATGCAGGGACATTAAATACACAGACAATTTATCGCCACTCAAAGTTAAACCTCTCTTTGCTTGTCGGGAGATCTGCCTCCTACACCGGTACTGATACCTTATTAACACGGCTTTTCCGCCAGTGCTGACAGAGGAAAGTGTTGTACTCTAATGAACTGTCGGCTCCTTCTGGAAACGGGGTGTAATGTAGGACATTAGCTCCCATAATGATAGCCCCCCATTATTTCTCGGTTGTCAGGACCAGCCCTGCCAACAACAACCAGCCGTTTACTCAAACTCCACCTCATCAAACTAACTTAATTAGCAATTCAGCTCCCTGTTTTTGTTTTGGATTCCCCTCTGGCTACTAATTAAAGCTTAATCGAAACTACTGAACTGAGGTTGTAAAGAATTCATTAATATTAAAATTAGCCTCAACAATTTTTTTGGGGGGCTGGTGCAATTTGTGTTCGTGGCTGTCAGAGCCTTGGAGCTCAGTTGGAACGTTGAGAGAGCTTAAGAGAAATTGCGCTATATTCGTATTAAGAACCGAGCAAATAGCCTCGCATGACACCTAGTAGATACACAAGCGAGACATGCTACAAACACAGCTCGCTCCCTTGCGTTGCCTCTGCTCGCAGAAAGTGACACAATGGAGATTATATTTAGATAATTGTGCCAAGTTCATGCACATATCTTAATCTTAATGGAAGGTAGGAAGAGCTTTAATAAAAAGTGAAACATGCATTAATAAAATGAAAATTTTCTAAGAATAAAATGAATTTAGTGTTAGGGGTTTTGCTTCGATTTTTGATACCAAGGAGTTTGAAAAAAAAGTAAGAAATGTCAGAGCTAGCAATGCATGGCTTTGCAGTCTTCACATTTCTGCAAAAGTTCAGCTCTCCCTTGATCTTTAAACAAATAAATGCATTCATAGAGGGCACAAAAGCTTTCCATAATTTGGAGTTCAAATTATATTAAAATATTTTCATTTCAATAATTTATATCAGGGCCATGTATATTTATTTTACCCTACAGGAACTATTCCAAGTACGTTTACAGAAGACAAACTTGTTGGCATTAAATTATACAGTAAGTACTATTATTTAGCATATTTTATTGAATACAAAAATTAAAATAGGAAATTAAAATATATTATACATGTATAACATGCTAAATTTTACAAAAATATACATGGGAAATTATGTATGCATCTGGGCTTCATTTAAATACATTTTATGACAAAACAATCATGCACACATTTCAAAATCAACATATGTCCTTTTTGGTGGCCGCTGACTAAATCAACAATGGCATCCGAGGCGCACAATTTAAAGTCTTGGTGACAATTTTCTTGAAGTTACTCAAATACAATTTGACTTCTGACAAGAGGATGTAATTTATAAAACAGAAAATGCCTATCAGTGGAACCGGGATTTGCATAATGCGGCTACTTTCTTTTCTGCAAGCCTAGTTTTTGACATCCAACTTAGAGCAGCCCAAGGAGCCGGTAAGAAAATAAAACGGCGTCAAGGCGACTAAAAAAAATAAATAAAGCAAATAGGAAATAAACGCAGGGAGCAGTTGCCTGGTATATGTTTGGAAATCGCATTTTACTTTAATTTACTGCTATTTTGCCAAATCTCTGTTGAAGAAAATATTCCATTTAGCAAAACCCAGCACTACCTTCAGCAGGAGGCAAAGCACATCGTTTCTTCATCACCATCGGGATGACATAGGCTTCTCCTCTGACACTAATACCATGCGTTGTTCTCCTCTGATCAGAGTTTTGATGTAAATCTGTGTGTGTTCTATGAATTATGCCACGATATAAACTTAATCCTAATCTAATGCACCAAGCCTTTTTTTTTTTTTTTTTTATAAACCAGCTGAACGCGAGGTCGGGGACTGGTTAGGTCAATGGAATGTCACGGGCGTTGATTAATTTTGATGGGTAAAAGTCACATACATAGTTGTAGAAGTGTTTAAAGGAATGTACTTTTTAAGTAAGACAGTTATTGCAGAACATGTCCATGGCCCTAATTTACAAAAGCGTTTAACAATGGAATAATCCAGGTAAAAAACGATCCATAAAACAGACCTTATGGATTTCTTTATTAATAGTAACAGACCTACCCAAGCCAAATTTGAAAAAAAAATAAATAATAAAAAAAACGTTTACTGGTAAAGTAAAACATGCAAGCCATATTAAAAATAAAATAAAACATAAGACCAGCGTGTATTCGGGACATGGAGACTTTGGGTTAATGAGTGCATGTGGTTTATCAAATACTTTGCTGAGATTCTTGGTTACTGTGGCCTCATTATGATGAGTAAAAAAAAAAGATTGTAAAAAAAAAAAAAGTGGCATTTTAAATGCCATTTGTATTTAAGTATTTAAGATACCACCTAATCATGAGTTGTGATTGGAAGGGATAGTTCATGTATGAGGAGCATGGACAGTGTTGCAAGGAGGATATATGCACCCAATGCCATTCTTTCTGCGTGATGCATGCCTAAACCCCACGCTGCTCATGACTAGAGGACAGTTTTTTAAAAAAATAAAAAAATAAAAACTTGCTAGTTGTATTTAAACTAGCACATATTTTTACTACAATATTCTTAATGAGGCAAGACGCTTGCTCGAGTCATCACACCAGCTTTTTTTTTTTTTTTTAACCTGAAAAGGGATGTGGTCCTCAGGAAATCCTTTATCCTCTTCAGTCTCAAAATGGGAACTTGTAAAATATGTAGAAAAAGGGGAATTTTTGCAGTGATCCATTATCTGTCCCTATCCCATATTGGTATCTGCGATGCGAGCCAACACGCCTTAGTATTGTGTGAGAAGTTCCTAGTGTTTCACTACTCTTTCTACAGTAAAAACTGTTCTCCGTCCCTTAGATCTAGGTTTGCATTACATCAAATACAGATAAGAATGCATCGAGTTCCTGAAACATTTCGTATACTTGATTGCCATCGGATTAGTAATTATGACTAGATTTATGAATATGAAACATACATAGATTTACAGATGCACTTTGACATATTTTGGAGATTTTGTTTTAAAATTATTTTTGAAAAAAAAACATTTTCAAAGATGTCATTCACCTTCACTGTATTGTTACATCATTTGTAACATTTCAAATAGACCGTTAGGATGAAATTTGTGCCATCAGGAGAGTGAAGACATGAAGAACGCTACTAATTATTTTCTTTTGAGTGACAACGTGAATTAGCGAATGGCTGCGTGAGTAAATCTTCAACATATGACACTGTGGGGCTGATTAATGGAATTCCGTGCAGAAATTACGCAAGCACGCTGAGAAGGACACTGCGCAAGGCTGCGTGCAGAAAGAAAAATGTATGCCACGCGTATTCATGTAATTGACAGGGCAAAGTACCAGTACTCCCAAATCGCGACCGGATCGCCCCGACATGGACACACGCATAGCAGAAAACTGCCAGACAGCTACCTATTCACACGTCCCTGGGTATGAATACATGCACCCTTAAGTTCGTGGGGTCCCCCATAACTATCCGGGACCTCGACAACATGCGTATAAAAAAATCGAAACTCAGTAATAACTCGGGAAATCAGCGTGCAAACCCACACAAAACATTCCTGCACTACACTACACTGCTTACCCACACCCCTGAGTTACATCGGAAACCCAATTGAGTAAACACAACACAAAATCTCAAAATGTGAGCCTGCTTGTGTGCTGAAAATCCTATGTGCAACTGTACTTTATGCCTGCCTTTGGATGGCGGATCGTATGAAGCACTTGCGTGGCCATTTACCAACCGAGACGTTGCACAATCAAATCCATGAATATGTCTGGTGCCACACAATTGTGGGCGTGCAAGGGACTGCCTTCAGTCATCCCTCGGAACGCCCACTTTTTCTCAAGTTCTTCCCCATTTTTGCTGTTCCACCCCCTTCCCAGCTCTCACAGACTTGCCAAGCCAGCGCGAATTCCACGCAAGTCCAGGAAAAGTACAGCGCATTCGATTCCATTAATCGGTGAAGGGGGATTTGCGCGCAGTTGCGCGCTCAAGTGCCCTGTTTTCTTCGCCGAACATTCCATGAATTGGTCCCTGTGTCACTGAATGAACAATCTAAGGGCATCTGTGGAAGACTTGGTATGTCAACTACAGTATCAAAAGCAAATTAACACATGGCTGAGGGGGAATAGAATTTACACTATTGGAAAGACAGGATACAATATAATATATTTTAATATTTTAGAGAATCTGGTACCTACTAAAAAAAAAAAAATCATATATTATCCTTTACTGCCCTTTCAGCATACACATGTTCAACGTGCACACTGTGTTATGGCTGAATGTTATCCAGAAGTGATGGCTGTGTTCAAGGATGGGTTAAAAAAGGAAAACAAGGAAAAAAGGATCTATTCCAGAGACGAAACCACACCCCATATATTCAGCTTTTTGATAGTTGTATCAGAAATGAACGCATTTCAGTGTCCCCTGAATGATGCAACATGATACTGCATGGGAGGAAAGTATTATCCACTGTTTACAGAAAAATATATTCCAGTTTGTGTCTCTTGTGAAGTGAAGTTACATCGAGCATGTCCGCATCATAATTGTTTACTTTCATGCATGTCACAGTGATGACACAAGATAGTGAGTGGTAGCATCATGATGATGAGCTATTAAAAAAAAGATGCCACAGTCTGCTCTAATCCAATGTAACGCTCCTGGCTTAATTGCATCTATTTTCAGACTTCTTTTCTGAATAAAATCGGACATTACAACTAATATTTATTTATTATATTTATTCACGCTTATGTAGTTCAGAGATTTGAGTCACCAGAGAGCCCAACAGTCTACTCATGAACAGATCTAGAAATGTATTTCTGCAATGGTCGCCATAGAAGGTGCTAGATATCTCAGTTCCTCTGCAACAGAAGACACTGGGACTGGTTTTCCAGTCCTCTGGATGAGAAAACAATTGCTAAATGCAGGAATTGCACATAAAAGCCTGTTTTAACACCTTTTATTCTGATGCAGGGGACCTATTGGGTCATTTCACACATGTGGCTTTTGTCACATGGCATGCGCCTAGTCACGTTAATACATCGCAATGCATGATTGGTCAGTTTCTTGATGCGGCCAGGAGTTATGTGTAGGCGTGCAACCGCAGCACATGATATGATTGTCTGGCGCAACAGGCGCAAAGATTACTAGCCGCGTCGACAAAGCCCGACGTTCTATTGGGTTATTTTGCATGCACATATTTTGTCACATGGCATGGGCGAAGCTGCGTCAATATACCGCAGTGTGTGATGTGGTCACTGATGCGGCTTGGTAGGTGACTGCAACCCGTTATCCGATTGGCTGTTCAAAACAGTACAAAGCTGTGTGGGCGTGTCAATGCAGCTTTCAAAGTGATTGGGCCATTCCTCGACTTGCCTATGGAAACGTGCATGCGCGTCTTATCGTTGACACAGGCAATTGGTCAATAATTTAAGTGCTAATGCGTTATTGCGCTTGGGTGTACCCATGCATACAGAAAACACATTTGTTGGCTACATTGCATAACTGTGGTTACACCCCCTCTCCCAAGCATCTTTTTCCTGTTTTCTGTCATTGTTTTTTGTCTCTTGGTGGACAAACCTCTTTGTAAGCCTTCATGAACTTTTAAAAAGCAGTACCTTGATTTGTCCATCCCTTTTTTATCTTTCTTCTTCCTATACCTTTGTCCTTTGTGTTGTGGTTTGTAGGTTGTTACTTTTTGTTATATTAGCTTGTTATGTTTTTGTTTTTTATATTTAGTGGCAAAGTCCTTTTTGTGGTGTGTACTTTTAGTTTTCATTTATCTCCACTCTCTTGCATTTTAAAATGTCTGCGACCAGCAGTGATGATGAAGTGGTGTAGGTGGCTTCACCTTTACCTCCACGGAAGGAGCAATGTGCACAAAAAACATTTGCTGACAGTTGGCAATATTTCCTGGTAAAGGACCAACACAGCAAGAAGGAGCTTGAGTAAGTCATGTGCATTTTCTGTGGTAAGGTTTTGCAGAGTGGACCTTCACACATGCCGTCGCAAAATTTGGGAAAATCAAGGTTAATTCAACATCTTGTCCATGTACAATGGGATGGAGTGGATGAATCGTAAAGGAAGGATCATCTGAAACATAAGGTCAAAGCGAATGGAGCAAGATCTGCCCAGCAGTATTTATCATCTGTGCCACAGTGTTCCAATATGATCAAGTTATCTTGCACCAACTAACACCCAACCCAGTCCATCCTGCCTGTACCCGATCTTTCAAACTTTGTGGTTTTGTGCAAAACCTGTCACAGCTTAATCGAGGTGGGAGAGGACACCCTAGATGCTTTGGGCAAGGCTTTTTCAGAACATGCAGCCAATTGCCAATGCTAGGAATATTTTTAAGTGTCAATTTTTTTACCCCATTCTTTAGAAGAAACAAAACTCCCAAAAATATGCAAAATATAAAATGCAGAACAAAATGATTGTTTCAATTCACTTTTGTTATATGTATGAATCCTCGTGTTTTTCCGTTCCCAGTTCCTACCTTTTTTTTCCCTTAACCCCAAAGCGGTCCTTTTCAGGGCCAACATTTCAGTTATAAAAATAAATAATAAAACACATACTTGGGTCAATTCATAGAATTCAGTGCAGAAGTAGCACACGTGCCTGGTGCAGAGGGGAGCGTGCACCACTCATGCACCAGGCGCCGAGAGGGAGCGTGCGCAAACGCGCGCCAGGCGCAGAGCAAAACAGCATTTCGGCGCACCGTGTAATCATGGGTTTCTCGAGCCATTTGCAGCCTTGGCGCAGCGAAAATCCAGCAGCGCCAGTAACGCCCCCAAGAACGCCCCTTGTGCCAGAAAAAGCCATAGAAATCCCCAATACAGCGCAAAGGGCTGCGCTAACCCCGGATCAGCATACAGGCCCCCTACACCATATACGCGTGAAAAACAGCGTGTACCCCGCTCGAGCCAGCCAAAACGTGTGAAAATCTACCCGCTTACCCCCTTGAATATGTGTACCCAGCTTGCGCCAGACAAAACACGTGAAATCTCCTCACACACCCCCTTGAATATGCATACCCTGCTCGCGCCAGCAAAATCCCGGGTAAGCCTTCTTGTGCGCCCTCTTGAATACGCATACCCCTCTCGTGCCAGCCAAAATGCGTGAAAACTACCCGAGCACCCTCTTGAATATGTGTACCCTGCTTGCGCCAGCAAAATCGTGTGAAAATCTGCTCGCGCATCCCCTTGAATACGCATAACCCGCTCGCGCCAGCCAAAACGCATGAAAATCTACCTGCGCATTCACTTAAATACACGTACTCTGCTCGCACAAGCCAAATCACATGAAAAGAGCCTACCATAACCCAGTGAATACACGTACCCCGCTCGCCCCAGCCAAATCGCGTGAAAACTTCTTGTGCGCCCCCTTGATTATGCGTACCCTGCTCACGACAGCCGAAATGCGTGGAAATCTACCCACGCACACCCTTGAATACGCGTACCCTGCTCGCACCAGCCAAAATGCGTGAAAACTACCCAAGCACCCCTTTGAATACGCTTACCCTGTTCATGCCAGCGAAATCGTATGAAAATCTCCTCTCGATCCCCATGAATATGCATACCCTGCTCGCGCCAGCCATAATGCGTGAAAATCTACCAGCGCACCCCCTTGAATACACGTACCCCCCTGGCGCAATTCCAAAATGTGTGAAAACTCCTCACGCATCCCCTTGAATACGCGTACACCGCTAGCGCAAGCCAAATCTTGTGAAACGGGCCTAACATAAGCACACAAATACGCATCCCCTTGAATACGCGTACCCCGCTCGCGCCAGCCAACTCACGTGAAAACTCCTTGCGCACCCCCTTGATTACGAGTACTCCACTTGTGCCAGCCAAAACATGTGAAAATCTACCTGCACACCCCCTTGAATACACGTACCCCGCTTGCGCAAACAAAATCGGGTGAAAAGCACCTCAAGTACCCCCGTGAACTCACATACTGCGCTCGTGCTTGCCAAATCGCGTGAAAAATGCCTTGTGTGCTGACAGGAACCACAAACACACCACAAAGGACTCCCCATCACCTGTGACCATGACCGCAGGTGGCCCACACCACAAGGGACCGCCCCATCAACCCTGACCATGGCCGCAGGCAGCCGACACCACAAGGGATCCCCCCATCACCCCTGACCATGGCCACAGGCAGCCCACACCACAAGGAATCCCCCCATCACCCGTGACCATGGTCGCAGGCAGCCCACACCACAAGGGATTCCCCATCACCTGTGACCATGGCCATAGGCATCCCATACCTCAAAGGAACCCCCCCATCACCCCTAACCATTGCCACAGGCAGCCCACACCAAAAGGGATCCCCCCATCATCCATGACATGGCCACAGGCAGCCCACACCACAAGGGACCCTCCATCACCCATGACCATGGCCACAAGCACCCTACACCACAAGGGACCACCCCATAACCCCTAACCATGACCGCAGGCAGCCCACACCACAAGGGACCCACCCATCAACTGTGACCATGGCAGCAGGCAGCCCACACCACAAGGGACCCCCATGACCCAGGACAATGGCCACAGGCAGTCCACATGGCACCATACACCGCATGGAGGCCCGACTCATGTCCCCCCACCCCACCAGTGATGGCAACCTGCAGGCAGGCCCTGACTCATGTCCCCCACCCTACCAGTGACAGCAACCTGCAGGCAGGCCCCAACTCATGCCCCCCCACCCCACCAGTGAAGGCAACCTGCAGGCAGGCCACGACTCATGGCCCCCACCAAACACATTGTCACAACATAGAATCATGTAGCAAATGTCCACCCAAATGCCACCCCATGCTGCCCCCCCACCTCAGTGCATCTCCACACCCATCAATTGACCCCACTTCACAGTACTGGCCCCATGGCATGGCATTCACCAAAGCACACATGCATGCACCCATATACATGTCCAACATAGCCACAAGGCAGTGACACATGACAGAGCAAATGGCGATTGACACATGCACCAAACAATTGAGAGCAGACAACACTCAGATTGGACTAAATAAAAATGCATAATAAAAAAAAGGAAATACACCAAAAAAATGAGAATGTAAATGAAATGAACGTAAACGAATTGAAATGAAAAAATCCAAATGAACATGAAAATCCAAAAAAGAGAAAAAACCTGAAAGCGGTCCTTGTCCAAAGTAAAGTTTGCAGTTCCAAAGGAAAAAAAGAATGAACCATTACTCCATGGCAAAATAAAAGCCACACAACTATATACAGGAAAAGAAAAAGGGTCCATGATCCCAAAAGGCTTAATGAATCTTAAAAGCACCCTATAAAAAACAACTTTGTAGAAAAAGTGGAGCAATGTCCATGGACTCCAAAGAAAAAAGAAAAAGAAAGGAAACCTAACACTAAATAACTATTTACAATGGCGGCGGGCTAGTCTTAGGGCTCACCATTGTTATCAAGAGTTTTGGCCAGGGCATCATCGAACTCCGTGTCTATAGCCAGGAGGCAGGACTGTGCTCTATCCTTGAAGGCTCATAGGGATGCCGCCATGATCTCCGCCAACTCCCTGCAAGTCTCCTTGAGGAACTCTGCCTGCCTTTCTGCCAGCCACATGGAGTTCTCCGCCCTGACCATGGTGAGCCGTGCCCTCTCTGCCCGCCGCCACTCTGCACCTATTTGCCGGCCCATCTGCTGCCACACGGAAGACGCCCTTTGTCCAGGGTCCTCCTGCCCTTTGGCTGATGCCTGCCCCTTGATGTAGTTGGCCCCGAGTCCTGACGCCTCCTACGTTGAGCCTGCTGCTGCCTTGATGCCATCTGCCTGTGCCACCACGACTGCCTCCGGGAAGATGGCATCCGTGGGGCCTTCGTGCACATACCCTGTTCGAAGGTACCTGCACAACCTTCATTGCCAGGGGTCCTGTTGCTGGGGTGACCCCCTCCGCTGAAGCTCCAACTCCCGACTGTGGCAGGGATGGGATCTCCACCAGCCTGGCCGCCGTGGATGTGGCAGGTTCACAGGGGGCCCTGGTGGCATCTGGGCCGGAAGATGGTATGGAGGAAGACTGGCACATAGTGGGTGAAGAGGAGTAGGGGGGTCGCAAGAGCGCCCAGCACATGGAGGAAACCCCTTACAATGAGCCATCCTAGCAAATTCAGGATGACACTCACCTGTTTGTGATGACGTGTGTTGTCCTATCAGGAAGCACGTACATCATCATGAATGACACGTGTGCACATCGCAACATCTACTAGGATGGGCTCAACCCTGTCACGGATTGCCCCGTCCGCAGGTAGAGGAATGTCAGTTGCCGTGGACTCCTCCCCTACCTGCGGACGGGCCTGGACTGAGGCATCCGTGCCCGTGTGCAGTGATGCAGTCTCAGTTTCAGGGACAGGATCAGGCACAAGCACCTCCACGGGGACCTGTGCTGCCTCCCTGCCCCTGCCCCTGGACTGCACCACTTGCCACAAGTGGCAACACCCCCTACAGGCCCCATGTGCGGGTCTTATGCAGCCTCCTCCTCCTCCTCAACCACCACCGACCTGGATGCCTCTGCACCGTCTTCTGCACTGTCCTGCCCCTGTGGGGGCTCACCTGCCCCTTCCACTGCTGAGGAGCCCACTACCAACCTCGCCCTCTTGGGCCTCCCCTCGGCAGCTGCGGCCGCAGATGCGGCACCAGTCCCCTTCCTTCCGGAAGATGATGTAACCTGGGAGGGTGACTGGGTCTTGCGTCTCTGGCTGGTGGAGCCATCCCCGCCGCTTTGCTGCACAGCGCCATCTCTGCCCTCTACAGAATCGGTCTTCTCGCGGGTGCCGCTAAGAATGCCTGGTTTTACCAGATGTCCTTAGCGGGTCCCGCGAGCAGACCTCGTAATGAGGCGGTAGAGGGCTAATGGTGCCGGCAGCTCTACCAGCGCAGTTAACCCTCTACCGCCTTCCTCATAATGAGGCCCACTCAACACAAGCATCAGGGTAGTGAACAGTAGTCTGCTAGCCACAAAGCAAATGCACATGAGTGGCACTGCCAAACGTCACAACCAGCATTACCCTCCACAACACTTGGGTCAGTGCAAGCAAAACACATCCTCAAACAAGCATGGCACGTGCAATAGACAATTTCATCCATGTCCAAGGCACTGTGGGAACATCAGAAGGGGGGCTGAACCTTACATGCATCATCGGACATGCAATCAGATGCACACACACCACCGGACAGTCAAGCATCTGGCCATGTCTACCTCCTGTCACAGAGCACTCATTGGCAACTGTGCAGCATCAGTCAATCATGCATCGAGATGGACATGTGTTATGCATCCATGGCGATTCCCAGTCACACACTCACCACTCAGAGACACGCACATGTACACCGTGCATGTCCATGAGGGTGAAATAAGCATCCATGTATAAAACATGGCCGAGTACAGACACAGGCATGCAAACATGTGTGCGTCGTCACATGCTGGTGCACATTATGCATTGCAACACAGACACCATTGATGTGAAACACGCTTGACTGGACTCAACTGCAGCACCGTCACGTCCCTGCACACAAACATCTATATATGGGGCATGCCAGACACACGGCCGAGGTGCCCACTCCTGCAAGAACACATGGACACTTACCACTCGACTCCAGACGGGTCTGCAACTGGAGGATCTGGTGGTTAAGCGCTGGGCATGTGCGTTCCGGGACCCGCATCTGGATATTGCACAACTGGTCCCAGCACCCCACGAGCCACAACGAGGCACTGGGCCTTGCTGTGGGTCCTGGACCTGAAGTCCTCCCAGCGCTTCAGGATGCATTGGTAGTCGCGGGATGCCACCCCACCATGTTGATGGCATCCATGATGTCCGACCAGATCCCGCTCCGTCCTTCCTTGTCGAGGCACGATGACGAGAAGAGGGCATCATAATGCCCCAGGACTTGCTCGACCAGGATGCCAACTTCATTGGCATTGAAGCTGGCAGCCCTCTGCCTCTCTGACTGGGGGTTGACACTAGCCCCGGATGGTGTTTAATCCGACATGGCAACCCCAGAGGCAGGTGTGGGTGGGCAACTTGGTCCTGGGGCTGGGCTGTGGAATGATGGTACAGCAGTTGGGAGCCTTCTGTATCAGCAGAGGTGGTCGCAGCAAGTGGACATCTGGCAATGTCTTCTGTGCAGGTACCAAATAGCAGGGCATGTTGGCAGCAGGCTGGCTGGCAGTAGAAGTTGGCTTGTAGAAGGTTGCTTGGGGCTTTGGGAGGCAGATAAATGGCCTTCTGGGCAGGAGCGTGGTCTTCCATGTGTAGTTGCATGACCAGCTTGATGCAGAGTAACTCCGCACGTGACAAAACAGTGCGTTAGCATGAAATTCGAGGAAAGGCCCTTAGCGCGTAAGGGCATAAGTGACGTAATGCGCATGGGCGTTGCCTTCGGTACGGGTTAAAGGTACGCACGGGACAACAGTTTGCTGGATTGCAGAACCTGATACAATGGATAGTCCTGGATTTGTTATCATTCTGGCATCATTAGTCTCTTATGGAATCATTAGACTCACTGTTAGAGAATCATTACTCTTTATTACAGAACCATTATCCATTATTACCCATTCAGGAATCATTGCATCCTGTTTAGTTATCCATCATATATTCTGATTAGTACTGACTAGTAACATTACACTATCCACAATTATTCTGCCACATATAGGTAGCATTTGCATTTGCTTATAGACTGACACACTGTCACATTTGCCATGTAGAGCCATTTAGAGACATGTTATACTTGTAGAGACACATGTAGAAACTGTTATGTATTTTGTATGCATGTAGAGAGACACACATGCATTGCACTTAGAATATGATTTGAGCATATAGATAGCGCTTGGGTTTGCGAGAGAAAGAGTAAACACTAGAAAGCATGTAGCTGGCTCCTAGGCCATATTGAAATAGACACAGAAGCGCCGCGGCACTGCGAAGATGTTATGGTACAGTGTGAGGAGAGGAATAGTAAACAGTTTCTTGGCCGAGACAGATAAAACGTCCCTTGGACCAATGGAAGGTGAAGGAGCCTTATCAGCATGGCTCTGAGCTTCGCAGAGACAGAAAATGTGGGGGCGAGGCAACAGAGAAGCTGTTGCATGTGAGAGGGAGAGTCTGCTTTTGCAAGGAGAGACATGTACAAGAGAAGCTAACAGTGGAATGAATGGAGAAATAGGAGGAATAGATGGTGTATTGCAGGCACCGCAGACAGAAGGCCAGAGAGAGATATGCTTTGAAATGTCACATTGACAAAGAACACGACAAGAACACGAAGTGAACGTACATGCAAACACAGACTTTCAGGCATTGCTCATATTTAGAAATGCTGACAGAGAAAGAGATATTCTTAGCTTAGAGAATGAAGTAACCGTATGGATTTGTATACATCATGCAATAGTATAACCAGAGGTGAAGAAAGGGGAGTTTTTAGATGTTGATGGAGTTCGATGAGAGAGAGATGTTTTGGTGTGGCAGTAATGCAGCCTTGGCAGACCAGCTTGGGAGAGATTGAGAGCTTGGTAAAGGCTTGAGGCAGTTTGAGTGAGCTGACTGGCTGGTTGCAGAGTAGCGGGAGTGGAGAGCTTGCACAGAGCAAGAGGGGAGCATTGCTGAAAAATACATGGGTACATGGGGGAATTAGAACAGGCTCACACAAAGAGCTTTGGGTTTGGGAAAGGGGAAATCAAACAGGGATTGTCAGCGAGAGAGAGAGTGAAGTATTGTGTGGAATGGAGAGGAATGCTGAATGCTGGCACTTGCCATATATATATATTGCATTAGACACTGATAGATCCAGCTACTCACAGGAATGCATTAGAAGCCTGCAAGGCTTATAGTTATCCACTGCATGGAAGATTTGCACCAAAAGTATAAAAGAAGCAAATTCGATATTTGCATAGTTTAGTAGTGCTTGCATCATCATCATGCCTTGTTATGTATGAATACATGTATTCTATTGTTATAATTGAATCGATTAATGTATTTTCTTTGTATCTTATGTTATTGTGTCTATAGGTGTATGTTAGGAGTAATCTAGAAGTAACACAGTGCACAAAGGCCCTGAGATATGAAAGCAGGGGAGGCATAGTGATACATACCCCCCTAGGAGATTGTCTAAGATTGTCTAAGACCAGTGCATTGTTGCCTAAGGGTGTCATGAACCTCCGCCTGTGTCAGTTCTGGACTTCGTGGTCCCTGACCCATAGAGGACTGAATGCAGTAATCCTTCCAACATGGCCGCCTGATACGGAATGCAGCTTGCCAGTCTTTGCGCTCCACGCTTGGCGCACTACTAAACAGACAAGCCCCCGTGGCCTTGTGTGTCTCAACGCTACCGCTCTCTGTAGTTGGACGTGTGCTGCCGTGGTTCAATCGGGGCTACTTCCTGAAACCTGTTTCCCGGTTCCTTGAATCCTCCTCCTTTCCTTCCTTGGCTCAAACTTCCTCCTAACTTCCTGGATTTTCGCCTGTGCTCAAGTCACGGCGTTCTGTACCTCTGCGTGCAGACATTGTTCCTTCCTGGATCCGTCCTGGACAATCTGAACATATCACGCTGGAATCCGAAGACCCGCACACTGGCTTATACAAATCACAGACAGTGCGAAAGAAATCACCAAAGAAGGTCGCAAGCAATCAGGAAAAACAGGTGAGAAGTGGAGAGACTTGTGACAAAGGGGGGCTAGACCGTGATAGGATTTGTTTTAGGACTAATAGTATGTGCTTTTTGTGGAGACAGACGCGTGTGTTTCTTCTACTTGGGGGTTCACACACGACATCTTCACAACGTTTAGAGTTTGTACTTCTTGTCTTTGTGTGGGAGTTGCCTGCGTAAACATGTGCATGTGTTTTTCTTTTCCATGCAAGGCAGACAGTGAGTTGTGCATGCTTATTTTTCGCACTGTGGTTCCCCTGTGTGTCGCGTACCCAGTTTTTGAGGTGAGAGTAGCCTGTGTGTTCCACGTGTATGCTTTTTTTGTGTCCCTGGGTGCCACGGTGTACAATGGGAGGTTTATTTCGCACATGTGGGCTACCGGAGGTTGCATGCACATTTGTTTAAATTTTTGTGTAGTGCCTGAGCATTGCATTAACTGTCTTTTTTCACCAGGGATCACAGACAGCCTTGCAGGAGCACAGGGGTGCATCTACCATCACATACCCTGCCCCTTTCAACCCAATTAACCAGAACAATTGTTGTGTGCCCCTACCATTGGCAATAGTCCATCTGTGTCATGGTTGGGAGGCCACCAAAAGGTAAGGGCAGAAAAGCTGGGCGACCTCCCAGGGCTGGGCATGGTGGGGTACGTGGGCGGGGTGGCCAGGGAGTCCAAGGAGGCCAAGGTGGACGTGGAGGGGGATGTTGCAGGCTGTTCCACAGGGGCAGGATGTCCAGCCACATACTGGGACAGCCATGCCACCACCCCAGCGCCTCAGGGAGATGCTGCTGCTGCAGACATCCCCAGAGCACAGCTGACCCCACAGCCAGTGTCATCTAGGCCACCAGGTTGTGAAAGCTGCAGGATCAGCTGCGGCAACCACCACCCATGCTTGTGGTCAGTCACCGCAGGCTGCCTCGGCACAGGAGGACTCCCTGTCATATTTTCAGGTCAGGAATGCCAAGCCACATGTGCCGAGGGTAGATGTGACCATCTCAGTGGTCAGTGGTGACATCTGCTGCCCCGAGAAGCCAGGTGGTAGGAGCTGCAGGGGCAGATGTGATGCAGCCAACACCACCACAGCAGTGAGTCTGCCAGCCAGGACTGTGTTGGTCTCAGCCCTTGGCACTGAGGCAGTTGTGCTGCTGGGTCCTGGCAACATCACCCAGCTGCCAATTACTCAATCCAGGCCATCCGTCCTCATACCAATGACTACTCCCATTGGCAAGTCCACCAAAGCCACTGCTCCTACTGACCAGAGCAGCATTAGCCACTCAAAGGCCGCACAACCAGCCAAGAGGAGGAAGTATGCTTCTGTGCAAGAGGCTGGGACACCAGACACGGCTCTCGCATTCGGCATGGCAAGGAAGAAGTCTTTCAATAAAGTGGAACTGGACTTCCTTGTGAGCTATGTGTCGGCACACAAATGCAATATGCAGGTGGGCTCAGGGTGCCATACTACACCTGCCCAGCATCAGGTCCACTGGCAGTGCATTGCAGAATGTTTCAGTGCCATGGGATATGAGAGGTGCAGAGCTCAGGATTGCTACAAGTGTTGGACTGACCTCTGGCGCTGTACAAAACAAAAGCGAGACTCTAATTATGCCCTTACTCTGGTGACTGGCAGTGGGCCACCACCAGAGGAGGATGAACTCACTCCGCACGAGGAAATCACTACTGAGTTCATTTATCAGGGATTTAGCCAGGGAGTGGGAGAGATGCTGGATTATGATGCAATGTCCGGTGAGTGTTGATGCTTGTGTGTCCAGTCCATGTGTGTGTTGCTTGAGTGATGTGTTGTGATTGACTACCAGTTCAGATTATGTATTCATGAGTGCCATGTGTGACACATGCAATGCATGACTGATGCATGTTTGTAGTGATACAGTCTACATGCAGGCCATGTGCTGCACACGGGGGCAGTCCACATCACCACACATGCACCCTACTTACATGCAAGTCACTTGGCAGTCTCTCCTGTACAGGTTTGTGCTCACTGACATGTTTGCATGTAGCCTGTGGTGTTGTTCCACTCAACACTCGGCCTATGTCGTCAAATGACTGACGGCTATGTAAGGTCACCCTGCAAGCTGCTCCTCCTCACGGGCATGCTTGCTTGCCTCTCCACCACCCTGAAGCTCACTATCTCCATGGTACTGGTATATTCTGTGTTGGACTACTGCAATGGCCTCTTCCCCATTCCTGTGTACGTGCACACTTCCCTCTGCAACCCTGCCAAACCCGTACTGTGGGGTACATCCTTTGTCCTTGATGCAGGGTGTCTCACTTGGACCGTGCAGATGGCACAGGCTCAGAGTGGACATGAGTGTTCATTCATGGACCATGTGCATTCCCTGCAAGCCCCTATGGGTCCGTGGAAGGCTACTCATTGTACTACATCTCCGGTATTTGATCTGTCTCATGGTATTTGGTCATCCATTTAATGCTCACTCAGGGTCACTTCCTCTTCACGCACATGTTTAGGGAGCCCTTGTCTGTGTTGTACACAGACCTCCCTCTGTTACAGCCACCCTGCCTCTAGGCAACTGGTGCTGTGGCTTCTGCATGTATGGATGTACTTCTGATAATTCCTCATGTGTCCTGCTCTCTGTCCCCCTCTCATCTGCTGTAGTCTCAGTTGACTGAGATGATGCAATTGACACTTGCCAACACTGTCTGCAACTACAGAGTACTCTGGTCAGCCATTCAGAGCCATGCACTGCCTCCCTGCCATTCCCCGGAGGGTGGTGGAGGGGGTTTCACTGTATCCCTACAACCCAGTGCCAACACTTTGTACATGATGACTGCCCTTGCACTTACACTGCTGTCATGTCACATCATTGAGAGCACTACATTTTTGTTCATGTTGATAGTTGAGGCCATACACATGTACTGCACTGCACCCACTCACTTCTGAGCTATGTTTCACCCTTCAACATGCCTTTTCACTTGTGTGATGTCAAAGTGACCTGGCATGTATGCATCCATGTGCCTCCTTTCACTGAATTTTAATACACTTGCGTTGTTGCATCCTGTAACACATGCACTTTTTTGGATTTTTTTATTTTCTTATAGTGCATGTTGTCATGCATTTTACATAAGTCATGGACAGTTCTATTTAACTTACTGTTGTGGCTATTTGGGACATCTGCCATGGCTATGCTATGTGCCATCTCTTTTTTGCCATCTGTCATTTTGGGCTAAGATCTATGCATGCCAGGAGGTTGCGTGTGATGCAGGTGATATGCAACATGCAGTACATGTGTGGCCTTCACATTTGACATGCATCCATGTCTGCTTTCAGGGTCCCCTTCCATTTCATTGACACTGCATGCATTCCAGAGTTTGTGTCGTGTGTGACATGGCTACTTCATGTGTTGGCTATCAATATTGTGATGTCTATGTGTGTGGTATGTGCTGCTGACATGTGTGCTCATGTGTTTTTTTATTTTGTTACAGGTGATGAGGCACCGAAAGCAGAGGAGGAGGAGATGGCAGACAGGGTGGAGGGTTCAAGTCAACAACCATGCACCAGTGGTGGTCATGGTGTTGTAGGCTGCGAACATCCATTGGTGCTCCAGGCCATCCTGACCAGGCCTGCCTCTGGGTACAACTCTGAGGATCTCTTTGACTCTGATGTTGAATCGGATGGTCATCAATCCATGCCGTCGATGGTGAGTGATTCTGTAGTGGATGCTGTTCTCCCCTCCACACCTGCAGTGGGGGTAGACCCCTCAAGGGGCCAGTCCATGTTGGAATGTCCGCCTGTGGTGGTTACGGGTGCAGGGTCACACTCCACACCAGCTGCTCCTGTTCCTGGGGCAGATGATCAATGGAGGAATGTAGCCCTGCAGCCACAGGCAGTGCCAGCACAGCAAGGACCACGTCTCCATGGGCCCAACAAGTATGGTGTCCAGCAACACGGTGGCCGTGCGCCACCGGGGAACTTTGGGTGGGAGCATGCCATGTATGCCATAGCACAGTAACAGGGGGGAGAGATTGAGATGTTGGCTCAAGGTATGGAACGTGTGGGCGATTCCATTCTCCCTCCTGATAGGCAGGTGGAGCTCCAGCAGCAAGCAACGCAGTCCACGTGCTGCTCACTCAGGTTGGACACGGCAGCCTCCAACAGGGCCTACCGGGCTGAACTGGTGGACCACACACAGCTATTGCTGCTGAGGCACAGGCTCACAGGGAAGCCCTGAGGGAAGATAACACCTCCCTCAGAACTACTCTGGCTACACTCATTATGGGCCAGGGGACACAGGCAGAACAGAGGATGGAGCAGCTAGAACGCACCATTTTGGCTGAACTCCATGCAAGCCAGGAGGAGATCCGTCTGTCATGTGAGGCCTTGCTGGCAGAACTCTATGCTACACATGAGTACTTGCAGGAGGAACTCTGTGTTTCACGTGAGGTGCTGCATGGGGACCTCCATGCCATATTCCTGCAGAACCAGGCTTACCAAGCCTGCATGCTTGCTGTCATTGACGGGCTTCCTGGGGCTATGCGTGGTGAGGCACCTGTACCATGTGCACCTCCTGATGTACAACCAAAGGGTGATGACGATGACATATCTCTCACTCATGTCGGGCCGTCGAGACCATGAGCCCATGGAGTATTTTTTTTGTCTCAACATCATCGCATGTGGGTGTTGAGGTGCACCCTGCACCTCCCCCCTCCTGGGTGCCACCCGGGCCCACTATCGCCAATTTTATTTTTTGTTTATTGTGTAATTATGTTAGAGTGTGTTGCTATGTGGCATCCACTGTGTGTTCCGGCTGGACCCATACAGGCTTGTCTCATGTTTGTGTTTGTCGCCTGAGTCCAGACACATATGCCACTCCTGCTTCCCCTTTCCATGGGCTTGCAAGGATGACACTGTGTGACAGTAACTTACCCATAGGCATTGGACTTCTGTCTTATCTGTGGCCAGTCTGAAGTCCATCTTGTGTATGCACCCTTAGTGGGGATTCATGATGGTTTCTCCAGTGCATGGTTGGATATGCATTTTTATATTGTTGACTGTGCATGATTTCATTTTGCTCATTTTGCTTATTCATGTATTGCCTTGACTGTATACATTGTTGATGCACTTCATGCTGTATGCGGTCCCATGCCTCCTTTAGCTGTCGAAGCCACTCTCATGATGGTAGGGGGACATGTGGTGGCAATGTCACATTGAGGCGCTTGTGCTATGATGTTTCCTCACTGTCTGACATTGTCACTGTTGGGTCCTGTGTTCATGATATGTTATGCTGGTAAATTAATAGTTCTGTGTTGGTTTTGCTAATGATGTGGCATGGGATCGGCAATATGCTTCCATTGCAGATGTGTCCACAACGGAGTAGTTCACATGGAAAATGTACGCAACACTGAAGGTTCATGCATTTCCCAATCTAACATGCATTTAATAGCCCTGCAAACACACCCCCAAAAAAAAACGCAGCACACCCCCAACCACACCCCAACACCATCCCAACATCCACCCACTCACACATTACTTGCCTTCTGAGACATCATGTGTTCCTGCTGCACAAGTTCACATTGACTTTCGTGATCTTTGTTTTTTTTATGCAGCTGCAGGGGTTTCAAGGCCGCAAACACCACTCACTGTACTGTGTTGTGTAGTGAGCGGGGAGTTGCGGGTGCTGTGGGAACAACCCCACAGCACCCGCATTTTCTTTTCTTTTTTGGGATTCCCTGAAATGCATGCCACCAAAGGTTCGAGGTTGTGGTATTCACACCTTTGGTGGCATGCATTTACGTACTTTTAGAATATGTCTGATATTTTTGCTCACTCTTTTCTTCAGAGTCTGTGTAAGAGGGGATTGTCTGTGGCTTGTTTCCATTTGTGACACATGCTACCACAATGATCCTGCACAATACTGGGGGCACATATAGTAGCTGCCCACCAGAGTGGCCAAGGGAGTGGAAGTGTGATTTCAGCACTCTGAATGTGCACTCCACCACTATGCCCCTGGTTGCAATATGGGCTGTGTTGTATCTTACCTGGGGTGGCGTGGTGGGGTTCCATATTGGCATCATCACATAGGTGCTCAGAGGGTAGGCACTGTCCCCTGGGGAGGTGATAATAGTGCTCATTAGTTGGGTGCATTTATCTGTGTGTGACATGCATACATGTGCACAGACATTTCTACTCACCAATGAGCCATGTGTTGCCATGCCACCCAGCTTCCAGGTCCCAGTGTAGGGCTGATATTCTGAATATGAAACTGTCATGGGTGGACCCGGGATAGTTTGCATAGGCAGAGGTGATGATTCCCTTGGCATTGCATACAACCTGCACGTTGATGGAATGCTAGTGCTTGTGGTTGTGATAGATGTGCTCAGTGACCCTAGGTGGACTTAGGGCCACATGGGTGGAATCAATGGCACCAATCACTTTGGGGAAGTGTGCCACCCCTAAAAGACCTGGAACATGGCCTGCCTTTCTGCGGGTGTTCTGGCATGTATATGTGCCTGCGGACTGAGGGGCATGTAGTCATGATTGCCAACACCTGGTGTAGGCAGCGTGACTGCGTGGCCTGTGAGACACCCCCAACTATGGCAGTTGTCTGCTGAAATGACCCAGTTGCCAAAAAATGCAGGACATTGAGCACCTTTTCCAACGGGCTCACTGCACAAGGTCATTGATGTGAGGTCATCATCCCACTCAGTGACCAGGTCTAGGATCATATGAGGTGGAAACCTATACCTGCCATAGACCCGGTCATCAGGCATCCAAAAAAAGCTGGTCCTGTGTAAGTAAGAAAGTGCAGGGCCTGGCTATTCTCCTCCTCCTGTGGTGTCCCACGATCACTGCTATGAGAAATGGGACATTCATCGTAGCGGTATATGCTTGTTTGTTGTTTGCGCCCACTTTTATTCTGTGTGGTGGTGCTACCGCCTGCTTTTGCATGGTGGACATGTTTCCAGCTTTGCGCATCTTTTGACTTGCGCAGGTTTGTCCTGTTCAATTCCATGAATATGTGTTGTTAGCGCATGTGTGGGCATTGCAGGGATTTTGCTGCTGCGGTGATTTTGTCATATGGCATGGTTGTAGCCATGTTGACACACTGCAGCGTGTGACTGGTATGTTTATCAACACGGATACGAGTCATGTTTAGGCACTTAACTGATTTGCGCATTCTAATTGGCTGCCACAGCGAGTGCAAAGACGCATAGCCGCATGAATGAAGCAAGACGTCCAATTGGATCATTTTGCATGCGTGGATTTCATCACACGGCATGGACATAGCCAAGTCAGTAAATCACAGCATGTGATTTGTCCGTTTCATGATGCTGTAAGGAGTCATGTGTAGGTGAGCAACCGCAGCACGTGATCTGATTTGCGGGTGCAACAGACACGAAGATGCATAGCCTTGTCTATGAAGCACAACATCTGATTGGGTAATTTCGCACATGCAGATTTTGTCACTTAGCATGGGTCTTGGTTTTGTTAAAAGTTTGATTTGATAATATGCTGATAATGGGGCTCTGTGTTTTTTTGTTGTTTTTTTACTGTATTTTTAAAAATGAAGTGGCCCTGCTTTATGTGTAGAAAATGAGTGCAAATAATTATTGGAAGTTGTTTATTAGGAAAGAAAGAAAGAAATTGAATTTTACTGAGGTGCATGATATTGAATCACAAAGTATACTTGTTGCATTCAAAATAAAAGAATGATCACAGAGCATTAGAAATGTGATGTTATCTACAGTGCTTGTTTAATCACTCATGGTGTCTGTTAAAGGGATTTTTGGGGTGATATAAAAAATGTGTTTGTTTTGAAAACATTTTTTTGCTGGTGTGGTGTGATTTGAAAATGTGTGTTTTAAAAAAGATATGGTTTGCTGAAGTTTGTTACTGTGTGGTTATGTACAAGAGAAAATACTTTGTGTTTGTTTGTTGTTTTGTGAAACCTAGTGTTTAATTTCATGAAAAATATATTTGATTGGTTTTACTTTTAAATATATATTCATAAAGAAGATAAGGATGGGATTAGTTGTGTGAAAAAGAAATGGAATGGATTTTTTGGTGCAAATTGCCCAAATAAATACAGGCGCAGTATGTGTGCAGCAATGCTATTTTAGTAGACAAATTAAAGCTTGTAACCTTTTGGGATGGTTTATTGGAAGTTTAGATGTGCAACAGTTTGAAATCGGAAACACACTTATTTTTTAATGTTCCTGTTTGTGTACTGCTAATTGATACACAAATACTGTTGGTTGCCAATGGCAGTTTACTGGGCATACTGGTTATTTATTACACAGAGTTAAGGCAAATATTTAGCGTGCCCATAGTTACATAGTTACAGGTTATGACAATTGTGAGGGCTTTAATAAAGACCTCGGGGCATTGTATTATTCAAGAATGCCCCCTTGGCTTTGGGCTTATTTCTATGCAAATTCCTATAATGTAAAAAAAAGAATAAGAATGTTTCTTTCGGTTCAAATTGCCCCAATAAATACAGATGCATTATGTGTTGAGGAATGCTATTTTAGGGTACAAAAGAAAATACACCACATACAGCATTTTGTAAGTCCATTCTTTAAATATGTGTCAAATGAAACTAACAATAATATTTTAAGGAACATATATCAGTCACCAAACAAATATAGTTTGTCTGCCTACTATAAATTGTTTATACAACCAACACAATTATTTTTAAAGTGTATTAAATCTTCAATGGTTTCAATATATTTGAAATATTTTCAGACAGATGAAGAAGTTATTGAAGTATGATGAATAATCAAACAAGAAGCACCACAACAACTACTCACAAAACTAATCCTGGATTAATAAAAATAATTAAAATGACTGTTAATTATTGTTGGAAAAGAAGTACAATCAATTAAAAAGGCTATTAAAGATTTAAGATAAATTATGGACAATAAAAATCAAATTGTGTAAGAAAACACAAAGAAGTTACTTTTTAATGTTCCATCACAAAAATTCCAAACATGATTTATGATAGATTATCTGGTGAAAGTCTTCTGGGATGATATTGTTTATAAATTGGACAAGATGGTCTGGCCCATAGTGGGCTGCAGCTTTTTATTACCAAGGTGTGGTCTTATATTTTTATTGTTGTTCTAAGCAGATGTTGTGCATAACTGTCCTCACCAATTAAAGGTGCTGCTAGCAACAGCTAGAGTCCTGAAATAGTGGGTGAACTGGAACCCTCTATTGGAAGAGTCATTGGAAAAGCTAGAGCGGTTCAGAAATGAGGCTTCATTTTTTGTGACTTTGTGTTTTCAGAGTTGTCATTTTCGTTATTTTATATTTTTCATCACTAGTTGGACATTTCAATATGTCTAACATTGCAATTAACATTTTAAAACAGTAAAAGGCTACCAACCATAGATTCTGGCCTTTACCATTTGATACAGATTTCAACTGTGTCCACTGTATATTATATACAGTGATAATGTACTAGCCATGAACTTTAGCACAATACTGGCCACTGGCCACAATCTTTGGCTGTTCCCACTATATATTCTAACATCTAAAGGGGCCACTAGCATGGCCTTTGACCTTGAGCAGTTTGTACATGTGTTGGCCTTGTCCACTGTTTGTTTTAAAACAATAAAATGCAATAAGCGATGGCCTTTGGACATGCCCACTGTGTATTATACAACACTAACTAGCCACTAGCTATAGCTTTTGGCTGTGCCCACTGTATATTATGTACACTAACTAGCCACTAGCCATGGTTTTGAACACAATACTAGCCAGTGGCTATGGCCTTTAGCTGTCCCGACTGTCAGGATAATTCATGGAATTAATGTGCACTGAAAAGGGGAGCGCAAGCGTGAAAATCACAGCGCACGCATGCTAAAGCCACGCACGCAGCCGTATGGCGATTCATGGAATGCGCTGCGCGTGTTTTCCATTGGATGTGCGCCAAATCTGTGGGTGGCGCACACGTCACTAAACGCGTGCGTGACGCGCATAGCGAAAGCGCACAATGTGTAGCGCGCACACAACAGAAGAGGGCAGAACACGGAGCGGAACACACGGAATGGGGAACAACACGTGAAAATGTGGGCGTTACGGGGGAAGTACCGCAGCTAAATCCACGCAACGCCCACGCACGCGCTAACAACACATATTCATGGAATCGAAAAGGGGAAACCCGTGTGCCACACAAGACGCTCTAATCCGGAAACAGGTACGCCAGCAGGAAGCAGGCCTAAGCGGCCCCGCGCAGCATAAAAGTGTGCGCAAAGAACAAACAAGCTCATACGCTACAATGAATATACCGTTCCTCGCAGCAGTGCTCGTGGGACACCACAGGAGGAGGAGGATAGCCAGGCCCCGCATTTTTTTACCCAGAACTAGCCTTTTTGGGATGCCTGATGACCAGGTCTATGGGAGGTACCAGTTTCCACCAAAAATAATCCCAGAACTGGTTGCTGAGTGGGAGGATGACCTCACATCACCAACCCTGTGCTCCCAAGCACTAAGTCCCTTGGAAAAGGTGCTCAATGTACTGCATTTCTTGGCTACCTGGTCATTTAAGCGGACAAGTGCCATAGTTGGGGGTGTCTCACAGGCCATGTAGTCACGCTGCCTACACAGGTGTTGGCGATCATGACTGCACGCCCCTCAGTCTGCAGGCACATATACATGCCGAGAACACCAGCAGAAAGGCAGGCCATGGTCCAGGACTTTTACGGGGTGGCACACTTCCCCAAAGTTCTAGGTGCCATTGATTGCACCCATGTAGCTCTACGCCCACCCAGGGCCACTGAGCACATCTATCGAAACCGCAAGCACTGGCATTCCATCAACGTGCAGGTTGTATGTGATGCCAAGGGAATCATCACCTCAGTACATGCCAACTATTCGGGGTCCAGCCATGATAGTTTCATATTCAGAATGTCACCCCTAAACCGGGACCTGGAAGCTGGGAGGCATGGTGACACATGGCTCATTGGTGTGTAAAAATGCCTCTGCACATGCATGCATGTCAGACACTGAGAAATTGTTAAACCCAACTAATGATAACCATTATCACCTCCCAGGGGACAGTGCCTACCTTCTGAGCACCTACATGATGACGCCAATATGGATCCTCACCACACCACCCGAGGTAAGATACAACACAGCCCATGTTGCAACCCGGGGAATAGTGGAGCGCACATTCGGAGTGCTGAAGTCATGTTTTCGCTCCCTTGACCGCTCTGGTGGCCAGCTGCTATAAGCGCCCCCAGTAGTGTGCAGGATCATAGTGGCAGCATGTGTCCTTCACAATGTTGCAACCCAGCGGGGCATGTCAGTGGACATGGTGGTGCCCCCACATCCCCAACCACATGCACGGGCACTGCGCATGGGAGGGGAAAGTGCACATGGTGAGGCAGCCTGTACCCAGCTTGGCACATACCAGCTGACAATTGATGATGATGATGATAAAAGGGACAGTCAACTGTCACAACCATACCACCCTGAGATTGTTTTCCTGGAAGTGCTACATTGTGTGCATCCGTAGCTACTTAAACAGACCCAATGCTGTGTGAGTAAAAGGCACACATTCATGCAGCATGAAGGACTACCCCTTTGCAAAATAGTACACCCAAAAAGTGTCATGTAACCCACCCCCTCCTTAACCCAATCTCAGCTACCCAACACACCATGGTATGGCATGCTATGTGAAAGCAACCAAATGAATGCACAACACATGACACAAGTGTCACAAAGTGCACCGTCCCAAATGGAAAGAGGCCAGCGACAATTCCCTCTCACTAATGAAAAAGAAACAGCACACATGAACAAATACTTACCAGCAAGGCAATACATTAGTGTCACAACCTGACAAAGGCAGCACATTGACCCAGTCCATCTTCAGTGTGTTGCTGGTAGGCAAATGTGGCAGTGTACTGCATACAACATGAACTGCATCTGCAATGGAGACTGGCTCATTAAGACATGAAGAAGCTACATGCATATATCCAAAATGTCCTGTATGTAATACAATATACAAATCAACCATGCAGTGGAGAAATCGTCACCAATCCCCACTAGGGGTGCATAAACAGTTTGGACTACAGACTGCCCACACAACTCATGGAAGCCCAATGCTTCTGTGTAAGTCACTGTCACTTGGTCACACCCTTGCGAGCCCATGGAAAGGGGACGCAGGAGTGGCATGTGCGTCAGGAAACCAGGTTTCAAACCCAAACACAGGACAAGCCTGCATATGCCAAGCTTGAACACACAGTGGATGCCTACGGGAGCCACACAAAGCAACACATGTACCATGAATTTACAATCTGAAGGAAAATAGTTATAAACCAAAAAGGAAATGCAAATAAAAAATGAAATTAAAAATAAGAAAAAAATGAAAATGAAAAGTAAACAAAATAAATCAAATAAATCATAAAAAATCAAAACAATAATGAAACTAAAAAAGAAAAAACAAAATAAAAATGAAAATGAAAAAATCAAAGGAAACAATACATTAAAATGAAAATGATAAACTGAAAAAATAAAAATAAAAAATAAAAATCAAAAAAGAAATTCCATTTCTAATTTTCAATTCGTAATCAAATATGAAAAGCCAAAAAGAAAAAGAAAATTAAAAATCAAAAATGTTGTCAAAGAGAAAAATGAAAAAGAAAAATCAAAAATGCCCATGTGTCAACCGGGGGGGGGCACCCAGGAGGGAGGAGGTACAGGGTGCACGGCTATGCTATAGTGGGTAACTGCTGTTGCTGTCATCACCCTCTGGTGGTACATTAGAAGGTGCAAGTGGTATGGGAGGCAGACCACACAAAGCCCTGGCATGCTCCTCCATGGCAGCAAGCATGTGGGTCTGAAAGGTTTGGTTCTGCATGATGATGGTACGGAGATCCCCATGCAGCACCTCACAGGTAGCACAGATTTCTGACTGCAAGGCCTCGCGTGATGCCCGGATCTCCTCACGGGCTGCCTGGAGCTCAGGTGAGATTGTGCGTGTTAGCTGCTCCAGCTGCTGTTCTGACCTCCTACTCTGGGACACCTCAAGTGCACCCAGGGTATCTTTGAGGGGCCTGTGTTCTAACCTCAGGGCATCCCTGTGGGCCTGTGACTCTGCAGATATGTCTGTGCGCAGAGTCTCCAGTACAGCCTGTCAGTCCCTGTTGGATGCCAACATGTCTTCCCTGTGTGAGCGGCACATGGACTCTGTTGCCTGCTGTTGTAGCTCCACCTGCCTTTCAGGGGGGAGAATGGAAGGGGCCACCTTATCCACGGCCTGAGCCATCATCTCACATGATGCCCCCTGTTGTGCTGCAATAGTATACATGGAGTTCTCCCACACAGTATTGCCTGGTGGTGCACGGCCACTGCGCTGGCGGGCACCACACCTGTTTGAGGCAAGGTGATGTACACCTTGCTGTGCTGGCACTGCCTGAGGCTGCAGGACTGCATTCCTCCTTTGATCTGCTGGCCCAGGAACAGGAGCAAATATAGTGGAGTTTGACCCTGCATCCATGACCACCACAGGCGGACATTCCAACACTGAATGCCCCATAGAGGGGTCTACCCCAAGTGCAGGTGGGTTGGACATAACAGCATCCCTGCCAAAAACATTCACCTGTGATGGGACATTTGTCTCAATGTCAGATTCAGCACCTGAGGCATAGAGGCCTTCGGAGGTGTACCCAGAGACACCCGTGGACAGGATGGTCTGTAGGACTAATAGATTTTCACCCACCACCACCCCACGTCCTCCACTGGTGCCTGGTTGCAGCTGTGAGTACTCCTGCCCCTGCGCCATCTCCTCCTCAACAGCATCTAGTGCCTCATCACCTGCACAAACATAAAAGAAAAGTAATGAAGACAGGCATGAACAGCATAGCCGACACTCATAGGCATCATAATGTACACATCGAATACATAAATGACACATGTTATACATTACACTAACTCTGGCATGCATGCACTGGAAATGAAGTGGAAGGGGACCCTAAAAGCCGACACTGAGGACTCCAAGATGGGAAAGCAACACATGTGCTGCATGCTGCATAGCTCCTGCATCACACATTAGCCTGTGAGTGGAATGGACAATCCACATATATGACACATGCCAGCACACATATGGCACGTAGCATAGCCATGGCAGATTTGACAAGGACACCCATATGGTAGGAAATCAGTACTGTCCCTCATCCATGTGAGATGGACATCATGAAATAGGACATGCATAAGAGTGTGACAAAACATGCATGTGTGAAATGCTGCAACTAAGCCATTGTTTACTAATACAGTGATGGCAGGCACAAGGATACATGAATGGTTGGTCACTTGGACATAACAGAAGTCAATTGTCATGTTGAACATTCAAACAGGGCCCCGAAGTGATTGTGTGCAGAGCATGTGTACGTGCACAAAAGTCAATCAGCCTGATGGATGAAATCATTTCCATAATAAGTAAAGAAATGTGCGGCATTGTGGTGTTAAATCAATGTCTGAGGTATGGTGAATTTGGGGCAGAACTGCACAAAAATGTGTGTTTATCATGCAAATTATTCCATCAATCAGGCAGAATGAACAGGAAAACAGTATCAACAATGTTGTTGCATTATGGCAGTTGAAGGGCAAGTGCAGTAATCAGGTGCCAAGTGTAAACTGCGGTCAGAATGGATACTGTGAAACCCAAACCCATGGGCGGGGGATGGTTTTGAGGCACCACATGTGTGACCTATAGCAGTCATGAATGCACAGCCTCACCTGGCACTCAATCAGAACACATCACCCACGCAACATACACATGGTTTGCACACAGATGCATGGCCACTCAACGGACATTGCCTCAAGATCTGGTAGGTCTCCCACGCCTTGGATCTGATCCTCTGTGATAAAGCCTCCAGCGATTGACTCATGTTCTGTGAGTACTACCTCCTCTGGTGGAGACCCACTGCCAGTCACCAGAGTAGAGGCATGATTGGAAGCCAGCTTGTTTTTTGCTCTGCGTTTGAGGTCATTCCACCGCTTTGAGCAATCATCAGCTGTGCGCCTCACAAATCCAAGGGAACTAATCTGGTCCGCGATGCACTGCCAGTGGGCCCTACATTGAGCACTTGTAGTCTTGCACCCTGCAGTCACCAGCATTTCGCGGCCATGGGCTGACACGTAGCCCACAAGTGCGGCTAGTTCCACATCATTGAAACTCTGCTTCCTTGACGTGCCAGAGGGGTGAGCCATGTGTGGGGTCCCAGCCTGTTCCGCAAGAGCATGCTTCTTCCTCTTGAGAGGTGGTGCGGATCCTGAGTGGCTTACACCGCTCTGGTCAGTAGGGGCTGAAGCACAGGTGGACTGGGCAGTGGAAGTAGGCAAAGGTACGATGATCAAAGATCTCACTGCAGGCATTGGCTGCTAGGAGCTGTTGACAGGACCAACCTTGGTGTGATGGTCTGGGACCAACACTGTCCCGGCTGGGTGACTCAGAGCTGGGGTGGATTGAGCTGCAGCTGCCCCTGCAGCCTCCTCACCCTGGCTTCTTGGGGCAGCAGATGACATTGCTGCCCCAGATCCACGTGGCCTGGTGGCAGCAACTTTCACGGCCACACGTGGCTTTAACTTTGCGACACAGAAGTCAGCCTGTGAGTCATCCCGTGCCAGTTCGGTGAACAATATGGGCCAGGTTAACAGGGCCTGAGCTGGGATGGTGTCAGCTGCATCTCCCCCACACATTGGGGGGGCATAGGTGTACCTGATTGGTCCTTCACACACTGGCCTCTTGTGCCAACCAGCACATCCTGGCCACGTCCCCTACCAGGGACACCTCTTGTAGGTCGGCCACCTTTGCCTCCCTTTCCACGTAGTAGCCTCCCAACCATGGCACTGATGTTCTTGTGCGAATGGGAGGTGCAGTAAACAATTGTCCTGGGCAAATGGGGTGAAGGGGGCAGGGTACTAGATGGAATACGTACCCCTGTGCTCTAGCAAGGCTGTCTGTGACCCCTGGGGGAAGATGACGGGTCACGCAATGCTTAGGCACCCCAAAAACAAAATTTAATGTGCACGTGACCCCTGGTAGCCCACGTGCAAGGAATAAAGGACCTGCACTACGCTGTGGCACCCAGACACACAAAAATAAGTGTACATGTGGTACACGTAAACTACAATGACCTCAGAATGGGTATGCGACACACGGGGGCAACCACAGTTGAAAAATACATGCGCAACTCACTGTCTGCCTGGAAAAAGAATGTGAAAAAGACGTGCATGGGCGCGTTGGCACCACCCCTGCCAAAAGAAGAATTGAACGCTGTCTGAGTAAACAAGGAGTACGAACTGCAACCGTTGTGAAGTAATTGTGTGTGAACTGACAAGCAGTACAAGAATCACCTGCTCGGTCTCCACAAAAAGCACGTACAAGAAAATGGAATCCTACGCGTACCTTTTAACCCTGCCCAGATGTGCCACCGCGCTTACGTGCTAATGGCCTTTCTTCCAATTACACGCAGTGACACCTGGACATGCAGTTTTTGCACGTGTGAAATCACTATGCACCCATATGGAGGGAAACGCCCGTGCGTGTTACGTCACAGACGTTATGATGCACAAAGGGCCTTTCCTCTAATTACATGCTGATGTGCTGTATTTTCATGTGCCAATTCACTCCGTATCAAGCTGGCCACGCGACAGCACACAGAAGACCACGCTCCTGCCCAGAAGACCATTTTCCTGCCCCCAAGGGCCCCGAGCCGGCTCCCACCAGCCATCTGCTGCTGCCTGCCCGCCTGCTGGCCATGTGCCCTGCTATTCGGTACCTGAATGTTAGCCATTTGCAGAGGTCCAGTTGCTGTGACCACCCCTGCTGGAACAGAAGACTCCTGGCTGAAGTTCCATCGCTCCACAGCCAAGCACCAGGAACCAGTTGCCCACCCACACCTGTCTCAGGGGTTGCCAAGTTGGGGAAAACAACATCAGAGACCACTGGCAACCCATAGCCAGAGAGGCAGAGGGCTACCAGCTTCAGTGCCACAGAAGTTGGTATCCTGGTGGAGCAAGTCCTGGTGCATTATGATGCCCTCTTTGGAAGACCACTCGCTGACCATGAAGGATGGAAGAGGATCTGGAAGGACATCATGGCTGCCATCAACTAGGAGGGGGTGGCAGCCTGCACCATAGCACATGTCCGGAAGCGCTGGGAGGACTTCAGGTCCAGGACCCTCAGCAAGGGCCGGCGCCTCTTGGACACTGTGCATGCAGAGGGGTGTCGGGTCCACCTTACCAACAACCAGATGAGGGTACTGGAACGTATACACCCAGCTCTCCACCTCCAGGTCCTTCAGAGGCAGACCCGTCTGGAGTCGAGCGGTAAGTGTCCATGTGTACTGATTGGACACATTGCATGTTGAGGTGTGCCAGGAGTGTGCAGCTTGGGCATATGTCTGGAAAGGGCCATGTATGGATGTGTATGTGCAGGGATATGAGCCTGCCGAATGTGAGTCCAGTCATGTATGAGGCACATCAATGGTGTATGTGTTTAAATGCATGATGGCCAAATGGATGTGGGGATGCACACATGTTAGCATTTCTGTGTATATACTATGGCATGGTTGGGGTGTGACACATGGATGCTGGTTCCACCCTCATGTACGTGCTCGGTGTACATGTGCGTGTGTGTGTAATTGACATGTGTGCAACTATGATACACCCTGGATGCATGTAACACCGACATGTAAGAGTCTGATTGGCACATGTTACATAGTTGCCGATGATTACACTGTGATAGGTGGTGGAGAAGTACAGATGCATGTATGCCTGGTGGCTTGTGTGAATGTGTTCGGCACTCGCTGTGTTGCATGTGAAGTCAGGCTAACCTTCAGATGTTCATGATGTTGTATGTGTATGGATGCTACTGCCTGCTGCAACATTCCTGTTAATTTGCGCATGTGTGTGGGTTCAAATGATTCGTGTGTTGGGGAGTGTGATGCCATCTGTGAAGTTTGACACTGCCACTCATGTGCAAATGTCATGTGTGCATCAGACCATGCACGTCATTTCGAATACCTCATTGACCGTGTCGACCTACTAGGATGGGTCACCGGCCCTGGGTTCCTCTGTGTGCTGCATCTTCTACGGACTCCCTCCTCAACTGCACCCCATATGCGCCAGTCATCCTCTGTGCCATCCACCTACCAAAGAATCACCTGGGCACCATTTGGAGCTGCCCCTGACCCAGCAGCCAGGCTGCTGGAGGACACATCCCTGCCACAGACGGGAGTCGGATGTTCAGCCAGGGTGGCCACCCCGACAATTGAACCCAAGGAGGAGGAGGATGTGCAGGCATCGACAGGCAGGGCACATGCACGGCAGCAGCAGGCTCAAGGTGGGAGTGATGATGGCTCGGGGCCATCAACATCACAGGGGCAGGAATCGGCCAGAGGGCAGGAGGACTCTGGATTGGGAGTGTCTTCTGTGTGGCAGCGGTTGGGCCAGCGGATAGATGCAGAGCGGCGGCGGGAAGAGGAAGCATGGCTCACTATGGTCAGGGCGGAGAACTCCATGCGCAGGGCGTTGAGGCGGGCTGAGTGCCTCGAGGCAACTCGCAGGGAGTTGGAGTCCACCATGACTGCATCCCTGTGAGACCTTGAGGCCAGGGAAGAGGCTCGCCTCTGGGACATTGAAAAGGAGTTTGATGATGCCCTGGCCCGGAATATCAAAGAGTGAGCCGTAGGACTTGCCTGCCGCCTTTGTACATAGTTCTTTAGTGTTAGGTTTCCTTTGTTTTTTCTTTTGTTTGGAGTTAATGGACTTTGCTCCACTTAATGTATATAGTTTTTTTTTTCCCTAGGACTTTTTGGTAGGTTTCATTTATTTTTGGGATCATGGACCCTTTGGACTTCGTTTGTATATAGTTGAAGACTTGTACATACTTTCTTTATGGACAATTCCCATGGCACAATGGTTTCATTTTTTTGAGATTATTTTATTCTTATTGACATTGCCGATGGCCCACTTTTCTTTTTTCATGCTGTGGATTTTTGTTATTCATTGGATTTTCATTACTTTTTGTTAATATCTGTCACTATTTATTGAATTTCACGTTTGATTTTCTTTCTGTAATTTAATCCCTCTCTGTGCTGCTTGCGTGTGCTGCCTCTGCGCTGAAATCTATGAATTACACCCTGTACATACTAACATATTAATGGGCACTAGCTATGGCATTTAGCTATGGACACTGACTACAGCTTTCAACGTTGTCCATTGTATATTTTAAAACAATGATCAGCTACTAGGCATGGCTTTTAATCATGCACATTATCTTCGAACACTAACCAGCCACTAGCTATGGCATTCCGTGCTGGACAGTGACCCCAGACTTTGTCATGGCCCAGTCCATGGCTTTAATTGTTATTATGGAAATTAAAGTTTTTTTTGAGCTAACAATGAAGTGTTTTTTTTCTGTATATGTAGAAGATGGGTGGGAATAATTGTTGGAAGTTGTTTATTAGGAAATAAACATTCTAGGAGTGAAGTGTGACATTGCATATTTTCTGTTTGTTTTAGTAAATTGTGTTGCCAAAAAAGATAACAGCATTTGACAACAGCTTATACAATAAACACACGTTTATTATTTATACAACGGCAGTGTCTCTTTACCGAACCTTTGTATGTTTAATATTGAGTTAACAAACTAAAGCTATTTTTGTTGGTGGCTTCTATTCTTATGAAGACGGATAAATGAGAGTTTCTGGGTCCATTTTACTTCTGATATTATCTTTGTAATTGATCCCAACACATCTGGTAGAAATGTGCTGGCACTGTTTCCGGACCGACACGCTAAGAGTTTGTAGAAGGGTTCCGGAACTCTTGGCAGGCCTGATCTGCTGGGAGTTCAGGTTCCTATGAGCAGTGTTTTTACTAAAGCACCAGCAGTGTTAGCAACAGTGCCGGTGCTTCAGTGATTTAATTCCAATGGAATCCTATGCGACTCCATCGGAATGGGGAAGTACCATTTCCTCATTTCTGCCACCAGCCATAATATCTTGGTGGTACTGGGCACTGGGAAATTAGGTGGTGCAAACAGTGTTACAGGGTTGTATTTTCACTTTAGCTGTGGGTGGTGGTTGTGCATAATTAACCTCCACCTATTAAAGGTGGTGCTAGCAACTGCCAGAGTCTTTAAACTTTTGCAACATTGCAGCTATCTACTTGAAGACTTATTTGAAATGTTAGAGAGTTTTCGGAGAGGCAAGTTCTTTTTTTGTGGCATTGTCTTTTTAGAGTTGTCATTTTTGTTATTTTATTTTTTTGTCACCGGTTGGACATTTGAATATGTTTGACATTGTGCAAGAAGACATTAAGATATGACCCTTTACTAATCCTCCGTCAGAAAGCTTGAGAACATCCATTATGATAAATCATATGGTGTGAGTATCCTGGGATGATGTGTATTGAAAATAGCATGAGATGGTCTGGCAAATGGATTGAAAGTTGCGTTGATGAGGCTATGTGGCTTTGTGCCTTTTACCAATAGCCAATTGCATTGTGAGCTCCTCTCTTCATTTGTTGCATCAATAAAGGAGCCAATGGTACACCAAGATGCATTTATGTGACTATGCACATGAAGTTCCACACCATCTGCATGTGCAGAATCATCCAATAGCATGTTGAATTGCATTGACCCAGCTACGCATCACCAATTATATTATATGGTGCGGCTTTGTGCCTATGCATCATTGGTAGTCATGTCTATGGACAGTTCAATAACACATTTTGTAGTTGTTCCACGAGGCTTTCTTGTTTCAACTCGAAAAAATATGGTTCTGTTGTGCTTGATCTTCTAACTGTTTAAGTGCTTTCTGCGCCTCATTTAGGATCTCAGTCTGATTCCGCGCACAGCCCTCACTGTTCTGCACTCGCTCTTCCACTAACTATAAGTAGAAGTATAGATAAACTGTGAGATGAGCCATTTGGCTCAATTCTTCTTGAGCATTAGAGGTCATATAAAATGTCGCTAATGCTTTGTGACATATGCCAATTTCACACCAAATGTCAATTCCTTCTGATGTCCCGCATCATTTTAGCTTGCTAGCTCCCTTCATCTGCCTCTGTCCACTCACCACAAATGAACAGTTTTGTAAGGAAATGTCTCCTGGCATCATCTAATTCAATTGTATCCATTTTTAAAATTGTCCTTTTTGCAATATGTGTAAAATGTCCTTTGTGCAAGGGCAAAAATCACCCTGTTCCCACTTAATTCCCACTCTTTATGCCAAATCCAAATCAATTTTTACTCAATCTTAATTTTTAACCTATACACCACCTTTGAACTCAGGGTTCAAGTCCTCATGGTACTTTAACAAAACAAAGATAACTTTCCCTCCACCTTAATGCGACTACATCAAGATGAATAGTCGGTCACAATACACTTGTCATGAGTCAAAAATAGACAGCCAGATACTGGCCATGAGCCCTCAATTTGTAAAGGTTTACTGAGCGGCCACCCTCAACACAGGGAGTAACTTCGCTCTTCAATCTAGGTGTCATACAATAAACAGTTTAATGTTAGTTCTTTATTCAGCCCTATCTCAACATCATATCATGCCCCTTTGATCACTCCTCCTGAGCTACCAATGATCAAAGAACCAGTACGGTTTTCATGAAATATATTTGTATTTATTTAAATTGGAAATGATAGAAATCAGACTAACTACACACACCACCTTCTTTGTGGCTCACAATTAACTTATTGTTACACAAATAAATCACACAAATTAATTGGGAAAACACAAAGAAAAGTACATTATCTGAATTTCAATTTAAGAAATAATTAGCACTGGTCAGTGAACAAAATCAATTACAAATGTAGTGCTGTGCAATTTTAATTTTCCTGCATGCTTAAACTTAAAAGGCTAGCAGTTTTGTTTTTCAGACACCCCCATTTTACCTTTGTCTGTGTTGTGGAAGTCAGACAGGAAAATGAGATTGATTTAAGAATTTTTGATTTCAGACCCCCCCCCTCCGCTTAAAGGCCTTTGTTGGGGAAAGCTGGCAGTTATGGGATTTTTTAGTTTAGAGCCAAAGACACCCCTCTTCCTAAAGAAGTCGGGGTCAAAAGGACACATAAGATCACCCAATTAAATTACAGTCTATAGTTTTCAGCACACATCGGGAATGAGCTTTGTTAATTTTTAATTTTAACAAAAATCACCCCATGGTGTTCTGCCAAGGAGAATTAATTAAATGTATATTTTTAGTTAATTAGGCTAAGTATCTACACAGTTCCCCCCAGCAACAACTATAAAGGGAAAAGATTTAAGACAAGCAGATTCCTCACCTTGTGATCTCCCATGGCTCAGTTCGACTTACATAAGAATCCTCTGTTTAAAGTTTACGAAAGCCAGCTGCAATTCAAAAAGATTTGGCAGCAACTAGTGGATTTACATAAAGTTAGAAAAGCCCTGCAATATCTAAAAGACAACAGGACAACAATGAATACTACAAATAAATAGATATTGAATAAAACCTGAAGGAAACCACCGAAATAATTCAAGACTCATCAGAAACTGGCCAATTTCAACTTCTAGATCCAACGACAGAATCCAATATTTTAGACCATTGTACAATTCACCCATTGCACTCTAAAGACACCATAGATGATGCACTGGAAACTTACCAAATGCGGCAAGCCAAAGGATCTCCAATCAGCATATGGGAAAAAAGTGAAGTGAAATCAGGTACCAATTTTCAAAATATGTCTGCTATGCAATTACTACAAAAAGTGCAAGAAAAAGATGAGGTTTTACAGTTTAGCATTACAAACCTTTTATCAAACATGTGTGGTACAAAATAATACTGGTTCCGATGACACGCAGATGTACTGTGTATGATAAGAAAACTTGGCCCACCCATATGGCTTGTGACATTAAAGTTGTGGAGAATATGCATAGGAAGATTTGCATGTTTTCCTACGAATAGCAAACAAAAACAAAACAAATATAGATATAAAAACACCAGGAGAACTCTGCTCGCTAGATCCTGTAAATGTATCAAGATATTTCCAGCATCGCTTTTTTGCCATGCTACACTTCATTTGAAATAAAACAGTGCCTCCCCTCAGAGAAGTGCAACACTTATTTTGGAGAAAGGCATACCAAGCCAGAGGAGCACCACAAATCCACATGATTTTGTGGATTAAAGATGCTCCTAAATTTGGTCAGGACAGTGATGCCACTGTTTTGCAGTTCATTCAGAAATATGCCACCTGTGAAAGCCCTTCACAAATTACACATAGTGACCAACATGCACACATTGTACAATTTCAAAGGCACAAGTGTGGGAAGTATTGTCAGTGAAAATATAAAATCAAAGGGAAATACTACACCAAATGCTGCTTTGGTTTCCTTAGACCAGTTTGAACAACAGGTCAAGTGAACAACTTCATGTCTTCAGTTAGACATAGTGTCAAAGGTAAATCACCTAAGAACATGTACCGCATAAAAATAATAGAAGGATCAAAATACATCAATGATTACGATGCAATCATTGCCCTCCTATGGAATGCAAACAGATGTGCAATACATTGCAGACAATTTCACTGCAGTTGCACAATATGTCACAGCATACTTAACCAAAGCAGAAAAAACAGAGCTCAAATACCTCTGGGACGACATATCATCTGACAAAACACTGTCACAGAAATTGTACAGCTTAGGCATACGCATGCTTTCCCATAGAGAATGAGGCTGCTATGAAGCTGCAGACCGTTATGTGTAAAATCTGAAAACATAGTATGGCTAAGCCTTGGTCCTGCTAAATCCAGAAAATGAGTTTTCAATCATGTGACGACGTATAAACAATAACCAAAAAATGATCCCAACAGCCAAGACATTTTGAAAAACAATTTACTAGACACATACTACCCAAACAGGAGTACCACTTTGGAAACCATGGGCCTCATTACACAGATGGCGGTAGGTATTTACCGGTACTGGTAAAATACCGGTACCGGTAAATCCCTATCGCCTTACTACGAGGTCCATTTGCGGGTTGGGGGATTTAACGCCTGCTTTTTGCAGGCGTTAAAATCCAACCCGCTAAGGGACCTCGGAGCTAATTACGGCACCGCAAAATTGCGGTGCCGTAATTATCGCCTTCCCCATTCCCATAGAGCCCTATGGGGCAGAAATGGGAATGGGGAAGGGCAATGGCGGAAGGGGGATTTACCGCCCCTCCAACCTTGGAATGGGGCGGTAAATCCCCTTTCCGCCAAGGCGGTACCGGTATTTTACCGGCATGAGCCATGGCGCTAATAGCGCCATGGCTCACCGCCATCCATGTAATGAGGCCCCATGTGTTTATAGCACGTAGCCCAAAAATTCACATACAAAAATAATTTTAAACCAGATGAGAAGAAAGGTAGATACAAAGTCGCAAATTGTGATGGCAGCCTAGTGAAACTTACAAACAAAGCTTTATTAATTGTATCAAATTGTCACTAAAAACTCCTCAACATAAAGAACTGTATTACATGTCTCTACTACAACATTTTAAACTATAGAGAAAATAAGAATATTTATTAGATACCCATGTCTCCTGTGAACATGTTTTCAAAGCAAATGCAAGCACTATAACAGACATACACTTTTCACAGTACAAACCTGTTATGGTGTTGCTATTATGAGACATAGATATATGTCAATTAAGATGTAGGTTAGGGCTGTATTCTTTCCATGGTAATACTTGCTTTCCATTGTTATTGAAAACAACATTTAACTTGCTTATATTTCTATATCTTGAACCTACATCTTAATTGACATATATAAGTCTCATAAAAGCTACACCATAACACATCTCCCTCCTTTATTTTATTCCAAAAACATCATCCACCCCTTTTCACAAAAGCAACATGATTCAAGTTCCACACTTGTCCTCCCACTACCCAAATTGCTCCACGCAGCACAGCAATTACCTTTACAGGGTCGGAATATAGTGCTTCTCCTTTCTTCTTCAACACCCCTTTCTTTATCCTCACCATGTCTCCACATTCAATTCTCAAAGTTTTCTTCCCTCTCCTTGCATTCTCACGTGCTACCCATTCCTTCTTTTTCTTTTTCAAATCTTTGCTCATGCTATGATGCTGCTGTTTACTTTTGTTGGCATTCCAAGTGAATCTGTTGCTGCATTCGTATGTGCCTGGCTGTAGTGTTGTGCAGCTGGAGGTCCTTTTATTATAAGTATAACTTAAAATAAACAGTTCCTTTAACTTGCGGTTGTCCGGATGTTCATACTTAACAAAACCAATGTAAGATAATGAACAGCAACAAGAAGAAGAACTCCAAGCACAACTAAATATAGACACTCCTGACAGCAGTCAACCTTCTCTAACAGGAAGCCAAGAACCACTTGGACAACCGCTCATAGCAAATGAGGCTGAATTAGCCATGACTGAAGTGGAAAACACCATGTACCAGTATGAAGAGTCTACAGAAGACTTTGCTATGCTCAAATGACAATTAAACAATGAACAGCATAGCATTTTCATAGAAATAACAAAACAAATCGACCATGGAATGCAACACGAAACAAAAACATATGCCTGCAAAGACTACAAACCTATACTGCTATATGTGAGTGGTCCAGGTGGTTCAGGGAAAACATTCTTAATAAAAATCATCAGCAAGTTCCTCCAACAATTGACAAACAACAAACTGTTTGCTGTTGTAACTGCCCCCACAGGTTTAGCTACCTACAAAATAGACTCTGTCAACTTTACACCGATTACTACTCCTTCCAGTAGAACACCAAAACAAATTAGACTACTACAGACTTTCTCCAGAAGCTGCAATGGAACTACTCAGAGTTTTGAAACAAATGAAAATGCTGCTAATAGATGAGGTGAGCATGGTCTCCAACCTAATGGTGGCTTTGATTCACCTCAGATTACAAGAGGTCCTCAAAACAGACTACAAAGAGCTCTTTGGAGGAAAACACATTAGTGTTTTCAGAGATCTTCTTCAATTAACACCATTTAAAGGTGAACCTATTTTTATAACCTTAGGGCACAAACTATGCCGTAAAACTCTTGGCAGCATAGGTAATGTCAATCTTTGGCAACATTTCCAATACAAAGAATTAACTGAAAACATGCCTCAGTCTGCAGACCTCACCTATGCCAACATTTTGAAAAGTATTCGGATTGGTGTTCTATCTAAAGAAGCACAGAGTATTTTGAATAATAGGCGCATCCATGACCTATACACCTATAACTCATGTGCTACTGATGCAAGCTGTGCACAATTCAATGAAACACTCTTGAAAAAAGAAATGCAACCAATAGTTCAAATTTGCTCCACAGACAAATTGGATGTGCACGGTATGACACTACCAATGTGTGAACAAGCCACAGCACAACTAAATACCTTAGAAAACCAAAATGGAGGTGCCCTAAGTACACTATACCTGTCCGTACTGTCCACAATCAAAATGGAATATGATATCATCATGTGACCGCACCCATGCTGAGTGTGTGTACTTATCCCCGAACATTTCAAAAGTGCTTTTTTGGACAATCCAAGGTATTTTACAGTAAATGTTCCATACAATGTCCCTGGCGATCTACATACATTTTGGAACTTTTTGAGTACTTTTTTGGTGTTCGATCCATCTACGGAGAGCGCAGGTGTCCGTGAAGCGCGCACTAGCACCCCTATAAAAGGCCACACCCAAGAATTGCTCCTCATTGTGCTTCTGGCTACTTGACAGAGCATTGCTTCTGACCTGTATTCATTGCATTGCTGCTGACTTCTGCCTGCTATCCTCCAGATGGCAACCATGGCTGCTTCAGCTTCATCACCACCCCACCTCCTCCACCACAACCACCTCCCCAAGGACCTGCAGAGGAGAACTGGCGTGAGGGTGCAGAGGAGACAGATGAAGAGAGTGAAGAGGATGAGGTAGTGGAAGTCCCTACTACCAGCACTTGCCATGAGTCTTGGGTGTGGCGGTTATTTACCACTCTTGATGGAGTGCCAAAAGCTTGTGCAAATAAGGTGATCTGCAAGCAGTGCCGCATAGTGCTGAGTCATGGAAGGCCTAGTTCCTATAGCTTTGGTACGACATCAATGAAGTGACACCTGAAGTCGTTCCACGGTGGGGCTATTCATAAGGTTGAACCTTGCGATAAACGTAGTAGGTTGAGTTCCCCTGCGGCATCCTTTGTTTCTGCTCCTGCCACCACAAGAGACAATCCTGTGGGACAGCGCATCTCTCCAGCTGCCTCGCAGGCCATTTATGATGCTGTAGACCCTTACCTTTCGAGGGTCACAGTATTGTGTATGTATTGCGACGCAGTACTCGGCAGGGGGGAGAATCTTCGGAGTGCTTTCAAGAGTGTGGTCAAGGAGCACGAGAAGAACTGGCCACTACCTTAATAAGGCCCACCCTACATCTTCCTCTCTCTACCTGTCCTTTCATATCCCTGTGGTTTGCGTCCCTTCCTTACCCTCCTTTCCCCTCCATTCCTTGTGTGTCATGTTTAAAAAAACCAAAAAAAAAGATAACAACAAAAACAAAATATAAAAGGCTCTTTTCAGAGCCACCTTTCAAAGTTTAAAAATAGAAGTGACAAATAAATAGTGCAGGGTCTTGTGCATTTCTTTTTAGAAGTCTGCGAACAGTCTGCAGACATTAACATTTTTGAGGGGCAGCCCTATTAGAACTATTGCACTTTTCTCTGAAAGGAAGTGGTGGCTCTCAAAAGAGCCTTTTGGTGGTGTTGTTTTGTGTTTCAAAAACTTCAAATGATTAACACCTACTGCAAAATGTATTAATGTAATTCCAAAAAAGGTTGTAATGTATTTTGTATATTTCACAGAAAAATCTGATTGTCAGCATAAGTAAGATGTACTCCATCTCTGCAGAAAAATGTATGTGCTACGAAACATAATATTTTCATTGTGAAAAGAGGACATGCCAACATCTCTTAAAAAGGCACAAACAGCCTTATTGACATTGCACCTCACTTTCTCCATTTGTGGACCAAATGAAGAAGAACACAGCCACATTTGTCTCTGCACAATACGGGAAATAATTACTTGAGAATTTGGAAACATGTCCATGACCTTCCCAAGTCCTTCTTTCATTGCAAATTGCAAAGAAATTCCAGACACATGTCCTAAACTGTTCCCTCCACAATGAATATTAATAATGTCTGGATGACACTGTGTCACCAAAGTAGCACAAAGAGGTACCAAATCCAGCCACTTCATTCCACACACTCCATGCCAGTGTACTTCCACATGAGGGAATCCAAGACGTGCAGCCAATCCACAGTATTCTGCATGCACCTCCAACCAATTTATCCATGAGTCTCCCAAAATCCAGATAATCTGTTTTCTGAAACACACAGCAATAGCTATCTGTTCTTCTCTCAGGAAAAAGACTTTCTGACATACTCTCTCCTTACACAACACACCCAGTAAACCTTTTTGACCAATCCCTTGCTCTGCTCAGTCTCATTTGCATTCATCTGAACCCCAAAATCCCCATATGTAATACGTGTTATCCGCGGAGAGCTGCAGTGTCCGCGGACAAATCGAAAAATCTGAGCATGGTGAATATAAATTTAAATAGTGTGCCCCATTTCCCCTTTGAGGTTGGCTCTGAAAAGAGCATTTTTTTGTTTTTTTTTAAGATGCTTGAGAGACACCTTCTATTTTGTATTTTTTTGGTTTGTTTTCTTCTTATTTTACTCCTAAAATCTTCACATAGCTTCTCCAAAGCAACCCTTATGTTCCAAAACAGCATGGCATTTCCCATAAAAGATAAAGAAATGCCCTATTCTTTCAAATAAACAACATTACCAGAATCAATGTTGTCATTATTACAAAAGAACATACAAGCTCTAAGCATAGAAACATGCCTCAGTTGATTGCACACCTAACAATGTTTTGCTGAGGACAAAAAACATGACTATTGTCTCATATTGCCCTAGGTACTAAACCAGAAAAAATAACTTTGGTATTTGGAAGGACTTTCATTACTGCTTGAACCAAGTGTTCAGAATCGCCAGCAAAGTAGGGGCACTGACATAGCCCAAATGCAAAGCACCACAGTGCAAAACTACCACATGGGGACTGTTCACCCTGCCCATATCTTCACAAATGTGCACAATTCCCTGCACATTGAAATCAGGCACAGTGTTCCACACCACCTCCACTCCTCTAACATCAAAATTGTTTGCCACATTCCTACATTTAGCATGCTGCTCGAAACCATGCACAAACATATCTCGAACCACCAACACCCTGACTTTCTCCACCTCTGCCATCTTCACTACACACGGCCTCTTTCAACACAAATCCACAACCTCAACAACTGATTGGCTAATTCCTACAGTCCTATTTCCATGCCAAATATGTTCAAAAGTCCCATATGTGGCACGTTTTGTCCGCAGACAGTCGCAGTGTCCATGGAGTGCGTTATTCTTGGGCAGCCCTTCTACCCTTTCCACTTCACTCCGTGCACCATTCCGTCATTGGCTACAGCTAAGCAGTCACACAACCATCCACCAACCACATACAATAACTCTACATCTAACACCATCATCATAGTTCAGCGATTCAGATGTACTGTTGATCACTCTGAGTACAAGTCTCATGTCACTGGAAAGTACCTACTACAATAATTACTGTACAATTCTCCAAGATTTCTACTTGCAGCTTCATGCATATCCACATGCATGAATACAAACTACAGGTCTGCATATTTTCTGCACATTACATGTAAAGCTCTTGTATAAAAGCATATAAACAGGGTAACTGCCACTTAACCTGCATCTTTTTTTTTACACACACAGCTATCTAAAAAAGTGTAATTTCATACTAAAAGATGGGAGAAATAACAGTATAATTGTAGAAAAACAATTTGTAGTGTATTATAAAATTACACGCAGACAGGATGAGTTCATGCATCTTTATACACTCACACAGATAGGCACTATTATTAGAAAGGCTCCCAGCTGAAACAACACCACTGCTTTTACATCAAAACCTTCTGCGTTATTACCCACACCTTCACAAATGCATACAATCCATGCTTTTCTATACAGTTTCTGCCATTTACCCAATAAAAATAGCAAAATAAGTATTTTATTATTTCTTCTATCTCCTAACATCCAATAACACAGCCTTAAGAAACCAAATGAGCTTCATAAGCTTAGTATTACATTAATTTGTAAAGCATGTTCAACTAAAAGATTCTAAGTAAAATATACAGGCTGCACATAGGTAAAGGAAACTGCATGTACACACTATGTTCAGTTATCAAAAAACACTACTACTACAAAAACATAAACATATATGTCTAAATTAACAACAGTGCAATAAACCCACAAATTTACTAATTTCTTTCTTTTACAATTGCAGTGAAGACCACTCTCCTGAAAAGCAGCAGCATCTGAAGTACGAACAACAGCTCAGAAGAAACCTACTCTTTCCATACAAAGAAGTACATTACTACTATAATGTTCTCAGAACAAACAACTGTTTTAATTCTATACCATTAGATTGAGTATTAGTGCTTCCCCTCACCACTAGCTTACTTTGCATTGTCATCTGAACCCCAGTATAGTAACACACAAATATAAGGAGATCCTTCCCAATTTGTTGTAGCTGGCCATTGCACAATCACACACCTCCACATACATCCTTACCATCATATCCAGGCACTTATGGACACAGCACACATACATTGCACAACAGCCCACCCCACACTTTCTTTTCTCCAACAGACCCGAAAGAAAGCCTACCAAAAAGCAACTCTGTAGAAAGTAAAATAAATGTGTCCAAAATTAGCATCCATCTCTAGCAGAATGTGTACAAAAAGTGCAAACAAAACAGTGAATACAGTCATTATCCAAAACAAAACAAGATTCCAGTACAGAAACTTTGCCTCCTCTTTCAAAATGTAAAACTAAACAGAAAGTGATTATTTTATTTATTTAACATTTATAAAGCGCTCACACAGCCCGCAGGCATCGAGCGCTGTTACAGGAATTGTTTGTTTTTCTTAGTTGCGTAATTGTGTTTTTTTTTGTCTTAGTTACGTATTTATAACGCGCTTAAACACCCAGAGGTTTCTAAGTACGGACCCGGGGATTGAACCTGTTGTTGCTTCGTGTCGTCTTGCTTCCAAGACGCGCACGCCGCTGAGCTATCCTCCCAGGACGATTAACAAGAATTCAGCTCCCACTACTGCTAAAACTGCACCTATAAATCTTGATGTAGTGGCAAGTAACTATAGCAAAAAAAGTATTTTACAAAAAATGTTCTACCACAGAGTCCTTCAGAACCTTATAAAAACAGGAGAGAAAACATGCACGACCCTAGAAACCTACCATAGAAAATTAATCTTAGAAGCTCTCATAGACACCACTAACAAAACTAACTACTAAACTACAAAAAAGACTTCTCAATAAATGGAATGTCAACAAAAATAACTTCTTAAATATCTGTGGAGGTTAATGGAGTCACAGCACGAGCACAGAACCATATTTCTATGAAGAAGCATACAAACAAAAGCAAACAAACACAATTGCCATACATAGCAGTGGGCGAGGGTATGAAACACTTAATAATACTATAATGGAACAAGAAATGCAGATTAGAAAAATATCCCCAGAAAACTCAGTATCATCTCTCCATTCCACTGAACCAAAATGTCCAGTGTACAAATGGCCGTGCATGTCAATGTGTAACATTGCCAAAAAATCTCTCAAATCTTTACGCCATTTCCTCAACCAGTATATGAAAGGCAAAGACAAATTCAAAATGAAACTACTACAAAATATGGATACCTGTTCTGTGCGCAAATGCACAGGACTACAAGGACATTCATTAGCCTGCATTTCAGGACCTATGTGCAAAAGCACCTTCCATCACATCAAAATGATATCAACACATCATTCAACTATAAGAAATCGGGTCCATAAAATATACTATGCTAAAAGTCCTGCTTTAGCACTAGCCAATTTAAATAACAATTTTCTACATGGTACAACCAAAGAACTACTCGAAAAAATGAAGCATATCCAGAGAAAATATTTTGGAAGTGAAAGCCACTTACAAAATGCAATAGCTTTACAACAGACTAGCAACAATTGTACAGATGGCAACCTTCTACTACACACATGCAAAAAAGAAATATTAAAATTTAAAAGTACATACACTGAAGTATCAAACCATGTGTGTCTGTGTGTTGCCGCAGAACTTTTTATAAAAGTAGCACAAAAACTGTATTCATAACGTACAAAATAGAAGACAATGATTATTTCAAATGTCTTGAATTAGCTCTCTACCTTATAGCAGAATATAAATACGAAATTACTGACCCTTTAATACTTTGCAGTTACTGCACTGCAAAACTTGACAACAACCTAACTCCTTCACGTGCTGTCACAAAAAACTTGGAATTATTCCCACTACCAAAACCCCTGCAACAACTCAATTTATATGAGAGCATGATAATGCAAACAGTGCACCCATTTCAAGCAATAATACACCTTCAACCAAAAACAGCGAAATTACCTCCCTCTAAATTAGTGAAAAGTATTTGTGGCAAAGTAGTTTATTTACCATTAGATCTGAAAGAAAATGCACACACTCTGGGAGTGCAACGTCCAATAGATCAATCTTTAATTTTCTTAGTAAATGGAGTACCTACAAAAGACAAAAGAAATTGTCAACAACTCATGGACTTACATAAAGTTAGACAAGACTTGCAATATCTAAAAGACAACAATGAATACTAGAAAGAAATTAATATTGAAGAAAACCTGATAAAACCATTGAAATAATTCAAGAGTCACCAGAAACTGGTCAATTTCAACTTCTAGATCTTGCTACAGTATCCAATATTTCGGACCATTACACAATTCATCCATTACACTCTAAAGACACCATAGATCATGCACTGGCAACGTACCAAATGCAACAAGCCAAAGGATCACCAATCAGCATATGGGAAAAAAGTATTGAAGCACGTGCCGTTCCTCTACTCTTTTCCTACTGGAAAAGGAGAAAGGTAAGATGATAGACCCACACAAATAACAGCATCAGAATACTGTTGTATTCTGAGATCCCAGATTTAGACAAAATGTGGAATACATCCTCCACCTTCTCTTTGAAAGTGAACCTGCAACTCTATGCTACAGAGTTGCACACACATTAAAATCAGGTACCCATGTTCAAAATATGTCAGCTACGCAATTACTACAAAAAGTGCAAGAAAAAGATGAGGTTCTACAATTAAGCATTACACATTTTTTTAGCAAATATGCATGGTACAAAAGAATACTGGTTCCGATGTCACAGAGATGTACTATGTATGATAAGAAACCTTGGCCCACCCACTTGGTGTGTTACATTAAGTTGTGCAGAACATGCATGGGAAGATGTACATGATTTCCTACACATAGCAAACAAAAACAAAACAAACATAGATATACTAACACCTGGAGAACCCTGCTCTCTAGATCCTGTTAATGTTTCAAGATATTTCCATCATCATTTCATTGCTATGCTACACTTTATTTGTAATTGAACTGTTCCTCCCCTCAGAGAAGTGCAACACTTCTTTTGGATTAAAGATGCTCCTAAATTTGATCAAGACAGTGATGCCACTGTTTTACTGTTTATCGAAAAGCATATCACTTGTGAAATTCCTTCACAAACAACACATAGTGACCTTCATGCACATATTTTCCAATTTCAAAGACACAAATGTCGGAAATATTGTTGTCGCAAATATAAAAACAAAGGGAAATACTACACCAAATGATGCTTTGGTTTCCCTAGGCCAGTTACAACAACAGGTCAAGTAAACAACTTCATGTCTTCAGTTAGACATAGGGGGGTAATTCATGGAATAAATATGAGCCAAAATCATTGGCGCAAGCAGGCATAAGCGTGAAAAAGTCAGTGCATGCCTGCGAATCGCACGCGTGCGATTCATGGAAGGACCTGCGCGTATAGTTTCCGGGATGTGTGCCAAAGCAGTGCGTGACGCACACCCGTGCACGCGTCATTTCCACACCCCGAACGCTGTGCGCGAGGCGCACAGCAAAAGCACACAACAGCAGCGCACACATCAAAAAGGGGGCAGCAGGGGGTGGAACATGCAGAATGGGGAACAACACGTGAAAATAAGGGCATAACATGGGAAGTACCGCTGGGAACTACATGGAACGCCCACACGCACGCGACCTACACGTATTCATGGAATCAAATAGGGAAAACCCACGCACGTCAAAACACACGCACACGCACAATTACGTTTGCCACACAAAAGCAGGCGGAAGTGCCCTCGCGCAGTATAAAAGTGTGTGCAAACAACAAACAAGCATACACAGCTACGATGAATGTCCCGTTCCTCGCAGCAGTGATTGTGGGACACCGGAAGGAGGAGAATAGCCAGGCCATGCATTTTATTGCCCAGGACCAGCCTTTTTGGGATGCCTGATGACCAGGTCTATGGTAGGTATAGGTTTCCACCTCATATAATCCTAGAGCTTGTCAGGGAGTGGGTGGATCAACTCACATCACCCACCCTGTGCTCCCAAGCATTGAGCCCCTTAAAGAAGGTGCTCAATGTACTGCATCTTTTGGCCACTGGGTCATTTCAGCAGACAACTGCCACAGTAGGGGGCGGTCTCACAGGCCACGCAGTCATGCTGCCTACACCAGGTGTTGGCAAACATGACTGCGCACCCCTCAGTCCGCAGGCACATATAAATGTCCAGAACACCTGCAGAAATGCAGGCCGTGGTCCTGGACTTTTACAGGGTGGCACACTTCCCCAAAGTGCTTGGTGCCATAGATTGCACCCATGTGGCCCTAAGTCCACCTAGGGCCACTGAGCACATCTATCGAAACCGCAAGCACTGGCATTCCATCAATGTGAAGGTGTTAGGTGATGCCAAAGGGATCATCACCTCTGTCTATGCAAACTTCCCTGGGTCAGGGGAGTTGCTAAGTCTGGAAAAGACCTAGGGCTAAGCTGATGTCGGAACTGTTGGGACTGGGGGCTAGCTAGTCTTTTGGCTGTAGCTCCTGAGATTCCATCCGGGGCTACAACCAAAAGATCAGGGGCTATAGCCCCCTTAGCCCCCCCAGCAATGTCCCTGGGTCCACCCATGACAGTTTCATATTCAGAATGTTCACCCTGATCCAGGCCCTGGAAGCTGGGAAGCATGGCAAAACATGGCTCCTAGGTGAGTACAAATGCCTGTCCACATGCATACATGTCACACACAGACAAATACAGAAGCCCCACTAATGACAACTATTATCACCTTACCAGGGGACAGTGCCTACCCTCTGAGCGCCTACATGATGATGCCCATACGGAACCCCACCACACCACCCCAGGTAAGATACAACGCAGCCCATATTGCAACTAGGGCCATAGTGGAGCACACATTTGGAGTGCTCAAGTCACGCTTTCTCTCCCTTGACCGCTCTGGTGGACAGCTACTATATGCACCCCCAGTAGTGTGCAGGATCATTGTGGCAGCATGTGTCCTGCACAACGTTGCAACACGGCATGGCGTACCGGTGTACATGGTGGTGCCCCCACATCCCCAACCACACACACGTCTGCTGCGCATGGGAGGGGAAAGGGCATGTGGCGAGGCAGCCCGTACCTAGCTTGTGGCCGCATTTTTCACCTAAACTCCAACCCCTGCGGAGTGCACACAGGCCTGGCACATACCAGGTCACAATCGATGATGACAAAGGGACAGTTAACTGTCACTACCTTACCACCCCGAGAATGTGTCCACGGAAGTGCCACATTGTGTGCATCCCTAGATACTTAAACACAACCAATCCCATCCCGTGTGACCTAAAGGAACACATGCAAGGTGCATACCCCACTCACCCCCCTGCAAAACAGGCCATGAAAGTACTGGTATGCCACCCAAACCCTCCCAACACTCCTCAACCCTGACTGCCAAACCATACCATTGCATGCAACTGGAAAACATCCAACCATATGCATAACACATGACACAATAGTCATGAAGTGCCATATGAGACATGTAAATAAGCACCAGGCAATTATACCTCACATGGAATTGGAAGAAAGGAATGACCAAAATCTCACACCCTGAAACCGGTGCCACAAATGCATGCCACCAGTTGTTCAAGCAACAAAAGTCTGAATACCATTTGCCATGCACACTGGACAATAGTAAATGACCATATCAAGAACTGCACACTGCACAGCACAGTGAGTGTGCTTTGCATTCCTGAAAAAACCTCTGCATCATTTCAAAAAATGGCATACAACCAAATATCACCCTTCCATGCATGTCCACGAATAATGACTCTGAAGTGAACATGGATTGTTGTGACACAGCATGCATGAGAAGGCAATCTGGGTGGAATGTCTCTGGGTGCAGTGTAGCCTAAGTGTATTCATCCACATGGACGTGTCTACAATACATGCATGTGAAATGAAGTGAATGCCAGTGTCCCATACACAGTACATATGAACATAGCACCAAGGTCCCCCCTGTGTCTCAAACCTCACCCATCCCCTAACACGTCCAAATAATTCACTACATTGCATCAGCCATTGACCAGCAGAACATATCATGTACAGAGTACACCACATCGGCAATGGCAGACAGTGACCCATCACTGAATCATAGAAATCGATAAAATGAACAACATACACACCTCATCAAAGTGCATCAATGAGGGTGTGAATAAGGGAGAAGAACAGTACATTCCTACATGTCCTTCAAACAGTTCACAGTGTGAGAATGAACTGGAAAAGCAAAGCACATATAATAAATGCCAGGACCAATAAGGGAGAGCCTAGGGACGGATTGTAGGATGACATAACTAGCATCAACATTCCCATGCCTGACGTGAATAGTTGCAGTGCGGGAGTCATATAAGGAGGGGAGAACTGAAGAGGATGGAAGAGGTGAGGGGAGTATCAAAACAAGTGACAAACTATGGTAGCTCTACAAAGATTCAACATAGTGCTGGGGAGGAGGAGAAGAAAGACAGAAGGGAACGGGGGAAGAGATGACATGTAATCAGTAGTGGAGGGACTAATGATCAAATAAGCCATCAAAGCAATACTGAAAATGGTGAAGGTGGGGTGTTGAAGGAGGGAGGCAGAAAGGCAAATGTCTGCAAAGAACAAGTGCCTATGTATCACCATGGTCAATGGCAATTGGGCTAGTGTTTGAAAATGACCGCCAGAGTACATGGAGGAGGCCAAATGGGGGTGGACAGGGAGAGGTGGGAGAGAAGGGAGGGGGGGCAAGCTCAAAATGACCAATGGGGGAGATGGTGAAAGAAAGCCCACACAGGTGGCAGAGGGAAATCTGCCGGTAAGGAGAGTAGAGGATGTGATGATGAAGGGGGGAGACAGAGGGACACTGACAGGGGCAGGGGTGACAGGGCGGTCATCAAGTGACTGAGAAGGCATGTTGACAGGTCTAGACAGGGGCACGTTAGTGGGCCTTTGATAATGGTGGCAGGCTCAAGCATCCTGATTGGCCAGATTGTCACAAGGGCCAAGTGCAAACAGGAGAGGGGGGATTAGGCCCAGGACACAAACTGAGAATTAAAATGACAAACAATGTAGTCATAACTCAGATGTCACATCCAAACACCAGCCAGGGCTGGAAAATGGCCAAAGTGGTGCCAGCAAGGAATGGGTGGTTGTTGAAATGTGTGGTGACAGCGGCAACTCAGCGTTCAGCCTTCATGTAGCATGTCAATGTTACTGTTGGAAAACTGTCCCGATTCCACATTTGCAGCACATGGAACCCTCCCACCATCAGTGTGTAGTATGCAGACAAAGGGTGCATGGTACCAGCTACAGCAGGAAGTGCATCAGCATACACATTCAATACACAACAAACATGTCAAGCAACAAGATGAAATGTACAGTCAGCTCAATACTCATCAAAGGGAACTACAGACATGCATTGGAGAACCCATCTGGAATATCCACTAGGGTTGTACACACAATTAGGACTGCAGGCTGGCCACAGATATGATGGAAGCCCACTGCCCATGTGTGAGATGCTGTTACACCGAGCAAACCTTGCAAGCCCATGGAAAAGGGAAGCAGGAGTAGCATATGTATCCGGACCCCAAGCATAACACATACACAAGACAAGCCTGAATGGGCCCAGCAGGAACATACCGTGGATGCCTTCCGATGCCACAAAGCACCACACTGTCACATGTATGTACAATAGACAAAATACATTTTAAAAATAATATAATACAAAAGAAAATACAAATAAATCAAAATAATGCATTGAAAGAAATAAAATGAAAAGAGTAACAAATGAAACAAAAGCAAAATCAACAAAAAAGAAGGAAACATGAAAAAACATAACATAAATTAAAGTAAGTCAAATAATTCAAAAACAATAAAACAATAACCAACATTGTAATTCAAATGAATTATCAAAATGAAAAGATAACATACTTACCAGAAACCATACAAATTTGATTAAAAATCAAAAATATATTCAGATTCAAAACTGCTGGAAAAAAAGAAAAAAGAAAAAAAAATTGCAGGAAAAAAATATATATGACCTCAGGGTTGGGGAGGCACCCAGGAGGGGGGAGGTACAGGGTGCACCTCTACACCCACATGCGTAGATGTTGAGATTAAAAAAAAAAAATCACTGGGCTCAGCGCTAGCACGGCCCGACCTATGTGGGAGATAGGTTGTCATTGTCACCCTCTGGATCTGATTCAGAAGGTGGAGGTGGTGTAGTTGATTCACCACGCCTACCCACACCTTGCCCCTCAACGGCAGGAAGTATGCAGGTCTGGTAAACCAGGTCTTGGCGGGCAATGAGACTGAGGCCAGCCTGCATCACCTCATGTGTCACATGTGCTTCCTCCTGCAGGGACTGACGTGTGAGACGGAGTTCTGCTTGCATGCCCTCACATGACAAACGGAGTGTCTCCCGGCTTGCACAGAGTTCAGCCGTGATGGTTCTTTCAAGCTGTTTAAACCTGTCTTTTGTCCACCTATTCAGATCCATCATGAGGTCGGCTAGAGTAGATTGGAGGGCTTGTTGTTCCACCCTCAGGGCCTCATGGTGTGCTTCTGCTTGAGCATCAAGTGCTTCACGCAACGCTGCAATTTCAGCCTGGTGCGCCCTGTCATACGCCGTCATGCCCAGCCTGAGTGAGCGGCACGCGGGCTGCGTAGCCCGCTGATGGAGTACCATTTGCCTAACAGAAGGGCGGATGGAATAGGCCACACTTTCCATATCTTGAGCAATCATCTCAACTGCTCACCCTGTTGCTGTGCTATGGCAATCATGGAACGCTCCCACTCAGTTGACCCCGGTGCCACATGGCCACCACATTGCCGGATACCATACCTGCTGGGCACCAAGGAGACGTGGTCCTTGACGGGTTGGAGCCGCCTGCGGCTGCAGGACTGCATCCCTCCATTGACCAGATGCCCCAGGAACATGGCCAACTGGTGTCGAGTGTGACTGTGCACCCATAACCACCACAGGTCGACATTCCAACCCTTCCCAACCTCCTACTGCAGGTGTCGCAGACAGAAGACCATCCGACACAGGATCACCTACTGGCAATGACACATCATGATGCAGAGCCGGCTCAACATACTGGTCAGAGGATACATCAGAGCCTGACTCAGAGTCAGCTCTGGACACAATGGCCTGGAGCACCTGTGGATTCTCGTGGGCTGCCACCCCACGACCACCACTGGTGCCTGGTTGGTTATGTGAACTGACCACCGTGTCTGGGATGACATCTTCATCCTCCGCAGCCAGTGCGTCATCACCTGCAACATAAATAGAAAAACAAGAATACGCATGTCAGTACCACATACCACAAACATAAAGTTCACAACATTGACAGACAAATAATGAAACAGCCATGTCACAGGCAAAACAAACCACAACATGCATCCAGTAGCATTGCAAAGTTTGGCCATTCCGAAAGCAGTAAAGGATGTGTGTAAAATGTGAATGCAACACATATATTGCATATTGTAGATCACCTGCATCACACACAATCTCTAGAGGGCATACATGCAATCCAAATATGAGAGATGGTAACAAAGATTCAGCACCTAGCATAAGCATGTGTTACCACACAGAGACACAGCTAGAAATGTAACCAAAATCACCATGATACATGTGACATGCATGTTCTTGTGCAGCACTCAACTACAATCAACTAAGCACACTACATGTGTCATGAGAGGCATCTACGCTAGTGCATGGAGAAGGGATAAAGGGTTGAAGACCCAGGAAAGGGGAGAAGGGGAACGTGCCAAACAGAAAACACCAAAGAAGGCAAATTAAGTGCAATGATAGAATGTCTGTTCAAATAGTGGGAGGGCAGCCAGCAAGTGGCAAGTGCTAGATGATTTGGACAGGGCAAATCTCATGAGTGCAGACAAAGAGTGATGGACTGTATGGGGACAAGCACTGGACCCATTGATATGGGAGGCCTGTAGGCAGTGCAGCAGGGAGGCAGGGTGAGCAGGTACCTGATCTGATGGACAGAGTGTGTGCAGGTCACAATGACAACAGTGGAAGCCTGTCAGCTGCATAGAGGAGGGGCCAATTCAGGAACAAGAAGGAAGGTGTTCAGGTGCTACCAGAAGCAGATATATCTACCCTCTAGATTCAATGTGGCCAGTTGGCACTTCAATAGTGAGCTTCCAGCTGTACACACAGATCTGCTCCTACCTCATTCATCAAATTTAACGACTGAGCTTGAGGGAGTGTGGGGTAGAGATTGTTGAAGGTATTTCCTACACAGTCCCAAAGAATTCTTGTGCACAATGCAGAGGGTCTGAAGTAACATCCTTGCATCCACTAGTAGCCAGTGAAGGGGTCATAGCTGAAATGATGGGATCCCAGGGCTTGTGGCCAAGGACAAGTCTTGCAGTCCTGTACCGCATTAGTGGTGGAGTGTGGAGGCCGGTCGAATATTGAATGAGACTGTCACAGTACCCCAACCTTGAATGAACCAGAGCTTGACAGACTGTGAGCATGTAGGAGAATGTCACAGGCCACAGTCACAGCCACAGTGGACGCACATGAGCCCACCTTCCGGACAAGATGGAAATCGTCCTGGGAGTCCTCCTCACATTACGAAAAATGCGCTGCCTCACCCAGAGCCCGGGTGGAGGTGTCCACAGCTGCACCACCTGCTACCACCACCACTGGTGGACCTGTGACAGCAGAAGTAGATTGCTGTTGGGTGATATAGGTGCAAGGTTGTGATGCAACAGCTGCATCACCAGGAAACACAGGGGGTGGTGGCATGTCTGCACCAGCACATGGCTGTGCATCCTGTGCCAGAGGGGCACCCCTGCCTCTTCCACCCCTGTAGAAGGGGGCAGGGTACTTGATGGTATAGGTACCCAAGTGCCCCTGCAAGGCTATCTGTGACCCCTGGGGGGAAATCACAGGTCACGCAACGCTTAGGTACCCCCTGAAAAAAATGTATCAAAAGAAATTAAAAAAATCAATATGAATATGAAATTGAGCTCACCAAATCAAAAAAAAAAGTGTATGCACGCGACCCTGGTAGCCCACATGCATGAATATTACCTCCAGCAGTACGGTGTAGCACCCAGGAACACAAAAAACACGTACGCGTGGAACACACAGGCTACAATGACCTCTAAACGGTACACATGCACAGGGGGTACCACAGTGGGAAAAAAGCATATGCGACTCACCGTCTGCCTTGCGTGGGAAAAAGAAAATCAACACGCGCGTGTGCATGCAGGCAACACCCCACCAAAAGAAGAGGTACGGGCTTCAGACGCTGTGAAGTAATCACGTGTGATTACAGCAGAGTAAACACATGCGTCCGTCTCCACGAACAGCACGTACAGTGCTTTGCTGGCCCGCGCTCACCTTTAACCCATGCAGAGAGCAACACCTGCGCGCATGATGTCACATACGCGCTTACGCGCTAACGGGCTTTCCTCGAATTACACGCATTCAAATGCGGACGTGCTGTTTTTTCACGTGCTGAATCACTATGCACCCGTCATAGGGAAACGCCTGTGCGGGTAACGTCACAGATGCGCTTACGCGCTAAGGGCCTTTCCTTGAATTACACGCTGACGTGCAGTTTTTTCACGTGCCAAATCACTCTGTATCAAACTGGCCACTCGACAACACACGGAAGACCACACTCCTGCCCAGAAGGCCATTTTCCTGTCCCCCAGAGCCCCGATCATGCTCCCACCTGCCATCTGCTGCTGCCTGCCTGCTGCCCACGTGCCCTGATGTTTGGTGCCTGCACATCAGTCATCTGCGGGGGTGCAGTTGCTGTGACCACCCCTGCTGGAACAGAAGACTCCCGACTGGGATACCATCGCTCCACAGCCCAGCCCCAGGACCCAGTTGCCCACCCACACCTGCCTCGGGGGTTGCCATGAAAGACTCAACACCTTCTGGCACCAGTGGTAATCCCCGAGCAGAGAGGCAGAGGGCTACCAGCTTCAGTGCCAATTAAGTTGATATGCTGGTGGAGCATATCCATGGGCAGTATGATGCCCTCATTGGAAGTTTGCACGCTGACAATGAAGGGTGGAAGAGGATCTGGATGGACATTGTGACTGCCATCAACGTGGAGGGGGTGGCAGTCCGCAATATTTAACACGTACGGAAGCGCTGGGAGGACTTCAGGTCCAGGACCCTCAACAAGGCCCCGCGCCTCTTGAAGGCAGTGGATGCTGAGGGCTGCCAGGTCCACCTAACCAACACCTAGATGAGGGTCCTGGAACGTATAAGCCCAGCGCTCCACCTCCAGGTCCTTGGGAGGCAGACCCGTCTGGAGTCGAGCGGTAAGTGTACATGCATACTGAGTGGACACTGTGCATGTTGAGGTGTGGCAGGAGTGTGCAGGGTGCACATATGTCTTTGTAGGGCCATGTATGGATGTGTATGTACAGGGATGAGCCTGCCACATGTAGGTCCTCTCATGTGTGAGACACATGGATGGTGTATGTGTTGGTAAGCACGCTTGCCAAATGCAGGTGTATGTACTGTGGCATGGTTGTGGCATGGTTGTGGTGTCACACATTTGCATGTGTGTGTATTTGACAAGTGTGCAACTGTGATACATCATGGATGCATGTGACACTGACATGTAGGAGGCTGATTGCCAGATGTGACATGGATGGTGATGTTATCACTGAGACAGGTGGTGGACATAAACAGATGCATGTCTGTCTGGTGGCGTGTGTGCATGTATTCTGCACTCCCTGTGTTGCATGTGACGTCAGGCTCACCTTCGGCTGCTCATGCTGTTGTTTGTGTATGGATGATGCGGCCTGGTGCAACATTCCTGTTTATTTGCTCATGTGTGTGAGTTGAAATGATATGTGTGTTGAGGAGTTTGATGCCATGTCTGAAGGTTGACACTGCCACTCATGTACAACTGTCATGTGTGTATCAGACCATTGTACAGTGCCTGTGTTCTATCTCTCCCTGTCTGCAGCGTCAACTGATGAAGAGGGCGGAGATGGTGCGGTGGAGCAAAGCGGCAGGGATCGCACCGCCAGCCGGAGATGCTAGGCCCGGCCCTCCTCCCATGTTGTCATCTCGTCGGGGGGTGAGGAGTCTGGTGCTGTGTCTGTGGCTGCAGCTACTGAGGGTAGGTCCAAGAGGTGGAGGTCAGAGGTGGATTCCTCAGCAGCAGAAGGGGCAGCTGAGACCCAACAGGGGTCTGATGGAGGAAGATGGCACGGAGTCATCCAGGTTGGTGGGGGATTCGGTTGAGGAGGAGGCTGTGGAAGGGACACACATGGGGTCTGGAGGGAGGGATTCCACTGGTGCTGGTGGTGCAGTCCAGGGGCAGGGACAGGAGGAAGCACAGGCCGCCGCGGAGGTGTCTGTGTGTAATCCTGTCCCCGATCCTGTGACTGCATCATCCCACACCAGCAGGGATGCCTACGTCCAGACCCATTCTCGGGTTGAGCCTGTCCTGGCTGGGATGGCGTGCGTCAACAGGACATGCGAGATGACCTACAGTGTTTTCGTGATGAGACACTGCACATCATCTCATGTGCCTCTTTGACCACATCGACCTACTAGGATGGGTCATCAGTGCTGGATTCCTCTGTGTGCTGGACCTTGTACCGACCCCCTCCTCACCTCAACCCCCTATGCGCCAGTCGTCCTCTGTGCTATCTTCCGGCCCATTTATCACCTGGGTACCCTGTGGAGCTGCCTCTGAACCAGCGGCCAGGCTGGTGGAGGACACATCCCTGCCACAGTCGGGAATCGGAGGTCCAGCAGCGGTGGCCACACAAACAACTGCAACCCAGCAGGAGGAGGACGTGCAGGCATGAAGAGGCAGGGCACAGGCACAGCAGCAGCAGGCTCAAGGTGGGAGCGATGATGGCTCAGGGCCATCAACATCAGAGGGACAGGCATCGACCGGAGGGCAGGAGGACCATGGATTGGGAGTGTCTTCCGTGTGGCAGCGGTTGGGCCAGCACATAGATGCGGAGCAGCGCCGGGCAGAAGAGGCACGGCTCACTATGGTCAGGGCGGAGAACTACATGCGCAGGGTGCTGAGGCGGGCCGAGTGCCTCGAGGCAATTCGCAGGGAGTTGGAGGTCACATGGCTTTATCCCTGCAAAACCTTGGGGCCATGGAACAGGAGTTAGTTGATGCCCTGGCCCGGGAAATCGACAAGTGAGCAGTAGGTCTTGCCCACCGCCATTGTACATAGTTAGTTAATGTAAGGTTACATTTATGTTTTTCTTTCATTTGGGGCGCTTGGACTATGCCCCACCTTTTTGTAGATAGTTCTTTATTAGGTAGCATTTTTTGTAGGTTTCCTTTCAATAGTTGGGCTCATGGACCCTGGATTTGTTCTTTGTATATAGTTGAAGACTGCGTTTCTCGTCATTTTTCTTTGTTTACCATGGAGCAATGGATTTTTCAGATTTTTTTCTTTGGATTTGGTTTGCTGGATGGCCACTTAGGACCCATTTTTATTTGGATTTATTTTGATTCTGCTCTCATATATTTTTTATTTGATTTTTATGGAACATGCAGCATTTTATTTATTAGTTCCATTCATGTGTGATTTCATTTCATTCCCTTGCTTTTGTGTTTAATACATTTTTTATTCCTACTTCAATGTGTGGTGTTCTCTCATTTTTTTCACACGTCACGATGCGGGTTCTCTCATTCACTTGCACCCACTGTGTGTGTGTGACGGACATGTATTGATGTGCCTACTTGCCATTTGGGATGTAGCATGTAATGGGGATTTCAATGTGGGGTGGTTGGATTCTTGGTTCGATGTTTGGATTGGGGTGGCGTGGGGTGGGATTTGGGTGGCCATAAGGGCCATGTTTGTGGATCATTATGATGAGTTGGTGTGCGGACATGAGTCGGGGCCTGCTGGCAGGTGCCCGTCACTGCTGGGTGGGTGGGGGTGCAGGAGGACATGAGTCAGGGCCTGCTGGCAGGTGCCCGTCACTGTTGGATGGGTAGGGATGCAGGGTGACATGAATCGGGGATGCTGGCAGGTGCCCATCACTGATGGATGGGTGGGGTGCAGGGGGAGATGTGTCGGGGCCTACTGGCATGTGCCCATACTTGTGGATGGGTGTGGGTGCAGGGGGACATGAGACGGGGCCTGCTGGCAGATGCCCATCACAGGTGGATTGCTGGGGGTTCAGGGGGACATGAGTCAGGGCATGCTGGCAGGTGCCCATCACTGCTAGATGGGTGGGGGTGCAGGGGAACATGTGTCGGGGCCTGCTGGCAGGTGCCTGTCACTGCTGGGTGGGTAAGTGGGTGGGGGGACATGGTTCGGGGCTCCCAAGTGTGCTCACAAGTGCATGGTGCGATGTGGGCTGCCTGCAGGGCATAGTGAGGGGTGTATGGTAGTCCACTGTGGTATGGGCTGCCTGCAGGGTATGGGGAGGGGGCAAAGCGCACACCCGGGAGGGCCCACGATGCCAAATCACGTGTGGTACTTCCAGCGTCCCCCGAATACACTACCCCGCTTGACAGGGCCTATCGCATTTGAAAATTCCCGCGCACCCACCAAATACACATACCCCACTCGCACAGTGCCTTTCGCGTGTGAAACTTCCCGTGCACCCCCCAAATACACATACCCCGCTTGCACAGGGGCCTATCATGTGTGAAAATTCCCACGCACCCCCCAAATACACGTACCCTGCTCGCACAGGGCATATCACTTGTGAAACTTTGCGCGCACTCCCCAAATACACGTACACTGCTCGCACAGGGCCTATCGCATGTGAAACTTCCCGCGCACCCCCAAATACACGTAACCTGCTCACACAGGGCCTAACGCATGTGAAACTTCCTGCGCACACCCCAAATACACGCAGGCACCCCATCCACCCTGAGCATGCCCCACAGGAAGCCCACGCCACAGGGGGGTTCTTTTTGTACGTGATTTACCTGGCACGAGCGGGTACAATTATTCTCAGGGGTTCGCAGGGTGTTTTACACGTGTTTTCGCTCATGCAAGCAGGGTACGTGTATTCTGGGGCATGCGTGGGTAGTTTTACACGCATTTTCATGGTTGGGGGCTGTATGCTGCTCCACTGTCGTTTGCACCATGTTCTGGATTTGTGGACTGTTCATGGCGCCCGGGGCGGGGTTGGGGGTCTAACTGGCACTGCTGCAGGGTCCCTACACCACTCTGCAACATGGCTGGTTATGGATTTTGAAATCCATGAATACACTGTGCGCTGAAATGGGTTTTGGCACACGCGGCTGGCGCAGACTGCCAAACACACACACTGTGCGCCAGCCCTGTGCACCACTTGTGCGCTGATTTCTATGAATTACCCCCATAGCGTCAAAGGTAAATCACCTAGGAACACATATTACTTAAAAAGGACAGTAGAAGAAAAATATATCAATGATTACAATGCATTATGTCTTCTTATGGAATGCAAACATTACAGTACATTGCAGACAATTCCACTGCAGTTGCACAATATGTCACAGGCTACTTAACCAAAGCAGAAAAAACAGAGCTTCCGGATTTCTGGGATGATGTATCATCTGACAAAACACTGTCACAGAAATTGTACAGCTTAGGCATAAAAATACTCTCTCATAGAGAATGTGGCTGCTATGAAGCTGCAGACCGTTTAACCGGTACTGCTTTGTATGGAAAATACTGAAAATATAGTATGGCTAAGTCTTGGTCCTGCTAAATCTAGAAAGAGAGTTCTCAAATCATAAGAGGACATAGAAACAATAGCCAAAAATGATCCCAACAGCCAAAACGTTTTGAAAAACAATTTACTAGACACATACTACCCAAACAGGAGTACCACTTTGGAAACCATGTGTCTATACTACATAGCCCAAAACTTCACATACAAAAATAATATAAAACCAGATGAAATGACAGGTAGACACAGAGTGACAAATTGTGAAGGCAGCTTAGTGAAACTTACCAAACAAAGGTTAATTAATCATATCAAATTGTCATTAAAAACTCCTCAACATAAAGAACTATATCACATGTCCCTGCTACAACTTTTTAAACCATGGAGAAAAGAAGAAGAGTTACTAGATATCTATGACTCCTATGAAGACGCTTTCAAAGCAAATGAAAGTACTATAACAGATGTAAACTTTACGCAGTACAAAACAATGTTGCACAATGTACAGCAACACGAAGAAGAATCCAGGCCCAACTAGATGAGGACACTCCTGACAATAGTCAACCTTCTGTAACAGGAAGCCAAGAACCACTGGGACAGCCACTAATAGCAAATGAGGCAGAATTGGCTATGACAGAAGCTGAAACACCATGTGTCAGTATGAACTAGCAACAGAAGACTTCACTGTACTGAAATCAAAACTGAACAATGAGCAGCATAGCATTTTCCAAGAAGTAACAAAACAAATCGAACATGATATACAACATGAAAAGAAAAAATGTATCTGCCAAAACTACAAACCTATACTGCTATACGTCAGTGGTCAAGCTGGTTCAGGCAAAACATTCTTACTCAAAATTATCAGTAAGTTCCTTAAAAATTGACAATCAAAGAATTGTCAGCTGCTGTAACTGCCTCAACAGGTTTAGCTGCCTACAACATAGGCATTGTCACTTTACACAGATTACTACTACTTCCAGTAGAACACCAAATCAAATTAGATTATTACAAATTTCTACAGAGGTTGCAGTAGAACTGCACAGAGTTTTGAAACAAATGAAAATGCTACTAATAGATGAGGTGAGCATGGTCTCTAACCTAATGTTGGCTTTGATTCACCTCAGATTACAAGAGGTACTCAAAACAGACTACGAAGAGCTCTTTGGAGGAAACACATTATTGTTTTCGGAGATCTTCTTCAATTAACACCAGTGAAAGGTGAACCTATTTTTAAAACCTTAAGGCACAAACTCTGCTGTCAACCTTTGCCTACATTTCCAATACAGAGAATGAACAGAAAACATGCGCCAGTCTGCAGACCTCAAATACGCCAACATTTTAAAAAGTATTAGAGTTGGTGTACATCTCAAGAAGCACACAAAATATTAAAAACCAGGCACATCCATGCACTCTATGGCCATAACTCATGTGCTACTGATGTCATGGAACAATTAGCACACACACAAATGTATGTCCTTGATCCCAACTCTTGCAAGCTGTTCATAATTCAATGAAACAATGTTGAAAAAAGAAATGCAACCAATAATTGAAGTTTGCTCCACAGACAAACTGGATGTACATGGTATGACTCTACCCATGTGTCAACAAGCCACAACAAGAATAAATACCTCCAAAAACTCTATCTCCAACACAGCTGGTTTGGAGAAAATATTAAACTGATCTTGATACTGTAGATTAATGATTAAACGTAACCTGACGTGGAGCAAGGACTAGTCAATGGAGCAATTGGTACAGTTGTTGCCTTTCAAACATACCCACGTGACAAAAACATTCAGTTTGTCAATATTCTCTTTGACAAACTATCAGAAGTTAAAAGAATAGGATGCTCAACATCCCGCTTCCTTATTTTCAAAGACATGTATGTACGCAGAGAACATTTTTCTCTAACTCTAGCATACGCAGTCACCATTCCCAAATCAAAAGGTCTTACCCTAGATAAAGCATTGATAGATATTGGGAGCACAATCTTTAGAGAAGGCATGAGCTATGTAACACTATCACACTTACGTACACTTGAAAGGCTATTTCTAATCAACTTTGATGCAAGTAAAGTAAATGCTGATATTCCTTCCATTATAGAATATAATAGACTATGTTCACTGTACACCCTCATCTAAAAACCTGTCTTGTGCCACAGAAAGCAAAACGTTGTAAAAGAAAACTACTTCAAACAGAAATGAAACAGGATCTCGCTGCAAATCCTCCAAAGAGAGTAAAAGAAGCTAATACTTCATCATTTACTACAACCAAAGAAGAATCTACAAAGTGTTTCTTCAAAGAAACAACACACGCTCCGATAAAATGACTTGGACACAGAACAATCAGGTCCATTCAAATTTTCAAATATAACTATTTAAAATTGCTACGCAAATGTATCAATGAATATTCTATTCCAATTGGCACCATTTACTTACACAATACAGACCAATTGTGTTTGGAAATGTTAGTCCTTCATAGAAATGCAACCAACAATCCTGACAACACCTACAGTGTTCATGGAATAAGACAAGAATTGGACTACTGTGTTCGAATGTTCAAAATCACTATAAACTCACAAGAAGATCCACAAGAATGTCTAATGTACTTTACAGAAGTACTGGAAAACAAAAACATACCTATAAATAAAATCTTTCAGATTTCATACATGTGGAAACATACATGCACGCTCTGCAACCATGTGGCACAGGAACAAATCCCTAATGAACGCTTCATGTATGTATCAATACCTAACTGTGAATCCATTCCATTTCAGCAACTTGTACAAATTGCAAACCATGGCAGATTATGTACTACCTACAATTCAGATAATCGCTCCACCTTACAAATAGACACATAGTAAATATGTAATACTAATGCTTTTACGTTACAATGCAGATGGTACCAAAAACAACTGCAAGTTGACTGGATTCACACATGGTCAAGTATCACTTGGCAAGAAAACCTTCACAACAATAGGTATAATCTAACACGCAGGAGCCACAACCAATAGAGGTCACTACACTGCCTATATAAAACAGAATTGTGGATGGTTCAAATGTAATGATAGTACCATTACTTTAAAGCAGAGATTACCAGCAAATCTTATAAACACTTATTTAATATTCTTAAAACCAAAATTTAATAACTAATCAGTGCATAAACATTAACAAAATTTCAATTAGAAAACTATAAACAGTTATAATTCACCAACAGGTATCTAAATACCCCAAAATTCTGCAACAACCAAACAGATAAATCATTACCACTAAAATATAACCAAAAAATCAACAGTTTGAATATGCCAACAGGTATCTAACTTCCCCCAAAATCTGCAACAACCCAACATATAGATGAATAACTTGGAAGTATAAATAAAAACTATAACCAGTTAGAATGCGCCAACATGTATCTTACTGCCCCAAAAAAATCTGCAACAAGCCAACAGATAGAAGATTAGCCAGAAACAACAAATAAGCACTGAAAACCAAGTAAGAAATATAATGTACCAGCATGGATTTTTTTTTTTCAAAGACGCAATGATTTAATAAACAAACACAGAAACTGACCAAATTGCACAGTACACCGGTTTGAAATATAGTACTTCTAAAGTAATAAATATGAGGGTTGAAATAATGCAGAAATGTCTATTATGTAATGTAATAATTCATTATGAACTACCTACACTAACATGTGATCTTTTCTTTTATCACAGAAATTGAAAAAGAATATCTGCTCCAGTTACCCAAGTCATGAAAAAAATATATCCAATCACAAAAAGTAAACAGTAAGTATATAATAATTCAACTCATAAATACTGCTGCACAACACAACCATTCAAGCAAACATCTAACCATATACCACAATCCAAAATGTTTACTTCCATGGATATGTTATACTGCAGTGCTTGTTACCAAACTCTACAATCTTAATTGCATGACTTAGCTAAAACTCCAAATAAAAACTCTACAAATCAAACAGTACACAAAATATTTGTGGATATTTGATGGATCTTTGATTCCATGGGTGTGCTATGCTGCAATGGTTTTGGCCAGGGCCTAGAGTCTTGGGTGAATTGCCAATGGCTACAGCCTGGTCACAACCCTGACCCTGGCCACAACCACTGCAGCATAACACACCCATAGAATTAAAATTAAACCTGTGGTATATCGGCTACTTATATGGGATATTAATTACAATCAACGCTCTACTAACAACCCGAAACCAATATCATACTAAAGTAAAATAGCCAGTAGTGCATTTATTTGTCCGCCGACAGCCGTGAAGACTACAGACATGACTAACACATCAGGGGCACCTGCCATCTAAACAAATACAGAATTTGACCCATCTCTTACTTCTCCACTCTCCCGAAGCACTCTTACACACCAACACATTCCCCAAAATTGTATTTTTTCCCTGTTCATCACTGTGCTGTCCGGACGCATCAAAACAATGTGATGCACCTCACGTTTCACCCCAGAAAGTCAGCGAACAAGTATGTGCAATTATGAGCTTCCCTTCCTCTGTGCCATTTGTGACCATTGGCCTGCTTGTGACTAGGTTTTATTTTGTTTTTTATCCTCTTTGCTGTTTGAAGTTGGTAGCTGCTGGTCATAAAACCTGGGGCTTGGCAACACAGAGACCCCCTCCCCACCTTCCTGTCAAGCACTAGCTAGAACATTTCACCTGCTTAGAACTGCCCTCAGAGAAATCAGATCTAGGGAAACATTGTTTTGACACCCTTTGGGCCACATTTTATTGCAGTTGTAAACAGTTGAGATGCAAGCCAGGCTTTCAATGGGGAGGTCCTTCATGAATTTTGCCAAGAGGCTCACCATTTCAAAGGAACTCATATATTGCATGTTCTAGCGTCATCCTTGATTCAAACACAGGGTGTGTTTTCAGGGAAAGTTGAGGGCTGTTTATTTCTGTCATTAATAACATGCAGTTTTAATGATATGCCATCTTTTTTTCTGCTGAAAACTGAAGCTTAATTGTCACAGTGCACCCCCTTTTGATGGGTGGCAGTTTCAGTGAAAATGCTGCATTTATTTATCAGCTGGTATTGTGATGTGCTTTTTCAATCTGCACATGGATTACATTTTTGTTTTAGCTTTCTCTGGATTTCCACTGCAGAAAGACACAAACAAAGTCTGCCTCAGACCTACAAGAACTTTTTGTGGCAAAAAAATGGGCTTTTCTTTTCAAATGTTTTTGGTATTTTGCATGTGAAGTATAAATATATATTACATTTTGTCAACATACACACCATGGGCCCCATTAGGAGGATGGAAGTAGCCATGCCATGTAATACAGACATGGCTGATGCCGGTATTCATTTTTTGCCAGCGCCCAGAAATGGGAAATTACCAGGCAATTCCTGGGTGCCAGAAAAAATTCTTCCCCATTCCCATTTGAACCCCATAGTGCTCAGTGGGAATGGGGAAGCCGGATGCACAGGCACCATTATCAACAGTGCCTGTGCATCCGATATGCTTTGCTCGCGGGTGCCGGTATGGCCGCCAGGCCAGTCCTGGTGGCCGCAATGGGGCCTGCGAGCAGAACTCATAGTTTGCCGGTCTGGGAACTATGGTACCGGCATGCTTACTGGTACCGTAGTTCCCGGACCGGCAAATTTATAATGAGGCTGCATGTCTTTTCCCTGACATCTTTATGTTGGCAGGAGAACTATTTTCTCATGTCTTCCTTTAACTAGCAATATACACAAGGGGAGTGTCCTGTCCTCCAAATTGTAATCGCAATCATTTCTTGCAAAAAATTATTCAAACCTTCATAAAGATAACAGTGGAATAAAACCCAAGTTTTGTGTCACCGTGAGAAATCCATACATACACAGACAAAGGTGCTGTGAGAGTATGTAAGAAAGTTTTTTTCAAACAAAACATACAGTCAAATAGAGACAAATTTAGTTCTGTTCAATGCTGTAGATAATTTTTCACCAACAGTAGTCAAACAAGTGAAATTATTTAGAATTCACTGGGTACTTGCTACAAAGTACATACATTACATGCACTGTTTTAAATACAACATTCCGAACATAATAAGCTGAAAAGTGTGTGTAAAAGATGCATATACTTCATGCTAGTGCACATTAGAAACCTAGTGTACTCGTGACTAAGTACCACACATGTCAAAAATCAAGGTGAAAGTCTTTGGGCCTCATTACGAGTATGGAGGTAGCCGTGCCGCTAAAAGTGGCATGGCTACCGTTATACCGGGTACCAGGTCCGGGTCCCACAAAAGGGGACTTACCGGGCCATTCCGACCTTGGAGGACCCGGTAAACCCTTTCGAGGGACCCAGACACGGTACATCCCCATTCCCATTTTAGCCCCATAGAGCTCAATGGGAATGGGGAGGATGCTAACAACAGGCCCATTAATGAGGGGCCTTTTGTTAGCATCCTGGTCTGCTAGCGTGTCCCGCTAAGGACGCCTGGTCTGACCAGGCATTCCTTAGCAGGACCCGCTGCAGACCTCGTAATAGGGCGGCCCGGAATGAACGGTGCAAGTCCGTTACCGGCACTGTTCATTCCGTGGCCGCCTGGGTCATAATGAGGCTCTTTAAGTACTGTCTTCTTGAATAGGTGCAGAGTCCCAGGGATCTAGTGTGTGGCCCCTTTAGGGGTAAAAGTGAGACCTATAGGAAAGGACCACCAAAGCTTGGCAGTAAGGGATGACCAAGAAACCGGTCAACGTCGAGATATTAGTTTAGAAGTTTATGTGGTCCTTGTTCAGGGCGACCCCAGTGGGGGAAGCGATGACCACTGACATTTCGGCTCGGCTGAGTGTGAGCCTTCTTCTAGGGCCAAGTGTTAGTAGGTCTCCCTGAAGGTGGAGCATACAAGTACAGGGTATTTGGTGTGTAGCCGGGGAGTGCATAGGTAGGATAAAATACAGAAGGTTAAGCAACCTAATAGGATAAAAAGAGCAAAAGGCTACTAGCCCTGCAACTCTTGGACTGACCTTAGGATGAGCTGTAGAATAATCTGCTCACAAATATATTTGTTAAAAGATGGATGACATGTGCTGGATGTTCATGTCTGGAGAAGGACTCCCCTATCTTTAGGCAGTACAGGCAATCGTGTGGAGCCTAGTGGGAAAAACCCGGTGGAAATAGGGCGCTAAAAACAAATGTGGCATATGTGTGTGTAGATACACAGGCAGTGAAGACTGATTGGGGCTGTAGGCCTAAATAATTACCTGGCCATCAGGGGTGTTTGTTCATGGTTCCATGATCACATGTTGTGCAAGTCCCAACGTGGACTTAGAATGCCGTTGTCCTGAGGATAAGGAAAACAACAGACACAGCCAGTGTCAGGGGTATCATCAGAGTAATGTAAAAGCTGCCGGTGCATGGGGATACTACCCTCTAAACAAACCTTGCTTGTGTGGGTCTGCATCTAGAGGGAGAATTGTGCTGGCGTCCTGCTTGTACAGCGAAGGAGAGAGAAGGATCTTTGTGTTTGTAAAAGGGGCGCATGTGCAGAAGATTAGCAACTCATAATGGTGTGATGCGTGCTGAGGATGGCATCAGGTAGCCATAGTACCCACTCGTAAGAGCTGCATAGTGGCTCCCGTGACTGCAAAAAGTGAAAAGATGAAAATGAAGTCACTGTTTCAACTTGCGTAAAGTACCCTCTTCTCATGGTTGCGAGGCCTCTTTGAAGTTAAGTGCAGTGTTAGTATCGGATGTCTCCAATATGTTGTCAATGACCCACCAGGTGAATTAATCTTGTCCATGCTGGAATTCCATGAAGTGGGATACAAGTGGGGCTGCATGTGATTTGCACCTGATCCTGGACCTATGCTCTCCTGTTCTCTTATGTAAGAGTTTAGATGTTTGCCCGACGTAGCGGAGACCACAGGGGAGTTCAATTAGGTAAATGACATTGCCGTTTTGCAGTTAGTGAACTGCCTCAGCTCTCATTCTTTGCCCTCTATGGGAAACAATTTCAAGTTTTGGTTTGACTGCATACCGTGCAGCTGCCACAGGGGTGATGGCCCCGAATTTCACGTATGTTCCAGAGAGTGGATCTTGTGTTTTTATGTCTGGTTCTTGCTTGGGTTAGCAGGTCTTTGAGATTTTTGGCTCTCCTGATTGCCATCCGAGGTATGGGTTCCGCTGGGAGGCTAAGTTGTACTAAGTGCCAGAATTTCTTAATCATGCCCTTCAGTTTTGATGTATTGGCACCAAAGATGGACACACAGGCCATAATGTTTTCATTGGTAGTGTTGTGTTGTTTGGGTATCAGTAGTGTTTCTTTCGGCGTGTATAGAGCTCTCTTTTTGGTGTTTTTCAGTAGTTATCCCCTGTTTTCCTGTTTATGTTGTAGAGTGGTAGCATGTATCTTGAATTCTCTGGTTTCTGTACAGTTCCTTCGGATTCTCTTGAACTGTCCATAAGGAAGGTTATGACGTAGGTTTTTTGGATGATGACTCCTATAGTGCAGTATCGTGTTTCTGTCAGTTTCTTTTTTGAAAATGGAGCATTCTAGCAGGTTGTTTTTGACATTGATGTTGAGGTCCAGGAAATAAATATTCATGTTGCTGTTGTTAATAGTGAATTGAATTTCCTGTGTATGTCCATTAATCCAGTTAAAGAAGCTGTGTAGATCCTGATTGTGGCCCTTCCAAATGAAAATGATATCGTCAATGTACCTGCACCACAGACAGATGTTTTCTCGAAATGGATTGTCTGTATTGAGTGCATAGCTTTGTCCGTACACTGCCATGTAAATTATGGCCAAGCTGGGGGCAAAAGCGGCCCGCATGGCTGTCCCGCATGTCTGCAAGTAGGAAGTATCATTGAACGAGAAGTAATTATTTGTCAGGGATAGCTCAAGTAGTTTGACAATGAAGTTGACTGACACCCTCCTTTGAGCCATGTGTTGGATGATGTGGTGTCTAAAGCACTCCACTGCTCTGTCCCAGGGTATGATGGTATACAGACTTCTAATGTCCATTGTTACCAGCTGGTTGTCCACTGCATTGAAGGGCTGATGTTCAAATATGGAGGTGGTTGCCATGGTATCACTAAGATATGAAGGTGTTTTTTGACATAAGGGTTTAAGGAAGTAGTCAATAGATTTGCCTACTGGTTTCAAAATGGAACCACACCCCAAAACTATCGGTCTCCCAGGTGGTGTGGTGCTGTTTTTGTGTATTTTGGGGAGTGCATAAAAGGCAGGGATTCTCCCCTCTGTGGTGTTCAGAAAAGCCTCTTCTTTTTCTGATATCCAATCTCGTTCAAAGGCGTACATGGTGGCCTCCTGTATTTTGGATTTGATGCTGGAAGTAGGATTTTTTTTCATTTTTTGTAGTTATTGTCTTCATTCAATAATGGCATTATATGTTCCTGGTGGATTGTAGTTTCTTGAGTTCCTGTCTGATACATTTTTCAAAAGAGACAATTGAAGATGGAATCTCATTGTCTCTTGGATTAAAATCTAATTTGGGTTTAAATCCTGTGTCCTCTCATGTTTGCGGGCATTCTTTGTCTTTCAAGAAACTTTCTTCCTGATGGTGCGAAAGAAGTTGGAGAGTTTGCCATCTAGTTTAAACCAGTTGGTGTGATTGGTTGGGACAAACGAAAGGCCTTTGGCCAACAGAGATGTTTCATCCTTTGAAAGTGGAGTGCCTGATAGATTGAAGATAGGGATAATTTCTAGTGTCTCCAATTGCCTCTCTGTCTGCGGGTGGGTTGATTCCATTGAGGATAATTGTTAAAGGGTATTTGTGGTTGTTGTGGGGGGCCCCAGTATCCTCCTCTGGGACCCCATTGGCCTAAGAAAGGCATCATGGGGGGTGTTTGAAATTGTCCCCGCTTGGAATATCTGCCTCTGAGTTGAGATTGATCATCCACCAACGAGTCCGAGCTTGAAGTATCGGAGAATGAAACCCCTTTGTGTCGATTTCTGTTCGCCCCTCCTTGTCTAGCTGCTCTCTCTTTTTCTTTATTATCTTTATAGTCAGCAAAGAGGTAGGGGTAGATGTGTTCAATTTTAAAGTTTTTAATATCTTTAGCCAGTTTCCAATGTTTTTTCTATTTCCTTGAGTTTGTCCCTTGCATTTGTTATGGTGTTATCGCTGAGAAATTTGGTTTCTTCTTTTTTCAGGTCAATCAGCATCTGTGCGTGTATCCTTGGTGCTGTTGTTATTGTTAGTGCCATTAAATCTCTGCTGCATTTTGTTGCTATCTTACAATGACGCCCGCGAACAGAACTCGTAGTTTGCCAGTCCGAGAACTACAGTACTGGCATGCTTACCGGTACCGTATGTTGTTGGACCGGCAAACTTATAATGAGGCCGCATGTCTTTTCCCTGACATCTTTATGTTGGCAGGGGAATTATTTCTCATGTCTTCCTTTAACTAGCAAACACACTTGCAAAGCCGTTTTGGTGACATTGTTTAAAAATCCTGTTTTTCATGTGAATGGGAACTTTTAATTTGTTCTGCATTTGTGAATTAATATGTTGCTTTTCCTTTGGAAATGACAGGTAGGCCTTTTCACATGGCCCTTCAGTTCTGTTGGTTTGGGAACTTTCATTACATCCCACATCTGTTAGTAATTGTAATTGTTTATTTTTAAAGCACTTATACACAAGTGAAGTGCTTCAAAGCACAGTGTATTTGTTTTTAGGAATGGGTGAAAAAAAGTTGTATGAATGAGGTCTGAGTGTTGTTTGTGTGTGTGTGTGTGCATCAGCCCCTACTCCAAAATTTAGCAGCCCCCCCTTCAGTGGAGCCCCTCAATTTAGGGGTGGGGACGTCTGGGGGCATGGCATTGGTTTTGCTTTGCTCTTGATGCACAGTGCCATGCCAGTCTAACCAGATACTAACACTTCTGTTTTCTTTACCCTTGATGCAAAGCAAAAAATGCCATGCCAAGGTCAATGCAACCCTGAGAGCCATGGTATAAAATGATGCTCCAGTGGCACTACACCCCCAGCAAACTGCACAAGATGTTTAGATAATCATCTGAGGAATGCTGGAGGGGTTGCAATGGAGTGGGGTATTGGACCACATTTGGTGCGGCTGTTCCAAGATAAAGGTGTTCTGGGAGGAGGTTATGAAAAGTGTACAGGAAATAGTCCCAGAAGTCCTAACCCTTACATTAGTGGAGACCCTGGGAGGAGTGCTGAGACCAGCGCTACACAGAATCTTGAGGTCTCAGAAAAGAGCCCTGACAACAGCACTATTAGCCACATGGATGGTAATCGCTAAAGACTGGAATTAAAGATCTCCCCATCGATGATCAGCTGGTATCGCACATTTTGGGATATAGTGGCAATAGAGTGGATTACCTAAAGGGCCCAAGGGGAAGCGGACAGATTCCAGAAGGAGTGGGGAGAGATGTTACGTTTCTTAAAAAGAGACTTTGTGCTACAATGGTGCCCCCAAAACATCTGGGTGTTGGACATTAGCTGAATTCCTGGTAAACATGGGAGAACAATGGAGAACGAATTGTATCCTTCAGAAGTTGCGGAAACCGAGAAAGGTTCCTCAAGGGGGGTGGGGCGAGTTCTTAAAATGTTTAATAAATGGCAAAAAAAATATTTTTTAAAAAAATGCCATGCCACATTAAGAGAATATATATAGGGCCTCATTTCGAGTCTGGCGGTAAGCCTGCCGGTGATACTGGCGGCTTGCCGACAGACTCGAAATAAATTACTGGTACACCGGGGTATTACAACCCACGTGGCAGGGAAGTCAGGCGCCAGTAATTTTGTAAGTCCCATTCCCATCCATGGGAATGGGGACCACAGAAGCACCGGCACCATTTGTAATGGTGCCGGTGCTTCTGTAAAACTGCGCGTGGGTGCCGTCCCACCTGCCAGGCCTGACCCTGGTGGGTGGGATGACACCCTCCCACAGAGTCGTAGTGTGCTGGTTTGGAAACAACAGTGCTGGTAGGCTTACCGGCACTGTAGTTTCCGGACCAGCACACACATAATGATCCCCATAGACTGGCACTACTACTGTCAGTCTACATATACTTTCTTAATATGACATGGCGCTTTTTACTTGGCATAAAGGGTAAAGCAAATATGATGAGTGTTATGACATGGCTAGACTGGTTTACATTGATGGCTGCAGTTTAGCCATATTTTCTTTGTGCACCATGGGTACTTCATCGAGGCTAAAAGCGAACATCAGTGTGATTCCATGTTATACCAGCCTATCTTTGTATAATCGGTCTGGATATACTTTCTTTGTGTCATGGCATTTTTTACTGGCTGTGAGGTCTTAAATGGTAACGTTAGCATATATTGGTGCACCATGCATGGAAATGTATGGGCACAGCCAGCATGAAAATGATTTATGTACAGGCATATGCTGTGGGCAAAGGTATCATGAAAACGTTTTGCAAAATGGTCCTGTGGACTGTTGGGGACTTGCATCTATTGGGTAGTTTAATGTGCTAAAACAAAAAACTCACAAAACTGATTGTAAACTCTGCGGTTTTTTTACCCATGTTTCTCACAGAAAGAGCTGTAAAATAACCCATCATATTAAACATTTTCTTGGGTGAACCCGCTCCCCTTGAAGCCCTACTGTTGGTTCGGGTTTATTTGTTTGCACTTGGTCGCTCCTACATTTAAGGCTCAAACATTTACGCCTCTCCAATTCGAAAAGTCAGCTGCCACCACTGAAACAGATCCGTAATATTAACAATGATCACATCAAAAATAACTAACTCCATGAAGTGCAGTTCAAATTGGAAAATAGATAAGTGTATATAAAGTACCGCAGACACAAAACAATATTTTAAAAATGAAATTCGACACTCTTCACAACTTAAATATTTCCATTGGTTCTGCATCACAGAGTAGATGATCGAGACCAATGCCCACGAATAACTATCTTCAAGTACTCTGGCTTAGCTTAGCTTTCTCCTGCCATACCTAAAAAGAACCCGTTTTTCATAGATGTCTGCTGCTACTGATAATAAACGGTGTCTGTTGATCTGAACTAATGGTTGACATGCAACTTCAAAAAATAAAATCATGTTCCAACTTCTTGAAAAAAGTATTTTGCCAATTTCAATTTCACAGTTTACATTGATATGCTGCTTGCTGTCATTCTTGAGACTTTTCAGACTTTTCGAACAGGACAGATCAACAGATTTCTTGTTCCCACGTTCAAGACGTGTTTGTATGAATCCTTTGATATAAAGACTGGTATTGTCTCATTATCTTTTAATATACCTTTCCCAAACAGGATAAAATCAATGTACAGTGAGTGTTAAAACAATCTTCCAAGTGGGTCTTCAACATGACATTTATGCATTCTACATCATGATCCACTGTTCATAAACGACATTTTGGCTGTGTCCTAAGCAGACTTAATGATGGTCAATTACATTATTGTATACATAATCTGTTCCATTGCATAGTTGAAGAATCTAAGTTATATGTCTTGTTGCATCAAACATGTTGCTACCTTTCATTGCTCTTTTGAGAGGGCTGCAAGACCAAGCTGGTTTGATAACTGGAACCCAAATCTATTCCACTAAAGTACACCGACATTGAAAAACTGCACTGCCCAATTCAAACGCGGTGCATATGATTCAATTGTAAGGAAAAATAGAGCACTGATAAAACAAAGGGTAATGTGCTGTCTCGTGTAAAGAACAACACACAACAAAAAACATTGGGACTGCATCAATTTAAACTGAATAGGCACTGGAATAATGTCTTGCTTAATGTGCATGCATGTATGTTTCTTTAAATTACTGTGAGAGAGCACTGCATTTGCCATGCACCTAGAGAATTTTCCAATCTGGATACTAAGCCCACATCCAGAAGTGCTTAAAACCTTAGTAAAGTAACATTTGCATTCAATTAAAGTGGCTCCTTGTCACATTGGAACAATGTGCTTAATGCTTAAGAAAGATCAGCTCCAGTTTCAAACCAGGAAACCATAAATAATGTTGAAAACAATAACCAAACTACATGAAAATGTTGGTATGTGTTGATGACTAAACACCACAGTATATAATCTCTCTAGTTTATTGGCTGTGTTTAAATTGCAATATGATTCTTATTCACGATATGTTGAAGACAAAGGAGTGAAAGAAAAGGGTATGATGCAAATGGCTTCCACTGTGTCAGTAGATAAGAGTGACTAAGCCGTTCTAGCATTCAACATCGCTTTGTGTCTTGAGATGGCTTAGCCAATGCTTGTTTTGTTGTTCCACTTGCTGACTTGACCAAAAGAAACTTAAATCCAGCCCTGCTTAAATATTACAATCGGGATGTTTCATGTTTCGATGGAGATTTGGCTAGACCATCAGGGCTACATAAGATTTGCTTGCCTTTAATCATGAAAATACTGTTGCTTTGCAAAATGTAGGGCCTTCTGCATCAACATCCCTCCATTAATGAGCACCCCCGACCATTGTGAGTCCACTTAAAGGTAGTATTTCTAATAAATGTAATTTAAAATTCCATTGGAGGTCGAAATGTCGTGTCCTGACTGCTATTAATGTGAATTAACCTGTCAGAGGCCTGTTTGAGTTTCAAAAAACATTATTGCATTTAATGTGTCACTTGTGTCACTTTTGACATCGGTTAAGGCAAAAGAGCGGGCCAGCTGTTCAGCAATGGACAATAGACAATGACAATAGAGATTGGGGCCCCTCAGAGCTGTTTGTATGATTCATTATGCTAGCATCAGCGTTTCAGAATCCAAAGAAATTAAACCTATAGCCGGGGCTGTGTTTCCAGAACATAATGGGCTAATTGAACCAACACTTGCATTTAAAAACGGGTTTGATATAAATCCACAACCAAATAACTTAGAAACAATAGAAAATGTGTATCATGTTATGAGGATATCCTCTATCCCGTGACTCCAAATTTGAACTATGTCTTATAATCATTGATAATATTATTAATATTAATACATTCACAAACTTGTTTCCTGCATATTCATGACACATATTCAGACTTCTGTATTGGCTGGGGTGTCCCAGAAATCCATATTTCATTGATGTGGCATTTTCTTATGATTTAATGTGGAATAAAAATGATTTTGAATTCAAAAGTGCAGATTAGCCTACCTCCTATTTTATGTTAGAATTATGATCAGCCTAAGTATTTAGTATTGTGAAGATCTTGTTTTTTAATATTAAAGATTAATATTAGGAAATTAGATTTGAAATGGATATGGTGTGACTGCTTATGTGTGTCACCTCATAGTGATATTATTACTAGCATGCCAAATCCAATTGTGTGAACAAATTATCAAAGTGTATTCATCTTATTGTAGTGACTTCCCATCTATAAAGTAGGGGGACCATTTCCATTTTCTTTCATTTAAATACATTTTTTTTCTCAACTATGAAACACAGCATGTATCTTGTCTCAAAATTGTAGGGTGGGAGTGTATGCCAGGGGACGTTAGATCAGGGAGTATCACCTAATGAAAAGACCAAAATATCAACAAATATCTCAACCATCCTAAATTAAAATTTCATTCCTATTGCTTTTATTATAATACGTCTTTATCACTAGGTTTGACAATAGGTTGTACAGAGTAATTGAGAACAATGAACATATCTATCATCGTCACATAAAAGTTGGTTTTAGTGCATTAACACTTTATAATATTTTGATTCGATGAATGGACTTGTGTTGCATACTTTTCCCTATGAAGTAGTCATTCAGTTAACCCTCCTGTTGCTAAATAATGCAATATCACAATGCTATGCTTTGATATCTTTCAAACTATTTTCCATATCCATAAGTCAAGACTATCTATTATTCCACTAACATGTCCATAAATAAAGCAAACAGTATCACTTCGACTATGCAGTTTGACACAGTTCATATCAATGAATGCAAAACTACTGTAATACAGCCTGTTCAAATTAACGCAGGCAAGCATTGCAAATAACTCCCCCTTTTCCACTACCCCTTACTAAGCCTGAGTGGAAGTTATTCATCCACATTACCCTGAAAATGTGTCATTTGTGACCAATAGACCTTTACCTATCAGTGGTTAAGGAACCATTGTTTACCTGGTTCGGACTAAAATAGCATTACTACAGTTTGATTTTGAGATCAGTCTTGTTAGGCAGAGGCAGATTAATGACATTGGTAGAGCACTTGAGAAAAAAGACTTTAGTTGAGGGAGAGGTGGTACACTATTAGGTTGGTGTTGAGGGAGCATTAGAACATTAATTAATACTTTGTTTAGGGAAAGACAGACAATTAAAATAGAATTTTGGTGAGGGAGAGGTATATATTTTAAATAGAAGAGGCCATCTTTTTGTGATGACTGGCTACACAATCCCACTGATTACTGTGCATAACATGAAGGCACATGACTTTTCTCTTAGATTGAGGAAAATAAACATCCCTGATTTGTTTGGAGGCAGAAATGAGGTCACAGTTCTAGACTCTCCCACTCCCAAGACCTCCTTCACCAGCTTCACTGGATTTCGATTAGGAGTAGGGTCAAGTTCAAGATTATTTGCCTGGTGCACTGTGCCATCCATCACTCAGGTGCTTAGTTTTTAAGGTTTAATCTGACTCTTTACAACCCTGATAGATCTTTATGCTCTTCCTCTCCGTCCCTTCTAAGCATCCCTAGGTTTTTGCTGGACACGTGCCTGAGGAAGATCATTCTCAGAGCTGGCCACCACACTCTGGAACTCTCTTCCACTAAATATTCATAACACCTCTGAGTATCTTCAATTTTGGAAGACTTTGAAAACTCATTTGTTCTCATTCCTGGCTGTGCCATTCTCTACTGCTCTCTTCTTAGTGCCTAGATGCCTCTGGCCTTAGTTCACGCTTTATACATTTCCATAACATACAATACAATACACACCCAGTGTCTTTAACTGGGTATGCAATATTCTTCTGACAAGATTAAAAGGTAGTTGTCTAGAAAAAGTCTTGGAATACTATGGAGGCATAGGGAAATTACTTTAATTTGTTTGTAACTCAACATCATTTTAAGTTGAGGTAAACTAGTAGTTGCCTTTAAAGAAAATGGCATAGAATGCTTGATTGTAAGAAGGTATAGAGTTGCTGTAAATCAGTTTGCAACATTTTTGTGGTTTGACAAATTAATAGTTTGAATAACCAAAATTCTAAGAATTCTTTGCAGACAGGAGAATGCAGTCAATGGCTAGAACGTTTTGTGATAAGACAAAATACTTGCTGAAGGCAGAAGGAGATTATATTCATTGGCTATAACTCAGTGTGCCTTGTAAGTGACTTCAATCCAGCAATCCAACTAAGTCAATGCCTAGTCTGGGATGCCCAATGGAAGCCCTTATTTATATATTTTTATGCCAAGCTCTTAAATCTGGATGATGAACCCTTATATAACGCCCCTTTCTTTGAATCCCCTTGACCTCACTGAGCCAAGAAGTAGGTTTGTTTTGCAAATTAAAATATTTATTTGAGGAATAAAACAATATATATATATATATCACACTTTTATGAATAAGTTAATATTTGATAACACATTTATGAATATAATAGTGATCAACAATGGGTAATATTACAAGAGCACACTCTCTTTAATCAATGAGGAGTTGTTAGAGAAAGAATAAGGTAGCAGAGACTACTTGTATGGTTTCAAGGAAATGCAAGATGGGAAAGAATGCAGCACAGAAATACACTTAATATGGTTTCCACAAGAGACAATATGATCACTTTTTCCCTTGTTATAACTCACTCCCTCCCTTAGGCAATATAAAGAGATGGAAAGGAGAGCACACAGTTTTCAGGAATACAATCAAAATGCAGTTCAAATTCCAGTTCCCCCACAGCAAGCTTAGAGAAAACCGGTATGCTTTTAAACAGGCAAAAATACTTTTAAATGTGATTGCAATCAAGTGAAAATGATGCTAAAAATGATTTTAATTCACTAAAGGAGATTCGGGGTAGGTGATAGTGACTTTGAATGGGGACAGGTCTACACTAGCAATGATTTATGAGTGATTATCAGGTTGGAAACGAAATTCAGCAGTTGCAAGCAAAAGACAGCAATTTTGACAGGAGCTAATTTTTCAATTCACTGCACTTTTTCCGAGAGCGTAAAGCACAATTATGGGAAAACTATGAGGTTTGCTGGAAAGCTTAGGATTTTAGCTTTAGGATGATAGTTAAATCTCACTTCTAGGACGTACGGTTCAAAAGATATGGACGTTTTTGTGGAGGTAGATTTTCAAAAATAAAGTAAATCTTTCAGAATGACAGATGACACTTTTACAGATTTGAAATCACAGAATGGACACACCATTTCTATGCAAGTCTGGTCAGGTTGAAATGGTTTAAATAAGATTATTTTAGACTAAGAGATTGGTTCTGTACAGTTCTTAGACTGGATACTCACTCCTAGTTTTGGACTGGAATGGGCCTGGGACTGCACTCTCACCACCGGACGGTCAGGCACTGGTTCTGCTCACAGCACGCTCTCTGTTCTGCTATCGGCACTGCACAGCAGTCTGGTCTGGTTGGTCTGGATACAGCACTGCTCTCTCTGGATCTTGGTTCTGGCACGGGGTTCTGGGCCAGAAGCGAACAGCACGACAAGGCTGTTGAATAGTTTGGTTAGGTTGCTGGATTCTGGGGCCTCTGAAAAGGATTCAGCTTGTGGATTAGGCCACTTTTCTCCAAGGTTCTAGAGTTTAGTTCTAGGGTTTGGTTCTGGAGTCTATCTGGAGTCTAAGTTCTGGAGCCTGGAGCCTCAGGAGTCTGGAGTTTTTGTCTGGATATGGTCGGGCAGCGTGCTGCGCAGGAATCGATGAGTAGTGGAAAAATTAGCGTTTCTATCTGGGTCTCAGTGGTTCTTTTTATGTGTTCTCAAAGGGGGTGTGGAGGCTGACTTTCTATGCCCAACCCTCTGAGGATCCTGATAGGTTAAAGGATTTACTGTCCTCTGACTGGAGAAGGGAGTAGTGAGTCAGAATGAGTCATTAGGTATCATCTTTATGGCTGAAGGAAAGAACACTCCCCTTTGGTTTCTCAATAAAATCAATTTTTCATAATCAAACATGCTTCCCAAATATGCAAGTTGTTGAGAATACATGTGTACATCACAAATTAATTAAGACAGGTCACTGTTCAACCCTGCTCTTCCTAAAAGCTTCGGTTCAGAAATGACAACTTATTCATGATTTTAGTGGGTTTCGCAATATTGGTTTTGCACCAAATCTTACACGAAGGTACACACCCTCTCTGCGGATATTACTGTAAGTTTGCATTTTCCTAGCATAAACACAGTGTCTACAATATTAATAAATCCTGGGGTTTGGTCTCAGAACATCGTACAGATTCCAGCTTAGTCTCAAATTGTGAGTGCATTTGTCATATTAAGAATCCCAAAGTTGTACATTTCTATCAGCTTGATACAATATTTTATAAGCAATTTAATAAAACATACATTTGCCTCTAATTCAGTACACCCCTTGGTTTGTCCCCGCCCCTAGAAGCTTGGCTTGACTCAGAGGTCACATGTCTTGTTTTTCCTAGAGCAGTGTTGACAGTTACACCTCAAATCAGCATATTCTATTCATCCCAAAGAGTCTATTGTCTTGTGTTCCTGCTAGCAGAGCATCAGTCCGGGGTGCCACTCTCCATCTCATTAGCAGGACCATGCGATTTCCTGCCTTGTTGCTGAGAAGACTAGGTGTGAAGAGTTCTCATAGACAAGCAAGTCTTTTGAAGTCTCAGCTAGCTCAGGTTACTGTTTAGCTTCTGAAATACAGGTCTCCTGTCAGAATTTAGATCTCCAGTGCCGGTCGGTGGCGAACACTGATACTGCACCCATTTTGACAACTGTCTTAAATTAAATGTCTTTAAAAAGGGATTTAGCTTGGTAGTATAGGATTCTCGCTGATATTGTTCTGACGTGGATTCAGCAGTAAATGATGTGGCTCACCCAACAAGAAGTTGTATCCTTTGGTGGTTTTATGAGCCATGATTTTAGCAATTTTGACGATCAAGAAAATGAATTCCCAACAGCTCTGGGTTGCTTTTGGCAATCAGTATAGCTATTCCCAAGTGGTTTCAGGCTACTGTGTGTGTAGCCCAATGGTGGTTTTAGGCAGTGACCTCCTGTGCTCACTAATATAGGCAAAAGTGGGTGGCGGCCTATTTTTCAGATTTTTACTGTGCATTTTTGGATGATTTCTGGCAAGCAGCATGCTTTTCCGGTGGCTACTCTAATGTTTCTGCTGCCAGCGATGTTGTAGAGCTTGGATGTGTGGGTGAAAACATCCCACAGCCTTCATAAGAAAGACAACAATACTAACAGCACTAGAAACATTCTCAGCATATTTTGTAAAGAGGAAATATGGTGAAACAACAAAATATCAGTGGTTTGTGAAGAAAATATCTAAAAACTGTTTGGCAGTCAGAGCATGCAGTCAGTTGAGGTAAATCAATGGGCTTCATTACAAGCTTGCCAGTTCAGATACAACGGTGCCGGTAAGCATGCCAGTACCTTTGTATCCAGACTGGCAAACTCTGAGTTGTGCTCGCGGGTGCCTTTCATTTCACCAGGTCTGATCTGGGGGAATGAAAGGCACCTGTGAGCATAGCATGTCGGATGCACCGGCACCGTTGTAAACGGTGCCGGTGCATCCGACCTCCCCATTCCCATTGAGCCCTAAGGGGTTCAAATGGGAATGGGGAAGAATTTTTTAGGGCACCCAGGAATGGGCAAATACGGGGTAATTGCCCATTTCTGGGAGCCAGAAAAAAATGAATACAGACGGCAGCAATTAACCTTTTTCATGATCAGACTACAATTTTGCATTGCCTAGAAACATTCTGAGAATTCCTTCCAGAAGGAATAATGTTAAACCCCTGCTATTGAATGTGCCATTTTATTATAAAGCAAGAAAATCATAGTTGCAAATAGAAACATTCTTAGAATTCAATATAGCCAGAATGAGAGTATATTCGGTTGTTGGAACTCAGTGGGCAATGTTAAATTGGTGAGACAAAGGGTCAGCATTGTTTGAAGCCAAAGGAGAACATTAAGTGGCTGTAATCCAGGTATGCAATTTTTTGTAATAAGAACAATTGCTAGTTGCTATTAGAAAGTCTAATGGGGGCACGAACATATTGTATCCAGCATCTAGAACTGAGTGTGCCATATGTTTTGAAGAGAGAACATACTAATTGCATGTGACAAGTCTTAGAATTCTTTGTTGAGAGGAGTAGATTAAATTAAGTGGCTCTCACAGTGTGCATTTTATGTGATGATGCAAATTCTAGAAATAACTACACAAAGTCTTAGAAATATTTTTAAGCAGGAGGTGAGTATATTTAAGTGACTAATCAAGTGTGCCTTTTTTTGTGGCGACACAATGTTGTGTTTGCTTGCTAAGAAAACATTTTAGAATTGTTTATAGAGAAGAGAGGGCCTTCTGTGGCTGTAATTCAATGAAACATTCTTTGAGTTGACACAAAACTATTAGAAACAACTTGAAAATGAGTTAGAACACTTTGGAGGCAGGACCATAATATATTCAGTGTATGTGACTTAGTGGTCCACCTTGTTATGGCAAGAAAAACATGCTTGTTGTGAAGGTAAAATCTTAGAGTGATTCTAAATCAGTGTGCTGTCATGTATGTGGTGAGATAAAACACTGGATGTGGTAAAAAAGTATTAGAATAGTTTGGAAGAAGACAAACAAGTAGAAAATCATGTTTGGTGGCTTTAACTCAGTGCACCATATATACTGTTGACAAAATAAGCAATCACTTGCAACTACAAAGTCTTAAAGTTGTTTGGATGAAGCAAAGTGCTTTCAGAGTGTATAACTCAATTCTTGCAATGAGTCTAAATGTTAGTGATTAGAAAAAGACCTAGTATTTTTTGGAGGCAGAAGGACTTTATATTAGTGGTTCTAATCAAGTGGGCCACCTTTTTATGACTACAGAAGTTACTAAATGTGAAAAAACACCTGGGAATTCTTTGGCGGCAGGAGTAGATTATATTAAATTACTGTAAATCAATGCAGTACAGATTTTGACATGTGAAAATAGCAGTTGCAGACAAAAGGATTTAGAATTGTTTGGCAGTACGCTATTGTAACTGTCACTCAGTGTGACATACTATTACCAACTAGATAAACTCATAGAATACTTTGAAGCCAGGGGCAAGCATAGTTTATGACTAACTGTGCTTTCCACCAGGAAAAAATGTGAAAATTAACACTGTTACATCAACAGGCATAAACGCTATTCACCAACAGACATAACCATAGCAACAAAGTTTACTCCTTGTGGATCTTTCTCCAAAAGTGGCAGAAAGTCAGCAAAAAAATCAAGGTGAAATGGCAGAGAATGAAGAATACATGTAAACACAACTAACCAATCAGAAAACAATCCTTGTATCGGGTGAATCCAATGCAATGCGCAAGCCACAAAGAGAGTGCCTGAAAAATACTATTGAGAATTAGTGACTCATGATACATGTTGGAGGGATTCATTGAATGGCTGTTAGTGGCTACAAAAGAAATATGCCACCATTAGCACATGTGTGCTCTGGAAAAAAATATTCAGCATGCACCATTGTACAGAAACTCAGAGGCCAAACTTTACAAGTTCTTTGCACCAACCACACCCAGGAGTTAGGATAGCAACCATAATGGAATGCACACACCTGCAGCTCCACATTGAACAACACTACAACACCATACAGGCTCATTTTTCAATTCCCGTAATTTGATGGTGGGGAAATTTTACATGCACAGTCTGAAAAACACAGGCCAAATTGCCCTCATTTTAAAAAAAAAAATATTTGTATTTATTTTATTACAGCCTACTACTAGGATTTTTATAAAATATAAAACATTGCCCCCCACATTAATGTATGTGCTTTGTGCCCTACAAGTGAATCGTAAAAAATGTTACAGACTTTTCCAAACAATAGTTTTGTGAACGCCTTTTTCCAAAATCCAGATCACAGTTTATGACTCTCTCATTGTTTGTCCTTGTGCTGTGCACTAAGATTTCTCTTTGTGTTTCTCCAATGTGCAGTCTGATGATAGATACATGGAATGTAATTTCCCTCCAATAGGTGCTGCCAAATGTCTTCACCATCTATGGAGTTATTTTTCAGGATGCCACTAATGCTCTTTGTCTATTTAGCATGCATGCCAGGCAAACACATATGAGATATCTGCTGGTTTCAGTGATATTATCCCCACTTTGCTGGCACAGTCCATCTTCTTTAGAAAATCTAATTCTTGATATTTGGCCCAATTTTATCAAGGGCATCTGTGGTGGCCTGAACAAATGACAGGACACGGATGTGGGGTTGGCTGGATGTTTATTTGGACACCAGGTATAGAAAACAGTGGGGAGGATATGGAGATATGGGGTCCAGGGCAGGGTTGGTGCAGTACTCACAAATTGCTATCCAGGTCATGCAGTTGACTTCACTGCATGCTATGTGCCAAAAGCTTGGCACACATAAACAGCAAGAGCAACCAGGAGGCTGCCCTCAGCCTTGCAATTACGCTCTGCTGTTTGGGGGCTTCAGTCAGGCAAGCCCTGATGTGGTTTAAGCTCAGTGCAGGAGGAGCTCTGGGGTTGAGTCTCTTCCTCAGCCTCCCGCCGAGTTCTGCCAGCTCCTGCTCTTTGCGTGCTTCGAGCTCATTAACGCTCACAAGCTCACGGGCCTGCGATCTCGTGAGGAGGAGTCCTCACACAACACCTTTGGTGCGAAAATATGGTTGCTAGTTCATGAAGAAGTCCATGAACCTGGTGGGATTTCTTCTCTCCCTTTGGGGTCTGTTCTGGTTGGAGATGGTGCTTGGGGATTGGCTACTGATGCGGGGTGATTCAGGTGGAGTGGACTCCTCTGTGGTTGCCTCCCAGTGTGGCTCTCTGGACTGGGGCATGGGGCTCATGTAGGCGTGTTCCATTTGATTCTTTTCTCCTGAAGTGTCCGCCTCTGGTTGCTTGGGGTCGCTTGTCGAATCCCATTATTCATGGTCATCCCCTGCTTCCGTTGAGGGGTAGTTGGTTGGTGCTCTTTTGCGATACACAGCAACTCTTTCCAGGTTCTACTGTCTTCCTTGTGTTGACATGGTTGGTTCCCTTGCAAGTGACTTCTATGGCCTTGCTGTACTTGGAGCCTGTGCTGGTGTCTTTGAGCGATAGGCGTATCTTTACCCAATCGCCTTCACTGACCTCTGTGCGATGGGCAGCGCTGCCTTGGGATTTCATGATCTCCTTGTTCTTTTGCAGTCGGAAAACATTGTCACTCATGTCTATGTCTTTGTTCTCTCTCACTTGGTGTAACCACGGTGGTACGGTGGTACCAGCGTAGATGCAGCCAAACTTCCTCTCAACAATTGAAACAGGGAAACTCCTGTGATGGCATTGGGTGTGAGGCGGTGGACAGCCACGGCCTCTTTGACTGTCTTGTGGGGATTCAAGCCTGATGCACATGCCAGTTGTAGGGCGCCTTTGATGAAACGGTTTGCTCTTTCTACCAGTCCATTGGCATGTTTGTGGTACAATATTGCTCTCCACTGGTGGATATTATGCTTCTTTAAGAACTTTTCCATTACTCTGGAGACTAACTGCACTCCGTTGTCCGTCACAATCTCCTCTGGGAGCACTTTCTTCTGAAAAATGGCACCAAGTACTTCTATAACTGTGCTCATGGTGATGTCTGGCACAAATTCGATCTCAACCCACTTGGAAAAGGAACCTCCCCACCTGCAATATATGCCTCCTGCACTCAGCTTCCTTGGACAGTACCATACCCTGCACACTTTATATTCCCCTTAGTAATAGGATTCTGCAATTGAGCACATACCCTGCTACCTGTTTCACATCTCATACAACACCTTTCTAAGCAATAGTTCCATCTATGCCAACCAACCTACTACATATTCCCACTCTCTTCATTGACCTTTGCACCACTCGATCAATCTCCATTCTCCCCTCTGGTCCAACCTAATAGGCTGGGCACACTCTGGATGCCCTCATCCATTTTGACCTCCCTCTCTCTTCCCCACTGGTCACCACTCTATCCTGGTCAGACCATTCCCTCCTTTCCTCCCACTTAGGCCCCTGGGGCCCTCTGTCCATGCCCCCTAAAGCCCTGCCAACCTCGTTCACCAACATCCGCCTGATGAAATGAGTGTCAGCTGCTGCCTTCGCCTCCAACTTCTCCCCTCCTTGCCCCTTACCTCTGATTCTACTGCTGATTCAGCAACCTCCACCTGGCCATCACCAATATTATCGACACCCTTGCCCCAGTCATGCAAATCCACCTAAACATGCCGCTAAGCATAACACCTGGTATGACTCTGATCTTGCAGCCATGAAACAAAAGTGCAGAGTGGCAGAATGGAATTGGCAAACCTCAGGCTCTGACAAACTGGCCTGCCATTTGCTCGAAAGGCAATACAGACACTCCATCTGTGCCAAGAAAAGAGCCCACGTACAGGAAGGGCTCTCTGGTGCATCCAAAATCACGGAGGAACTTTTCAAGATTTGAGAGAACTAGCCAAACCCTTCTACAGTCTCCTCTTCCCCATCTCCCTCCCCAGGCCCTCTCCAACTCACTGGCCACTCACTTTGCCACCAAAACTCAGGAGATCCTGAACTCCTTTGTCACTTACCCCCCACTCCCCTACCGCTCCCCACAACCCCTTGCCTCCCTTGGCCCCTCTTCTTCTTCCCAATCACACCTGCCTGAAGAAGTTTCCAGAGTTGTCCGCTCCATGAAGGTCTCTCCAAACAGGTTTCCCCTTGCTCATCTAGAACCATCAAGGACAACATTGACTCTCTTGCCCCCTAACTCGCTGATTTCTGCAATCACTCTTTTGCCACTGGATCTTACCCTCCCCCTCAAGCAGTCCCTTGTGCACACTGTCCTGAAAAAACCTTCAGCAGACCCTACCTGTCCTACCAACTACCGCCCTATTTTGATCACCCCGTTCCAGAGGAAACTGCTGGAGAAGCTGACCTTGCCCCAACTCAACTCACACACCAAACTTGTTGGTGGTCTCAACGATCATCAATCTAAATTCCGAGCATCCAGAGGCAAGGGAATGGCTCTTCTGAACACCTGTGAGGAACTTCTCGCATCTCTGGTCTCCAACTCCCCGGCTGTTTGTTTGTTTATTGATTTGTATGGCACACCAAACCTAAGGGTATCTGGGTGTAAATGACATGAGGTTACCTTTTAAATTTGTTTAATAACATTTTATAAACATACAAACAGATAACAGTAACATCACACCAATACGCTTACAATAAGTAAGAATGTTCAGTGAGTGGGTTGTAAGAAGCATCCCATAGCAAGATCAATTGTCATGGTTTGCATTCCAATGCAGTGAGTCTGGAGGGGGTCCTTTCCTTTTCAGGTTTGCACATTGTCCACAGGGACTGCAGACAGTTTAGCCTTCCAATCACAAAAGGTGAGCTTATGGGCATCTGGATTTCTGCGTAGTGTTCTCATATAGGTTGTCCAGTTCCCTGCTAATTGGGGTGCCGGGTGATTCAACATTGGATTGGTCCCCTACTGTTTGTAATTCTAGGTCATCTGCACCTGCCTGTTGCAGCAGGTAGTGAATGAATGGGTCCACATTGTAGACAGGGCAGAATGGTATGACGTTAGACCCTGGTATCCCGCCTCAATATCATTACATCTCAGCACATCTGCGTGCCAGTCCTCTATTCTGGGACACGCTGGGCCTTTCCAATGCATAGCGACCCTTCTTTTGGCCAATAACAGAAGCAGCCCCGCTAGATGCCGCCTGCTCGGGGGGATAGCCTTGGTATATCCTAGGACAGCAGTCATAGGGTTCATGTCAAGACCCACCCATATAATGTGCACCTGACCAATATGCATGTATCATGGGGCATTCCCACGCCATGTGTATGAAGTTGGCTCCTGGCGTGTTGCCTCTAATACTGTTAGTAGGCGTCCCTGGGAAGAAGCTGTGAATCTGGTTGGGTGTGTGGTAGAATTGGTGTAGAAACTTCCGGTGTATCAGTTTATATCTGGTGTTTACTGCACATTTATTAGTGCCCTCACAGCAATATTTCCACTGCTCATCAGTTATCTCATGCCACAATGTGCGCTCCCACCGGCCCTTGGGTGATGCCTCTTGTTTTTTAGCTTGTTGACATATAGCATACATGGTCGAGACCACTCTCCTGTGTTGCCTCCCAGTGATTATTCTGTCAAGTACCGGGGCTATCGTAGGTTGTTCAGAGAAGTTTGGGAGCATTTTCTCGAGCGTTTTCCTCAACCTATAATACAGAAATACCTCTAGTGGGTTGAGGTCACCTCTAGCCTTCAGCCCATCCAACTCAATGAATTTCCCCTCTGGGAACAGGTCGCGGCAGCTGCGTATCTCCATCTTCCACATTAGGCTTACAAAACCCCTCTTAGAGGTGTGTGGGATACCTGGAATATACAGAATTGGCAGCTCAGGGGAGTGGAGGACTTCTGACTTGTTCCTCCGTTCTATACGTGTCCAAGCTTTACAGGTGAGATCAACCACGTTTGCCACTTTATGTCTCTGGCCAGGAGCCATGAGGATAATGGAATGTAACATAAAGGGAGCAGCCAGTGCCCTCTCAACCTCCATGTGCCTCTGTTCACCTTGATCCCCAAACCAGTATAGGGCATATCCAGCCTGTGCCATTAGATAGTAGGTTTCCAGATCCAGCAGCGCTAGCCCTCCCCTGTGTACAGCCTATCCCATGCCACTCTCAGTTACTTCCCAGACCAAATGAATTGGATGATTACGGCTTTGCCTCCCAGAAATAACTGTTGAGACCTGTTTGGGGACATTCAGAAACACATATAGATTAAAAGCTAGACATTTCCATCTCCTGGTCGCCTCTCTTGCCAGGTCAAGTACTTTACGCTAGTTAGCCTTGAATATTGTGGGCATATCCCGGGCAATCACAACCCCCAAGTAACGGGTCTCTCTGAGGTGCCATTGAAACCCCCATTTGTCAGCATATTGCGCTGTTCCACCCGTTAGTGGGAAGAGAAGCAATTTGGTTGCATTAATCCTAAGGCCCGAGAAATGCCCAAACTCTGCGACATCATTCATCACGGGGTCTAGGTTGTGCTCCGGGTCCCTGATGAACAGCACCATGTCATCAACATACAGTGAGATGACCACCCGATGAGTGAATAGCTGAATGCCCCTATGTATGTGGGCTTCCCGATCCTTCTCTGCAGGTGGCTCAATGGCCAGGACGAACAGAAGTTGAGACAGTGGGCAGCCCTGTCTCATGCCCCTGCCAAGGATTATATTGGGTGAGCTGGCCATTCACCTTTGCTCTTGCAGTGGAGGACTCATATAACAGCGCAACTGTGGTGATAAATTGCGCTCCAGCCCCGACATGAGGTTACAAGGTATACTTTAGGCATGAATTACAATGGTTGCAATGAGATATACAAGAATTCCAAAATTACAATAGTTATATACATACCAGGGTCACAGCAAATATGCACAATTTTATAGTAGTTAAATACATATACACTAATATACATCATGATGCACAGATCATTCAGAATGGTACAGGCAGGGTCAGGCATTTAGGTGAATCAGTGGTCATTGGCTATGAGTGGGTTTAGGGTATTACGCCTAAAGTTTGGAAGGTTTGGTCTGCTCTCAAGGATGGAGGCAGGGCATTCCAATACTGTGCCGCCATAACAGGGAAACTGCTCCCCCGACTTATTTTAGTTTAAATCTAGGAACTACCTGATGGAAGGCGTTAGCTGTCTTGGTGGGGCGTTCTGAGGTTTTTCTGATGATTCTCTCCGAGAGGTAAAGTGGGACAGCTTTATTGAGACATTTGTGGGTTAGTGAGAAGGTTTTAAGCATGATTTTGTCATTGATGGACAGCCATATATTCTGTCACCTCAACTCTGAGATATGTTCTTTTCTAGATATGCACTGTGCAGTTCTGAGAGCATTGTTCTGGAGGATTTGGATTTTATTGATAACGTGCTTGCTCATGCCCAAGTACAAGGCGTTACAATAATACAGCTTTGAGAGTTGAGTCGAGGTAGAAACTTGGAGTTTTTACCTCTTTACCACTTTGATGTGATTACCATCAATGTTTAATGAGGTATATTTGGAATTGAGTTTGTTCAGGTTGACTGTGGTTCTGAGTATAAGCAGCTCAGTTTTATCGTCATTCAGGCAAACGTTGTGGGCGGCCATCCACGCCTGGAAGATTAGATACATTTTATTTACAAGAGCCACATCCTTGTTGTAGTCCCCAGTGAGTGGAATGAATCTGGGTGTCATCCGCATAATTGGTGTAGTTGACACCCAGAAGGTCCAGGTCATCGAACAGTGGCTTTTTAAATATGTTGCACATTGTTGGCGAGATGCAGGAACCCTGCGGCATGCCACACGTAATAGGAATTGGTCAGCAGCACTGAAGGCGAGAATACTCTCATGGTCCTGTTGTTCAGAAAGGATTGGATACAAGCAATAGCGTCCTGTGAAAAGTGGGTTGCTGTGTCAAGGTGTTTACATAGCACTTTATGGTCCACCAGATCGAAGGCAGCAGAAAGATCAAGGAGAAGTAGTAGAACTATTATCCCCTTGTCTTTAAGTTTGTCGATCTGGGTTTTAATATCAATCAGAGCTGTTTTGGTGCTGTGTTGTGTCCTGATGCCAGATTGGCAGACTCCCAGGAGGTGATTCTGAATTTGAAGGTAGGCTACTTTGTCTAAGATCTTCAGTAGGAAAGGTACTGTAGTGATTATCCTATAGTTGATGGGAATAGAAGGGTGTAGAGATTATTTTTTTTAGGAGGGGTAGGACCCATGACTCCTTTAAATTACTGGGGACGGTGCCGGATGAAAAAGAGGCATTCATTAATTTTGCGATGAAAGGTGCCAAGTCTCTAGCGGCATATTTGATAATCTGGGCAGGGCCGCTATCTCCCTGACAATTTGAAGGTTTGAGAGATGAACATTTTTTTCTACCTCAGGGATAGAGACTCATGAGAATTTGAAATGTTAGAACGGTTTGGTAGAGTGTGTTGAAGTGCTGGCATGTGTAGCTAGGTTAGGTAGGTTCACTTTTTTGTCCACTGTCTAGTTGTGGAGAAGGGCTGTGTTGTTTGTTAGGGAATTCTGGATATAAGTACAGCAGAATGTATCCTTTAAGCAATTGTCAGTAGGTGCAATGGGGGCTTCCATCTCCCCTAGGATCAAAAAGCATTCCTTAGTATTTGAGCTGGCTCTGGGAATCCTACTGTTATATGTTTCCTGCTTAGTGCGTGTCATTTCTTTTTTGTATAGGGCAGAGATATTGATCAGTTTAGTTTTATTTTCCTCGTTTGGTGAATGTCTCCATAAGAGTTCAAGTTTTCTTTTTTCGGCTCTCAACGTTTTGATAGTATTATGGTGATGTCCTCCTCGAATGGGTCCTAGAGGTCTAAACAATTAGATGGGCTATAAGGGTTTGGGAGTCAGCGATGGGGATTTTAACAGAGAGTAGTTCACAGGATTTGACCGCAGGTGATGGGGCTAGTCTCATTGACAAGTTAAAATTGGCAATGACGGCTATGCCTACCCTTCTAGAGTCATCCCTATATTCTCTCAGAATAGTATAATTGTCAGGTACTGCAAGTAGGAGGGCAGGGCCTGCAGCTGCATGTAGCCATGACTCTGTTATTGCTAGGAAGTCATAATCTTCAGCCCGGTCAGGTCAGTTATCTCAATAGCATGTGCCACCAGAGATCTCGTGTTGATTAGAGCACCCTTAATGTTGGAGGTTGTCAAGGGTTTTGACCCATGTTGAATCAATAGACTGGGTGGATGTGGGGATGAGCTGTCACCGCCCATCATTCCATCCCAGAACCAGGAAAACCGCGCGGTTGTGCGCACACCAAAATGGTTGTCTAACCTGCCACCCACCAGTGCCAGCATGATGGACCGGAAGCGCCAGGGGTGAAAGGTGGTGTCAAAGGAAAAATAACAGTGTTGTTAGACCAAAAGCGCCTTGAAATCACCTTTGTTTTCCTGAATGCAAGCTCAAAGTGCCTATTTCGAACATTGCAGGATATTCAAAAATGTTAATGAACAACAGGAGACATCTGGCAGAATGAAGTGTTGTGTGCATACAAAATCTGGGAAGATGAAGAGCCCAAAACAATGTTTATAACAAAACTGGCAGAGCTGTGGATGTCAGCAGCTTAATTGAAATTGGATTTAAAACCACTAAAATCGAAATGTTTAAATTAGATGAGTGACCTACTTTTGAGTGTCACATAGTTGCAACTGTTAAATGTCATCGTTTTGAACTTAGAATCAGCATTCTAGCTGCATGTGTAAAAATTGTAAGTTTGATTTAAACTGGGAACTAAAGTGACATTTAGCTGAATTCTGCCTGACAACTACCCCCGACAGGAGAAACCTGCTCAGCCACTCTTCCCATGCCTAGCTGCATCCTGCTGCCCCTGCCAAAAAGAGATGACACCTCTCTGATTGGGTTAGGGGAGGAGCACCTGGAGACTTCAGGAAGTTGAACAAAGCCCTGTCCTGGACTCAGGCAAATGTTATATTGGGCGGGGGGTCGTTAATGGCTTCCTCTTGGGAGAAACTGGGAGGGGCAGTGCATCTGCTAGCAAACTGAGCTTGGGGGAAGTGGATAAACCAGTTAATCCACCATGTGATGTGGGAAGCCACACCCCTTTTTGACCAGGGCATAATTTTAAAAAGATAGATAACTCATAGTGCGGACTGGTCAAAATTATATAAATAATATCATTATTCTTGGGATTTTTCCGTGCACATTTTAAGAGGTGTTAGGACCCTGTGGTGTATTCTGGGGGGTTGCTAGCGGAAAATAGGGTCTTACTCCAAATGTCTGCATGTTAAAAATCTGACACTTCATTAATTAATGTCCATACTCCTTGCGCACATTTGTGTAATTTTTGGTAAATGTCCGATATTGTTAAACCGACCAAAAAGCGCAAAATGTTGTCATTTCTGAATCCCAGCTCGCAGGAACATGGGGCTTGAACAGAGACCTGTCTTAATTCATCTGTAATATGTACATGTAATGTCAACCACTTGTGTATCTGGGAAATATGTATTTGAATCAAATATACATTTGTGGGCAAATTGACCAGGGGAGGATCCTCTGACCCATAAACAGACCTCATCATGATGACAATCCATTTCCTTCCCCCAATCATGGGAGAGGGGAGAATTGGGCCAATGACAAGTAGAGAGGGGCAGGCTCAGTTATGCCACGTACACACCCACTTTCTAAACACATAAAAGCAGACAGTGCAGGACAGGTGGGGACATTCACTTTCCACTTTCTTGCGGGACGCTTTGCCGGGAGACTTCAGATTTCACATCCAGAGATCCAGACTTCAAATCCATCAATCTCCAGAACCTGTAGCAGAAATTAACTCCAGAATTTGTAGCAGAGAGGCCTGAATCCACAAGCTGAATCCTATTCAGCAGGCATCAAAACCAACCAAACTATTCAACAGCCGGGCGAGCTGTTTGAATTTTTTGCCAAGAACTTTTGCGAGAACCTGTAGCAGTATCCAGAAAGCAGTGCTGTATCCGGAACCAGAGAGAACCACAAACCAGACCGTTGTGAGCAGAACGCGTGCTTGACAGACCCAGAGAGCAGAGCTGACCCAGATAGCCGGGACTTCAGAACAACCCGCCGGAAGTCCCGTCCAACCTGACCAGACCTTGACGGCTTATTTCAAAAATATAGTGTGAGTACTCACTGTGCCAAAACCAATCTCTTAGTTTAAAATAATCTAATCCAAACTATTTTAGCCTATTAGAACTGCCTCCTAGAATTGTGTCATTCTGTCATCTTTAAAACTGAAAACTGTCATCTGTCATTCTGAGCTTTAAAATTTCAAATCCGAAAAACTACCTTGACTAAATCGGCCGTATCTCCGGAACCGTTTGTGCTAGGAGCGAAAGCTAAGATTCTAGGCTTTCCAACGAACCTAGAACCGACTTGCTACTCCTTATAGGGCCTCCGTATTACGCTCGACGCACGCGATTAAATTTGCTGCGATTTGACATTTTGCACAATTTCAGCCTTGTGTAAAAATCAGCAGCTCCTTGCTTTCATTTGCTAAAATTCGTTTTAACCTGCTAGTTACTCATAGAGCATTGCTAAAGTGAGGCTGAACTAATATAAACTAGATATCACTCACCCTGAACCTCCTACCGGGAATTAAAATCAATTTTAGCATCATTTCACTTCATTGCCACCACATTGAAAGCATTTTGGGCCTGTGTTTTAAAATCATACCTGTTTTTCTCTAAGCTTGCTAGGGGGGAACTGCATTTCGTATTGCATTTTGTTGGGATTCTTGAAGACTGTGTGCTCTCCTTCCATTTCTTACATTGCAAAGGGAGGGGGGTTGAACTGCCAGAGAAAAAGTGATTATATTATCTTTTGCTAAATCATATCAAGTTATTTCTGTACTGCATTTTATTCATCATTGCATTGTCCTTGAAGCCATAAAAGTATTCTCAGCTACTTCATCCTCTCTATATCACTTCTAAGCAATCAAAAAGAGTGTACTACTGTAACCTTATCCATTGTTGATCACTATCATCCTCACAAGTGTGCTATCAAATATTAATTTACTATAGAAGTGTGATATATACATATATTGTTTAATTTTTCAAATAAAACCTTTTAATTTGCGATACAAACCTACTTCTTGGCTCAGTGGGGTCAGGGGGATTCTAAGAGAGGGGTGTGATATAAGGGTTGTCATCCAGAGTACATGAACTGGACATAAAAATATATCAATAAGGGTTTCCATCAACATCCCAGACTAGGCATTGACTTAGCTGTCGTGTTGAATTGAATCCGCTTACAAGGTATTGTTGTTAAGAAAAGTGGTAGATGGTTTGTCCTGGCTTACCTTTTTGATAGGTAGGGAGGTAGTGGGTTTTCCCTGGCATAGATTTTTATTAGTATGATCAATACTCATGGATGTATGAGTAGACGGTGGAACGTTATTTTTATTACTGGAGTTAATTTTGGCAGTATGTTATTTCCCTATGAAGGGAGATGATTTGTGTAAGGTTCTGGTTTGTGGCTCATGGAGTCTAGTTAATCTGGCCCGGAGTCTGATATTTTTCATAGTAGTGGAGAAGGGTAGGTTGGTTTTGATAATACTATGAATTAAGTTAGGGTTGGTAGGTGGCGGGTTGGTAGGTGGCAGATGGTCTTGGGCCAGACAGCTAGAGTGTTCTGGGTGGAGGAGTTTGGTATCTACAGCCAACGAGGGTAAGAATCTAGTGGCTTTGATTGTCTGATGGTTAGACTTGAGCCAGGGCAGGAATGGGGTAGGTTTGATACCCACTATTTGTGCAGTTAAGTTCACCATAGTTGGATATAGTAGGTGTAGAGGGATGTAACCTGCAGCTGTGGCCAGATGCCTATTGCCAGTAGGGCCCACCAGAGGTTAGGAAGCCGGTAGGTGGTGGCCTACATAGTGCACAAATGATACCAGTGTGGTTGGATGCGACACAGTAATTAAGCAGCAAGGGTGTTTGGTGGTGCACAGGCCCCACGGTATAGTAAAGTCAATATTGGCATAAGGCACAAGTCAGATTGAGGTGCGAGCTCGGGCATTAACAATAGGCAGGATCAGCTAATAGCATAGGACACGGCACAAAACTAGATCAGTTGTAGAATCAGATATTAACATTGGGCATGATACCAATACAGGTGTAGAGTTAATTGTTATCATTGGGCAGAGTTAAATTTTAGCATTGGGCATAAATCAAAATCAAATGCACATTCAGGTATACACACTGGGCACGATACAAGTCAAATGTAGAATCAGAAGTAGACACTAGGCATAAATCAAAAATCAAATGCATGTGCAGAAATTAACATTGAGCACATATTGTGTATAAATACAAAGTCAGATCATCGCATTGGGCATGAATCAGTTTCAAAAACAGAAGACAGATCATAATTCTGGACCATAGATGCAAGAAATGTATAGAAACAATACAGTTGCTCTAATATTAGGTCAGCCTAGTGCTGGGGACACTGCAAAAGGTGGCTGTTAAGTCTACTGTAGAGCCACATTTGCACTTAATCACGGTCTCACACTGCTCAGGACAGATGCCGGCACAAAGTGATTATCTAGTGGTAATTACTAAAATAGATATTATTGGGGCACACGTTCATATTGATGGCATCTCCGATTCTGTTATCGCTAGGATGGCCGGATATTGCATACACACGCACTCGATAAGCAGATGATAGTGAAATAAAAAGAGAAGCTGGTGAGCGGCCACCCATCAGCTGTAGTAATTTGGGCAAAGCAGAAGGAAATGTAGCGGCATCCCGTACTGATTTTCATGGAGAATATGTCTGGTTTAGGAAGTTTTACCGGATATGGTTCAGTGGAGAGATAGTCTGGCAATAAGGCCACTGGTGATGTTTGCAGCGACAGATGGAATGTGAGGAACTGAGCAGTATGTTTACTCACTTTATGCATGCGTTAGGGGGAGGCCACGGACTTCCACGGACAGGCCACATATAGACGATCAGCCTTTTGAGCCAGGCCTTCTGATGATCATGCCGGCTAGCGTCTTCCGGTTCTATCGGAACAGTAAAATAGTTTAAAGAGCCCAATCAGGATTCTCGGCTCAGTGCACAACATGTTGCTAGACAACGCTACAACAATGTGGGGCAGCGGCCATCTTATGTACTCCTCCGTACCTTCTATTAACAAACAAAGCAGCTGATACAGAGACACTGCTGTGGAAAGCTTCTCCTCTCGTAGGGGAGGCACAGAGACTCAATGTAAGCTGAAAGTGCTTCAGCATACGCACTCAGCATTACCCCGGGGTCTGTAGTAGATGGCTTTTTCGAGCACCGTGGATGAGATGTGCACATTATTGCATGGTGTTTCCCTTATCTCCAAATAGGAGTTTAGTATGTACTGGGAAAAGGACTTGAGCCCTAGAATGATCACTGCGCTGATCATGGTGATTAAGGTGGGTCCTGCTGTCGGTCAGAGGCTCTTCGGAGACGGTGCTCTTCTGTCTTGGTGAATTGAGAAGTGGGTTTTTGGTAACAGCCCCATTCACCCCGGGTGCTGGATTACTGATAATGAGGGTTGTGATGTGACATGAATTGTAAGGTAATAACTGAGGAGTCTTGCCACTTGTTTCACAGATATGACAGTGATCTATTACACATTCAAAGCCGACACGTGATTCACACCGACGTGGGTCTTTTTCAAGGTGTGTGTATTGTACAGGAAAATGTTGTTGCACATGGATGTCTTGAGTAAGGGCTCTTGTTGGATAACCTGTCAGACCAGAAGGGACTCAGCACAAAAGATGAGAAGTCACAGCGATCTTTCAAATAAGTAGTTTAGTGTGATTATCATCTTTGGACCTCATCAGTGTCCACCACTATTTTATTATTATGCAGTATATATAGTCTTATCATATCTAAGTCCTTTCAAGCAATCTGTTAATGCTCCTAACATTACCCTTTAGTTTAGCCAGTATTTATAAAAAAAATATTTGGGAGATCAGAGAACTAGGTGCTCAATACCAGTGGTATACATCCAATTTTAATGGAAGTGTCTAGTCCCATTATGTCATGCAGTTACTAACACTGCAGATTGCAAGTAACTATTGCTAGTTCTGCATCCTGGGGTAACATGTGTGTGTAATATTAGCATAATTCGCTCACCTCTTTTAAATAGTTTCCAAATCTGAATTAGAGTATGTGTTATAGTCCAAACGTTTTAGTATGTAATGCTTTTCTACAAGAAACACATACATTATAGATGCCATATAGGACAAGACAATCTTTTGGGTATAATAGTGTATGAACAGAGGCCTGGTTTTACCTGTCCCATTGGTCTTGTAGTGCTAAATTAGAGGGCTCCTGGATTAGGGGTGACCCAGTGGTATATTTTAACAAACTAAGCACTGCTCATGGCTCACTCATGTTTAAATGTAAGTGAAATGCACTCTTCTCCCCCACATGGCTGCATTTATCCTCAGACAGTGCAAGGTGAATACCAGGTGCATGAGCAAATTTAGAAGCTGAAGTCACAAGTAACGGATTCTGCCAAGGCCAGTGCTATTGTAAATGACCCTTCTTATTTGATTTATACTTTGGAAAAGAAAATGGTTCAATTTTGATTGCTATGTGTGTTGTCTCGTGCCATACAGTGAGTTGTTCTCTCAACAGCTCATTGTGAGAAGGCACTTCAATGACTTCAGCACTTATTATGAGTGGTATATGGCTTATGTACACAAACTAATTACCTTTTGGGTAAAACAAGGATCGATTCATGACTGAATGGGTACCAACTATAGGCCATGTGGCAATATCTTAGCAGTTATCAGGAGGTGCCTTTTGGTATATCCCCAGGCACTTCTGCTGCTTATTGTGGGGACCTCTGTTCCCTGCTCCTCCCATAAATCCTTCAAAGATGGTTTTCTGCTTCACATTGCCACACTCACTCTGCTGTCACACACTCCTATAACATCTGCAACCTCCTTTAATTCGTGGATCTTGATGTCCTTGTCCTCACTGAAACCTGGTTCAACTCTGTCACAAGTTTTGACACACTCGTCCTTGAAGGCTACACAATACTCTCTGTGCCTAGAGCAAACAAGCCAGGCGGGGGAGTAGCAGTGATTCCAGTGATTGCCATTCCCACTCAGACCTACTCTTCCTTTGAGTGTCTGGTCTGCAAACTCTCTCTCTCTCCCCTAGCTCCTCTCTCCTCCTGCTCACCTTCCATCGGCCACCAGGTCAGTCAACCCTGTTCCTCTCTGAGTGGGCTGACCTGGCCTCTTCTCTACTCTCCTCCTCTCAACTCTTCCTACTTGATCTCAACATCCACCTAGACTCACCTGATTCCTCTGCACCTTTCCGCAATCTTTTTGACTTTCTCTCCCTCTCTATCCTACCCTCTGGCTCAACGCACACCGCTGGCCACACCTTGGACGCTCTCGTCTCATCAGACATTACTCTATATATAGGTCTCACTACTACTCTGTCGTGGACTGACCACTCTCACCTGAGGCTCTTTTCTCTGTTGCATCAGTTAGCCTGGTACTGCCTCCTACCTACAAAGTCATCCGACCCATGAAAAGAGTGTCAGCTGCTGCCTTTGCCTCTACTTACTCCCCACCTCCTACTACTGTTGCTGCCTCTCACCCTGACACAGCCCTCTCCAACTTCAACCTCAACATTTCTAACACTCTAGACAGTCTTGCCCCTGTCATGATGGTTTGACTGAAGCCTACCAAAAAGTGAAACTCTTGGTATGACTCCAAGCTGGTCTCCCTTAAATGCAAGTGCATGGGTGCCGAATGGAAATGGGATTCTTCAGGCACACCCTCAGACCAAGTGGCCTGTCGCCTCACTCAAAGGCAATATAGACTCTGCATCCACTCCAAGAAAAGAGTCTTTAATCAAGCCGACATCTCCACAGCATCTAATAACACGGACAAACTTTTCAAAGTCTGCAACGAACTAGCCAACTATGCCTCAGCATCCTCCACCATTGCACCCACCTAGGCCCTATGCTTGTTCCTGGCCGCACACTTCACCGCAAAAACACAGGACATCCTAGCCTCAATCTCCTCCCCATCACCTCAGCCACCGACATATTTTGTGCCTCCCTTAGCATCCAACACCCCTCCTCCTCTTCTCTATACCTTGTTACACCTGAGGAGGACACCAGACCAATCCGGTCTATGAAAGCCTCCTCCAAACAGGTTGACCTCTGTCCCTACAAAACCATCAAGGACAACATTAACAACATTGACTCTCTCGCTCCACCCTTAACCGACCTCTCCTTTGTCACTAGAGTCTTCCCCACTGCTCTCAAGCACTCCCTTATGCCCCCTCTGCTCAAAAACGTTCTGCTGACCCCTCCATTCCGGCAAACTATCACCCCATCTCAATCACCCCTTTCCTGGGCAAAATCCTAGAGAAGTTGGTGATATCTCAGCTCACCACCCACACCAAATTGGTCAGCTGCTTCCATGATCACCAGTCTGGCTTTAGAGCATCCAGAGGCATGGAAACGTCTCTTCTGAACACCTGTGAAAACCAGCTCTCAAACCTTGATTCTGACTCACCCTCTGTTCTCATTCTACATGACCTCTCCTCCGCCTTCGACATGGCAAACCACAACGTCCTGATTGCACATCTCTCTGACACCCTAGGCATCACTGATTAGGCCCTGGCTGGCTAACCTCCTTTCTCAATGACCACCCATCCCAGGTGGAACTGGGGCCCTTTCAATCGTCTATCATTTTTTCTACTTGTGGTGTACCCCAGTGATCTAACCTATCCCCCTGGTTCTTCAATGTCTACATGGCCATCCTGGCCTGCAAAATAGTCACTTTCACCTCCAATTTTCAGTGTTATGCGGATGAGACACAGCTCTCTTTCGGGATACCCTCAGCCTCTTCCTCAGCCTCACTCATTCCTGACTGTTTTTCTGCAATCCAGTCATGGTGTACTGCAAACGACCTCTGCTCAATGCCAATAAGACAGAGGTTGTCCTTATCGGGACCCCAGCTCCCGCTTTCCCTCTTTCTCTCTGGCCGGCCTCCCTGGGCCCTGCGCCTCCACCCATAAATGAGGCAAACTCCACTCTCTCCCTCTCTTCTCACATCTCGGACATCTCTAAAAATGTCCACTATCAACTACACCTTCTTAGAGGTATTATACCTTTTCACACTTTCCCCTCGATGCTCACCATCTCCATAGCCCTGGTCATCTCTAAGCTACACTACTGCACCAGCCTCTTTCTCAACCTCCTTGCCTCTACACTCTGTCCTCTTCAACTCATCCAGAACAGAACTGCAATACTTATCCTTGGCATCAACCCAGGGGCTGCATCTCTCTGACACTGAAATCCCTCACTGGCTCCCCATGGCTGCAAGGATCAAGTTTAAGACCCTTTGCTTTATCTACAAGGCTTTCTGTGGCCTGGGGCCACTCTACCTGCAACGCTCTCTTCCTAAATGCTCTCCCTCCCGAGCCCTCCACTTGTCTTCCTCCAACACTCTGCGAGTGAGACGTTTTTCCAAGTAGAGATTTGGGGCAAGATCTTTATCCTCTGCAGGTGCCTCCGTCTGGAACAGTCTCCCTGCCTCTCTCCATCTTGAAAGGGATCATCTAAAGTTCCGGAAGCTCCTCAAGACCGTCCTCTTCGCCTCCTCCTTCTCTCTCCCTCTCCCCTGCTAACCACCCCACTGCTTTCTTTCCCTCTAGTTGCTACTCTATGCTCAGTTTGCCGACTGGCTGCTTGGTGCACCTTCAGAGCCTCACAGGTCCCAAACTTCCTTTCCAGTCTTCTGCACTTGCCTCTGGGCCCTGCTCTTCCACAGCACTTCTGCACTCTTGGTTACTATCCATGAGAATGGTACCTATTAGCACTTACCCCATGTTCTGGCTGGACTGGGTGCACTCCATCCCCACGCTCCCTCACTCTTCCTGTCTATGGACTATGACATGAATGTACCACACCTAGTAAGCTTGCTTGTCTTGTTCTCCATTATGCCTCCCCTCGCATGCATGGTTGCACTTTGAAACACTTGCTGTATAAGCCCATAATGAATAAACAATCACATTCAATTCAATATTAGGACTCTGAACACGGTGGAGAATGGTAAAAAGCTGCCCCGGCAAGTCTGTGTGCTGTCTAGTGGGCATGCAGGGCCATTGTCTATGGGAGCAGTGCAAACATGCTCTCATCTGACCTTATGTGAAATGTGGGCAGTTGGTAGTACCTCACTTGCATGCAACAGGAAAATGGAGAGCCTACCATCGGGACAGATTATGAATCATCATACATATTGCACTGCAAGAGGGACCTCTCAATGATATATCACTAAAATTCCCAATGATTCCCTTCTTCAAGGGACCCGGGTCTATACTTCTGGGACATTACAAGTGTGCCGTTCCGGTAAAAATTGTGGAAGAAATTGCAGTAAAACCGGCTGTGGCATTTTTACTAGAATGACACACTTCAAGTTTGCTGGTGAGGGCCACTGATCTACCAGCAGGCCTTACCTACCGGTAGATCAGTCCACTACCAGCAATAAAAAGCCACAATTACCAGTGGTAATACCAGCTCCAGTAATTGCACCAATCCCATCCCTTGGGGTCCTATGGGATTCCATGGGAATGGGAATTTACTGGCACTCTGCTGCCAGTAATATCCCAGTAATTATGGGATAACGGAGGTTGGAGATGGTAAGTGAGTACACTTTTTTTTTTATTGTAATTGGTTATTTATAACGTGCTTAATACCCAGAGGTTTCTAAGCACATACTAGGGGATCGACCCTGTGTTGCTCCGTGTAGTCTTGTTTCCAAGGCAAGTGCATTGCCCCTGAGCTATCCTCCCGAGGCTTAGTGGTAATAATGGCGGGATACCAACAAGCTCGTAAATGAGGGCCATTGATCCCAACTTTATGCACATGCTAGGAATGCATTATGAAAATAGGATGTTGTGATGTAGTTAGCCTTTCAATCAAATAGTCTTTCAGTAACCCATCGTTCTCTGTGACCTCTATAGTTTGTGGGGCCGAGTGGCTGCCTTGTGTACCTGTGATAGACTCGAGAAAAATATCCACTTTTTTTAACTGGGCAAATAGCTCATCATCTGGTTGATCCAAAAGTTAATTGAGTCACAGATTTTGCTCTACTTTACTGAAGTTATTTTTAATGTGTTATTTGGAGTGGACATTTAACAAATGGGATATTTAGCAATTGTTAATTGCTTTACTATATACCCTGATATCAAATTGTTGGTGCTCGAATCAATCACAGAAAACTGGTATTTATTCTTATTAGGTATTCCCAGTTGTTTTAAATGTTAAAGTATTTTGAAAGCCTGTATTACACATTTTTATTATAACATGTTTATTGTTATTGTACAATAAATTAAAAAATAAGCCTTAGTGGATTGTGCCATCTTAGAGTTTTTGCCATTAGAGATCTGGCTCTGCATGTGACAGAATGCATGGGCATATCGACATATACTAGGTATAACACACCCATCCTGTGTTTTGAAAGACATTTCATACTATACACAGAAGCAGTCCATATTTAACAATGAGCCTCTTCCCAGACAGGACCAGCTTCTTCAAAACAACTTGTATGTTGGGCATGTACTCCCATCACTGCCCTCCCTTTCTTTCTCCCATTTACAATTGCTCGTGCATACAGTTTTGGTGTGTCAGGGGCCATCATTACTGCCAGCACATGCCATATTGAGGCATTCCTGGAAGACTAATGCAAACATTTGTCCCTACTCTCCTTTTACATACTTTTTATCAGAAGCCTTTTCTACTGCTTTGGGTGTGCTTGCCTGAGCCTTTTTCCTGACTCAAGTACTCACATACCTATCAACAGCCTTTGCAAGCTTCCGCCCGTCTGTGATATTCTTGTCTGCTGCATACTGGTGTAACTCTGTATTTGACTAAATAATACATTCGCCCAAATGCGTCAACTTGGTTACCTTTCACCAACCCACTTAGATATTTCAGGGATATATGTGTAAATGTCTCAAAACTTGACTGCTCCTTTTTGTGAGTTGAAAAGAAAACTCATTGGTTATTGCACTGGGGTTTTGAAAAACCTCCTGAGGATGGTGGCCTTCATTTTGGAATAAATAAAGATAATTGAATGATGTCATCAAAGCTGTGAGTCTATAATCGATTCATCAGGGCTGCACCACACAATCCCTCTTCCAGCTCCTGAAGATGGAAAGTTAGATCCATTATTTGAAACCATTTATAGATGTCTGTCCACACCTCATATGGCTGGACTATGTCCTTGGGGATATGGCACCTGGGCTTTCATTAGGTACCATTGTTAGATAGACGTTCCTGCCCGCAGAAGGCTGCCTGCAGATCTCCCTTTTCTTCTAAAACTCTAGCTTGCACAGATCTACCATTACTAGATTCCTCTACTTCTATTCTAGTAGGACTGATAAGTTCCTGTGCTTATTCATCATTCAGGCCAACCTCCAGGATGAGCTTTCTACCAACCAGTTCAGCAGTAGAACTACCCTTTAGACCTCTGTAGGTATCTCAGGGCCTAAATGAAACAGTGGGTTTTTGAGATACAACACTACCAGCTCTTTGGGAAGAATGTCAGGAATAGATATCGTTATCACTGTCCCCATTCACTACCATGCACCCCGCTGGAACAGATGTCTGGCTTGGGGTTTTAAGATAACTACTCACCCATGATTCTCTTCGGTCATCCTTGCTTCCTCAAAAACCTGGAGGCTCAGATGTCGCTAACATTACTCCCAAGTAGTTTCTTATGTACGTTCTTTGCTGGAGGAAAGTGATCCTAATGACCACAAATATTATAAAAACACACTATAATCTCAGAGCATTCCCATTTGTTTTTGCAATGTAATGTTATACACACGATATGAGCAACACAGCATCAAAAATAGCTGTTGGGTTATGTGATGTGAACAAGCTAGCAAGGGTGCAGTGGTTAAGTAGACATGAACTAAATAAATTCTGGCTTACACCCCTTGCTGACTTGTTCTGTACAAACACCAGCTCAGTCTCTCAACTCTGGTAATCTCTTCAAATGAGCTTCTCTTTCACATCCTTCTTTGCACCACACACCCCTTGCAGGTTCACTCTGTCTGGGAATTTACCAGTGATCACTCTGTTGTGATGCAGGATGTAGCTGCAAGAATTTGGTGTTTCCTGTGCCTGACAATTCTCCAAGCTGGGGTCTCCATTCAATTAGAGAATGCGCCTCTTATATTGCTTTCTATATCTATTTGTCCAGTGGTTATGAAATACTTCTAGAAAGATGGTGCACAATCAAACAGACAGGGCATGTTATGTGTTAATGCCACTCAACCAAGGCAATGCTACGCCTAGAATAACGAAGATTGCAAAAGAGAAATGTGTCACAGAGCAGTACATTCTGTTAATGCCCTGCAACGTGAGCTGAAAGTCCTGCTCGGTCAGTTACATAAAATGGTGCTGCAGCTAAGAAATACGATTGTCTACATTAATATAGCCAGAGCATACCACAAATACATTATTTCCCTCGTCATTTAGTTTTCAAATTATGTATCTCTTTGTTCTGTGTGCTCTCTTTTGATTCTGCAGCCTAGCAACTTCCTTCTTTAAGCTGTTTCTCCTTCTTCCTCCCCCTTATTTTGGTGTTCTAAGCTCGTCCTTGGGGTATCCGCTCTCAAACCATCCCTTTCCTGGGTAAGTGATCAGTCTCCTTTCCCACCAACTTTCTTTCAATGGATGTGTTTGCTCCCTATGTTGGTTTGTCTGCCAAATCCCCCCTTCTTCTGCTAGAGGTCCTCATTCTCTGCAAATGCTTATGGCTGTGGGATCAGCCATCCTGCAGCCAACCCCGCCATGACTTCTCAGGGCTCTTTTCAGGGAGCCCCATCCACCTCTCTCGCAGGGCGCCCATCCAGCAGGATCTCTTTTCTGCTCGGGACACAATACTTGGCTGCCTCCCCTTTCCCACTGAACAACGTTCTGTCGCCTATGCACACCGTTCAGCAGCACACCTTGGGCGTTCTACCGCCAGAACCTCCTTTCTCTGACCTTCTTGTGTTTTTTCTTATTCCTGCTGTGCTTCCAATCGGGCCACGAGTTGATAAATATGGCCAACAGCAATTGTTACCATAGATTCTAGAAGTTTCAGCAAGAGGCATGGCTGCTTTAGCCAACAGCACCTCCCCAGGCATACAACTTTAGCCTTAAGTTTGCATTAGTAATGTCTTCTACACAAAAAACTAAGAGGAAACCAGACCGCACATCCTAATTTCCCAACAAGACAAAAAATGCTGGCAAACCAGAAACAACACATCTTCAATAGCACTCAGTCTCCCCTTTTAGATTCCAACATTGGGCATCTTTTCAGAAATCAACTGCACATTTAAAATAATAATGGCGAGATATGTTCCTCCATAAATGCATTCGGGTCTTATCCTGCCCCAGTGAAGCAAGGTTGGGGAAATAGAGCTGCCATCATCCAGCTGTGAGAGAGCGTTGGAATAAAACTATCAGGAATTTAATAGTGTAAAAGAGGAAACCCCAGTGCTGTTAGACTCACGCTGGGCCGACACCCTCAGCAGGCGCCCCAGCCCCCTTAGAAAGCATCTTGAACGAGAGTCAAACCTTCAGAGGGCTGATAGTGTGTTCGTATCCCTCTCTAATCAACAGAGATCATCTTCCAAAGCCAAACACAAAACACAAATGGGAGACAGAGCTGGGTCTGCAATGTAGCAAGGAATCCTGGGCAACGGTATACAGAGCAGTCTGGTCAACCTCAATCTCAATGCAGTACAAAAGGCATAACGGGAGGCTGCTATTGTAATGGCACCTAACCCCACAAAGACTAGCAAAAATGTACCCAGGGTCTACGCCACATTGTTGGAGAGGGTGCTCCGAGGTTTGCAATTACCAGCACCAGTGGTGGAGCTGTCAGAAAGTCCAGACATATTGGAAGGAAGTCCTGGGATGGATACAGGCCATTGATGGGATACACAGAAACCTTTTTCTGCTGCTCCTATTGTTTGGGGTGGAAACAGAGGCGGAAGAGGTATACACATTGCTGTCACACATGCCCAGGAACCTGCTCCAAGCAGCAAGAGTCTGCCTGATAATCCGAGGGAAAGGCAACACGCTCCCCACAAAAAAGGAATGGTTAACCAAAGCACACGACATTTACCAGATGGGAAGCATTGCAGCCGCTTTACTAGAATCACACTGCCATGTTGATATGACTTGGCTCCCCTTCCTTGAATACTATGCAGCACACAAAAACACATAAGCACACGAAGCAATAAAGTAAAGATGAGGCAACCCAACACCTAACAGAAGATTATTTAGCTTAATAAGCGTTTGAAACCATGACAGGACGAGAAAATCTGATAGCAAAATGTCCCCCGGGACTGTGCAACTTGGCCTGCAAGTGGAGTAAAGCGGGCCTGTGAAAGAAACAGCGTGTGAACAAGAGCTTATACTGATCCTTAGCAAGCCCTGATGTGAGAAGCTGGGAAGTGGGAGGGAAAAGGGAAGGGAATTTTGCGATTTCAGCCTCGGCAGCAATGGGCAATACAGCCACTCAGAGTAGGCCCTGCAAAGGATGCTACTTTTGTACCGTTGCATTTTGCCTAAGCACTCTAACATTAAGCGATATCTGTCATGATTGTACTTAAACGTTTTGTTCCATCTTTCACTGTTCTCGCTGTTATACCAGTGTTTGACGCAAAAATACAATAAAATCTCCTTTAAAAAAAGAGGAAACACCAGAAAAAATATAGCTTTCAAGCGCAAACTGTGAGCTAACAATATTAGCAAATTCTGTGCAGCAGTGGCGGACATCATCGACAAAATTCTTGTTGACTATGAGACTCCCTACATTATCATCTGTGGAGATCCAAACGCCAAATGTGTGGATTCCAGAATACTTGTGAACAAATTGCCGGCCATTTCCTCAGTCAAGGAAAGAAGTACGGCTTGGATAAGGCTAATGAAGTCCCAAAACTTTTATAACATGGCATGGTTGCAAGAGAACCAGTTCTGATACCAACGTGGGAACTTGACAACTCTGCTGAAACGCTTCTTGCCACCCATGCTCTAGTTCCACTCATAGCGGCTTTTGTGGTAGTTAGAACCACAGAAAGCGATCATAACTTCCTCAAGCTGACTTGGATCTCCAGTTGCCCTCAGAAAAAAACGTACAAAACGAGCATTAAACTCACCACTCAGCAAACACGTCTTTGCCAGACAGCATCTAACATCTGCGATCTCACGGAAAAATACAAAGCCTGAATATATGGCCAACATATTCAAGAAGCGATCTATAGATCGAGCTATGTGCCGCTCATATTGACATACAAAAAAGGGAAGTCGGGCCCAAATAAAGTGAAAACAAACAATAAGCACACATACAACAAATCCTTAGTGCTGAAAAGAAGGTTCTTTAGAAAACTGAAGAGGAAAACGATTACTCACATCAGAATCAAAATGGACACATCTAACAGATGAGGATGACGTCAAGAGAGTTATACTCAACCTAATTCATAGAATTCAGCGCACAAGTGGCGCACGCGGCTGGCGCACAGTGTGAGCGTCTGACAGTCTGCGCCAGCCACGTGCACCAAAAGCCATTTCCGTGCACAGCGTATTCATGGATTTCAACATCCATTATCAGCCATGGCGCAGAGTGGTGCAGCGACCCTGCAGAAGTGCCAGTTACGCCCCAACCCCTCCCCGCACAAATCCCGTACATTGCGCATAGGCCAGTGGACCAGCATACAGCCCCCCAACCAGGAAAACGCCTGTAAAACTCCCCACGCACCCCTCCGAATACATGTACACCCCTGCGCGGGGAGTTTCACACGCGATTGGCCCTGTGCGAGTGGGGTACGTGTATTACTGGGTTTCGCAGAGAGTTTCACACGCGATTGGCCCTGTGCGACTGGGGTACGTGTATCACTGGGGTTCGCGGGGAGTTTCACACGCGATTGGGCCTGTGCGAGCGGGGTACGTGTATTACCGGGGTTCGCGGGGAGTTTCACACGCGATTGGCGCTGTGTGAGCGGGGTACGTGTATTACTGGGGTTCGTGGGGAGTTTCACACGCGATTGGCCCTGTGCGAGCGTGGTACATGTATTACTGGGGTTCGCAGGGAGTTTCACACGTGATTGGCCCTGTGCGAGCGGGGTACGTGTATTACTGTGGTTCGCTGGGAGTTTCACACGTGATTGGCCCTGTGCGAGCAGGCTACGTGTATTAAGGGGGTTCGGGGGTATTTCACACGCAATTTCGCTGTCAGAGCGGGGTACTTGTATCCAGTGGGGTGCACGGGGAGTCCCACACGTGAATTGGCAGTATGGGTCCACCCAGGTGTGCCCTCTACCCCCTCCACAGCCCCTACAGGCAGCCCAAACCACAGGGGACTACCCTGCACCCGTGGTCATGTTCCACACACAGCCCATCCACCATGGGCCTGCCCCCCAGCCAGCCCACATGTCACCTTGCATTAGTGATCACCAACTCATGTCCCCCAGGACCCCCACCCACCCAGCACCGACGGGCACCTGCCAGCAGGCCCCGACTCATGTCCCCCTGGACCCACACCCACCCAGCATTGACGGGCACCTGCCTGCAGGCCCCGACTCATGTCCCCCTGGACCCCCACCCACCCAGCATTGATGGGCATCTGCCAGCAGGCCCCGACTCATGTCCCCCAGCACCCCCACCCACCCTGCAGTCATGGGCACCTGCCAGCAGGCCCCGATTCATGTTCCCCTGGACCCCCACCCACCCAGCATTGATGGGCACCTGCCAGCAGGCCCCGACTCATGTCCCCCTGGACCCCCACCCACCCACCCAGCATTGAGGCTCAGGCCCGGACTCATGTCCCCCAGCACCCCCACCCTCCCAGAATTGATGGGCACCTGCCAGCAGGCCCCGACCCATGTCCCCCTGGACCCCCACCCACCCAGCATTGACGGGCACCTGCCAGCAGGCCCGACTCATGATCCCCTGGACCCCCACCCAGCATTGATGGGCACCTGCCAGCAGGCCCCGAATCATGTCCCCCTGGACCCCCACCCACCCAGCATTGAGGCTCAGGCCCGGACTCATGTCCCCCAGCACCCCCACCCACCCAGAATTGATGGGCACCTGCCAGCAGGCCCCAACTCATGTCCCCCTGGACCCCCACCCACACAGCAATGACAGGCACCTGCCAGCAGGCCCCGACCCATGTCCCCCTGGAGCCCCACCTACCCTGCAGTGATGGGCACCTGCCAGCAGGCCCCGACTCATGTCCCCCTGGACCCCCACCAACCCAGCATTGATGGGCACCTGCCAGCAGGCCCCGACTCATGTCCCCCTGCACCCCCACCCACCCAGCAGTGAGGCTCAGGCCCGGACTCATGTCCCCCAGCACCCCCACCCACCCAGCATTGATGGGCACCTGCAGGCAGCCCCCGATTCATGTCCCCCTGGACCCCTACCCACCCAGCAGTGAGGCTCAGGCCCGGACTCATGTCCCCCAGCACCCCCACCCACTCAGCATTGACGGGCACCTGTCAGCAGGCCCCGACTCATGTCCCCCTGGACCCCCACCCACCCAGCATTGATGGGCACCTGCCAGCAGGCCCTGACTCATGTCCCCCTGGACCCCCACCCACCCAGCTTTGACGGGCACCTGCCAGCAGGCCCCGACTCATGTCCCCAGGACCCCCACCCTCCCATCACCCCCACCCACCCAGCATTGATGGGCACCTGCCAGCAAGCCCCGACTCATGTCCCCCTGTACCCCCACCCACCCAGCAGTGCTTCTCAGGCCCGGACTCATGTCCCCCAGCACCCCCACCCAGCATTGATAGGCACCTGCCAGCAGGCCCGACTCATGTCCCCCTGGACCCCCACCCACCCAGCAGTGAGGCTCAGGCCCGGACTCATGTCCCCCCAACACGTCATCATGATCCACAATCATGTGCCTCATGCCTCCCAAATCCCACCACACGCCACCCCTGTGCAAAGACCCAACCAAGTATCCCATCCACCCCACATTGAAATGGCCATAACATGATACAAGCCAAATGGCAAGAATGTACATCAACATATGTCTGTCACAAACCCACAATGGGTGCTGGTGATTGTGAAAACCTACACCGTGACATGCATGAACCCAATGAGAGAATATCACACATCAAAGTAATAAAACAAAATGTATTGTACAGAAAAATAATGTAATGAAATGAAAACATGAAAAAAATGTATCAAAAAAAGATGAAATGCAGCATGTCCAAAACACAAAACAGAAAATCATGAAGTCTGAATCCAAATCAATCGAAATGAAAATGTGTCCAAAGTCTCCGGCCAACAAATCAAATCCAAAGGAAACTGAAACAGTAAAATCCATTGATCCATAGTGAGAAAAATAATAATAGACAAATCCACTGTTCAACTATGTACAAAGAAGTTATCCAGGGTTCATGAGCCCAACGAATGAAATGAAACCTAGCAAAAAAACTACCTCTTAAAGAACTATATACAAAAAGGCGGGGCATAGTCCAAGCGCCCCAAATGAATCAAAAAGATAAAGGAAACCTAAAACTACAAACTTTATACAATGGCGGCGGGCTAGTCCAACGGCTCACTTCCCGATTTCCCGGGCTAGGGCATCATCAAACTCCTGCTCAATGTCCTGGAGGCGGTCCTCTTCCATTGCCCTGAGGGTTCGCAGGGACAATGACATGTTGACCACCAACTCCCTGCCAATTGCCTCGAGGCACTCGGCCCGCCTCAGTGCCCTCCGCATTGAGTTCTCCGCCCTGACCATTGTAAGCCGTGCCTCTTCCGCCCGCCGCCGCTCCGCATCTATGGTGTGGCCCAACCGCTGCCACACTGAAGACACTTGTAATCCTGGGTCCTCCTGCCCTCTGGCCGATGTCTGCCCCTCCGATGTCGATGGCCCTGAGCCATCATGGCTCCCACCTTGTTGCTGTTGTTGCTGTGCCTGTGTCTGTGCCCCTGCTCTTGCTGCCTGCATGTCCTCCTCTGGCTGGGGTGCAGTTGTTGTGGTGGCAACCCCTGCTGGACGTCCGACTCCCAACTGTGGCAGGGATGGGTCCCCCACCAGCCTGGCCGCTGGGTCAGAGGAAGCTCCACAGGGTACCCAGGTGATACATGGGTGGGAAGATGGCATGGAGGACGAATGGTGCGTACGCTGTTCAGGTGAGGAGGGGGCCGGAACAAGGTCCAGCATACGGAGGAATCCAGCCCTGGTGACCAGTCCCAGTAGGTCAACGCGGTCAATGAGGCATTCCAGATGACGTGCAGTGTCTTCACGAAAACACTGCAGGTCAACTCGCATGCCCCTTTGATGCAACGCGATCCCACTCAGGATAGGCTCAACCCGGTCCCGGATAGCCACGTCTGCAGGGAGAGGAAGGCCAGTTGTTGTAAGCGGATCCCCTCCCTGAAAACAGGTCTAGACGTAGGCATCCCTGCTTGTGCGGTATGATGCAGTCACAGGATCAGGGACAGGATTACACACAGGTACGTCCGCGGCGGCTGTGCTGCCTCCTGTCACTGCCCCTGCACTGCACCACTAGCACCAGTGGAATCCCCCACCTCCAGACCCCGTGTGTATCCCTTCCACGGCCTCCTCCTCGGCCAAACCCCCCACCAACCTGGATGACTCCGTGCCATCTTCCTCCGTCGGACCCTGTGGGGTCTCAGCTGCCCCTTCTGCTGCCGAGGAGTCCACCAGTTGACGCTGCAGACAGGGAGAGATTGAACACAGGCATCAGGGCACGGGACAATGGACTGATACACACATGACAGTTGTACATGAGTGGCAGTGTCAAACTTCAGACATGGCATCACACTCCCCAACACACATGTCATTTCAACTCACACAAATGAACAATTCAACAGCAATATTGCACCAGGCAGCACCATCCATACACAAACAACAGCACGAGCAGCCGAAGGTGAGCCTGATGTCACATGAAACACGGGGAGTGCACAAAACATGCACACAGGCCACCACACTTACATGCATATGTACATCTCCACCAACTGTCACAGTGATGAGATCGCCATCCATGTCACATCTGCCATTCAGCCTTCTACATGTCAGTGTCACATGCATCCATGTTGCATCACAGTTGCACACTTGTCAAATACACACACATTCACTTGTACACAGTGCAGATACATGCAGCTGGAACCACCATCCATGTGTGACACCACAACCATGCCAACGTACATACACAGTAATTCAAACATGTGTGCTCCCACACGTGCATTTGGCCTGCATGCTTACCAACACATACACCATACATGTGTCTCACACATGAGAGGACTCACATGTGTCAGCCTCACGCCCCTGTACATACACATCCATACATGGCCCTACAAAAACACATGTGCAACCTCCACACTACTGGCACACCACAACACGCACAGCGTCCAATCTGTATGCATGTACACTTACCGCTCGACTCCAGACGGGTCTGCCTCTCAAGGACCTGGACGTGGAGCGCTGGGCGCGTGCATTCCAGGACCCTCATTTGGTGGTCTGACAGGTGGCCCAGGTGCCCCTTGGCATCTGCTGCCTTCAAGAGGCGCTGGGCCTTGTCGAGGGTCCTGGACCTGAAGTCCTCCCAGCGCTTCCGGAGATGTTTGATGTCGTGGACTGCCACCCCCTCCTCATTGATGACTGTCACAATGTCCATCCAGATCCTGGTCTGACCTTCATTATCGGCGCGCAAACTTCTAAAGAGGGCATCATACTGCCCCAGGACTTGCTCCACCAGGACACCAACTTCCCTGGCACTGAAGCTCGTGGCCCTCTGCTTCTCTGGCTGGGGGTTGCCAGTGGGGTCAGATGGTGTCGTGCCCGACATGGCAACCCCAGAGGCAGGTATGGGTGGGCAACTGGGTCCTGGGGCTGGGCTGTGGAGCGATGGTATCCCAGTCAGGAGTCTTCAGTTCCAGCAGGGGTGGTCATAGCAACTGCACCCCTGGCTGACATGCAGGCAGAAAATAGCAGGGCACGTGGGCAGCAGGCAGTCAGGCAGCAGCAGATGGCAGGTGGGAGCATGCTCAGGGCTCTAGGGGGCAGGAAAATGGCCTTTTGGACAGGAGCGTGGTCTTCCATGTGTATTCGCGTGGCCAGCTTGATACGGAGTGATTTGGCACGTGAAAAAATTGCACATCAGCGTGTAATTCGAGGCAAGGCCCTTAGCGCGTAAGCGCATCAGTGACGTTGCGCGAGCAGGCGTTGCCCACAACACGGGTGCATAGTGAATCAGCACGTGAGAAAACTGCACGTCACCGTGCTATTGGAGGAAAGGGCCTTAGCGCGTAAGCGCGTAAGTGACATTTCACGTGTGGGCTGGCTTAAAAGGTACGAGTATCACGCTATTTCCTTGTACGCGCTTTATGTGGAGAGCAAGCGGGTGTATCTTGTACTTCTTGTCGGTTCACATGCGATTACTTCAAAACATTTCCAATTCGTACTCCCTGTTTCCTCAGACTGCGTTCTTTTCTTCTTTTGGCGGGGGTGTTGCCAACGCACACAAGCGTGTTTTTTTCACGTTCTTTTATAAGGCAGACGGTGAGTCGCGCACATATTTCCCAACTGTGGTTGCCCCACTGTGTCGCGTACCCCTTCAGAGGTCATTGTAGGCTGCATGTAACACACGTACGCTTATTTTTGTGTTTCTGGGTGCCACAGCGTAGTGTGGGTTTATTTTTCCACGCACGTGGTCTACCAGGGGATGCATGCACATGTGCTTTTGTTTTTGGGGTGCCTGTGCATTTGCGTGACCCGTCATCTTCCCCCAGGGGTCACATACAGCCTTGCCAGAGCACTAGGGTACAAATTCCATCTAGTACTCTACCCCTTTCATCCCAATTGACCAGGACAGTTGTTTACTGCAACTCCCATATGCACAACAACAACAGTACCATGGTTGGGAGGCGACCAAGCAGTAAGGGAGGTAAAGGTGGCCAACCTCCAAAAGGTGGGCGTGGTGGGCGCGGTAGGGGACATGGCCAGGATTTGCAGGGTGGCCCTAGAACCCTGTGTGTGGAGGACAAATCAGGGACACCCATGCCCCCCCAATGGTTGTGGGTAACGCAGCTGACACCATCCCAGCTCAGCCCTTGTTGGACCTGCCCATTTTGGCACCTGAACCGGCACAGGATGACTCCCAGGCTGACTTCCAGGGCAGGAAGTCTAAGCCACGTGTGGCGGTGAAAGTTGCTGTCACCAGGCCACGTGGATTTGGGGCGGCAATGTCATCTGCTGCACCAAGTAGCCAGGGTGGGGAGGCTGCAGGGGCAGCTGCAGCTCAATCCACCCCAGCTCCGAGTCTCCCAGCTGGGACAGTGCCGGTCCAGGTCCATCAAACCGACATTGGCCCTGCCAACATCACCCTGCAGCCAATGCCTGCACCAAGACCTATGGTCATTGTGCCTTTACAGGCTTCTGTTACCCAGTCCACCTGCGCTTCTGCCCCTACTGACCAGAGCGGCATAAGCCACTCAGGATCCGCACCACCTTTGAAGAAGAAGAAGACAGGTTCTGTGGCACTACAGGCAGAGACCCCAGACACAGCTACACACTCCGGCACGTCAAGGAAGCCTAGCTTTAATGACTCTGAACTTGATGCACTTGTGGCCTATGTGTTGGCACATAGCCGTGAAATGTTAGTGACTTCAGGGTGCAAGACCATACCTGGTCAACGTAGGGCACACAGGCAGACCATCGCGGACCACATTAGTGCCCTTGGATTTGTAAGGCGCACAGCTGATGATTGCTATAAGCAGTGGAATGACCTGAAACGCAGAGTAAAGAACAAGCTGGCTTCCAATCATGCCTCTACTCTGGTGACTGGCGGTGGGTCTCCACCAGAGGACAACCAACTCACTGAACATGAGTCTGTTGCTGGAACCTTCGTCACAGAGGAACAGATCCAAGGCGTGGGAGACCTACCTGTTTACGAAGGATTGTCCGGTGAGTGCCCATGCATGTGTGTGTAATCCATGTGTATGTTGCATGGGTGACGTGTTCAGACTGAGTGCCAGGTGAGGATGTGTAGTCCTGAGTGGTATGGGTCACCCATGTGCTTCCTCCAAAACATTCAGCAGCCTTGTATTTGGGTATGGCAGTATCCCTTCTGACCACAGTAGCCAATTAGCGCAACATTACTGCAGTTGCCCTTGAACTGTCACCTTGCAACAACATTTTTCTGACATTTTCTGTGTTCATTCAGCCTGATTGTTTCAATTCTCCCATTTTTCAAATGCATTTTTCAGCCCTAATGACACATATGTGACATGCTTCTGTCATTGATTGCACCCCAGATTGGGCCACCTTTATTACCTGTTATGGGAATGATTAGACCATTCAGGCTGATTGAGTAAGGCCCTGCTCATGAACATTTTTGGGGCCTGTTTGAATGTGGAACATGATAGTCTTTTCGTGTCATGTTAAACTGACCAACCATTGATGTATCCATCTGCATGCCATCACTGTATCATTGTACACTGGATGTGTTGCAGTGTGTGGCAAATGCGTATTTTGATAAACTATTTTGCATTTTTCATCTCATCATGTCCATCTCACATGGATGGGTGACAGTACTCATTCACTGACATATGGCTGTACTTGTGAAATGTACCATGGCTATGCTACATGGCATCTATGTGCTGGCATGTGTCATGTATGTGTATTGGACATGCCACTCAGGGGCTAATGTGTAATGCCAGTGCTAGCCAGCATGCAGCAAATGTGTTGCTTTTCCATCTTGGTGTCCTCAGTGTCTGCTTTTTGCCTCCCCTTCCAAATCATTGACAGTGCATGCATGTGTTAAGAAAGGAAGAAGGCAATGAATATGGCAAGGGAAATGTGCATACAATACCCAAGACTCATGTGTACTAAAACCCAGGAGTGCAAATAGAATGAAACAATAATACCAATATATGAAAAGGGATGTGGGGTAAGCACTTAGGACCTCCTTATGACTAAAAGGAAAGTCGGCAAACTCCTTACCCACTATGCTATTACAGATACTGACAGCGCTAAGCCCACATAGAGGGCAAGCAAGGACAGGATCTGTGAGCTGACACTCTGGATGATACTGAATAAGGAACTTAGAAACAGTACTCACGAGGACCGGAAAGACCACTTGAATATCAGTAAACCCACGAACCCAGTTGATCAAACAGGGACCCAGAAGGCTATAACAGCAATGGGTGGAGGATAACTAAATACATAAGACCCAAGTCAAGGGGCAAGTAGGAATTGTGATAATAGAATAGTGAGGAAAACAAAAGGCATTCACACAGGGACTAGTTACAACAGTACCCCACACCTAATAATCAATGGGAAATAAATGCAGAAGTACAATGGAAAACATGGAATGGATCCCAATAGAAAGTAAGGATCAGGAGCAGGGAAAATGATATCACAAAAGGAAACCTTCCCACCCATCCCAGGAGAAAAGGCAGGAAGCTAAATCAATAAAGGGAAAGACTAATGCATCAAGTTTTTCAGTAGCAAAGGACAGCATCAAAGAAACAGAGAACACAGGCAAATTGGGCAGCATCAAAGGGTAAAGCACAGAGAAAGGCTGCCTGCAGACATAGGAAGACAGAAAGGGAAATCCAGAAAGCAGAAATCAATTAAGCACATAAATCTGAAATCCAGGGCAGAGGAACAAGAAACAGGAACTAGGAACTAGGCAAAAAGGCTAGGAACAAGGAACAAGGGACCAGTCCCAACAGGAACACTGCAACAATGACCAGCGCTGGACTGAAGTAAACTGAGGCTTTTAAAGCTGCTTAACGAGCACACCCCTCAGGCGTGCCGCCTGCTGCACCTGCAGCCACAGGTGTTGCCTATCATCCACCCAACCTTGTCCTGCAAGGGAGGAGGTGAGGCAGTGAGCCAGGCATTCTGGGAAGCATAGTCATTAGATTAAAGTAGCATGCTGGCTGCCAAAAACCAGGAATGGATCCGGAAGGGAAGAAACTTGGAAAATAAGGTTTTAGCGCTCCCAATTTATCACAGCACTGTAGCATAAGGTTCAGAGGAAATGTCCAGTAGGGAAAAAACCCCAAAACATGCCCCCAAGTGATGGGAATGGGAGTGAAGGGAGCGAGCCGTGACACTATACCCCCTCCCACGGCCGACTCCAGGCGGCCGTCACCCGCAATAAACATCTTCCTTCCATGACAGAAGCGCTTAGTCTTCGGAGGTGGCACTGACGGAAACGATGACCCGCGGGCAAAAGCAGAGGGACTGGAATGAATACAATCAGGCCGCAGTCTAGAAGAGCCATAGGCAGGTTTTCGGTGAGGAAGAGACTCATGGGTCGAAGAAAGACATGAAGGACTTGCAGGACCCGAAGCAGAGTTGGAAGGTCCAGGAAGCTCAGTCTCTGGGAGCGAACACTCATACATCACTGAGGAGGAAGGCAGGCTGGTGCAACATGCTTTAGACAATGGTAGATGCTCTGGTAGCCTCCCTGCCGAGAGCGGACACACACAAGGTGAGAGACTAGCAAGTTTCAGGAAATGTTCATGTTCAGAAAAAGAAGGTGGCAGCCGAGGTAGAGGTTCGGATCTTCTCCCATCATCCATCTGGTTCAAGGCCTGTGGTTGAGGGTGACCAAGGTTCGACTGCATCTGTTCCACACCTTGGGGCCTGGAAGTCCAATGGGTTGTACAAGGCTGGCACTCCTGGTGTCAGTCATATAGCCACCTTGTTGCATGTGGGATACAACCGCAGGGACGTTTGGCATACCTATAGGAGTGATAGACGCAGTACTTGGTACATCAGGCACACTCGCAGCAGGAGCAATAACAGGCACATCTTGAACTGCAGCAGTCATGCCCTTCCTTTGGCTACTTGCACCCGACTGGTGCTGCAGCTGGGGGGCTGTGCCCGTCCCCTCCCTCAGGCTCATGTGGGATCCAGCAACATAAAAGCTGTCAAGCGGCTGAACCAAACCGGCCCCCAAATGTGAACCGTCCAGCCCACTATCCTGGTCGGCTACTTGTTCGGTGACTGGGCCATGGCGGATGGTATCCGTCTCCCTCTCGTAAAACTCCAGGCAAGTCCAACGGCCTTGCATGTAAGGCCCTCCCGAGTCGTGATCCAGCTTGATGTTTCTGAAGAGAGAGCTGGCAGAACTCTCAGACTCAGATGTTGCATATTCGGGAGGCACTGATGCTACAGTCAAGCAGTTGGGAGAATCAACTTGTGTAAAAGGCAGGCATTCTGGTGATTCCCCTGAAGCATAAGAAGGGCAGGCTGGACGTTCATCCGTAATAAATGGTTGGGATTCAGGAGGTAATTCTGAAGTAGAAGAATATGCAACATGATCAGACAGAGTAGACAGGTGCACCTCCGATATTGGCAGCGAGGCTGAGCAGGATACAGGTCTCTCATGAACTGAAGCCAAACTAGCAGTAGGCTCTGGGACTGAAGACATGCACTCAGGATGTGCTACCGGAGGCTCCATGGCTGAAGGATAATCCACTGGATGAGTCACTGTAGCCAAAAACAAGCATGCCAGAGGAAATTCTGAGGCTGAGGGCATGCAAGCTGGAGCCGTCTCGTTAGCTGAAGACAAACTTGTCAAGGTCTTTGGCTCTGACCACGTACATGGTGAAGGCTCTTGAGTGACTGGCAGACATAGCAATTGTTCATTGATTGAAGACAAGTGTGTCAACGATGACTGCAGAGCCGTGGACTGGATAATCGAAGAGTCAATGGTTGTAGGAGGACAAACAGAAGTCCCAGAAGTCGACAGACACATTTGTGGCTCAGGAATGGAAAGCACCTTTAGGGCGGTTGACTCCTTGGCACCAGTAACCAAAGACTGAGCTGTACCCATGCCGTCCCTCTCCTTAGTGGTTGACACAGAGTCTCTTCCTTTGTAGAAGTCAAAATCAACCAGAGGAATCACCATAGTAAAGTCTCTGTTAATCAGGATTTCGTCAAATGTCCATTCCTCTGAAAGTGGCATATTAACAATCAACAGTTCAGGAATCGCCTGCCGGGTCTTTGGTTCATACTGTGGAATGAGTCCATCAAAACAAGAATTCTGTACTGTCTTTGACTGTTTGTTGTGACAAAAATTGGCAGAAGGAGGAGCGAACACAGAGGTAGCATCGTTCTCCACATCAGCTTGAATGTCTACTTCAGTCTCAGCAGCTAGATCAAGGGCAGAACCTAAGCCTACAGTAGTGACTGATTCTGTGTATGCCAACATTGTGGATTGTGTTTGGAAATCAGAAGCATGTATGTGTTCAAGCTCAGAATTATGACAAACTGCTACACAGGAAATCTTAGGTAAAGGAGTGACTTGTAAATCTTCAACTAACAGTAATTCCTGACAAACGGTAGAACAATTGTCAGAACCTGTGCCCTGAATAAGTGCTCTGCTAGAAAAAGGACTTTCACTCCCAATAGATTTTACATATTGACAAGTATCATGACCTACAAAAATCTCCGCACTCAGGGACTGAACAGTATTCACTTCATGAACGGATAAAGTTTGAGGTGTATTCAGAAAAGACTGTAAGGTTTTATTCTCCTCTTGTAAAGTAATATATTCTTGTTTTAACTCCTCAAGTTCAGCTTTTAGCATGCCCCGCCTTAACTGTACATCCCTATCAGTAGGCACAGGGGAAGGCATGGTGGCATCAGGGCTGGATCCTGCCCTAGCCATCAGGATGTGCACTGATTGTACATTGTCATTTACTGTTTGCAATTTTTGTGATCTATTCTCTCTTTTACCGACTTGGTCTGTGTTTCCCTTAAGCAGACTACTGACATCAGACCTCTTGGCATTAGGGACTACAGTAAGTACTTGTGCAGAGGAGTAAGCAGTAGACTGAGGGCTGAAAACAGAAGATATGCAAGGAACCCCCCCCATTCTTTATGTTTGAATCATGAAACTGTTCAATCTGAGATAAAGCACAACCGGAATCATGGGGTTCAACAACAGAGGTACTCGTGTGTAATAAATCTAGCAGTGTGTTGTTTTCCGCTGCTAAGGCTTGTGCGGACATAGAATCTGGATCAAAATTAAAGACAGAACTAGGATCAGGCAATGTACGATGAGCCATCCTGTGGGAGAAATACTTTGCACGTAAATACCCATTCGTGACAAGAAGTTCATTTAAGTCAGGATCAGTGATTTGATTGTCAGAGGTAAACGTAAGGGAAGCTTTCTGTATAAACTTGTTAGTGGCCTTGCTGCCTTTCTTTCTTAAACTGGCCATATTTAAATGGGAATAAGGGCTGGTCATTCTGTTAAGAAAGGAAGAAGGCAATGAATATGGCAAGGGAAATGTGCATACAATACCCAAGACTCATGTGTACTAAAACCCAGGAGTGCAAATAGAATGAAACAATAATACCAATATATGAAAAGGGATGTGGGGTAAGCACTTAGGACCTCCTTATGACTGAAAGGAAAGTCGGCAAACTCCTTACCCACTATGCTATTACAGATACTGACAGCGCTAAGCCCACGTACAGGGCAAGCAAGGACAGGATCTGTGAGCTGAGACTCTGGATGATACTGAATAAGGAACTTAGAAACAGTACTCACGAGGACCGGAAAGACCACTTGAATGTCAGTAAACCCACAAACCCAGTTGATCAAACAGGGACCCAGAAGGCTATAACAGCAATGGGTGGAGGATAACTAAATACATAAGTCCCAAGTCAAGGGGCAAGTAGGAATTGTGATAATAGAATAGTGAGGAAAACAAAAGGCATTCACACAGGGACTAGTTACAACAGCACCCCACACCTAATAATCAATGGGAAATAAATGCAGAAGTGCAATGAAAAACATGGAATGGATCCCAATAGAAAGTAAGGATCAGGAGCAGGGAAAATGATATCACAAAAGGAAACCTTCCCACCCATCCCAGGAGAAAAGGCAGGAAGCTAAATCAATAAAGGGAAAGACTAATGCATCAAGTTTTTCAGTAGCAAAGGACAGCATCAAAGAAACAGAGAACACAGGCAAATTGGGCAGCATCAAAGGGTAAAGCACAGAGAAAGGCTGCCTGCAGACATAGGAAGACAGAAAGGGAAATCCAGAAAGCAGAAATCAATTAAGCACATAAATCCGAAATCCAGGGCAGAGGAACAAGAAACAGGAACTAGGAACTAGGCACAAAAGCTAGGAACAAGGAACAAGGGACCAGTCCCAACAGGAACACTGCAACAATGACCAGCGCTGGACTGAAGTAAACTGAGGCTTTTAAAGCTGCTTAACGAGCACACCCCTCAAGTGTGCCGCCTGCTGCACCTGCAGCCACAGGTGTTGCCTATCCTCCACCCAACCTTGTCCTGCAAGGGAGGAGGTGAGGCAGTGAGCCAGGCATTCTGGGAAGCATAGTCATTAGATTAAAGTAGCATGCTGGCTGCCAAAAACCAGGAATGGATCCGGAAGGGAAGAAACTTGGAAAATAAGGTTTTAGCGCTCCCAATTCATCACAGCACTGTAGTATAAGGTTCGGAGGAAATGTCCAGTAGAGAAAAAACCCCAAAACATGCCCACAAGTGATGGGAACGGGAGCGAAGGGAGCGAGCCGTGACAGCATGCCAGGGTTATAGTCATGTGGGACATGTGTCAATCATGTACTAGATCTCTGGCTTGTCAGGCCTATGTGTGTGCTATGGTGTTCATGCCTGTTTCCGTTTGTTGTCTTTCATGTTTTTGCAGATGATGACGCACTTGATGCTGTTGAGGTGGAGGAGATGGTGCAGACCCAGGAGGAATCTCAGGCACGGCCAGGCACCAGTGGAGGACGTAGTGTGGTGGTGGGTGAAAACCCAATCTTACTGCAGACCATACTGTCTAGGGGTGTCTCTGGTTGCACCTCCCCAGACCTCGTATGATTCAGGTGCTGAATCGGATGATGAGACTTATGTGCTGTCGCAGGTGTGTGTTTCTGGCAGGGATTCTGTTTGGTCGAACCCACCTGCACCAGGGGTAGAACCCTCTATGGGGATGTCAGTGTTGGTAAGTCCACCTTTGGCGGTTACGGATGCAGGGTCATACTCCACAACATCTGATCCTGTTCCTGGGCCAGCAGATCAGAGGGGGAATGCAGTCCTGCAGCCTCAGGCAGTGCCGGCACAGCAAGGTGCAGATCGCCTTGCCCCAAACAGGTGTGGTGCCCGCTGATGCGGTGGCCGTACGCCACCAGGCAATACTGTATGGGAAAACTCCATGTACGGTATAGCAGCACAACAGGGAGCATCGGTTGAAATGATGGCTCAGGCAATGGAGAGGGTGGCCACTTCCATTCTCCCCCCTAAAAGCCAGATGGAGCAACAACAGCAGGCAACAGACTCCATATGCCAATCACACAGGGAAGACATGTTGGCGTCCAACAGGGACCGATGGGCGGCACTGGAGACTCTGCAGGAAGCCATTTCTGAAGAGTCACAGGGCTACAGGGAAGCCCTGAGGTTAGAACTCCAGTTCCTCAGGCAGACTCTAAGTGAACTTGAGGCTTTCCGAACTTTAAGGTCAGATCAGCAGCTGGAGCAGCTCACACGTTCGCTCTCAGCTGAGCTGTAGGCAACTCGGGAGGAGATCTGGGCCTCACGCGAGGCCATACGTGCAGAAATGCAGGCAACCCGTGAGGTGCTGCATGGGGAATCTCCGCACTATCATCCTCCAGAATCAGACCTTCAACACCCGCATGCTTGCTGGTATGGAGGAACATACCAGGGCTTTGCGTGGGCTGCCTCCCATAGCACCACCACCTCCTGATACAGCAGCAGAGGGTGAAGAAAGCGACAGCAGCAGTTCTCCCATAATAGCGTAGCCCTGCAGGCCATGAGCCCATGGAGGGTTTTTTTTCCCGCAACATCCACGCAGGTGGGTGTTGGTGTGCACCCTGTCCTCGAACCTCCTGGGTGGCCTCCCCACCTGGCCATTTTTGATTTTCTTTTTTTTTTATAGTGTGTTGCCTTGTGTGGCTCCCGTGGGCTTCCACTGTGTATTCCAGCTGGGCACATGCAGGCTTGTCCTGTCTTTGGGTTAGATGCTTGGGTTCCTGACACACACACCCCTCCTGCTTCCCTTTCCATGGGCTTGCAAAGGGTGTGACCAAGTGACAGTGACTTACACAGTGACATTGGGCTCCCATGAGCTGTGTGGGCAGTCTGTAGTCAAATCTGTGTGTACATCCCTAGTGGGGATTGTTGTTGTATTGAACACTGCCTGGTGTACTGATATGTGCTTGTGCATCCATTTCCTCCTCATTATTCACAGGTACCTTCTTCATGTCTTCAAAGGTTGTCTCCTTTGCAGATGCAGTTCATGTTGTATGCAGTACACTGACACATTTACCTGACAGCAACACTCTGCAGTTGGAAGGGCTCGATGTGCTGGCTTATTCAGGTTGTAAGACTTGCACTACTTTGATTTGGTACTGTCATATTTTGTCAATGTTTCATCCTTTGTTGCAGTATTGTGTTGCTGGTAAGTATTTGGTCATGTGTGCTGTTTGTTATTGATTACTGGGAGCATATTGTCTGTGGCCTGTTTCCATTTGGGACAGTGCACTTTGTGACACTTGTGTCATGTGTTGTGCATTCCTTGGTTTGCTTTCACATTGCATGACATGCCATGGTGTGTTGGGTAGCGGAGATGGGGAGGGGTTGGGTGACATGGCACTGTTTTGATGTTGTATTTTTCAAGGGGGTAGTCATTCATGCAGCATACATGTGTGTCTTTTTGTAACACAGCATTGGTTGTCTTTTGGTAGGTAGGGATGCACACAATGTAACACTTCCAGGTGACCAATCTCGGGCTGGTATGGTTGTGACAGTTGACGGTCCCTTATGTCATCATCATTGATTGTCAGCTGGTTTGTGCCAGGGCTGTGTGCATTCCACAGAGGTGTGATTTTAGGTGAAGTAATTAGCCACCAGCTGCGTACGGGCTGCCTCACTATGTGCCCTTTCCCCTCCCATGCGCAGCGGCCGTGCATGTGGTTGGGGATGTGGGGGCACCTACATGTCCACCGGCAGGCCCCGGCGGGTTGCAATGTTATGCAGGACACATGCTGCCACTATGATCTTGCACACTACTGGGGTTGCATATAGCAGCTGCCCACCAGAGCAGTCAAGGGAGCGAAAGCGTGACTTGAGCACTCCTAATGTGCGCTCCACTATGCCCCGGGTTGCAATATGGGCTGTGTTGTATCTTATCTCGGGTGGTGTGGTTGGGTTCCGAATTGGCGTCATCATGTGGGTGCTCAGAGGGTAGGCACTGTCCCCAGGGGAGGTGATGATGGGTATCATTGGTGAGGTTGTGACATTACTCAGTATCTGACATGCATGCATGTGCAGAGGTATTTATACTCACCAAGCAGCAATGTATCGCCATGCCGCCCAGCTTCAAGGTCCCGGTTTAGGGGTGACATTCTCTAAATGAAACTGTCATGGGTGCACCCTGGATAGTTGGCATATACTGAGGTGATGATTTCCTTGGCATCACATACTACCTGCATGTTGATGGAATGCCGGTGCTTGTGGTTTCTATTGATGTGCTCAGTTGCCCTGGGAGGACGTAGAGCCACATGGGTGCAATCAATGGCACCTAGCACTTTGGGGAAGTGTGCCACCCCGTAAAACTCCTGGACGGCAGCCTGCCTTTCTGCAGGTGTTCTGGGCAGGTATATGTGCCTGTGGGCTGAAGAGCGTGCAGTCATGATGGCCAACACCTTGTGCAGGCAGCGTGACTGCGTGGCCTGTGACACCCCCCCCACTATGGCACTTGTCCGCTGAAATGAACCAGTGGCCAAGAAGTGCAGTACATTGAGCACCTTTTCCCAAGGGGCTCAGTGCTTGGGAGCACAGGGTGGGTGATGTGAGGTCATCCTCCCACTCACTCACCAGGTCGAGTATTATGTGAGGTGGAAACCTGTTCCTCCCATACACCTGGTCATCAGGCATCCCAAAAAGGCTGGTCCTGGGTGTAAACATTCTGGGCCTGACTATCCTCCTCCTCCTGCGGTGTCCCACGACCACTGCTGCGAGGAACGGTATGTTCATCGTAGCGTCTGAGCTTGTTTGTTGTTTGCACGCACTTTTATGCTGCGCAGGGCCGCATACGCTTGCTTCCTGCTGGCGTACGTGTTTCCGGATTAGCGCATCTTTTTTGACGCACGCGTTTCCCCTGTTCGATTCCATGAATACGTGTTGTAGGTGCGTGTGTGGGCGTTCCATGCATTTAATTCCTGTACTTCCCCGTAACGCCCACATTTTCACGTGTTGTTCCCCATCCCGCGTGCGCCACGCAGGATTTTAGCGCACATCCCAGGATTTACACACGCATGGACTTCCATGAATCGATGTGCGCGGCTTTCGCTCGCTTGCGCTGCGATTTTCGCACTTGCGCTGTGATTCGCACGTTTGTGCATAGATTTTCGGCGCACATTAATTCCATGAATCGGCCTGTATATCTTCGAGAGCTCCAGGGCCAGATGGCCTCTCAAACATGGATGTAAAGCAACATCCTGAGGACTGGACAGCCCTTATAAGCAAAATATTCTTTCAATGCAAGGAGACAAAACTAATTCCGGACTCATGGACCCAAGCAGTAGTTGTCCCGATCTTCAAAAAGTGCGACAGAGAAAATCCAGCCAACTATCGGCCAATAGCCTCGTTAGACATTATTGGCAAGATATTTGCAACTCTACTGCTTGCGCTATTCCAGGAATGGGCTTGAGCATCTCCTAGCGCGGACCCCTTTCAAACGGGTTTCCAGGAGTATGCCAGTACGGCAGTGAACATCTTGCTGCTAAACATAATAAAAGGCAACATTATGACAGGTGCCCCTCAAGTTTTTTTTAGCTTTTTTCGACCTGTCACAAGCTTTCAACAAAGTCGACAGACAAAAACTCTGGACAAAACTAAAGGTGTGGAACTACCCTCTTTCCATTTTGGAGCAGGTGATCGCTCTGCACTCGAATACCAACATACGTGTGTGCCTAAATCAGCAGAACCTCTTGTCCGAGGCTATACCGTCGGATCATGGAGTGAAACAAGGCTGCCCTTTGGCCCCTGCTCTGTTCATCACCTTTCTGGGAGACTACAAAGATTCAGAAGCCAAGATAAGATCATTCCCCCCAAAAGTAGGGAAAGGTGCTGTCTCGCATAATGTGTATGCGGACGACCAGATCTTATTGGACCAAACCCTGATCAGCCTCCAGCGCCAGTTAAATAATCTTGCGCATTACATTGAAGATAATAGCCTTGAAATTAATAAAGCAAAAACCAAAATATTGATCTTGGAAATACATCAGAAAATGAAAAACAAGAGGCCACACTTGTAGTTGGACAACACCAAAATTGAAATCGTCACATGTTTTAAATACTTGGGATTTCAAATTGACAGCTCTAGGAAAGAGACGAAAATGCAACAGGCACTCTGGGAAAAAATGAACAATGTAACAGCCCAAACTAGAGCGGTCGATAAAAAGTATGGAACATTTTCTTTACTCCTGGCTAAAGTTGTTCCCTCTATGGTCTACGGGATGGATGTGACCCCGACTATTCCTGCTTCATTATGTCCAAAATTGGATGGTTACTTATGGAAATCAGTTCTTGGAGTGGCAAAATCTACCTTGATTGCCGCAATTAGAAGAGAATTAGGTCTACTTTCCCTGGCCACAACAGTTGATAAAAGCACCATGCAACTATTCAGGAAAACCCAGATGCCAAACAGTTTACCTATTTACCAGCTGATTGCAGGGGAAATTAACAGTGGCGATAGCAACCTGCTAAATGAGTGGGTGAAAGCTCAAAGAAGCAAACTGTGTGAGATAGCTTGCACCAAGGAAGATCTTTAACACAATCCGCAAAGAGTGAAAATAAAAATGGAAAACCAGGACTGGATTACAACAAACACCAAAGCAGCATCCAATAAACTGCTAATTCATCTTCCAATGACTTTCAACTCATTAAAAGTGCCTTTGGCATACTGTGCCAAATTTCCAGACAAATCTATCAGAAGAATTTTCATGAAAGCACATCTAAACTTGCTGCCAACACAGGAAATTTTGGCCATCAGGACGGCTAGCGATGCCAACAAATGCAGATTGTGTGACGATCTGTATCAACCTGAAACAATCAGACACCTCTTGATGGTAGGTCCTCAAATGAGACAGGAAAGAGTCGCCTATCTGATGCCACTCTTTGCAGACTCGTCCCTTAATGAAGAGGAAGTATGGTGGAACCGCTTGATTTCGGGCGATCAAAGGAGATGGACAATTGCGACTTCAATACATTAGGAAATTGCCTTGAATAAGATAAAATCTCTCTAGAGTTGTCGACCTCTACTCCCGAATATACTACGGACTAGGTGTTAACATGGCACAATCTCCGAAAGCTTGAATCACATGTAAGAAAAGGTGACAGCTGGATATTGAGGAAGTTGTGGGCTCGCCTGGTTCTGATTCTGGGGTGCCCCCCCTTTTTGGTGGCAGTCACCAGAATTGGTTTGGGCCAGATCCTGTGATAAGTTCTGGACCTGGCTCTCCAGTTGGGACACCCGCTCTGGCTGGTACGTCTAGTGATCTCTTCTCATGAAAGTTCCTCACCAGCTCAGTCATGATGTATTTAAGGAGTGCATGAAAGAAGGTATTAATTAACTCCCTACTGTCTGTGCGTACCCTCCTGCTGGTCTGCGCAAAGGCACGTATTAATTCTTGCACAAATTCTTGTGGGGCCTGGTCTTCCCCACATTGCAGGTTGTAGGCCACCTTGCAGTCCTATTGAGGGTTCCGATGTACAGAAAATGCTTTACGATGGCTGCCCTATAGGTGGACCATCTTGAGTGGTTCTGATCCTCCAGCCCCTCAAAGAAGCTGGAGTATTCAGGGGAAAAAATCCACTTGACATTTTGAATGCAACTCTGGCTATCTTTTAAATGGAAAGTATCCATCATTTGCTCATATAACTTGGTGCTCCCAAACTGAATACTTGGTATTTTTATGATAGGGATGTATGACGCTCCTAATGGCCTTGATCTGTTTCAGGGGATCTGTCAGTAGGGCCCTCTTAATTTTGTTGACCTTTTTAGTCTTGTTCACCCATGTCCACTCATCCTCTGACTCAGAGTCACTCTACAGGAGGTGGCTATCTGATCCTCTAGGCTCTCCCTGATTCTGCAAGCTTGGGAATGGCTTGCAGAATGTGGGGTCTAGTTTCCTGAGACTTGTGCTGCTCAGAAGAGTCTTCTGATGCTCCTGTGCTCCCAGGTCTCTAAGATGCTCTTTGTGGGCCTAGTTTCATAGAGTTCCCCACCAAATTTTACAGACTGATCCTTTGGTAGGTGGTATTTATGAGGATCCAGTTCCATGATTTTCCTCTCACTGGAGTCTTCCTGATCAGAGTGGCTAGTCTAACATTTGGGAATCTGTACAGAGATGCCCATCCATCCATTTCTGGGAGGCGCTGATCTGTCAGTCCCATGTTGCTAATTCTACTGAAGTCTACCATCCCCATGGCCCTTGGTTCATATGAGCCAGTGGACATGAGGGCGGCAGAGTCAATGGTACTGAAGGGGTTAAAGTCCCTGATGACAGGGGTCCTGATGTTATGCTCAAGGGTTTCTCTGTCCCTTCCTACCTCATCTCTTTCAGTCCCTATTCCCTGGTGACATGCCAGAATCTGACTCTTTTGTTCCTCTATTAAGGCCTTACTCATCTCAATGATTTGCTCTTGCATGGCTGTCTGTTTGTGGAGCCAATCATTCTTTTCACAGAGAACCTCATTGTCTCTCTGTGCTTCCTACCTGGATTGAAAATGCTGGGCCAATTTTTGCTGCAGGAGACTCACCTCCTGAATGTTGCCATTATTGGTCTGAGAGTTCTTTTCCAGAGCATCCTCCACCCGCCTGGTGTGCTCTAGTAGCTTCTCATATTCAGTTTTAACTTCACTAAACTCCTGGAGGGTCAGCTTTCTTTCCTCTAACTTAGTTTTAAATTGGCTGACTTCCTGGCCTAAGGCTACCCTCTCCTGACTTAGAGTGCCCCTCTGTGCAGCCAGGTCATCCCTCTGTTTTTTAAAAGCACTATATTTGGTGCTCCTCATCAAATTCCTCTTGATAGTGGATGTCTTTAATAATTAATTTATTATTTTCCTCTTTCAGGGATTCTATGTTGTTCTGTAATGTTACTATCTGTTCTTTGCATGCTCTGTTGTAATTTAACTGTTGTGCCAGCTTCTGCTGATTCTGTTTTAAAGAGTCAACCCTTTCCTGATACTCATCTGCAGTGTCTGTAATTTGGTATCTTGCTCTGCATTCTTTTGCTGTAAGAGAGACAGATCTTTCTTTAATTTGGTAATATATTGCCTAGCCTCTTTTTCTGATTATTGGCTCTTCTGGAGCCTTTGCTCTGCAGAGTCCAGATTGGTTTGAATCTTCTGCAGTGTTTCCCATTGCTTCTTTGCCAGAACTATATTGTCTGCATGCTTTTCCTGTATTATTCCTATGTGGAGGTACAGGTAGGCCTCTATTTTGGCAATTTTACACTGTTCATCTTTTATTTCTGGGGCCATGTATAGAGCGCTAAGCGCTTGGTGTAATGGACCCTTGTCCTGTCATGTTTCTAGGTCTATTTCAGTGACTTGTTCTTTTATTTCCTGTAGCCATACATGTTCATTCTGTTCGGGCCACTCACGCCTTACAAACAGTTTGTGCAGGAAATGTTCCGTAGCAATATTAATTTATACTGGGGTCGCCATTTCAGAAATACCAATTTCCTTATGGCTCATTTCAGGGTGCAAACAGGCCTGTTTTTTTTTGGAGTATTTATTTTGAGAGGTGCTTTTACAGTGTAGCACAGCACACCAACCCAGCAAGGTGTCTGTATCCTACATGTTACTATGCTGTATAAGACTGTCAAGGATGGTATTTCAAATAAAGAATCACGGCACAAGCCCCAAGCTGTAAGGTATTTCAATCAGGCACACACCCAGGTCTCGCCTTGCATGTAGCATGCGATGAAACCCTTATTTATTTTTGTCTATAAGTTCAATATTCTGAATGATATAACACTCATATCATACCCTTCTCAAAATACCCCCAGGTCACACTGAACCAGGAATCAGGATAGTTTGTAAAGGTAAATATTTATTTTATGTATTTAATATTCAAATCACACATAAGTTTCATATATATATATATATATATATATATATGGGACAGCAGTCACCTACCGGTGACAATACAATTCAGGAAATAAGCAAAGCAATTGAATTCACTGATGCAGAGTAGAAAACACAGGAAAAAGAACAGATTTGGTTTGTGAACAGATAGCGTTTAGCTGTTTCCCCCTGCACAAATTACTGAAGTACAAATGAGCAAACCTACACAAATGTGAGTAGAGTAACTAGCAGGTATTCAGGAATGAAAGAACAGGTCTAGAGTGTATAGGCAATCTTCCCTCCCCAACAAGAGAGAAAATCGTTTTGGGCAAATGACACTTTTAAACTGACAATTAAAATTGCTTTGTAAACTAATGCAGAAGGGTGTAAAAATGCTTAAACGGATAGAATTTCTGAGGAAAGGTACACTAAACAGTCCTAACACACATGAGTTATAATATAAACAACAGTACACACTGTAGATCAGGATGGGATGGAAGAAGCACTTTGAAATGGGAAAGAGACACGTGTAAACGTTTGAACTTTGCAAATTCGCGGCTAACTTTTACTATGCGATATTGTAGAAAAACGGGTCAAATAAACTGACCCGCAATGAGAGTTGAAATTTCTTTTCTATCTTTAAAATTTTAAAAAAGTTATAGAGGTTTTATTGAGAGGCATTTTTGCAAAATAGGCACGAAATGAAAACTGGAATTTGGTTTTAAAAATTGACAGATGGGTTTCATTCCACTATATTAATGACTATGAAAAAGAGGATGCCACACATGAAACTTCACAGCTACATGGCCAGTGCAACCAGTCCGTGGTGGATACTCGATTTCTGGGATTTACTTTAGTTATTCAAAATCACTATGGAGTTATGGTTTTGAAACACAGATAAGAGAAAAGTCAGCGCAAGAAGGATTCTAACAATACTAGGGTTCTGAATTTAAAGATGGGATGGGTTAAGATTGGGATACTACAATGCAGATATACTTTGGGTCACAGTTCTTCCTGTTAATACTTACAGTCCTTTGTAATTAAATTGGACTGTCAGCTCTGGTAATTGGATTGGATCAGGTCTACCAGCAGCAGGGCACCTCTGGCGGGATCGGATCAGCGGCGCGGTTCTGGTCAATTTTGGACTGCACCTCAGACTGGGTTTGGATGGGCCCTTCTGGTCGCTGGAAACAGCAGATTAAAGGATGCAAGTTTCAGAGGGCAAGCATTAATGGGAGCAAGCCAAGATGAATCAGAATTATTCTTTTACGTTTTGGAGGGTTGCAACTGGGTCTAGCTGGCAATAGTTCAGCAATACTAGAGTCTGGATTCTACAAAGAAATCCAGATCTTCAAAGAATTCTGGAGTCATCTACAAGATGAAAAGTTCTGGAACCAGGTGGTGTGTTTAAATCTGGATGGGTTCTTGAAGCAGTGTGTTATGTGTAATGAAACTCCTATATTTATACTGTCAAATGCCATCCCCCAGTTTATGGTGTGGGCAGAATTTCAAAAACTCACCCCCACAGCTGTGAGTGGCTGCAGGCACATGCTTTGTTTTGATTGGCAGTCTGAACAGAGCTGTCATCTTTATGATGTGATTTAGGAACTCACACATTGATTTATACCAAAACATAACTTTTGCACAAATATACATTTCTAACATTATGTACCCTAATAAAATTGGACACCCACATTTCACATTTGATTGTCTATATTCAGAATCAATCCCCGTCTTTGTGTGAGCTGTCTTTCTCATTCTATAGAATTCTACCAATTTTAAACATATCAATTTGGATTACTCATTTCTAACTCAGTACATCTCTGGGCGCGTATCAGTGGACCATGTACATACAATCTTGGGTTTGCAACATTACTCGTTCTGTTATATTAAGACTTTTTTCATAACTTTGTTTCTTTAAATGGTGCAAGTTTCATCAATGTCTTCAAATCAGGAGCCTGCAATTAGGTTAATGTCTACCCATTTACAGATTTTTGTCTCTTTAGGTTGCTCAGTTAAAGAGTTTTAAACTTTCATCAAAAATAAGGATTCAACATCAAAGTTCGTCTTTGTAACCTACTCTTCTCAGACAGCAGATTTCCAGTCCTATGATCAGTGAGGTATGTCTCCTTCCTTGAGGGAAGCTCCCCGGTAGAGATCAGTCTGGCAACTTGCCATTGTCCTTGGTTCAGCCCCAAAAGAAAGTCTTCTGAGGTCCCATTGTGCTGCTTGTTGTCATTATGCTGGAACCATCATGCTTCCTGTTCTCAAGGGAGTGTTGAGCTGAGAGGTCAACGATCCCAGGCCATGCAGTGCCCAATCAGGATTAAGCAGTTACTTCCACTGGTTTACTGTAAAATTCACCTACAATCTTTTACTTAAAAGATATAAAATGACCAGTGTTTATAATGGATTTTGACATTTTAAAGGAATTAAGACTTTCACAGGAAAATGCTTTAAACTGGCGGATTTTGCTCTTCTTCAGGAAAAAGAAAACACATTTAAACTGAATTTTACAGCTAATTTCCTTAAACAGCTGTCCGGCATTGATGCCTGGATTCCTCTGACTGCCTGGAGAATCTTTTATTTTAGCACACTTTTCCTTCCAATAATTTACTGGAAAGATGACAGAGTTTAGTGCTAAAACAGCACATTAAGGATTGTCATTCATTAGAGAGCTGTATTTAAGGGCATTTTTCGGATTGTTAGCCCTTCTGTGGCCTTGTGACAGGTGACTCCTGTTTTTACACCAACTTTGCCTGTGTGGCAGGGTGTGCAGCTCCATTGTGGTTTATGAACCATGTGCAGTCTTGCAGATTTGGTGCGCATGGAGTTATTTCCTCCGTTTATAGCAGTATTCTTTCCCCATTGGCAAAGGGGTGCAGTAGGGTGCATTTGGCATGGGTTGAAATATCCCACACACCCCCCCCCCAACTCTGGCACGACATCCAGTCGTGGGGGAGTCAGGCACGTGAAATTATTTTTCGTCCAGTCTATGTGAAGAAATCTGGTTGCTTCTCCCATCAGCGATGGATGCGACACACTCTCCTTGTTGGTTCTGGTTGGAAGTGTGGAGAACACTCCGGGCTCTTGGTTTTTTTTCTTCCTTGTCCCCGAGGATGTCCTCCTTGGTGATTGGGTGGATTTTAGTTCCATTGCTAGAAAACAGAACATATCACAGTCATGGAAATTTCCCCACTACTGTTCCCCGAGGGGTGTAGTGGGGCAGATGCATGCATTGAATACCATTTACACTATTGCCTGCCTATATTTAATAATGGTCTTAACAATCTCCTCGCACGTACACAATGAACATTTAATAATTCTTTTTAGATCTCTGTATTTTCTCCCTCTGGGTTTCCGGTAGGTTCTTCTACTTACCGCAAGGTATGCCTGGGATGACAACTCTTTATATGGTTTATGTTGACCCACTTGTCTTCCCGTTCTGTCAAATCTCTCTTAGGGATGCAGATTCTGTAGGCGACTGGTGAGATTCTGTCCACAATTTCAAAAGGACACCGTCAACTTGTGAGGAATTTGCGCTCTTTGCCTTGGTTCCTTTGGAAATTATACAAGTAGACCCTTTCTCCTACTTGATATTCCTTTTAAGTTGTCTTAAGGTCATAGTGGGTCTTCATACTGTCTGCAGATCTTTCTAGATTCCGCTGAGGATATGCAAAAGCATGTTGAAGGTGTTTTCTCAGATTCTCAACATACTCTTGAGTTGTGGATGCATTTATCAAGGTCTGCTCTTGGGTTCTGTAGAGCAGATGCTGGAGTAGCACCATCCTTTGTCCAGTCATCAGCTCAAATGGAGACATTTTTGTTGCAGAAGAAGGGGTAGATCCGATGGCCATCAGGACAAGGGGTTATCGAATATCCCAACTTGGCCCAGAATCTGCCACAAACTTTTTTAATATGCTCACAAAAGTTTTATTGTACCTCTCAACTCCACCACTAGAGGACCACCGGTATGCAATGTGTAATTTCCTTTTTACCCCAAGTATCTCCCACATCTTTGTCATCACTTCGCTAGTGAAGTAACTACCTCAGTCTGACTCAATCCTTCGGGGTAGTCCAAAATGCGAGAAGATGTGATTGATCATCAGGGCAGCTGATGTTTTGCCTTGCAATTTGGGGTCGGGAGACATTCCACCCATTTAGTAAACAAGCATGTGACGGTTAACATGTACTTGTTCCCCCTAGAGGAACAAATCACGGGCCCAATGAAATCGACTTGCAAATCAACGAAGGCAGTGTCATCCCCCTCTTTTGTAGGGGAGCACGGTGTGTGAGTGATGTTGGCTGAAATTGTGTACACATAAGACACCCCTTCAAGTATTGGTCGAGGTTGTGCCCCATGTGTGGCCAGTATGCAACCTCTTGCAAGATTTCTAATGTCATATGAAACCCCGATGACAGGCTGTGGGCGCATCATGGGCGGGATTTAGCATCAGGCTTCGGAATGAGGTAGGGACCACCCACTGGTCATGGCCAGATATGGATCTCCTCACCAACAAACCATCTTGGATTTGGAACATTTTTGGACATTTCATCAACACTCTGAGGTCTTCTTTCCCAATGCAATCGGGACCCATCAGGGGAAAGTTCTCAGGGTCCTCAATGTGCTGATAAAAATTACCAATTATTGGATCCCTTTTTTGAGCTGTAATCAAATCAGCATCTGGGGTCTCCTTACTCCACTTGGCAGTTGAGAGTTCATTGTGAGCATTTATCTGGGACCTAGTGATAGCAGTGACCTGGATTTCCCCCAACAGGGACTCAATATCAAGTAGATCCCTTGGATGGCTCTGGTTTTGGCCAGCTGATCAGCTAGGTCATTTCCAGTTTTGTCTGGTCCCTGATCTTTTTCCAGTAGATGGTAGAGGTGAACAGATCATCAATATATTGCATTAGTTTTCCATGTTTTAGTGGTTTATTGTTAGCACATAGCATGCCTCTGGTTTTCCAATTTACTAGGTGCTCCACAAACCCTTTCTGTACACAATATGAATCAGTGATTATGACCAGTTCGTGGAGTTGGTGTTGGACAGTAGTGAGGATGGCTTGATGCACAGCCATCAGCTCTGCCACTTGACTACTATGAGGACTGATTTTGTACCCAGCGAAGGGTTCTGGGGCATCATTCACCCATGCATTCCCCACACCGGCCACAAGGTCCTTTTCCCTGTTTTTGTCAATTTGGTAGGAACACCCATCCACAGAGACAGTGGGCAATCCCTCACACTTGTCTTCTACATAGAATTTGCGTGGCGAATTAAGGTACGCCTCCATGTTGTCCTTGATTTTAAGACTTTCGCCCTCGAGACAGTTTTCTCTAGCACAATCATGCAAGTCATCCAGACCTTGCACGAGGGGACTCTTCTTGCATCGGAGAGACAGGGCCTCCATATCCTTGTCCTTTACTGCCTTTTATTCTGTGTTCTGTCATGTTTTCCATGCAGGAGTTCATGTGGGACTCCTGGCGGTGCAGCTCTATCTTTTGGTTATTTGTACAGACCCATGGGATACCCTTATCGCACCCATGGGTGGGGGTACAACCCTGTGTCCTAGTGTATGTTTTTGGGCACCTGTGTGTTGCCCACAGAGCAGGGTATGGGTTGGTGGCAGCTCCATGCTGAATTTGACAGTTGCTCTGAGTATCCTCCATTTTGGGATAGCCAGGCCCTGTCATTGTGGATGTCTAGTATGTGGTGTTTGCCACAATCACTGAGACAGCCCCGTCCGAAACTGGTATGAATGCAGTGTGGAGTTTTGAATGTCTGGGTACTTGTCCCAATACAAATAAATTGTTGTGAGTGTCTGTAGAGAAGTGAATGGCCTGAATGCACTATGCACCTGATTGGATGCCTGCCTGGATGAATGCCCTTCTGACCGAATAGTTGCCTGAGTGTGACCTAGCAGAATGAATGGGAGATCAACTAGTATATCTGGGGGCTTCTCACTGCTAGAATTCGTGTTCAGAAGCTGAAGAGAAACTGGAGTTGAAACGGAAGCTTAACCTTGAAGCCCTGCTGGAAGAGAAGTCTTGCTGTTGCTCTACTTCATCGATCTGAAAGCTGCTGTGTCTCCTAGGACTGACCCAGGAAGGAACTGGTCAGGCACCCTCTTCCCGAACTATGAGGGACCATTGGACACCAGCTGATCTTTGCCAAAGCTCCCTGGTAGACAGACCTATAACAGGCTGCCGACCGGAGACAGGGACTGCCACGGAATCACAAGGAGAAGTGCCCGGACACTGTTGTCCACCACTGTCAACGACCGCCATCGCCGACCAGAGCCGCCGAACTCCCTTTGCCTAATAACATTTGATCCGAGGACGCTCTCGCCAGCACGTCGACCGCTTTGTCCTGCCAGATAAAGTCAAGGCTTCTGACGCGCTGAGGACCATCTGCCGGTGGGTTCCCACCACCTGATGACAGTAGAGACGACGCAACGCCCTTGCTGGGCCACAGTTCCTCACAATCTCTTTGCGGTCCGGAACTATCGTCATCGAGGTGCCCCGCACGCCTCTTCCTTGCAGGAAGCCAACGCTCTGTCGTCGCCGAGCACTGCTAGGAACAAAGCTGCTGCCTCGCCGTCGTCATTCACCCCTTTGTCATCGTGGGATCTTGACGATCCTTGGCTCCTGCCTTAAAGGGTTCCGCTCAAGAAGGATCCATCATCGAACCCATGATGAACTCTGCTATTCCAGGTACTTTGGGGTTGTAGAACTATTTTAGAAGGAAATAAAACTTCTAGAACAATATATGGACTGGGCTTGTGATGTATCTTTACTTTACAGGTTGCCCAGGTGGGGTGGTCTCCACACAGAACTGTGTCTAGTGGTAGGGGACAGTTTTCTGCCAATTGTTCTAACCAACTGCTTTCCTCCTATGCCTATTGTTGGTTGCTTTTATTAAGTGATCTGTGCGAATTTTGACTAGAGTATAGTTGATGCACTTTAATGAGATCTGATAATAATTGTGGTACCACTTTAGAACTGTATGTATTTTACAATGTAGATTTTCTGAGTACAAAGTGAGTTATTGTGATAGTGTACATAACCTTGAATATTAATTATATAAAGACTGTGTTTTAACTAATACAGTGTGTGAAACATTCCTTTGTGGGGGCTTGGGGACTACACTGTACTTAAGAACCAGCCTGCATCACCTCCTGAGAAGCTAGGCCTTGATTGCTCGACTATGTTACCAATAAAAGAGAATCTTGGCTGGGGTCCTCTGTGCCTCTCCTCTGCCATATAGAGAGAAGAAGTACAGATACCCCCTCTAGTCTTTCCACGCTGGTCCTTCACCACTGTGCCTTTTGGAAAGAGAGTTTTGCTCTGACAGCCCTCAACTGTGTCAGAACATAACAGATTTCTGCTATGTGTTCCTCCACAGTTGAGCTTTTGATTGGAACATTGTCTACATAGGCCAGGTTACCCCTTTCAACCAAGTCGGGCATGGCCTTATGCATGAAGATATTAAATTCATTGCCGGAGTTGATGTATCTGAAGGGAGTCCGGGTCCAACTGTACTGCTGCCCCCGAAGGTAAAGGCCAGCTTGTAATGGTCCTCCCTACTGACAGGTACAGTCCAGTACCCATTGGTCAGGTCAATGGTAGTGTATACCTTTGACTCCTGGATCTGTGCCAGCCCTTGGTCAATGTAGGGAAGAGGCCATCGGGAAGTGTGGACCTATTGTTTCAGCTCCCTTAGGTCAGCACAGAGTGAGAACAGAGTCCTTCCCCCCCATTTAACTGAATAGGGATGAACAACTGTTCTACAAACTTCTGAATGTCAGCCAAGCTTTGAGCTGGTTTCTCATAATTTTGGACTATGGAAGTGGGATTTTCTGACTGTGAATTGGTATAGAATTTCAGAGTATTTCCTTTCAGTGTGGAATGCCACTTGAGACTGGAAGGAAGGTTGATTTTCAGAAATAGAGAGGACTTCCCATCACCAGTTTGTTGTCCTACTGCAATCATTGTCACGTCAGGGATTTGGTTGTTTTGAAAGTGGAATTCAATTTGGTCTGGTTTTTCTTCAACCATGTGGCATGTGCCATTTAGACTTAACATAGTTGATGCTAAGTTTTAAATTTATAGGTTGATTAGTCTGGGTCCAGAGGACCTTGTTTACACAATTTATCAGAGGAGAAAATCTATGCAGGATTTCATTACCCAGTAAACATGGTGTGCCCTCTGGAGTCACAACTATGACTGGGTGTTTCACCATGTGTTGCCCAATTTTCAAGTCTAAATCTGCAGTCCCCTTGACAGGAATTTCATTCCCATCGAAGTTCTGAAGTTGTCCAGGAAGAGGGGTGAGAGGGATCTGGTATCTCTCTCCCCTTCCTGAATTCAGCTGATCAAAGGCCCTTTTTGACAGAAGGGTGGCTTGAGATCCAGTGTCTACCAGTGCCAGAAATGTACATTGACCCTGTATTTGGACGGGGGCATAAAATCTTCCCTCCTTCTCCTCAAGGGGAAAAGATAATGTTCATTGTGGGCCAATTGGTGGGTTAATTTCTTTACTCTTGATTATGACAGAGGGGCAGTTTGGGCAGGATTCTGTTTGGGAGCTTGGAAATCTGTAAGAAAAAGGTGACAGTTGGATATTGGGGAACTTTTGGGCTCCCCTGGTTCTGATTCTGGTTGTCCCCCCCCCCTTTTTGGAGGCAGTCACCAGAATTGGTTTGGGCGAGGTGATTTTCTGGCTGGCCATTCTGGGGTTCAATGATGGGCAGTTTTAACTCAGTCCCCACAATTAACCCATCTGGATTAGGATCTCTTGGGTCCCATTTTTCTTTGGGAGGAGTTCTCCCATCCCTGAAGGAGAAGATGCTTTTCCCAGAATCCTCTGAGGACCCCTCTCCTTCAAATTGGAAGACTCTATCCTCGTCCACAAAATGGGTCATTTTAGGCCCTTTATTTCTCCTACCCGCCCTCTGTTCCTTAGGTTGCAGACTTTTGGGGGCAGGAGATTATTGTTCCCTTTCCTGGGTTTACAGGGGTTTTTCACAAGTGGGGAAGGAAGCTTCCTGTAAGGCTTTACACACCACTTCCCCCCATGCCTCCTCCCTTGGAACCGGTGGATTGTTGGGGTGCTCTCCCCGTCATTGCTCTGGAGTACTAGACCCTTGATTTGAGGGGTTCTGAGCCGGCATGCTCATCTGAGGGTTCTGCCGAGCCCTTAACATGCGACCCAGATCCTGTGATAAGTTCTGGACTTGGCGCTCCAGTTGGGACAACCGCTCTGGCTAACACGAGTGTCTCTGGTCCGTCCTTGGTGGATCACGGGAAGGGTAACTGTTTCTCTTCCATAGCTTTCCCATTGGGAAAGCTCTGGTAACCCTCCGCCCTTGGCCTCCCCTCTACTGGATTGGGCTGTCTGTGCTCGGGAAAGTGGGGAAAGAAAGAAGGGTTGTTTTGGGGGTTGAAGTTTGGCGGGTACCAGGGAAAGAAGCTCAATCCAGCATTTGGAGAATTACTGCCCTCTTGGGGAAAGTTAGGAGGGAAGTTTCCTGGGTTGGCAGCTACCTGGTTGGATTCCCCCCCCCTTGGGCTGGGGGATTCCACACATAGCCCAGGATGGGTCTGTTGCCCTTGTAATGGGGGCTTATATAATCAGGGGCATTAGGGGTCCCATTTGTGTGATTATCTCCTTGGCTACCTGTGTGAGATTGGACTGAGGGCCTTCTGGGTCTTTGGTTAGGAGGATTTTGCACAGGAATATTTTTAGTGCCCCCATCTCCAGATCTAAAATGGGGGCAACCTTCACCTCCGCCACCTTAGCAGCAGCAGGGGTGTTGGCTGGTTTGGGGTTTTTATTTGTATTTTTATTCTCTACCAGTTTCTGCACTTCATAAATGTGAGTCGCCTGTTCAATGACCCAGTCTAGTGATCTCTTCTCGTGAAAGTCCCTCACCAGCTGGGTCATGATGTATTTAGGGAGTGCATGAAAGAAGGTATTAATCAACTCCCTACTGTCTGTGCGCACCCTCTTAGTGGTCTGTGCAAACGCACGTTTTAATTCTTGCACAAATTCTTGTGTGGCCTGGTCTTCCCCACAATGCAGGTTGTAGGTCGCCTTGCGGGACTCTTGAGGGTTCTTTTGTACAGAAAAATGCTTTAAGATGGCCGACCTATACGTGGACCATCTTGAGTGGTACTGATCCTCCAGCCCTGCAAAGAAGCTGGCGTATTCAGGGGAAAATGTCCACTTGGCATATTGAATGCAACTCTGGCTATCTTTCAAATGGAAAATATCTATCATTTGGTCATATAACTCAAGGTGCTCCCAAACTGAATACTTGGCATTTTTATGATAGGGAGTTAGGACGCTCCTAATGGCATTGATCTGTTTCAGGGGATCTTTCAGTAGGGCCCTCTTAATTTTGTTGGCCTTTTTAGTCTTAGTCACCCTTGTCCACTCATCCTCTGACTCAGAGGCACTGCTACAGGAGGTGGCTATCTGATCCTCTAGGCTCTCCCTGATTCTGCGAGCTTGGGAATGGCTTGCAGAATGTGGGGGCCTAGTTTCTTGAGACCTGTGGCACTCAGAAGATTCTTCTGACTCTCTCTGGCTCACAGGATTGGCTGAGTACCCCGTCCCCCACTGCCCTAGCTGGGAAGAGGTCTTTAAGATACTCTTTGTGGGCCTAGTTTCATGGAGTTCCCTACCACATTTTAAAGACTGATCCTTTGGTAGACGGTATTTTTGAGGATCCAGGTCCCCTATTCTCCCCTCACTGGAGTCTTCCTGATCAGAGAGGCTAGCCCTAACATTTGGAATCTGTACAGAGATGCCCGCCCAACTATTTCCGGGAGGCACTGATCTGTCATTCCCATGTTCTACTCTAGTCTACCATCCCCATGGACCTTGGTTCATACGAGCCAGTCAACATGAGGGTGGCAGAGTCCATAATACTGAAAGGGTTAAAGTCCTTGATGACAGGGGTCCTGATGTTATGCTCAGGGGTTTCTCTGTCCCTTCCTACCGCATCTCTTTCTGTCCCTATTCCCTGGTGACATGCCCAAATCTGACTCTTTTGCTCCTCTATTAAGGCCTTACTGGTCTCAATGATTTGCTCTTGCATGGCTATCTGTTTGTGTTTGTTTCATTCTTCTCACAGAGAACCTCATTGTCTCTCTGTGCTTCCTGCCTGGATTGGAAATACTGGGCCATTTTTTGCTGCAGGAGACTCACCTCCTGAGTTATGTCATTATTGGTCTGAGAGTTATTTTCCAGAGGATCCTCCATCCGCCTGGTGTGCTCTAGTAGCTTCCCATATTCAGTTTTAACTTCACTAAACTCCTGAAGTGTCATGATGTCTGCCCCCGGAAGACCAGACCAGGCCCAGCAGGCCCGGAAACAGGCATCATGCCACTTGGAGCATGCCCAAAAGCCCCAGTCAGGGGCTGTTTGGGTGCAGTCCTGACGCCTATGGCGCCAGGCTCATTATTGATAACTTACCTGAAGCAGACCATGCTGCATACTCACCTGAGACAGACCATGCTGCATGAAGACTCAAGCCAAATGAGGCTTAGGAGGGACTATTTTACTGAAGGGACTATTTTGTTACTTGGGTGGGGCTGTGGAAGAATACTTACCTGGAACATCTTCCAAGGCTATTTAAACCACGCCCGGACAGCCACACCTGCTTTGCGTTATTCTGCTTGCTGCAGCGTAACGCTCACCGTGTTTTCAGCAGCTCCAGTCCTGGGACTCCTGAAACAAGAAGAAAAGAAGGATAAAGGTTAAAACAGGAGTTTTAACTTTAATCCTTACCTGAATCCTGATCCATCTCGCCACGGAGTTGAAAGACAGAAGTCTTTGAAGCATCGCTTCGCATTCCTACGGCGCCGCGCTGAACTCACCTGCTTGGCGGTACTTCAGCATTCCATCACACTCTCTCCATCTCGCGGCCGCCCTCCGACACCTAAGGAGACAAAGACAGCAAGGTGAGCAAGGGGAGAAAGCAAAGACAATACAAGTTACCCCCCCACAAAACTTACCTGATTTACCACAGGGGTCTCAGCTCATCTCGGGTCGGTGCAGTCAACTCTGCTTCATCGCCGTACCCCGGCCCCCAAGGGGAAAACCACAATAGACTTACCTGAATCTTACCAATTGCCATTTGGAAATCTTCGAGTGGATTAATCGGCAACCTGCAAGGAATCGGACAGAGTGAAGATCAGACATTTGAACTCTTATGAACAATTGGACTTTAGAGTAAATACTGGAACTCACCAATTCCTCTACGCCAGTGAAGTAACTGGTCATCAACGCACCCCTGCGGTCGACGCAGGATGGAGAGCTCATCCTTCCAAACCGTCAGGTGAGACTAAGGAGGGGACATCAAGAGTGATCTGTGGGAAGACAACAGGAGTGGGGAAGGTGGGTTGACACTCAATTCCATGGGTGGTTAATTCCCCTTCTCCTTTGCAGAAGAATATTCCTGCGAGCCACACGAACTAGGCTGAGCGGGCCAGTCCAGTCAGTCATCTCGGCGCTACACGTCACGCTGGTGGAAACAACAGCGGCCCAGTCCGGGCGACGCCCCCGTGGGAACCAGGCGAGCGTAACATGAAGGGCCAGCTTTCTTTCCTCTAACTTAGTTTTTAATTGGCTGACTTCCTGGCCTAAGGCTCCCTCTCCTGACTTAGAGTGTCCCTCTGTGCAGCCAGGTCGTCCCTCTGTTTTTTAAATGAACTAGTTTTATGGTGATTCTCATCAAATTCCTCTTGAGAGTGGATGTCTTTAATAATTAATTTATTATGTTCCTCTTTCAAGGATTCTATGTGGTTCTGTAATGTGACTATCTGTTCTGTGCATGCTCTCTTGTAATTTAACTGTTGTGCCAGCTTCTGCTGATTCTGTTTTAAAGCGTCAACCCTTTCCTGATACTCATCTTGCAGTGTCTGTAATTTGGTATCTTGCTCTGTATTCTTTTGCTGTAAGAGAGCCAGATCTTCCTTTAAATTGGTAATATACTGCCTAGCCTCAGTTTCTGATTCTTGGCTCTTCTGGAGCCTTTGCTCTGCAGAGTCCAGATTGGTTTTGATCTTCTGCAATGTTTCCCCTTGCTTCTTTGCCAGAACTATATTGTCTGCATGCTTTTCCTGTATTATTTCTATGTGGAGGTACAGGTAGGCCGCTATTTTAGCAATTTTACACTGCTCCTCTTTTATTTTTGGGGCCATGTATAGTTCGCTAAGTGCATGGTGTAATGGACCCTTGTCCTGCCATGCATCTAGGTCTACTGCAGTGACATGTTGTTTTATTTCCTGTAGCCATACCTGTTCATCCTGTTCGGGCCACTCACCTCTGACAGTTTGTGCAGGAAGTGTTCCCCAGCAATATTTATTTCCACTGGGGTCGACATTTCAGAAATATTAATTTCCTTATGGCTTATTTCAGGATTAATTTACTTTTGCAAACAGGCCTGTTTTTTTTAGTATTTATTTTGAGAGGTGCTTTTACAGTGTAGCACAGCATGCCAACCAAGCCAGGTGTTTGTACCCTGCAGGCTGGTATACTGTGTTAGACTGTCACGGGTGGTATTTCAAATTCAGAAGTGTGGCACAAGCCCCCAAGCTGTAAGAGATTTCAATCAGGCACACACCCAGATCTTGCAGCAAGTAGCGCGTGTGAAACCCTCATTTATTTTTGTCTATAAGTTCAATATTCTGAATGATATAACACTCATATCACACCCGCCTCACAATGCCCCCACCCCCAGGTCTCACTGAACCAGGAATCAGGCTAGTTTGTCATTTAAATATTTATTTTATTTATTTAATATTCAAATCACACATAAGTTTAATATATAGATATATATGGGACAGTAATTACCTACCGGTGACAATACAATTCAGGAAATAAGCAAAGCAATTTAATTGACTAATAATGAAGCAGAGTAGAAAACACAGGCAAAAACAGTTTTGGTTTGCGCACAGATAGTGTTTAGGTTACCGTTTCCTCTCCAAAGTAGTGAAGTACAAATAAGCAATCCTACACAAATGTGAGTAACCAGCAGGTATTCAGGAATGAAAGACAAGGTCTAGAGTTAATAGGCGATCTTCCCTCCCAATAAGAGAGAAAACCGTTTTGGGCAAATGACACTTTTGAACTCACAGGTAAAATTGCTTTGTAAACTAATGCAAAAGGGTGCAAAAATGTTTAAATGGATAGATTTCTGAGGAAAGCTACACTAAACAGTCCTAACACATATGAGCTATAATATAAACAACAGTACACACTGTAGATCAGGATCGGATGGAAGAAGCACTTTTAAAGGCGAAAGAGACACGTGTAAACTTTTGAACTTTGCAAATTCGCAGCAAACTTTTACTATGCAATATTGTAGAAAAAAAGGGTCAAGTAATGCGATGCGGTTTTAAGTTGTGGATGTAGCTAAGGGTCTTAGGTATTAGTTAGAGTTGAAATGTCTTTTCTATCTTTAAAATTGAAGAGGTTATAGAAGTTTTAGTGAGAGACGTTTTTGCAAAAAAGGCGCGAAAATGAAAACAGGAATTTGGTTTCAAAAATTGACAGATGGGTTTCATTCCACTATATAAATGACTATGAAAAAGTGGATGCCACACATGAAACTTCACAGCTACATGGCCAGCGCAACCAGTCCCTGGTGGATAGTAGATTTCTGGGATTTACTTTAGTTATTCAAAATCACTAAGGAGTTATGGTTTTGTAACACAGATGAGAGAAAAGTCAGTGCAAGAAGGACTCTTATTATACTAAGGTTCAGAATTTAAAGATGGGATGGGTTGAGATTGGGATAATACAATGCAGATATACTATGGGTCATGGTTCTTCCTGTTAATACTTACAGTCCTCTGTAATTAAATTGGACTTTCAGCTCTGGTCATTGTATTGGATCAGGTCTACCAGCAGCAGGGCACCTCTGGAGGGATCGGATCAGCAGCGCGGTTCTGGTCAATTTTGGACTGCGCCTCAGACTGGGTTTGGATGGTCCCTTCTGGTCGCTGGACACAGCAGATTACAGGATGCAAGTTTTAGAGGGCAAACCTAAATGGTAGCAAGCCAAGCTGAATCAGAATTATTCTTTTAGGTTTTGGAGGGTTGCAATTGGGTCTAGCTAGCAATAGTTTAGCGATACTAGAGTCTGTATTCTGCAAAGAAATCTGGACCTTCAAAGAATTCTGGAGTCAGCTACAAGATGAAAAGTTCTGGAACCAGGTGCTGTGCTGAAATCTGGATGGGTTCTGGAAGCAGTGTGTTATGTGTAGTGAAACACCTGTATTTATACTGTCAAATGCTATCCCGCAGTTTATGGTGTGGGCAGAATTTCAAAAACACACCCCCACGGCTGTGAGTGGCTGCAGGTACATGCTTTTTTTGGTTGGCAGTCTGAACAGAGCTGTCATCTTTAGGATGCGATTTAGGAACTCCCACACTGATTTTTACCAAAACATAACCTTTGCAAAAATGTACATTTCTAACATTATGTACTCTAATAAAATTGGACACCCACATTTCATATTTGATTGTTTATATTCACACTCAATCCCCGTCTTTGTGCAAGCTGTCTTTCTCATTCTACAGAATTCTACCAATTTTAAACATAACAATTTGGATTACTAATTTCTAACTAGGTACATCTCTGGGCGCTTATTAGTGGAGCATGTACATACAATCTTGGGTTTGCAACATTAATCGTTCTGCTATAATAAGACTTTTTTCATAACTTTGTTTCCTTAAATGGATCAAGTTTCATCAATGTCTTCAAATCAGGAGCCTGACATTAGTTTAATGTCTACCAATTTTCAGATTTATGCCTCTTTAGGTTGCTCAGTTAAAGAGTTTTAAACTTTAATCAGAAATAAGGATTCAACATCAACGTTCTGTTTTGTAACATTCCCTTCCCATGCAGCAGCTGTCCAGTCCTTTTATCAGTGAGTTATGCCCCCTTCCTGGAGGGAAGCTCCCCTGTAGAGAACAGTTGGGCACTTGCCATTGTCTTTGGTTCAGCCCCAGACGAACGTCTACTGTGGTCCCATTATGCCGCTTGTTGTCATTATGCGGGAACCATTAGGCTTCCTGTTCTCAAGGGAGTGTCCACCTGAGATGTCAACTTTTGCAGGCCATGCACTGCCCAATCAGGATTAAGCAGTTACTTTCACTGGTTACTGCAAAATTCACCCACAATCTTGTATTCAAAAGATATAAAAATGAACAGAGTTTATAATGGATTTTGACATTTTAAAGGAATTAAGGCTTTCACAGAAGAATGCTTTAAACAGGCGGATTTTGCACTTCTTCAGGAAAAAGAAAACACATTTAAACTGAATTTTACAGCTAATTTCCTTAAGCAGCTCTGAGGCATTGATGCCTGGATTCCTCTGACTGCCTGGAGAATCTTTGATTTGAGTACACTTTTCCTTTCAATAATTCACTGGAAAGATGACAGAATTTAGCACCAAAACAGCACATTTGAAGGTTGCCATTGATTAGAGAACTGTGTTTAAGGGCATTTCCGGTTTTTAGCCCTTCTGTGGCCTTGTGACCGGTGACAGATGACTGCTGTTTTTACACCAACTTTGCCTGTGTGGCAGGGTGTGCAGCTCTTTAGTGGTTTATGAACCATGCGCTGCTTTGCAGATGTGGCGCGCACAGGTTTATTTTCTCGATTTATAGCAGTATTCTTTCCCCATTGGCAAAGTGGTGTAATAGGGTGCATTTGGCATGGGTTGAAATATCCCACACAATGACTGTCAGTCACTCACTTATAGACAGTCATTGACTGACACTTTACATGACACTGTCATGTAAAGGGCACTGCTAGATCACACGAAGCAGGGGGCTCATGCCCACAGGAAATCTCACACAGGGTGCTGTTAGAGCTGGGGTCTGCACTGATGTGAAACATCAGACAGAAACAGTAGTATGTGTTGTATATTGGGGCAGCAAGTGGAAGCATTGACAAACAGGTTGTTGATTTTGCCAGTGCACTAATCATTGCTGCACACATATCACAGCTTTGAGTTTACGTGGACTATGGTCTGCATGGTGACACAATGGACCCTGCTGTCATAATCAAGGTGCAAAGTCACAGTGAGGTGCCATCTGGCAGTGGTTGGCATTTTGAGAGGATAGAGAGTATACTGATGCCAAGGGGATGTATGTACTCCCTGTCCCAATGCAGCCACTAGAGCACTTTGGCAAGGATATCACAGTTAACCTTCTCAGACATGCACCAGATGTAGTTTTGAAGTGATATTCATGAATAGTTCCAATGCGTGAAATGACAAATCATGGAAATAAAGCTTGTATCTTTTTTATGTGCGTCATGTTATTTTTCTTGAAAGTATGTGTAGATTTGGTCAGCTAAGTGAAGATTTGTGCTGGCCTTCAGAATGAAAAGGCCCCATGTTCAGTACTTATCCAGGGATTTTGAAAGCAAAAGCTTGTTACATGAGCCATCCGTCATAAATTGTGCACAAATTTACGGCTCTGCCTACACTAAGGGCATGAGCTGGATACAGGTGGGTGGGAGCAGGGCAAAACAGACAGTCTGTGTATCCAGAGCATCTCAGTGGCTGTGTTTTCAATATGCACTTCTTTATTGGATACATGGTTATGCATGTTTTTTTTTTTACCAGTGTTGTACTCGGAGTCAGATTTCTGGGTCTGAACCTTCCTGTGTCCAACCCTGTCCGCCTTGAGCATGGGCCATAAAATGGTGCAGCTTGTAAGTGTGGCAATGGCATGCAACAGACATGTGATCGTACACATTCACCGGGTCTTATATGTGTATCGTCCAGTGGGTGTGACAATCATGACTCACGCTGTGTCACAAAATTGTGTGCATGTTTCCACAGTCATCCATTATCTTGCCCTGGCGGCCGGTGGACATGAATAAGGAACAATGTCTGTGCATAGACACATGAGGGATTATTCCCGATGGGACACATGTGGATGGCCAATAGTTGTCTCTGTGTAGTATATTCCACATATGGAGGGTAAATGGAGCAGTGGCCATACCAGCCTGCCTTTGTCAGTTCCATGTCACAGTCTCCTCACACATGTTTGCAAGGCATGTTACTATGACCAGCCGCATAGCTTGCTGGGGGCCAATGTTGCAATGGTGTTTTGGGATATCATGGCAACACACATATGCCTGCATGATATTTGAGGCATCAGATGTGCAGGTCACACTTCCACATATTGCCACAAGAAAATGTCTATGTTGGGTATTGGATCACTGATAATGCACAGACCTCCATCATTCCACTGATGTGTATCACTGCCACTCATACCCTGGTGTATGTATGTACCCTTGCACTTTGAGACCATGCATGTTGCACTGCTTGATATGCCCGGCCATGACTGTGCATGTCAGTGAATGCCATTCATCTGTGACGTACAGGTCACAGTGTGTCCAGTCACAATCCGTGATATATGCGTGTACCGCAATGTTGTGCCTGTATGCATTGTAATGCACGTATGCATGTTTTGCAGGGTACTAATGCCTCAAAATGTTGTTGTTGGTGTATGTGCAGGTGTTGATGCAGCGGATGCAGAAGAGAAGGAGTAAGAGGAGGCGAACAAAAGACCACCAGTGGAGTCCAGGGTGTCATACGCCATGAAAGTCCACAGGTGCTACAAACAATACTCAGTTGTGTTTCCGACTCTTCCGACTCTGCAAGTGAGGATGCTGAACCAGGTGTGGAGGACACATTGAGGGACATGGAGGGTGCCCCAAAGGACAGTGTGGATGGGGCCGTTGAGTCAGAGGAGGTTAGCCATGAGTCACAGATCCAGTCAGTGCTAAGGCCCATCTCTGCTGTTGTTATGGCTGCAAGATCACCCTCACCTGAGTTGGGTTCAGATTCAGGTACTAATGTACAACAGAGGGTTACAGGCCTGCAGCCAAGGACAAGGGTCCCACCTTGACAGGTCTGTTCCCCAGCTTCACAGCACGGTTGGCCCAGTAAATGTGGTGTACATGTGTATGCCGGAGAGACATAGTTTGAGCAGCAGATGCTGCATGCAGCCATCCCTCATGGTGAAATGTTGCATGAGATTGCCAGGGACATGCATCACCTGGCTGAGAACATCTCCACACCCGCTGCCTGGGATGTACATCATCTGGCCTCACAGGGACATCAGCAGCAGCTGCTGTACAGCCTGGAAAAGAAATTGCATGTTGTCTATGTGCAGGTGATGATGCAGCCTTCAGATGCGATCCTCTAGGCTCTCCAACAAACTTGGTGTGGAGGCCAACATCAAGGGCCAACAGGCTGATCTGAAGTCTCTGCAGGACTCCCTCCCAGTAGGCAGATGCCGTGGCAAATAGAGAAACCCTGAAGTGGGAGATGATGTATCTAGGGACTCCAATCACCATGAGATGGAGAGCTTGAGGGCTTCACTCCATGATGAACTTCCAGCTACAAGGTCCCAGCTCCACGAGGAGATGGACGTCTTGAGACAGACACTATCCCAGCAAATAGATGCATCATGGAGTGAGCGCACATGCAGAATCTGTGGCCACTTGGGAGGAAGTTCACTGCAATCTCTCTGCCATTGGGATGCTGGTGCATGCATCTGTATCATGGGTGGCCCTAGCCAATGAAGACCAGGCTTTGGCACTGCCTGGACAGGGTTCATCTCCACCCCGTGACCACCTAAGTATCCACTGCAGAATGGTTGTCCACCCATGCCACGGCCAGATGTCCATGAGCCCATGGAGGTTTTAAAAAAATGTGTTTGGTTTTGACTTTTTTCTATGCCAACATGGATGTACACCCTCCTCCTGCCCCTGCCTCCTGCCAACACCTCTCCCCCATGGAATTTGTTTTTAACTTTGTGCCAGATGCACATTTCTTTTCTTTTTTTAGTCTGTCTGGGATGGACTCATTTTGTTTTTTTAGACCCCTAATCGGAATGGACACATTTAAATAATGTTTTGCACCCTTGTCTGAGATGGATGCATTTTGGAGTTTTTCACCCCTGTCCAGGATGGAAAGATTTTGATTTTTTTTCATATGAACCTTGAGAGATGTGTTGTTGCCATCTGGAGGCATTTATGAATAATGGACTGGTCATGCAGCCATGAATAGTGGTGTCAACTGCTATGGTTCATTTGACTGCAATAGGATCGCACATACAGCTGCAGATCACACTAAACATTGTAGTTCCTATGTGCAGTCTGCATGATTTACTCCAATAGCTGGTGAAATGTAATGTCCCATGTCGTTGCAGGAATCCAGACTCATCCAGTGACTGCACTCCATGAGAGGTCCACCCAGCACCCTTTCACCTCCCTAGTCCTAATGTCCTCTGCCGGACACACAGGCACTCCATTCATAAATGTGAAGGAACAGTGTTCGGTGGAGGTGATGAGGATGAAGAAATCACATCAGGACAGCTCTGCCGGAAGGTAAGGTTGTGCTCTGTTGGTAATGTCAATAGCTGGTTAGGTGTGCACCACAATATTGGCATTCAGTGACACATATAGGGTTTGTATGGGTCATGTTATTTTGGGATGATGACTTTCAGTGCAGATGTGTTTTTTTCCATATGTCTGTGTGTGTATGTCACTTTGAACATCCATGCATGTGCTTTAGGTTTCTGTTTCACTTCCAGAAAGGACAGCAGAATCAGGACTCATCGCCCTTGAGCCATCGTCAGCCCTTGACACATTCAACGACTGCATCCTGATATTCAGACTTTCATGGTATTGACTTCCTTGACCTACACATCTATAGGACAGGTGACCACCAACAAATTGAATTATTTCGCAAACCTACCGATCGTAACACCTTGTTGCACTTCGATAGCTATCACCCAGAAAGCTTGATGAACAACCAGCCCTACGGCAATTCCTGAGGATCAGGAGGAACTGCGCCAATCGTGACACATACGATAGACATGCTACAGATCTACAAAACCGTCTACTCAACATGGGATAACCGAGGAAATCCATCAGACACACCAACAAACGAGCAGCCAACACGATCGCACTGTCTGCCTCACCAAAACCACCAAGAAACAATGGGACAGGTTGGTCTGCATAACAACCTAGAGTCCCCTCAGCAACTTGAATAAGAAGACCATCAAACAACATTGGCCTCCGATTAAAAACACTGGATCTCTCTAGAAAGTGCCGCTATTTGCCTTCAAGAAAAACCGAAACATCAAGGAGTCACTGGTACACACCTTTCTCGAACCACCAAAACAACCCAACACCCTTTGGAATTTACCGCCTGTTCAAGGCCACTATCGCTGTGGGAAATGCACAGCCTGTCAGTTCACGGAGACTACGAAAGTCTTCACACACAAAGACCTCTCCTGGACCTTACACGATCACACCAACTGCAACACGAAGCAAGTAATATACACCATTGTGTGCCCCTGTGAACTACTATACGTGGGGAAGACCATGAGAGCAGTGAAAACGAGAATCTGCGAGCACCGTTCATGTATAAAAAACAAGGTGCCAGACAAACCATTAGTTGAACATTACATCTAGAAAAACCACACCAACATGGACATAAAGTGGTGTGTAATACAGAAAGTGAATACCATCAAAAGAGGTGGGGACATTGATAAAACTCTAACCCAATTAGAACAGAAGTGGGTCCACAAACCTCGCACTGTGAAAGAAGGTTTAAACATCACCATAGAGTGAAATAATTTTTTCTGTAAAATTATGTGGATCAACTGCTGCATATTTGTTCCATTATTTGCTGTGGTACCCCACTTATTTTTATTTGCTTATTCTCATTTGATTGCTGCACAAACCTGTACCATGACTGTCTTTCCATGCATACATGTGTCGAACTACCGCTAACCACAGTCCCTTTGGAGGCTGTGACCACAAATGTAGTGTACAATTTGCACCTTTAAACACAGCAGAGCCGTGCCCGCCACAGTGTCCTCATAATTTACACAACCAAGGACTCCCACATGTCCATTTACTCCCACGAATTGGAGATTTTTTGAGCCTCATAACACCGGGGTTCTTTACCCCTCACATGACATGTGTCACACATCCGCATGACATTAATATTATCATGCGTCTGCTCTGACTGCCTGTTTCGCACGAGGCGCCAAGGTAAACTTTTAAAAACTTTTTTAACTGGTGTCATTAGTGCCATTGATCACACATATCCAATTGCTACCTAACTCTTAATTTCTGGTCCATGTCTGGCATAAAACACCCGCCCGACCAGATACAGGCACTCACTCAGGCACCTCCCATAATGGCCGCCGCCTGTTTAAACTTGACCGTGGCCCCGAAAACGGCACGCACTTTCAGCTGCGCTGCCAGTGAGACTTTGCACCGCCGGCAGCTTCGCTACTGTAGCGCCTCGTGATCTCATCAGGTAAGCTAATTGCTGCATGCGCAATTTTGCGCTCTCTCACATGCACAGGTTGTTGTGGCACTCCAAGCAACTCACCACGCCAGTTGCATAGCATTTTTAATTACTTGGCCGTGCACTCAGCCCCTCTTGTACCCACACAGGCAAGATTTTCTCCACGGTAGCTAGCCCCTATCAGTCGCCGTGGGTTTTAAATGCCACAGGCACAGCAGGTCCTGCTATTTGTGCCTGCCATGGCCACGCCAGTTGCACAGCATGTTCTAGCTATGGGACTGCACACTCAGCCCTTCATTTATCCAAACGGGTGTATGTCCTTCCACGGTTTCATGCGACTCACCATCCATTATCTCTATTAGTCACCTTGGGCTCACGCACACGTCTGCTAGTCGTGAGCAAACTAAACCTTTTACCACTATGGTGACTCAGGTCGCCATTATCTACACCCCGGAGGCACTAACAACAGCCATGTACGTCTCCACTCTGACATCAGTTCTCACTGAGTCACCTTTGGACTTGGCACACTCTGACTCAATTTAAGCACACAGCAACACTTCAACACCTTCATAGTGGCACCGTTTACTGCCATTGAGACCTTTCTTTTAATTATCTGCAGCAAGGATCCTTTTGGACCACAACTATCACTCTTACCATGAGCCGTTGACAAATCACCACTGGCCTCAGAGGTAAGACATTGGCTGGTACCACTTGTATTTTGCGCCTAGGCCAGCTACAGCCCCTCTTATCATTCCCTTATCTTTTTGACAGGGATGACTGTGTTTGCAAAAGACGAAAGCTCCACCGTCTTGAAGTGGACTTTGACACTTCCACGCCCATAGCCATTGTGCTCTCTAGATCCGGGAAGCACCGGCATCCCTTTGTTTGAGTATTTACTTACATGTCTACTGCTAGATTGTTCAACCAACCAATTCCTGACATACTCTCCGTCTGTTTTACTCCAACAGACCACATAGGATACACCACTCCAAAGAAACTCTTGTCCTGATGAAGGCCTACATCACTAGAGCTCACCTAGCTCATCATAAAATGGCTGAAACACTGTCGTTTTGACATGTTATATATGTTGTTGTTCAACTCTTCATTGTACCCATGCTATATGGGCTATTGACCTGATTATGACTCCACTAAATTCTCTAGCTTCCTTCCCAAGGAACCTTTAGAGAATGTACAAACACTAGAAATTGGTTCTTCAAATATTTACCATTTGAATTATTCAACTCAGGTACTATACTCTGTATGTCTTAAATGTTGAATATCCTCTGTTCCTAAAAATGAAAGTGTACTGTGACACTGACTGCACTCAAAAATAAAATTTAAGCTGCAGTACACAGTTGTTGTGATCATTCTGGGTCTACCAATACATGTGGTGACTCTCCAGGATTGAATTGGTTGATTGTTAGCAAGCAGATCTCCGTGACCTTGCTCACTTGCATTGTTAGATATTGCTGCTACGCAAGGGCACAGGGCTGTGGGATGCCTGCATGCACCACATCAGTAGTGTAGTCTGGTTTGGACATCTAAGGAGGGGAGCATGGATACATGATATGATATTTTACTTATATTGCACCTATACACAAGTGTTTCAAGGCACAAGTGACTGGGTACAGCTAGAGCAAGCTTGCCAGGGGAAAGATGTGAGGTGAGATTGGCATCTTTCTTGAACTGAACTTGAATTTCCCCAATCTGTATGACTATTTAAATGTAGATGTGTATTGTGCGCTAAATGTTTGTCATGGGATGGGATTGGACACTCCACCTGTAGATTGTTGTGAGACACACCTAGGGTGGCCAGGACAGTCCTCACAGGTTTTAGTTACTGATTCCATTATATGCTGTGACTTCCTACTTGTGTTCTACTGTGTGTTGTTGGGGGTCTGAATGCACAATTGTTGGTGGTGAGCATGTGCAAATGGTAAGGGATTTTGTTGATTCTGCTGTGTGTTTTTATGTAAGCTACATGTATTCTTTTGTTTCCATTTGCTATGACTGTATCAGTGGTTGGTGCAGTAGATTTGATGGCTATGGATACACACAGTTTGCCTTTCCCAGACACATGCTCTCAGGGTATTTTTATGGGCAAGGATGTGGCTTCTCTGTGTGTGCTCCACAGGTGGTGGTATCTATGTGAAGTAGGTTTGCAGTTCTGATTGTGTGCATCCTGTCACTGTGCCCTTTGGCCGGCCAAGGGCATGGGCAGTGCCTGTGGCTGAGGGTACGTGTATGCCATGCCTTGTGGCAACATTGTGCAGGACACAAGCTGCAATGATGATTTTGCAGACTAGTGGTGGGACATATATCAATACACAACCATTGTGGTCAAGTTAGCAGAAAGGTGATTTAAGCATCCCGAAAGTGCGCTCCACTATGCACATAGTGGATACGTGTGCTGTGTTGTACCTTACCTCGGCAGGTGTAGCAGGATTCTGGAATTCCGTGAGCAGGAATTGTGAGAGCAGGTAGGCATTGTCCCCTGCAAATGTGTAAATGGCTGTTGTTAACATTGTCATGGTTTGTTATTCATTGTGGGTTGTGACTGCATGCATGTATGTTACAGTTGATATTCACTGATGAGCCATGTGTTGCCAAAGGTTCCTGATGCCAGGGCCCGGTATAGTGGTAACTGGCAGTAAATGTAGCTGTCATGTGTGCTTCCAGGGAAATCTGCATTTACATGCATGATGACTCTGTGTCGCAGATGACTTGCACATTGATTTAATGCCAATTCTTCCTGTTGCAGTAAATGTGCTGAGTCGCTTGTGGGTGCTTTAGTGCAACATGCATGCAATCAATGGTTCCGAGTACCAATGGGAAGTGTGCTATGGCATAGAACTCCTGGGAACACTCTCTGCCTTGCCTGCAGTGTGTGTGGCATGTATATGTGCCTATGCACACATGATGTGATGCAGCGCAATACCTGGTGTAGACTGGGATTGCGTGGACTGAGATATGCCCCAGAACAATGGCAGTGGTGCACTGGAAAGAGCCTGTAGCTAGGAAATGCAGGGCTGTCAGCAACCTCTCCAGGGGTGTGAGGGCATGGGAGAAGATGGTGGGAATGCAAGGCCTTCCTCCCACTACCTGGCTAGGTCAAGGATGACATGGGGAGGGAACCTTTGCCTTGCATACCCCTTCTCAACTGGCATCCCAAAGGGAGTTGTACGTGGGTGGAAAATCCTGTAGCTCACCATCCTCCGCAGCCTCCTTCGATGGACATGTACGATTGCGGCCACTATAGCTGGATTCATCCTGGTAGAGCAACGTTTGAATGATGTGCGTTGTGTGCTTTATATGTGTTGGTCACTTTGTGCATTGTACTTTGTGCCTCCTATCCTGTGGCAGTAAGATGACAAGGTTTGCTTTCGACTTTTCCTGGCGTTAAGTTGCGCATTGTAATCCATGAATTAGGTTAGGTTTGCGCTTGACTGGGCATGTGATTTCTTTGCGTGACACATCCCTCAACACACTCTCATTATTCCTTGGTCTTCCTCATTTTTGCGGGGAAAATGGGGAATATGCATGTTCCGTACTCTATTTGTTTCTTTGAGCAGGCCCGTCATACACTTTGCGTGTAAGGCGCTCGCACGGAAAGCCTTGATAGACCTGTGCAAAGTCACACAAAATCCGAACCATGAATCGGGAAAAGGAGTTTTGCGCGCAGAAAGGAACAATAATTGGCACTGGGTTCCCTCTAATATGTATCCTTTATACATCTTTCTAAAACAGAAAGGGATATTGCAAGGGACATCCTGCAGTGCTATAAGGTTGTAACGCAAGTCTGCCTTCAAACTTTATTCCTCTCTTTGGTGAAGGAACTCCTCTGTGAATCGCAATAGCATTATAACATATACATATATTATGATTGTGCAAAGCTGAAGATCATGTGCATCAGTAGCAGGTGAACAGTTTAGATTTCAGCATGTCCATGTATTTCTTTCAGTGTTTAATTCACTGCTAATAGTTTTAAACAAATTACACGAATACGCTTTTCTAAAGGTAAACTCGTCAGGCTTTTCCCGTTGAAAAGCTTTGCGAAACAGCGCTTACTTTAAAAGAATTAAATAATGTGATCATGCTTGAATGAAATGTGACTTATTTTAAGAAGTGTAAGGATAAGAACGTAATTCGAATGATGTGCAAGTCACCCTCAGTAAAATAAATATATTTACATATGTAAAATCGTCCCATTTGGGTCCAGACTTGAAAGCATTCACCCTTGTCAGGCACTCGTGCTTCTTTCTGAAGATGCCCATTGAGACTGGCATTCTAGCGTGGCCATGTGCGCTGTGTGTCAAGGAGGTCAGGATACTTTTGATCTGTTTCGAATTTTTGATCTAGCAGAAAAGTGAAAAGCATCTTTTGTCGGGACCGTCTGTGCTGAAACATTAGACACACTTCCTCTATGGCTGTTCCAGTGTGTGCAGAATATAGCAGTCGTTAGATTCTTCCTTGTCCTCAGTTTTTGGAAGTCTTTCTTTATGTATTTTTGACGCACAGTCTATGAACTCATGATCTTGTTGGGGCAATAAGCAGTTCTAGGCTTTTCTTGCTTAGTCATTGTTAGTTGGTGGCAAGATACGTCCTTTATATGTAAAGGCCTTACCTGAAGAGTGACATTTTATTTTTGCTTTTTCTTTAATGACCTTCCAGTTTTTCATCCGCTGATATTACACTAATGGACACTGAAGACATCTGGGACAGGCAACGCCAACCCCAGTAGTTCAAGTTTTGCATAGTGAAATTGTTTTCAGTGTTGCCTTGCATTGGCATAACATGCCAGATATATCATATTGCAGATATGCCATGAAATGCACAATTTCACCATTTGTTTAGCATTAGCATACATTGGCCAGGTGATCTCATCCTATGTAAGGCACGTCTCAGGCATTACGAAGTCCTTATTTGCCTCCATGTTCTCATTCTTTGAGGTATATCAAAGGAACACTGGAGAAGTGTCGGGATGATGAGGACACAACCACAGCATATACGGAAACGAACATGCTAGCACCCTATTTCCATATGGTGTTTTGCACGCATCTGCTTCCAAGTGTTGCAGTTTTAGTGCATATTTATAACCAATTTAAAGGTACTCAATTGTCTAACTCCGGAGGTTTAGGTAGGGCCGTCATTTGTGGGTTGCCAGAGGTCTCAGCTGCGACCCATGAGGTCTTCCTTGCTACCCTGTGGTCCCCCTTGCTACCCCTAAAAAATACATTTTTAAAAAAACAATGTTTTAAATGTAAGCTCCTGGGCTGTGGCCAGTGCCGTTTGTCTCTTTTTCTGAAGTGGTTGGCTTTCTTGTTCAAGCCTCTTAAAAAAAACAGCGGGGGGGGGGGGGTTCCACAACACTTTGGGCAGTGAGCCTAGTTAGGAAAGAATTGGAATAACAAATATGTTGTCTTTCTGGAATTCTATACAATAATTGAAAGACTCATTAAACGTTTATTAAAGGCACACTTAGGGGGGGGTGAGTCACTGATTTAGTCTGTTCTTAAACACCTCAACTCAGCCTTCCATTCTTCTGCGGTTGCTAAATGAGTACCACTATGATATTGTATGTATATTTGTTCTATATAATAACACATCATTATCATTTGGCCTTGGACATCTGCTTGCATTCACAGTAATTTGGTAATATGGGCCTATACACACTGATATTAATGATACATATGGTGATCCATTCTTTTATGAAATGTATATCACATTATAATGATATTGTAACCATATTTTTCGTAGTGTTTTTAGGAACAATGCTATGTGATGCCACTTCCTGTTTTTTCAAGTGGTGAATGGTTGTGCCCATGACTTCCTGCGATGTCACTTCTGGGTGGGGTCAAATTCCATCACTTCCTGTAATGTCATTAGAGGTCATGTGTTGTGTGATGTCACTTCCGCTACCCCTTGCATTTTGGTGAAAATACATCCCTTGCTCAGGGTCAAACTTTGGTCCTGCAGGAGGTCCACTGATGTCTATATCCCGGTTAAGTTTACAGTCAATTTCTTTTTGAAACGCTAGTGCAATCCAAGTCCAACATTTTGTAGTCTTTTTTTCATGGTGTTGACCACCAGTCGGTTGCTCTCTGAAGTGCAACTGAATATTTACTCTTGCCCACGGACATACAAGTATTAATTGTACACCCAGTACACCAACGGAGTATTGTTGTAGAGCATAACGTTGAGTGCCAGTTGCAATTATTGCAATGAAATGTCGAACGTTGTCCCTCAGTGAACAAACCTTGAATCACTGCCACGTTATTTCCACGTGTGTGAACGTTTATGGAGCATAACATTTTGAAAACCAAGGAATATGCCTATGGGACTTGGGCATTGCCGGTGCATTCCAGAGAGTTGTCTTGGCCGCCATTAGCAGGAGGTCAAAAGTGGATGACATTTTCCCTCAGTAAATAGTACATTTTTTTTCCCACTGTGAGGCGGTGCACCAATAGTGCACTTCTTCTGTAGTGCCATAAATCCTTGCACATACCATGCGGCAGATTAATCTTCCTCAAGGGTCTAGAATTTACGAATACAATTACTCGTTTGCATTCATGCTGTGACCCCAGCTCAGGAGCTTGGCAGGAACTCGTGAAGACATAGCACAAAAAAAGCACTCATGCATTTTGCAGGAGAGAAAAGCAACGTATAGAACTACCTTGAAACCGAAAGGATTGCTGCAGGCCTTCTATAGCCATTACTTCTTGGAAATCAAAGATCACTACATGGTTGCCTCATTGCAATGCAGCGCTCAGACGTGCTTGTGGTCTAGTGTGTGTGCTCCTGTGAGAGATCGATGTGGCATGTAGCAGAGTGCCATGGAAATTAAGAAGTGTCAAATGCCCATTGTAGTGGCACATGCCATACCCCTGTAAACTGTTAGCCTGGGCTAAAGGCCTAGCAAGATCGTTATTTGGTCCTCCCTTGTTTCCCCTCCTTGTCTTGTCGCGCCTAGAAACCTTTGTGTACAGGCGCGTTATAAATGCCACATCACATATTATTTGTGAAGGCACTAACGTACTACTCATGAGTCAAAAGGAACCCATGACATGCCCCTGTACACTGTTAACATGGGCACATTTCTGGAGGCACTGAAGTACCACTCATGAATGCAAAGTGTAAACATCTTTTGAATATTCCAGGCTGAAGCGACAGCATGGCCTGTGCGGGCTTATTTCCCAGAGAAGATAATATCTGGAACATGAACATGCGAATTATTAGCAGCCCCAAGATTGCTTCCATCAGCGCACGACTGTGCTATGCTTAGGAGTTTGACAGTACACACTATTTTTTGGTAAGTAGGGAAGTTTGCTCTGTTGGCCAGTGTGCCTGCTGCAGAAATTGGTGTGCAGTCAGCGGGTCACAGATTAATATTGCGCTGCTTTGACTCAGTCTCGTCAGCATGATGTTGACTCGGACATCATCACTGAATAAAATATTACCAAGCAATACAGAGAAAACGAATAAGGAATGCTATCATTATACGCATATTAAAAATTACAGCTATACCTATAGCGGTTATCTTGACATGTTTAATGTGTGGCTGTTAAAGCATCCGTTTATAAATTGCAATGAAAAGGTTACAAGGCACTTTGTTATCGTTTTTCAGAGAGGCTCTGGAGATCTCGGGTGTCTCTGAAATGTTCCCTCTCATCTTTCACCAGAAGCTCTACAATCTTAGGCTATCTGACACGATTCAAATGTATCATCATTATTACCTTTAGTTTAATTGAGCTGCTAATGGCTGCTGCATGGATTATTCACGACGGTCTAATAAAGTATATCTCCTTAGCACATGGAGGCGCCGGCGAAACATGCTGGCGTGTTGCGATCATACACAGTAGGCTGCTCTGCTGTGGCTACATGCAGGATGAGAGTAAAATCTTGGAATTCTGCAATTCATCTGTGCTATTTATTGAAGAAGCAAGTCTCCAAGACAGAGAGCACAGGCAGTCCTAGGTTAAGGAGCCTTTGCATAAGAGCATTGTTGGATTGCGTGACGCACACTAGGTGCGTCCTCCAATCCCGTTCCTATGTTCTTCCATATATGTTTTCGTCCCTGGTTTAGGTTTCAACTCCCCTGCAACATCTGATCCCTAATTCACAGCCTCTCACCCATTGCGAAGGACACCCATCATCCGCTCTGTTTAATCAACGTTACGCACATTTTGTAAGCATTGTTGGGTAAAAGCAGGGCTCAAGTCATGGGTGCACGCGAGTGGATGGAGTCCACAGACTTTTTTCAGACTGTGGACTCAGTCCCCCCAGCAAAAATGCAAAACGTTGAGTTTCTTTGAGTTTATGAATTAATACTAACCTTGGTGCTTGAACCACAGTCTTTGGGTGCACAGGGCAGGACTTCACCACTGCACTCTATGATCTGTTAAAAGATAACAAACAACTAAAGGTGATATGTCCCATTTCGGTACTACATGTTCCAGGGAAAACATTGGTATTGGATCTTGGAGTTTAAAACATGCACACCTGTTAACGTTTTCAAATACACTATTAGAAGAAAATATCCTCTCTTAGTTTTGTGTGTGCATTGATTTTATCAAAGGCAAATCCCTTTTGCCGTATGCACATTGGGTGGTTATGCAGAGCCAATTCAATGAATTGTGCATTTTTCACCTTGATATGCTCATTTCTGGCAAAGTCACGTCAAATTGTGTTTGCGAATGAGTCCCCCCACTTCTTTCTTTTAGGACTTGACCTGACCACTGGGTAAAAGTGCATTGTTTCTCCCTGTAATTGTCATTAAAAAAGAAAATTTGAACGGTGAATGGTAAGAGCGGCAACTCATACCAGAGAATGGGACGGGAGGATAACAATGCATTTTGACCTAAAATGTGCATTAATGCTCATTTCTATGTAGACTCTGTTGTGGTAAAAGGAGGGATGCAGACTCAGAAACTGTCCACAGATAAGTGTTCGAGACATAGCTAGTCTACCAGTTTCATTTATTCTTATAAATAGCAGGCTGTACAGAGTCTCCGAATGATCCATGCTTTGTCCATCACTGAGGGACTTCGTCCTGCCCTTTGCACCAGTGCTTAGTTATGAGTATAGTCATAACAGTAAAAACAAATTACACTAAATAGTTCCTATTTTTAAAATAAAATCTAATTATGAGCTGGGATTGCATGGGACAATTACACCTTAGATTGCATGGCAAGTACTGCATTTCGTAAATCCTGGGTATTTTCCCTGTGCAGTATATTCTGGGTCCTGTGGGGTATTTTGTGTAGATTTGCGGTCAGGCAGTATTTTCTTACTGCCAAAATAAGAGTGGTAATTTGGTGATAACTTATCCTTGCATTTAGATTGGGTTTGGCCTTACCTCCTTCCAGTGACCATGTCTTGTTACACTATATTGGATAATTTAGTAATATACACTATTGACGGTATATTCTGGCGGTAAATTAGTAGTGAGCATCATCTTCCTCCCCTATTCATAGCCCCATCATACACAAAACCTTCCATATTCTTATAATATGCTTGTGATCTATAGAGAGCCTTGGACCTACATTGAGACACCACACTTTCACATAGAGCGTCACCTATGACTTGTGGTGTTATCACTGATTTATCTACACCAGTGTCCATAGGCCTCATTACTGATTCATTACTGGTTCATGGACCCCTAGTAATCTATATATTGTATTAGATTTCACCCAGACAGCATGCACAGGGGAACACTCACATCCAGCTATTTTTCACTGCTATGTCTCATTTTAGGACAGCTTATTCTGTCTGTTATTTCATCTACATGGGAAAAATGACAAATGCACTACCTAAAAAAGAAATCTTCCCCGTGTCATAAATGCTATTCCAAATGCACCAAGAAAAGAGAAAAACAAAAACTCTCTACACATTCTGCTTCTACTCTCTTCATGACCTTTTAGATTGCTACTGTTCATTCACACGAAAGTACACAGCAATCTCCTCACCTAACTTTGGCTTCTTACCAAAGATTTGTGGTTTTCTCCCCAGACGATCTCCTTCAGAAGAGTGGGCCCAGTCGACAGGGGTTGCCGCCGTAATTTCAATGTCTGATATGCATGACGAAAATTCCAAGCCAGTGCCAAGACACCAAGATCATCCGTCTCTCGAGCCCAGCAAAAGCGAACTGCCTGTCCTTCTGTCAGACTTTCCCCAGCAAAACCCTGCACCGTCCCATTCTGCCTACGTGGCACAACTGCAGAGCACTCCCTTCCAATCATATTAGCAGAAAATATATTCTGTTAACACCCTCATGTCCCAAACAATGGTAACTTCAGATTATAATAACTGTATCTTTTTTGATTTCCTGCTGCTTTCCTGCTTTCTGCATTCAACACAGCAAGAGAAAAGAAGAGAGAAAAATCCAGTGTACGTTTAAAAACGAATTTCAAAATATGTATTTTCACCTCACTTTATACATGGGACTACATTATAATGTTAATGAGTTAGCATTAGTGATTAGTACTTGTTAATTAAATCAGCCAGTTATATAAATAATGTTCAATTATGTAGTCTTCTATACATGAGGTGAACCAGAGAAAGCGAAAAAAAAGATGCAATTTTACTCTCTGTAGAAATAAAAAAGATTATGCACTTGAACTCTCTGTAGTTAAATATTGTCCTTCTGGTGCATTATGAATTCCATACCTTGCATGCCACCAGCCACATATTCACCTGTTATACTGGCAACATAGGACTGGCTGTATGTGTATGCCACATTATTGCTGGTAACAAGATGCCATCACATTCAGTGAGTTGCTATAAACTTCAAGGCACTATATTTTATACTACAGTCTGCATGCCGTGAAAATACTATGGGACTGATTCATAGAAATGTGCACATTGATCCTACAAAGTCCCTGTGCCCTGAACTGCTTTGCATGTATGTGTGCACATAAGATTTTGTGTGGGCTACGTGTATTTAAGCAATGTTTCCAGCAAAGTAACCCTATGTACAAGTTGTGGCTGGAATGCCCACTACACACCTCAAAGCAAAGCGATTCAGCCACAAACACCTACCTTTGCAGGCTCTTTGGCCAAGGACACATGTACCCCAGTAATCCTGCTTAGGATCCCCCATAAGCAAGCCAGCACCCATGTGACACTACATCGGTTCCCCTGTAATTGTAAACAGCACCCCAACAACATGTGTACAATTTTCCGTAACTCATGCAATTACCCCAGTAAATATGCGTGCAAACCCTTAACTCCAATCGGTACCCCAACTACGTGCACACACCCTTAAATTGCAAATCAGACCTTACCTTTGCACAATGATTGTTATGCAATCATGACTTTACTTACGCATGCCTTCAGGTGGCAGTGAGATTGCAAGCTTTGTCTGCTGATTTCCCCGACATGACGTTGCATGATAAAATACATGAATACGATTGGTTGTGCGCAGTTTTGGGCTTTCGATGTCCTCACAGGCGATGTCCCTCGACATGCTCATATTTTCCCTTGTTCTTCCTGATTCTCATTTTTGTGCCCCCTACTTAGGACTCTGCATAGGCCCAACCCGCACTCTGCAAGGAGTCTCGCGCAAGGCCCTCAACCACTTGCAGAGACATGCAGAGACTACGCAAAATCCATGTAAAGTCCAGAAAAGTCCTGTTAGGGAGAATTCTCCAGAATGGCTAATTCCCCTTACCTACTGAGTCCCCCAGCAGCTGTGCTGGATTTCTAGAATTTTGTTTTCACCTGGTAAGAGTGTGAACCTTTTTTCCCACTCTTACATGTGTTTTGCTGTGTGTGTTTAACATTTTTGTGTTCATAGACTGTGGAGCTTCACCTACTCCGTAGGCATCAACTTTTTACTGTGTGTTACGCAGCAGCTTTACTGCAATGACACAGGGTTGTCTTTTTCAGACTTCCCACTTTAAACTTAATTTTCTGGGACTGACTACGGTCTCCCAGAACATGTAAAGTTGCCATTGACTTTATTACTCTTTTTAAATTCACAGACCCAGTACAAACTATTTTACATAGAGTTCTGGAAAGGGTTAATAGTTATCCCTTTTTGTCTGTCACGCATGGAACATTATTTCATTCCCCTTTCTTTAAGATTTGGCTGGTGGCAGTGGTATCTACCCTATTTTTCCTACTGCGGTCTATTTATATAGCCTTGGTACTGTTTTAGGCTAAGTTAGTAGCCTCAAACTTAAATCTGCTGGACCCCATTTACTTTTATTCGGTTCTGGCTGGGTTTATTCGTCATTTTGTTTTGTAAAGGTCTTTCTCGTGTTTTACTCTGTGTGCCAAGTTATCTGGAGGCCCTGTGCAAATACTTCCCCAGTTACCAGCTCTCATCGAGCGCAATGACATGACTGTCAAGATACCTGTTAGTGTGCTGAGGGAAGAGCCTGGGTGAGTCCTGTTGGATAATGACCTGCAAGACCTCCAAGAAAAAGATAGATAGCACCCCTGTGCTACCAACTAAGACATCCCCACAGTTGTCCAAAGTCACACCTGTGACTCCTCCACCTGCTGAGGCTGAGTGTGAGGTACAACCCTGCGTGGTTGATCCAGTTTCTGAAGAGTCAGATCTGGAAGGAAACATTGTTTCAGTTGAAGATCTGGACCCTTTTGACCATCCTGAGCTGAAGTCTTTACTGGCAGAAGGTGGACCCAACAGGGCAGACTTCAGCAAAGGACAAAGAGAGTGTCCTACTCTTGAAGGTCTTCGCCTACAGTCAGCTTCTCAGCTCGATGGACAAGAGCCTGGGAAGCATAGGTTGCACTGAGAAGATGGCCTCTTCCACAGTGAACCAACTGAGTCTATCCCTGGGGACTGCAAACAACTTGCAGTGCCCCTAGCAAACAGACTCCAGTTGCTACAGTTGGCCCATGTGATACCTTTGGCTGGTCATTTGAGTTTCAAAAAGACCAAGGAAATGCTCTCCCTATACTTCTACTGGCCTAAAATGGGTTTGGAAGTTGACAAATTCTGTAGGAGCTGTCACACTTGCCACAACTCTGCCAAGAGTGGAGCCAAGAATGTGGCACCCTTGGTGCCTCTCCCAGTGGTGGGAGTTCCTTTTGAGAGGGTGGACATCAACATTGTTGGTCCTCTTAACCCTCCCACATCTTCAGGGAACATGTTTATCCTGGCTGTAGTAGACCATGTTACTAGGTACCCTGAAGAAATACCTATGAGGACTGTTATGGCTCAGACTGTGGCTAAGGCTCTACTTGGTATTTTTTACCAGACTGGGGTTTCATAAGGAAGTGATATCTGACAGGGGATCCAATTTTATGTCCCACTACATGCAAGCCATGTGAAAAAGCTGTGTTGTCACTTACAAGTTATCTACATCTACCATCCACAGACAAATGGACTGGCAGAGAGGTTTAATCATGCTATGAAGAGCATGATAGTTGTTTTAGAGGAACCCCTTAAAAGAAAGTGGGACCTTCTACTGCCATGCCTTCTCTTTGCTTATAGAGAAGTCCCTCAGGAGGGAGCTGGTTGCAGTCTCTGTGAACTTCTCTATGGCCATCCAGTCAGAGGTCCATTGGCTCTGGTTAAGGAGGGGTTGGAGAGTGCTCCTTCCCCCAAGGCAGTTAGAGTGACTGACTATGTGATAGGTCTCCGGAGGAGAATGTCACACATGATGGCAGAAGCTAGTGATAACTTGAAAGCAGGTCAGGCTCTGGTCAAACATTAGCATGACCAGAAGGCCAGCATGGTTGAGTTTACTCACGACCAGCTTGTACTAGTTATGTTGCCAACAAGGCAGAGGGCCTTGCAGGACAAATGGATAGGACCCTTCATGGTTGTGGGCAAACTGGACTATTTGGTGGACTTAGGGAGAAATAAGGAGGCTCGCAGAGTCTTTCACACCAACCGTTTGAAGGCATATGTCTCGAGACCAGAAATGGAAGCTTTGCTTCTAGCTTCAGCTCAAGAGGAGGAGGAGAGTGAACCTCTACCTGACCTACTCAGAGGGCAACTTATGGATGAGAACATAGAAGGAGTCAATCTCTCTTCTAATCTGACATCTGAAAAACAGGAGGAATGCAAGGTTCTGTTAAATCAGTTTTCCTCCCTGTTTTCACTTTCACCAGGCTTGACCCCTTGGGGCCAGCATGATAGTCTCACTGGTGACTGTTTACCTATGAAAAGCAGAGGTTACATAATGGTAGAACATGTGAGATCCCACATCAAAGGAGAAGTCAACAAGATGCTTGATCTTGGGGTTATGGTCTAGTCCAGTTGTTCTAGTACCAAAGGAAGGATCCACAGAGTTGAGATTCTGTGTGGACTATATAGCTCTAAATGCAGTCACTAAGACTGATGCCCATCCTTTGCCAAGGACAGATAAACTGGTGGATAAACTTTTTGCAGCCAAGTATCTCAGTACATTTCATCTGACGTCAGGCTATTGGCAAATAGCCCTGACAGACCATGACAAGGAGGAAACTGCATTATCAACCCCAGCAGGCCTCTACCACTTTAATGTCATGCCTTTTGGATTAAAGAATGCACCTGCTACATTCCAAAGGATGGTCAATCAAGTTCGGAATGGGATGGAGGACTTCTGCATGGCATACTTGGATGACATTGCAGTGTTCACCCCTACTTGGAAAGAACATGTTGATCACTTAGGATATGTTTTGCAGGCTCCTGAGCAGGGCCATCTGACCATAAAGGCAAGCAAATGTCAAATTGGTCAGAGCAAAGTGGTCTACCTTGGTCATGAGGTAGGAGGAGGTGAGATAAGGCCATTGACTAGCAAAGTACAAGCTGTACAAAACTGGGCCATCCCTACTACTCAAAGCCAAGTGAGAGCCTTCCTAGGTCTCACTGGCTACTACAGGAATTTCATTGAGAACTATGGGTCCATAGCTTCCGCTTTGAATGTAATCTCCTCTCCGAAATTCCCTAAAAGGTTTAGATGGAATGAGGAGTGCACTCAAGCCTTTGAAAACCTGAAGAAAACCCTTTGTCAAGCTCCAGTCCTAAGAGCTCCTGATTACAAACAACCCTTTCATTGTGCAGACAGATGCATCCAATACAGGTATAGGTGCAGTCCTTAGTCAACTGGATGGGAAAGGTAGGGAACACCCCATTTGCTACATCAGTAGGAAACTGAAGGAACCAGAAACCAGGTGGGAAACCATAGAGCATGAGTGTTTTGCCATTGTGTGGTCTCTGAAGAAGTTTAGACCATACTTGTATGGATCTACCTTTGTGATTCAGACAGACCACCAACCCTTGAGATGGTTAATGGAAATGAAAAGGGGGAACCCAAAACTTCTAAGATGGTCAATCTGCCTGCAAGGATTTGATTTCACCATTGAGCATAGGTCAGGATGTCACCATCAAAATGCTGATGGTCTCTCGAGGATATTTATAACCAACTAGAGTGAAGAGATTCCTCCAGGAGTGGATTAAACCCTTCTGTCCATTAGTCTGGGGGGGGGGGACGGGTGTTAGGGAAAATTCTACAGAATGGCTAATTTCCCTTACCCACTGAGTCCCTCTGCAGCTTTTCTGGATTTCTAGGATTATTTATTTTCACCTGTTAAAAGTGTGAGCCTTTTTTCCCACTTTTACATATGTTTTGCTGTGTGTGTTTAACATGTTTCTGTTCATAAACTGTGGAGCTTCACCTACTCTATAGGCATAATCTTTTTACTGTGTGTTACACAGCACATTTAGTGGAGTGACACAGGGTTGTCTTTTTCAGACTTCCCACTTTAAACTCAATTTTCTGGGACTGACTACTGTTTCCCAGAACATGTAAAGTTGCCATTGACTTTATTAGTCTTTTTAAATTAACAGACCCAGTACAAACTATCTTACATAGAGTTCTGAAAAGGGTTAATAGTTATCTCTTTCTGTCTGTCTCTCATGGAACATTATTTTGTTCCCCTTTCTTTGACCCCTTCAGTGACCAGGACAAGCTAGCTCATCCTTGCAAAGCAGGGATCGCTCAAAACGTAATGCACGCCGATGTGAAACTGAAAGTAAATTCACGGCGGCAGCCATTATCGGCTGCCGCAGTGAAGAGAGAAGGTGAGTGCCCTTCTCTCTCTTCCTCGATCTCTTGCTGTATTTCAAGCCGGAGATTGAGGCAGGTATCATTGGAAAGGGGAGATTCTCCCCTTTCCAATGATACCTTGTGTGACAGCATTGCTGCTCAGAGATTGGGTGCAGAGCGCTCGATCCGTAAGCAGCAATGGCCACTAGACATCAGGGATGTGTTACAGAGGTGGGGGAGGGGGGCAGCTTACTAGGGGATACATGTATGGAAACCCCTGGGGATGGATGGGTGACCATCCGCCCCAGGGGTGGGGGGGCCCCCCAAAAAAAAAGCTGCACAAAAAAAAGGTATGGGAAGGGGGGAAAAGGGGTAGGTCTGCTAGACACTAGGGATTATTTTTGTGGAGGTGTCATTGGAAAGGGGAGATTCTTCCCTTTCCAACGACACCCTGTTTGTAAGCATTGCTGCTTCCAGGTCGGGCACAGGCCGCCCAATCCGGGGGTAGCAATGCCCACTAGACACCAGGGATATGTTTACAGTGCGAGGGGAGGGGAACTGCTTACTAGGTGAGTGCCCCCTCCCCCTGGAGACCCCTGGGGGTGGATGGGTGACCATCTGCCCCCAGGGGTGATGAACAAAATATGCAATAAAATGAAGCATGGGGAGGGGGAGGGGAGGAGGGGACCCCTAGACACCAGGGATGTTTTTGCGGAGGTGTCATTGGAAAGGGGAGATTATCCCCTTTCCAACAAGACCCTTTTTGTAAGCATTGTTGCTCCTGAATCAGGTGCAGGGTTCTTGATCCGGGGGCAGCAATGCTACTAGACAACAGGGATGGCTTTTGAAGGTGAGGGGCAGGGGGGCTGCTTACTAGGTAAGCTGTCCCCTCCCCAACCGAGGCCCCAAAGCATGGGGCCACATGTATGGAGATCCCTGGGTGCGGATGGGTGACCATCTGCCCCCAGAGGTGGGGGGAAAAAATAAAATAAACTATTATCATGGCTGGTGTTGGGGCGAGTGCCCCCCACTGGACCACCAAGGATTTTTGTTTATGGAAAGCGGGTGTCCCCCTCACCCAAAATAGACTTGGGGTCATGTCATGCAGCCCTCCCTGAGGGCAGTTATCTGCTCTTAGGAAGGGGCATGTAATCCCAGGGAGGGCTGCATGAGAACCCCCCCTCTTATCTGCTCCCAGGGAGGGCTAAATGAGATGCCCGCTCCTGCATTTGGTGTGTGGGGAGGGGGTCAACCCCCAGTACAATACAAAATTACCTGGCAGTGTAGAGTGCCCCTCAGCCCCGCTAAAGGGCAGCCTGCCATTATGAATCATTTTCTTTGTTTACTAAACTTGCCTTGGCGCATATTGGTGTGCCAATCTGGCCCCGGGGTGCCCAAACCTTACTGCCCCACCCACTGGGGGGTGTGTCCTACAATTTTTGGGTGCCTTCTCCCCCCCACCCCAAATGGAGGGGGATGTACCTCACGCAGCCATTTGTAGGTGGCCCGGGGAGGCCTGCATGAGGTGCCCCCGCCACCCATTTGGGGTTATGGGGCAGAGGGCACCCAAAAATTGTGGGACAGGCCTTCCAGTGGGTGGGGCAGTAAGGTTTGGGCACCCTGGGGCCAGATTGGCACACCAATTTGCCCCTCTGTGCCAAGGGGAGTTGGGTTACCGAAGGAAAAAAGTGAAAATGGTGGAACGCATTTTAGGGGGTCTGTGGGGCACCCCAAGGGGAAGGGGAATTTTCTAATAGGATGGGGTGTTGAAGCCCTCCCCTCCACCTGCAATGGAGTGGGTGCCATGTCATGTAGCCCTCCCTTAGCCCAGATATCTGCTCCTAGGAAGGGATGCCTGAGCCCAGGGAGGAATGCAGGACAGCTCCCCCTTATCTGCCCCCATGGAGGGCTACATGAGATGTGCCAACCCTCCAATTATGGTGGGGGTAGAGAGGTGCACCCCCCTTCACATTAGAACATTCCCCAATGGTGTAGGGTGCCCCTCAGCCCCCTCCCTAAAGTGCAACCGGCCATTTTCATTTGTTTTCTTTGTTTACCAAACTTGCCTTGGGACAGAGAGGCAAATTGGTGTGCCAATCTGGCCCCAGGATGCTCAAAACTTACTGCCCCTACCACTGGGGGGCCTGTCCCACAATTATTGGGGGCCCTCTCCCACAACCCCAAATAAAGGGGGGAGGTGTACCTCATGCAGCCATTTGTAGGAGGCGCATGGAGGCCTCCATGAGGTACCCCCACCACCCATTGGCTTACCTTTGTCTGACCCAGCATCAGTTTTCTTCCTTGCAGAGTCGATAGTTGCAAATGTTTTTTTCATTATGGCCACCTCTGATACCTATTCCTTTAGTGAGGAAAAATTGGCCGAGGCAATCCGTGTACCTTCTTTCTTTGACTCGCTTACCCAGAAAGCTGGGCGTTCCCACAGGTGTCCCGATGAAAACGGTACCTCACATGTGTGGGTGCACCTACCGCGGTGTAAAAGGAAAAAGGCTACACCACTTGTAACCACCAAAGGGTTTGGGGAGACAACCTACAGATTTGGGCCTAGGGTGTCCAAGCCACCAAGGAAAACGAGGAACCCAATGCCTTTCTGAAAAGACGACACCCATGGGAATTCACAGATGTCTGACTTGCGTGAAGCGGCCCAGAATGTATTACCCACAATCCCCAACACAGTGTTATATTTGGTGGGGGGAAAAAACACAATTTTCACTTTGTCGGGGATTCTGGTAAATAGAATTCTGGGTAATAGGTTCTGGCCCACTTCACGCAAGTCAGACCTCTCTGCATTCCCCTGGGTGTCCTCTTTTCAGAAATGCATGGTGTTCTGAGTTTTCCCTGGTGGCTTGGACACCCTAGGCCCAAATCTGTATGGTGTGCACGTTAGTCAAAATCCTCCAATCCTGCTGTGCGAAAAGAGTTGGGGTTATAAGTGTTTTAGACTTTCCTCTTGGCGCCCAGGTAGGTGCAACCACACATGTGAGGTACCGTTTTTATTAAGGCACCTATGGGAACGAGGAACAGTAGGCCATGTGTTGTTGGCGGCATGTTTGGGTGGGTGAGCTGAGTGAAATGTGCAGAAAATGTGTTTTTTTGCCAAATTTCAGACTTTGCCGGGGTTTCTGGGTAATAAATTCTGGGCCGATTTGTGCAAGTCAGATCTCTGTGGATTGCCACGGATGTCCTATTTTCGGAAATGCATTTGTTTCCTTGTTTTCCCAGGTGGCTTGGACACCCTATGCCCAAATCTGTAGAGTGTGTGCATGAGCAGAATTCCAGAAATTATGCTGTGCCGAAAGACTTGGGGTTACCCATGTTTTAGGCCTTCCCCTTGGTGCCCAGGTAGGTGCAGCCACACAAGAGGTACAGTTTTCATCGGGACACCTGTGGGAACACGGGACGTTAGGCCTTGTGTTGGTGGTGGCGTGTTTCGGTGGGTGAGCCGAGTGAAATGTGCGGAAAATTGTTTTTTTTGCCACATTTCGGAATTTGCCAGGGTTTCTGGGTAATAAATTGTGGGCCGATTTCCGCAAGTCAGACCTTTGCGGATTCCCCCGGGTGTCTTTTTTTCAGAAATGCATGGGGGCCCCTGTTTTCCTTGGTGGCTTGGACACCCGAGTCCCATATCTGTATTGTGTGCTTGTCTGTAAAAATCATGAAATTCAGAGGTCCGAAAAGAGTTGGGGTTACAGGTGTGTTCGGCTTTCCCCTTGGCGTCCAGGTAGGTGCAACCACACATGTGAGGTACCGTTTTCATTGGGACACATGTGGAAACTCGGGAAGGTATGACATTTGTTGTATTTTTGTGGTTTTCATAACGTTTTGACCCATTTGCTGGTGCCCTTTGTCACACAACCCTTTAATTTCCCAAATATGCCCTACAATTAGTCACAGCTTTAGGCACCATACACTTTTGTAACCTGCACAAGTCACCTACCTTTGAAAAGGTCTGCATGTGCTCTTTCAAAGAATGTATGCTTGCTGTTCCTCACCACATTGGTTTTCCTGAATTACACATGCTAACTATGTCTGTTCAGGTCATAAGCATAAACCTCCTGTGTACCATGGCTCAGTGTTTGGCTTGTGGTATTGATTGTTTTGTGAAACACTACAAAAAATGTGTGCTTTCCTAACTGCAAGAGTCGGGGGAATGTAGTGGAGCATTGTTTTTCTCAAAATTCATAGAAGCCATTGCCGTACCAAGCCAACCATATCCATCACATACCTTTTTTTCGGTCATTTTCCCGCTTTTTCCCCAATCTATTGCATTTTCCCCTACCTAGTTGTTGCCTGCCCTGCGCAAATCACCCCTTCCTAAACTTGGAATTTTGTCTATGTTTCAGAAATCTATGCCTTTCTGTCCTCCAATTCGGCTTTCCTACCCTTTTCTTCCATTCTGTCCATGCATGTCCAATTGGCAAAAATGGGCAAAATCGCCTACCGCTCACAAAATGGTTGATAACCACATCAAAATATGTTTTTTTTGTTTCCACTCAACCTGTTCTTGAAAGTTAGGAAATTGGGGAATTCAGCACAGCAAACCATTTGTTTCTAGCTTTTACAAGGAAAAAAACACAGGCTTCTTTGTACATCATTTTATTGGCATTTTTTGAAAAAACACAAAATGTTTGCACTTTTTTGTTGTTTCTCTCATCCCCTACAGCAACCTTGCATTCTTAGTTTACGACTGCCTATATGTGGGAAAAAAGGGGGCAAATTTGTCTGAGATATCTTATGTAACAAAAATGTTACAAGGCATTGAATGGCCACATACCAAAATCACCAAAAAAGGCCTTGGCCCTGGGGGGAAATGCCCATGGCACTTAAGGGGTTAAGATTTGGCTGGTGGCAGTGGTATCTACCCTATTTGTCTACTGCGGTCTATTTAAATAGCCTTGGTACTGTTTTAGGCTAAGTTAGTAGCCTCAAACTTAAATCCGCTTGACCCCATTTACTTTCATTTGGTTCCGGTTGGGTTTATTCACCATTTCTTTTTGTAAAGGTCTTTCTCGTGTTTTACTCTGCGTGCCAAACCAGGTTTAGTTCCTTTGTTCGCTGTCCTTTGGGGGGCTTCTGCACAGAAGCCCTCCTTAGGCGCCTGAATGTCTGAGGGGTACAAAATGTGAGGGAGGGGTTTGAGACTCCCTGCACAGGGTCTCCTTGGAGACCCATGTCGCACTTTGTATGATCGGCTGAGGTGACTGTCCCGCCAGGACAGCCACCCTGCTGTGTGATTGACAGCCAGGCTGTGTGAATGGGGGAAAACTGCATAAAAAGCAGGTCTCTGGGACTGAGAAGGCAAAGTCGCCACTGGATCGAGAGAACGGAAGAGAAGCTGACAGAAGAGGACCTCTACCATGACTGAACCTCCCGGTGAAGCCCTGCTGCGGGTCCGAATCTCCAAACTTCGAGGATAGGGAAGATCTGCAAGGAATATTTTCCCCTTGAGCTGGTGGGACCAACCAGTTCCCCAAACTGCAAGCCAGGCCTCCCTCCTCTGGTCGAATTTGCTGTGAACAGCTACAGTGAACCGGATAGCCAGAAGTACCGGACCCTGCTTGGGTTTTAAGGAGTGCACCTTTTATTTGTTGCTTTGCTCTGCTGCTGGTTTCTTCCCTGGGCAGTGCAGGACCCTCCAGTCTTCCTACTTTGTCTCAGTCTGACAGTCGCTTCAAGAACCATGAGCCTGCAGGACCTGCCATGAACTACTGCCTCAGCTACAGCCTTCTTCTTCATTTAAATTATTGTTCTAACCCGGTTGTTCATTCCGTCCCACGGCGATGAAAATGTTTGAAATCTTTTGCCAATCCGAGGGCTTGTCCTTCTCTATTCTTTAAAGTAACTTTTCTTCTGAATAACTTCGTTTCAAACTCTTGGCAAAGACTTATCCGCAAACTACTCTGAATTGTGTGATCCTCTGCAAAGACTCTGGTCCATTGACTTTGGCTCAGGCCTCTGGATTTGATTTCCTCCCCGTAGTAGCCTTTTCTAGATTGCCCTGCTTACTTACTTGTTGGTGCTGCTTAATTTGTGTCTAACCTTGTCTTTCCCTCCCTTTTAAATTACTGGAGTGCCATTTTGCTCACACTTCATTTTGAGCTTAACTTGTCCAGAATCTATTGGGTGGTGTTTAGTATATTAAGAGTGTGATTTTTTTCTACTACTTTACTTTAGTGAATTGTTTTACAAATGTGTAAATACATGTATATTCTTTTACTCAGAAACCTTGAGTCAGTGTTTGTTTGAATTATAGTAATTGCTGTCCTTTGTGCAACTATTGATACTCCTCACTTTACTCCTGAGATAAGTCTGGCTGCTCAGCCATCGCTACCACTTTACTGTGTAGTACAGGCTTGTACCAAAGGTGAATTTGTACTGTCACTTGTAGTCCTAATTGTGTGTGGTGTTCCAAAAGGCTACTGCATATGATTCTGCCTAACACGTCCTGCAAAGATGGTTACATGAATCGTCATAGGGGGTTTTGCGTGCAGTGTCCAGATTTACCACACAATGTAATCCATGAATCAGGCCCTATATGATTCCAATTCATAATTAGTCAGTCCTATACAAATTGAGTGGGGCTTTTAGTTAACATATACTGCTTGTGCTAAGTCGCTTACCACACAAGGTGACAATCACGGTGGTATTTCAATTGCGCGTTACCATCAGCAATATTACATTATCGTTCTGAAAACGGATACTAGTAGGATTCTTCTTCTTAATAAACATTCCCAGGGTTAACATTTCCCCGTTGCGGTAAATAACATGTTGGCAGGCATAGCATACATTGATTTCAAATACATTGGTAGCTCCCTTGAGGCACTCGCCACTCGTGCATCCTTAAGTCTGCCCCATCACCGGCAGACTTAAGGACCCCCCCTTGACTTACACTGCAGGTAATAGCATCTAGCTTTCATGTTGACCCTGTTGAGCACAAGTTGATACCCAATAGTGGTAACTAATATCATTATTTGGGATTATTGTCTTTTGAAGTGCTTTGCCATTGGGAAGACATGTATCACTGGCTGTAATTTTACCACATTGGGAACGGTTTGCTTTGTTTATACACAACCCACCTGATGCGTGCTAGTCTTTTTTAATATCCATTTTCTGTTTAATCTTTAAACCTTGGGTTCAACATTCGCCACCTTCCTCATCATAAGTCATCTTCACCTGAGCAGGGAACACGTGCGCATCATTTTCTCGACATCTAGTCGTCGTCAGGCTCAATAGTCTGTTCCGTTGCTCTTCATTATGTTAATAATAGCATGACCTTTTTACACGTCCTACGCTTGGACTGGGAGCACGGTTTGCTCGCCTGGTAGAACATACCGCTGGTACTAAAGAGGCATATCATTAATTATTCCAAAGCTTCCTTAAAAGTGCACCGCATATATTCTCACTACATGTTGCCGCTCCAGAGCTTCGCCCATATGATAGGTTATGTATTACACTTCTATGCGCGGACCCAGGGACCGAACCTTTGGTGCTGCGTGTCGTCTTGCTTCTTAGGCGAGCACGTTGCCCCCGAGCTATCCTCCCAAGACGATATGTGCTTTCAACTAACGTGCGTTCAGACTACTACCAAACATTCTCTTCCTCCTCCATCCTTTCCATTTCCCCGCCCTCTTCCCCTTGTTCACGTGTTCTTTTCCAGCAGACAAAGTCTGGGTTCCCCAGGCGGGGATCAGTACGGCACTTGCTTGCAGGCACGTATATGCACTTTGAAGCTGCTACTGCGGTGATGCAGTGTAATACAAAAGCATATAAACGTAGCATGACTAGTGGTCATTCTAACACAGGCAGTAATCGCGTTTCACTTTTCTGTAACGTTAGTATACATCTAGCAGCAGGGGAGTTGCTAGGTCTGGAAAAGACTCGGGGCTAAGCTTATGTCGGAACTGTCGGGACTGGGGGCTAGCCAGTCTTTTGGCTGTAGCTCCTGAGATTCTATCCGGGGCTACAACCAAAAGATCAGGGGCTATAGCCCCCTTAGCCCCCCCTAGCAACGCCCCTGTCTAGCAGTAAAACAAAACAAACAAAAAAAAACACTTAGCAGCAGTATGGGTGCATGCTTTTCTGTAATAGAGGCGATACATGTGAAATAACACATTGTAACTGCATGTCCTGAGTTCATAACGATGTCCTTTCAAATAGGTGTTCCTGTTTTAGACGGCACCACTTCCCACCTGTGTCAGACTCCAATACACTGCATTACATGCATTCGAATATGCCCGTGTATCTGTATCCATTGATTTGAACTTAAATCTAAAATAGTTCAATGTTCACTTTTATTCTACTTTTCCCTAATAGGAAACTGCTTGTTATTGTCCGGTCACATCAATTCTGATCGCAGACCTATTTAATTAAATATTATGACCTGTTATCACTTTATTAGTATGTTTGTTGGTTTGGAACTGTATGTGTGGGTGGCTGTGTGTCGGTAGGGAGCTTAGTACCAAATGTCTTATTTCCAAACGCCAGACAAAATCAGTAAGGAAAAAGTGCCAAAATAAACCAGTCGCAGTTTACATGTTATATTAAATCACATGTGTTTTGGTAATGTTTACTGAACATGCCACAATTGAACTGAAGTGAATGTGTAAACTTAAAAAAAAAAATAACAAAAAAATAAAAAAAGTAGCACGACTATTATTATTTCTTCATGGCATTGTTAGTTTGTCTGAACTAAAACGACAGTCATTCCCCAAAACGGACTGGCAGACACCACAAAACGATTTTAAACGGGAAAGTCCGAGCTTCTCAATAACCTCATAGGCTGCTAAGAAAAGCAACAACCTTGAATTTCCTTCGTAAATAAATATTCTATTAGAATGTGCAAATGTTCCACTAGGGGGAGATGTAGGCTTACCAAGCAGCATCTGACGGCACCTAAAATTCAATCAACCCAAGCAATAAAAACCTTTAAGAAAACGTTGAAAGAAAGTACAAGATTGATAAATTATGCATCTTGTTGGTTGCCATTCCAACAAATCTTTGGACGCGGCTAGAAAGGGAGAATGCTTAGCACTCGGTTGTAAAATTGTCCTGGCAAATTAATTTGTGCTCAGCTACTGTCACTTATGCTGCAGACTGTTAGCGAATTAGAGCCTCGATGCAATCAGCCTGCCAATGCACCCATATTTCCTTGTATTCATTCACCAGCTGCTGGCTCATGCTACCGGTGGTCCGATTTCAAAACAAGAGACAAGAGCTCTTTGAAATTTAGAACTCACTTTTTTTTTAACAACGCAGCTGGATATGTGCCAATATGCAGATTTCATGGGTGTTAAGCGACAGGATACGCCGTCCTCTTTTTCTGCTAAGTGTTTTTGCTCCTCGTTAATCAGCTGCCTTTGATTTCGACTTAGTATGACTGACCTGCATGTGCCACGTGTATGACTGTTACTGCTCAGTGTTATGCTCTTTTTTCATGACTTGTCTGGCAGGTTTAATGCATAATGCCATCTCCTGCCCTTCACCCCATCTTCCTTTTAAATCCCCTCCCCACATACAGTGCTCTAGCTAAAACCTCAAAACAATGTGTTGACGCTGATGCTACGCAAATGGGGGCCTTACTTAGTGATATTATGTTCTAAAAAGTAGCCAGGACCATTTATTTATTTATTTATTGCATTTGTTGTACGCCCAAACCCTGAGGTATCATGACCTAGTTTACAATTCAGCAGCATTAAAAGTACATACATATACAAGACAGTAAAACAAGAAATTACATATCACCATGAACATTAAAGATACAGGGGTGTTGATTCGGACCACAGGGTCATTTAACAACCCCCCCCATGTCAGAAAGCAAGGTGTATAAACAGGCTTTGCACATGAATGCCTGTCTTAACACCTTTCTTTACTGATATGGCAGCAGTTCTTGTTTTGAAGCAGAGTGGGGGTACTGACTGAACTAACCTTGAACATCATGCATCAATGCTGTGCTTTAAAACAGCAGGTGGTTTAATGCCAGCATGGCATTTTCCTGTTGGTGTTAAATCAGTTAATTCCTATGGAATCCCCCTGTTTTTATCAGCCTTGTTTTAAAATAGGTGAGTGAGGAATTGCCATTTTGTTTTGTATTATTTAATACACTTATGTGCGTAATTCCATCTCAGAAATGGTGGCCCACTAATCAGACTCCCCCTTTCTTAAGGACCATACCAAAAGCAAAACATGCAGCTGTGTCCTGCTGCTTCAGTCTGCAGCTCTGGCTCTGCAATGGTACAGAGCAGGTTCAGATGTCACAGGTACCCTGTTTGACAGCTGCTGTGACAGCCAAGTCACTTCTGTGCAGAGGTTACATTTACATATGCACCTCTTCCCCAAACCACATAATTATAATATGATAGGTTATTTATAACAGGCTTAATACCCAGAGGTTTCTAAGCGCAGACCGAGGGATCGAACCTGTGTTGCTCCGTGTCATCTTGCTTCCAAGGCGAGCACCTTGCCCCTGTGGTATCCTGCCGAGAGGTCATGTGTCAGCATTGTGAGCCCAGGCCAGCTGTGGACAGGCTGTGTGTTAACCTCACACTGACTGTCTCTGCTGCATATAAAAGGACTTCAGCTATGGGGGCTGCCTCACCATGATCCTTTGCGAGGTTGGGTAACACCTTCAACCAGACAAACAGCTCCTCCGCTGGAGTTGGCCTGGGAAACAGGAATTAAAGGGCACACCGTACACTAAAGGACTAGCCACACACTGTTGCATAGCAAAGGACCTTTGATGCTTTGGGTCTGAGCAGTGGGCAGAATTACTGTAGCAAGAAGGAGCTCCACATAGTTTGGGGAAATTATTCACCATCTTATTTCACTTTGTACCTCTCCTTGCTGTCTTCTTCACTTCTTTTAGCAAAAGGCACACTGGGTATGAGGTCAGAATGCAAAGGCCACATGTCTCAAGGACAGGAATTGGACCCCTTAAAGAAGGGTTGTTTTTGTCCAATCTCTTAACTGTGCCTGTTTCACATTAGGATTGGGATAACACTTTTTTGTGGAAGTGTGAGGGCTGAGTAAGTAGTTTAACCACTACTCATCCCTGGTACACTAAATGTAGGCTTAAAAGTGAGTCATAATGATTGTATACCTCTATTTACCACTCCAACCCATTTCCATACTGGCAGAAGTTAGAGGAGGGGTGTGGAGCAGAGATAAGATCTACGCTGTGCTGACCTCCTCCGTCTTGTGCAAGCACTTCATCTTTATGCCTGCAAGAGATTTTAATGCAAGCATAGAAGAAATTGATTTGTACGCAATCCACCTTGGTTTTGCAGCTGCTCAAACCCAGGCAGATCATATAGGAACTCATTAGTCAGACACCACCCTTAGGATTTTTCTTTCGGTATTTTGTGCCAGAAAGGAAAATAATGTGGCACAAATATGTTCCCTTTGCAAAAACTATGCCTCATTTAAATAATTGAAGATTGCTGCTAAATTTACATAATTTCATCTGTGTTGTCCTTGTTGTGCATTTGAATGGAAAACAACCTCTCATAAAAGGAACTCCTTCATATACATGATGTAATTGTTGGGATGCAAGTAAAGTCAATTCCGTTTTCTCTTGTGTTTGCTGGGGGAAAGTGGGACTGAAATTCTGTTTGATTTGTGCTATTTCTGAATAGCTGCTCTCTCCTCCTATCACTTTACATTGCCTATTGGAGGGTTGAGGGGTGTTGCAGGGGGAACTGCTAACCACAGTGCTATCTGATCTGAACCAACACAAAAGTATTATTTTCTGTTCTGCGATTGTTTTGCTCATTACTTACTCCTCGTGTATTAAAGATAATATTCAGTATTCTGTCACCCCACTGGTGATTGTTGTTTATCTGTTAAAACATATTGTGATTACATTTTAAATACATAAATAAATATTTACCTTTGCAAACGCGCCTGATTCCTGGGTCAGTATGACCGGGGGGGGGTTCCAGCAGAAGGGTGTGATATGAGTGGTATATCGTTCAGAATATTGAACTTTTAGGCAAAAATAAATAAGGATTTCAGTTGTGCACTACATGCTGGGCTTTGACTTGGGTGTGTGCCGGATTGAAATCACTTACACAGTCCATTTGTGAAAAAGGTTCAGGCTGTGAAAAATATATTAGTAGACCTTTAGTGTTAGCATTTTATTGATTAAAAAATTGAGGGTTAGGGAGGCACTACTGAGTTGAGTATTTCGTCCTAGGGTGTAATAATTATTGTTAAGTGTATATTGAAAATGTGAAAATATTTCAGGTGCAAATGGGCCGAGCAGTCTTATGGCCACCCAAGACTATGAAAAGAAGAAAAGGCAAGCTGAACCTGTTAATCGCTAACAGGTGACCCAATGATGCACTCCTATGGGGATGCTAAATAATCCCAAGATAAATTAACCAAAAGTATAGAAGTAATTGTGGATATTAGACACAGGATTATAAATCCCTAGTACATTCAAATTCAAATGGAACAATTCAAACGTTGTTTTGTGAATAAATTCAAGGGTACCAGTATGTCGGATAAACTAAGTGACACCACATTAATGTTCTTTTTCGAAGAAATGTAATTAATGTAAGTAAATTCATATAAGAATAGTCAAATTCAATCAACAAAAAAACGGTGCATATTTCCACAAATGTACATAGATATTCACGAATGTTATTATACAATGGTTATAATAGGATCAGTGGTCGTGTTTACATGTCACACTCCACCGTCTTTCTCACATACAAAACAAAAATCACAAGATTGTTGTATCAAATACATTACTTCATTCACATCTAATAGGCTCCTTGGAGAATAAACATGTTTTGCATACGTGTTTTGGATTTTCAAGAATCCGTCTTCAGGGCTTGTGTGCCTATTTTTTCATGAGCAAATCATTTCTGGTGTCCATAACGTGGTCCAGGAAAAGGACCTAGGAATAATATATGAAAAACTTAGTGTCAGAGGGAGACCTGCAATTTTTATGTATCAATGGTAAACCAATGATGTTAAACACAATGACTGACCTCAGGGCCACATCAGTGGGTTGAAGCCTTTATCAGGATTGCATAATGGCTTCATACAATCAGAAGCATGGTAAAAAGAATACCGATTGAGTTGTTATGCCGCTCGTCAGGGGCACATGTTAATCACTGCCCGCAGTTGTTGCCTGCTATGCCCGGGCTGCAGTAATGAAATGATCTCGGGGAGACATAAAGTAGAGGGGATGTGTCAGTACTGTAAGTGTTGTGCTATGGCACTTTGTCTTGTATCTAATGCCTAGGCACTATGTGATGCAGTGAGAATAGATGTGGCTGTCTCGCGTAAAAAGTTGATGTGCCCATAAGGGTATATGCCAAGGTGGTGTTGAGCAGGTTGTATAGTTAGCGTTAGTTAAGTATAAGTAATGCTTTGAGGTGTAAGCAAACACGCAGTTGAAATAGGGTAGAAGTAAGACAGGGAGTTTTGGTGAATGCTAGGACTGGTGGCCAGGTTAGCGAGAGACCCATCATGTTGAATTTTGGACCTAGTAATAATCTGTGGCCTTTGTGGTAGCAGGAGAAGTATGCCCCGTTTGAAGTTGAGGATCTGTCCATTTAATTAGAAGAATTCCATCTCTCTCCCTATGAATATCTAGAAACCCAAGGTCGCAGGAAGACGTGCTGCGCAGATAGTAGCTCATTGCATCACACTGTGCAGCTCACAGGAGCTTGGAATGGAATGTTGGGTCCCAGCCTAAAGATTAGGGCTGCAGCTGCACTCATTGAATCTATGAGAATGAAGAAGGGTGTTCAGGATGGCAAAGTGGAACAACTAGATTCAGGAGCAAGACTGCCCCAATCGAAATAACCAGTCAGCCCATTTGAACTGTTGGTGCCTCTGTAAACATGACAAATACGTGAAATTCAGGCTGAAGGAATGGTGCCCAAACCCTGTTTTTCATTGACACCTGGGTTGCCAGAGTGATAAGGGAGAAGACTTGCTGGAGATGTACCATCTTGTGAGATGGGAGTAGAAAGAGGTGATGCCAATACATTTAATTGCAAAGTCAGGGGAGCTCTTTGTGCAGGCTCCATCATCAGGCATACTGAGAAGGACATTATGTGGCAGAGCAGGGTTGGCCTTGTCAGTCACACTGCCTCTCTGATTGGGTCCTGTTGGAGGCATGCACAACACTGGATGGTCCACATTAACTTAACCAATAAGGGATGGTTATTTGTGCAACAAAGTGCCTGTGTATAATTCACTAATCAAATGTCAGCATTGTTTTACAATTGCACATTATCTCATTTTTCAAGGAAAGGTGCCCCAACCACGCAATTCGTTGACACCTTGGTTGCCAGATATATAAGGGAAAACACGTGCTGGAGATGTACTGTGTTGTCAGATGGGAGTAGCAAGAGGTGATGACAATACATTTAATTGCAAAGTCAGGGGAGCTATTTGTTCAGGCTCCATCATCTGGCATAATGAGAAGGACATTGTGTTGCACAGCAGGGTTGAACTTGTAAGTCACACCCCCTCTCTGATTGGGTCCTGTTGGAGGCATGGGCATGTACATCACAGGAGGTCCACAGTACCTTAACCAATAAGGGAAGATTATTTGTGCAACACAGTATATGTGTATAATGCACAAAGGGGTTGTTTTTGGAAACTAGGGTATCAAACTATACAGGATGTTTAGATTTGGTGTATAGGTGTTACACAGTGGGACATGTTGGATTATGTTGTAACCAATATGCCTAGTTTCTGTTAACCTTGTGGTATTCTGCTATAGGAGATGTAACCCAAAATAGAGAAGCTGCGTTTTAGTTTTGTTTTTAGTTCCAAGGAACATACGGAAACTCACGGACGTTTTTGCATGTAATAGAACTTGTTTTTCTTTGCAAAGGGCACACTGCTTATTTGACCTTCTTGGTGCTGTTTTTTATCAATCATGTTTTGGGTCTATTCCTACACGTGGGTGCATGGATCCTTTGGTGCCTTGAACTGAATGTCAGAAATTGAAATATATTTGTCAAACAGACTAATAGAAATAATTGCCAGATGGGTGAATGCAATATTTAGTGCTTTTTAGTGGCCTTTTGCAAACTTGTGACACTTTTAAAAGTACAAATATGATTTTTTTTTTGTTTCGAGTACAAATTCGCTATAAACTGGATGGTCTGATTAAATGCTATTTGTAAGGAGTAATGTGCAGGCAGTGTTTAATTGTTTCTGGGACAGAGAGGACAATTGAAGTTTAAAAGTGAGTTTGCTTCTCTTCTAGGGCCCAATTCACAGAAGTGTTTTATAATGGCACAATCCCATTGGAAAACGCTCTGTGAATCAGGAAGTCTTGACGTCTCTTCCTTCTCAAGTACTGCAAAAATGACTTTGTACTGACTTTGCACTGCAAAAATACACTTTGCACAGTTCCATGAATTCGGGTGTGTGTCAGCAGTGCAAAGTCACTTTTCAACAGTGCAAAGTCACTATGAACTGTGTAAAAAAAACAATGAATCAGGCCCTAAGCCTGCACACATGGATCTTTTGCACTGAAGTGCAAATGCAAGTAGTCTGCTCCGTGCAATATGCAATTTCAATTCAAATGACACCCAGTAAGTGTAATTTTGTAAAACATGCTAATTGTATGTAGGGGACCAACAATGCTTGCATGTACATGTTTCTGGTCCCCTGCATGCAATTTTCAACATTCAAAAGTGGAATGTAATTGTTAAGAGTAAATGAAGGGAACATCGCATTTACTCTTCACTTTTACCCTCCCATTTGTGGGAAATAAAACACTGCCTGCAAATGATGCTTTGCACGCAGCATGTTAGAGTGGAATCCTATGGAATCCTCACGGTCTTCAGCATGTGCTAAAGAAATATGTATTTCATTGGAATCCTTTGTTTGTACTCCTTTAGGAAAGCATCGCGTAGATGCAAACCCTGCTTTTTCCACCCTCCTGGGCCATGCAAAGGCACACAAATGAGATGCAGCACAAAATGAAAGTGTGAAGTAACATTTACACTTTCTTTTTGTGCACTGCTCATTCCAAAATGAATGTGACGACAGAAAATACAATGGGATCATTTTAATTGTACGAGTTAATTGCATGGAAGTGACCACTTAGAGTTGCACTTCCACAGAAAAAGTCCCTTCTACTTTTAAGCCTAAATGGGGTGCTACTTCTTCAACAAAATGTCCGTGTTGCAAAATATATGTGGCAGACGAACTGCATTTTTGCTACCATGGCCCCTGTATGTGGCCGGTAGATGCAAATGGCTTAAACCAATCCAATTTTGCACACAGATGCCTCCGGGCCCGTTGCACTATATAAGAAATTAAATAATAATACTAATAATCCATAATTCATTTAAAATTAGAACTAGCGGGGAAGCCATTCTGTTAATGAAGTCTAATATAACGATGCCAGTGTTTTTGCAGTGTCTACAATTTTAACTAATGCTTTGAAAGCGAGGAAGACATTTGAGAAGCAATTATAATAACTTTAGGTTACCTTTTTTATGCACTAACCTGTGTAATACTGAAAACTGAAAAAAACCTTTTATCTTATATCTTAATTTTAGTTAAACATAGTTTTTAACTGTGACAATATGCTTCCTTTTATCTTATATCGTATGGAATTGCGTCGAATGTTTTCATTGTGAAAACCATAATGAAGCGGAGGAAATGAAATGCTCAGAAAAAGTCCCCTCTATGCAGTTGTAATCATTGCCAACATGTTCTAAAAAAACTAAATTGAAAAAACTGGGGAAATCGCCTTTATACCTTGATTTTCCATTACATTTTAGAAAAAAAAGAGTACATTCCTCCTACAATTTATGATTGCAGGAGGCGCTTACAATGGCTATTGTGGAATCAGTCTGCTTTTACCAGGTGTAATGAACACCCAGATTCCATATGAATTTATTGTTTTGATGCGGGCATAAACATGGCATGCTGCCTTTAAAGCATGTGTTGTTTTAATGCAGAGCAGGAATGCATGTCGGACGTGATCAATCTGCTAGGTGGCTGTGTTGCTCCTGAAAATGACAGGAATATTCTATATTTAATTTCTATTTATTTTTTTATTTTCTGCATTAGCTTAAATAACAACTTTTATACAATATCCAATACAAAGCATATATATACACAATTTACACAATACAATTGATAAAATACAATTTAGTAATACAACATTTAAATATCCCATAGATACTCATAGGAACAAGCACATCAAACACGTCATACAAACATAAAATACTTCCTAAAATTCATCATACATATCGCTAACACCATCATAGGGTCGCTAAGGACCATCCTCTGGTCAACTTATGTTTTTGAATTATTATAATGTTTTCTTTTTAATCAAAGTCTCTCCATATAAAATAAGCTGCAATGGAAATCACCAGTGACTCTCCTGAGTAGACACCGCTCCAAAATTGATCTTTTTTAATAGATACAGTATCCTGCACAATGGAAAGATACACTTTCTTGTTGTTGACACTTATCTAAATGCAAGGGGCAACATGTAAAAATATGTCTCTCAGTCTCGACCTCTAGACTGCATATCCTAGACATTCTTAAACCGCATGGAGTTTTATTCCAAGCACCCAAAACTTCCTGCGCATGGAGAAAATGTAATCGTGAAGGCAGTTTGTTTGGTTTGTTGTTTGTTGTAAAGGTTCTAAGTGTACACTAACATACCGCAAGAATCCATTGTTCGGCCGTAAACATTGAACAGAGTGATACTATTGTATGTTACAAATGCCAATAAAAAACATTTTTAAATAAATGGAGAAAATGTAATCTTAAAGTCATAATGAATTTCCTTAAATTGCTACATCTTTTCTTTTTAAAATATATGAAAATGGCAAGGGGGCGCGACGCCCTGTCTGGAGTATACACAATACTTCTTTAACCTGGATAGTTTTTACAACATAATAACTCTATCCCAGAGTAGTGCCTTTTCTTTCAACTCTGTGAGTGAGACACACAGGTTAAATGGCACATCGATTTTAAGGTCTATTGTTTTGTGAATCTTATCAACCTCATCCACAAAGACCTTGAATGCCTTTGTGGCTGTAAGTTCACCACTTATCATTGCAGCAAAGTGTGTGTATAAAGAATCAATATTGGTATGATTCATCAGTTATAAGAAATGAGAGCTGCACGAGATCCTCCAATGTGCCATTAAGGATAAAAGTCAGAGCTCACAACAAATTGCCTCAATTGTCACACACTGTGGTAGCCCAAGGTTTCTCCGCCATATTTTCCCTCAGTTTGATGTAACCTTGTTCCGTCCTTTTCCCCAAATGGCTTGAGTCCATATAAAACACAGGCACAATACTTGTTCTATACAGGAGGATGTGTCCCTCTACAGAATATCCCCTTTCATAATAATGAAAAACTTGATCCGTCTCATTTTCAGGGACATATCTACACAATGCAGGACACAAAAGCTGTGAGTTTACCGGAACTCATAGGTAAATGTGCTCTTTCACAACTTCAACTGGTTCACTTCCAATTTTCCATACATACTTAGTAGGATTTATCTACACAATGCAGGGCACAAAAGCTGTGAGTTTACCGGAACTCATAGGTAAATGTGCTCTTTCACAACTTCAACTGGTTCACTTCCAATTTTCCATACATACTTAGTAGGATTTATCTACACAATGCAGGACACAAAAGCTGTGAGTTTACCGGAACTCATAGGTAAATGTGCTCTTTCACAACTTCAACTGGTTCAGTTCCAATTTTCCATACATACTTAGTAGGATTTATCTACACAATGCAGGGCACAAACGCTGTGAGTTTACCGGAACTCATAGGTAAATGTGCTCTTTCACAACTTCAACTGGTTCACTTCCAATTTTCCATACATACTTAGTAGGATTTCTCACATGGTCATCAATTACCATGATTTTAGTTTTGGACACATTCAATGACAACCCTTTCTCCTTAGAGTAGGCGACTAATGCATCCATACTTCTCTGCAAGCCTACTGGAGTTCTATCTAGGAAAAAAGTGTCATCCTATTGGAGTTCTATCTAGGCAAATAGTGTTATCCGCTTAGGTGAGCCAAGGCAGCGTGCTACCACCAAATCTGTGGTGGCGGAGAGGGGGGGGATCTTACACCCATCTTGGTAGAAACCCAGATCAGTGACATACAGATTATTAATACGTGGATAAAGCACGCAGCCCTGGAGCACTATTTGATCTGTTTTTATTTCCTCAGAGACTCTTTCTTCTAAGTCCAACCAAATGGCCAAAGTTGTGCCATGATATAATTGTTTGACCATATTCAGGATAGATACATACTATCCCCAGCCCTCAAGCTTTACCCACAGTCTCATAGTACAGAGTGAAATGCTGAAGAATAAGCTATATAGCAAATGTATAATATGCACCCTTATTGTCCAAAGCGGTACACATCAAACTCCAGATCTTACACATGGTATCATAACCCTTGCAGAACCCTGTATGCTGCCTGGATAGCAATTTCCTATCATTAGCCCACACATTAGGTTTTTAAAAAAAGCAAGTGGCTTAGATTTTTTAAACTACATCTTTAAGCGCTAGCTGTCGATAGTTCTTAGGGTTGACGCGATCCCCTTTTTTAAAACTAGGCACCAAGATAGCTTTTGTCCAACTAAGTGGGATGTTGCCTGTAGAAGATATATCAATAAACATTACCTGTAGCAGCTCCGCCCAATAGTCAGCATTTGCTTTGATCACCAAATTAGACAGGGCCCTAGATGGTTTCAACGTAAGTATAATTTCCAGAACATTATTGGCAGTGGAAGCGTACCGTTTGCCATCCTCTCCACAATAGCTACATTGTACACCACTGCAGGATTTAATTTACAATAAGTATCCTTGCGCCCAGATTCAGATGTGTTCTGAATTAGCTTATGAATAGTAGATAGGCAGCCATCGAGGCTCCACTTTTATCATTAGATTTCCATAATAGCACGCAGTCTGAAATGTGTGTGTTTATGCTCTTGTTAATATTCTTAGGTGACCATCTCAATCCATTTCGCCTAAGGTTGGTTTCAACCATCATCAGACTTGCATTTTTTTTAATTTTTTTTTTTATAATCGGTGTTCCCTATCTCCATTTGGCAACACAGAACCACATGGCCACTAACTTTATTAGTCGTATGGAAAAAACTAAGGATCAAGTTCCTCAGTTGATAAGTAATACCTATATAATCGATTCTTGAGGACATATTGCCGTTTTTCCAAGTGCAGGTGGCTTCTTCCCCTATTTGCAATGGATAGTTCAAGTATGCCCAGGCCAAACATATCCATAAGACTATACCAGTACACATTTATTTTATTTTAATTTTATTTTGACACTTAGAGAGAATAGCATGGTGCCAGCCCCTTGTTGCAGGGAGGCATGTACATACTGATGCGTGGTTAAGATCAACAAGCAAAAGCATGGTGCCAGTCTCGAGTAGAGGGGTGGCAGTTACACAGATTTGAGATTTGAGATTTGAGGAGAGAAATCATTGGGGAAAACACACCGCCACACAGGCGACTGACAGGGAGGTGGGCACTCATACCAAACACACAAACAACTGGGGCGTGGGTAATCATACGAAACACACAGGCGACCAACGGAGGGGTAGGCACTCATACCAAACACACATGTGACCAACAGGGGGGTGAGCACTCATACCAAAAACACAGGAGACCAACGGGCGGGTGGGCACTCATACCAAACACAAAGGCGACCAACGGGGGGTGGGCACTCATACCAAACATACAGCTGACCAACGGGGGAGTGCGCACTCATACCAAACACACAGGCGACCAACGGGGGGTGGGAACTCATACCAAATACACAGATGACCAACGGGGTGGGCACTCATGCCAAACACATAGGCGACCAACGGGAAGGTGGACACTCATACCAAACACACAGGCGACCAACGTGGGGGGGTGGACACTCATACCGAACACACAGATGACCCACGGGGGGAGGGCACTCATACCAAACACACAGGTGACCAACAGGGGGGTGGACACTCATGGCAAACACACAGGTGACCAATGGCGTGGAGGGTGGGCACTCATGCCAAACACACTGGCAACCAATGGGGGGGTGGAGCACTCATGCCAAACACACAGGTGACCAATGGGGGGGTGGGAACTAATACCAAACACACAGGCAACCAACGGGAGGGTGCACTCATACCAAACATACAGCTGACCAACAGGGGAGTGGGCACTCATACCAAACACACAGGCGACCAGCGGGGGGTGGGCACTCATACCAAACACACAGTCGACCAACGGGGGTGGGCACTCATACCAAAAACACAGGCAACCAACAGTGGAGTGCACTCATACCAAACATACAGGCGACCAACAGGGGGTGGGCACTCATACCAAACACACAGATGACCAACGGGGGGGACGGGCACACAACCAAATACACAGGCAACCAACGGGGGGGGTGGGCACTCATTACAAACACAGAGGTGACCAACGGGGGGTGGGCACTCATGCCAAACACACAGACGACCAACGGGAAAGTGGGCACTCATACCGAACACAGAGGCGACCAACGGCGGTGAGCACTCATACCAAACACACAGTCGACAAGCAGGGGGCTGGGCACTCATACCAAACACACACCTTTATTTTGGAATCCCATGGCTCAATAATATCCCTATGATTTCCAATGTTGTACCAAGTCGCATCGAAATCTCCTGCCACCATGAATTGTAATCTATTATAATCATGCGTTCAGCAAATGAAATGAGATCAGTATGGACAGCAATGGCCCTAGATTCTACTCCTTCAGGGGGGACATAAGCATCAATTAGCAACAACTTAGACTTAGTCAAGATGTTATCAATATCTATTAAGAAATCCGACACATTATGATTGTAATGATGTGGGAAATATTCACAAATACTCATATGAAACTTTAGCACCAAATGCTAGGCCTTCCAATTTGTTGCCTCCTTGATTTTCTCTGTATGATTTTAAACCCACCTATACACAGTTCCTCAGTAGCCCACGTCTCCTGGAGTACAAATATTTCAGATTTGTCAATGATATCCATCCCTTCCTGTTTTTCGAGGAAGGATCGAAAACCACAAGTATTCCCGGAGTTGAGTTTTATATATTTTTAATTTGCATTAGATGGTTCATGCTTTCCATGGGAATTTCATACATTCCCTTTCCCAGGCACAGCAGGATACCAAGCCCAAGAATTTCCCTCTTTCACCAGCTAAATATTCTCAACATATGAGGGCAATTGATAATTAGTTTTCCCAGTCAAATTTGTAACCACATGTAAATTCACTGCGTCATTAGGAACCCATAAGGGAGTATCTGTTACATCAGACACACCGTTTGAAACCAGGTCAATCTCGTAACACATTCTCTGAAATTCAGTGGAGAAATATAGCAAATACTCCACAATTACTGGGGAAATAAACGAGATTGCCGCCCAATTTTCAGGGCAAGTTTTTTCTGGAAGCTTGACCAAATCACTATGCTTAGTGGCAATTATTTTCGGATGTGGGATATTATGGAGTAGCTGTAAAATTCTTTCTCTTTTCAAAAATGGGCTTTGATCTGTTGGAAATAATTCAGATAACCAGAACCTTCCGATCCCTTGGCCCTTAAAATGAGACTCTTATTTACAAACAAAACTACAGGCACCACAGGAATAACCACACTCTCCATTACATTGGCATCTTTTAGCGATTGAACCCCTGAAATATCACCCTCAGCAATCAAAGGGCATGATGTAATGTATTGTAGTCATTTACATAGCACCATTTCCCCATTGTATAGCTTCAATGCGCTTTGTGGTTGGAACGCCCTCGAGGACTGAAGTTCTTGTATGGGACAAATGTAGGAGTTTTAATGTATGATGAGTGTTTGCATTCTGCAGGGTTTGGACTTAGGAGAGCTGGCTGGGCCCCGGCTGTCAGCGGTTTAGGTTAGAGTGCTAGTGTAGGAGAGTCGATGTGTGCCCAGCTAGACCAAATTTGTACGTAGGTTGTCGCTGTATAGTAATGGCAGAGGTGTTGAAGCACATCAGGGATTTCAGTGTGGATGGCTATGCAAGCTATTTGGCATAGCCATAAGTGCATTCTAGAGTGCATGCATGGGGAGCTGGTCTTGTGGCATGTGTACACAGACGCGGTGTGATTTATATGTACCTTAGACTTGCACAGATTTTATCTTCGGTCTCATTTTCTTAGGTATCTCAAGGTGATAGACTGGACTTTCGAGTGCATCTTCTGGTGGGGTTAGCATGCTAGCTTTGGTGAAGGACCTGGCTGGTGGCATTCTTTGAGTGCCATAGGTAAATAAATTAACTGGACCTTGCCAACAATGGCCTGAGCTCAATGGTATTGTTTCCCGACACCAGTGGAAAGAACTGTACAAGTGCGTCTTAGTAAATCTCTCTTCATAACATCAAAGCCTTCAAAGTGCGTTCCATGCCCAGGTTGAACTGGTGCATTTCCTGTCTATCTCCAGTGAACCTATGGGTTGAGCATTCTGAGACCACACAAGATCAACGATTCATCTAATTGGGGCTCCATTGCACTCATCTGTCATTTAGGTCATTGACACCACTTGTTCTGTAAGAGGATTCAATTCAACACTACAGCTAAGTCAACGCCTAGTCTATAATACTGAATGAAAACCCTTATTGATATATCTTTATGTCCAGTTCATGCGTTCTGGATGACTACCCCTATATAACACCCCTCTCTTGGAATCCTCCTGACCCCACTGAGCCAAGAAGTAGTTCTGTTTTGCAAGTTAAAAGGTTTAATTGATAATTTAAACAATATATATATATATATATATATCACGCTTTATAATAAATTAATAATTGAATATCACACTTAATCTGATATGATAAAGATTAACAACGGAGAATCTGGCACTAGCACACTTCTTTATAATCACTAAGGAATTGACATGAAATGGATAGGATAGCAACAATACTTTTATGGTTTCCAATGGATGCAATGTGGAATGAAATGCAGTACAGAAAATAACTTGATAGAATTTCAGCAAAAGACAATGTAATCACTTTCTTGGACAATTCACCCCCCCCCCCTTTTATGCAATGCAAGGAAATGGAAGGAAGGCACACAATTCTCAGAAATGCAATTCAAATGTAATTCAGTTCACCCAGCAACTTAGACTACAGAAGTTGAAAACACAGGCAAAATGCTTTGATATGTGCTGGCAATGGAGTGAAAATATGCTAAATTTGCTTTTAATTCCCTCTAGAAGTTCAGGGTGAGTGGTATCTAGTTAATATTAGTCCAGGCTCACTCTTGCAATGATTCAGGGATGATTAGCAGGTTAAACGAATTTCTGGCAAATGAAAGCAAGAAGCTTCTGTTTTCACACGTGGAGAAATTTGCAAATTGCGGCAAAATTCACGAATGCGTGTTCCGCGATTGCGGTAAAACTATAAGGGGTAGGAATGTGGTTCTTAGTGCGATTAAAAGCTAAGATTCTAAGCTTTCAGATGAAAGTTACTGCAAGTCTCTAAGACAAACGGTCGTGGAGATATGAGCGATTTAGTGAAGGTCGTTTTTGGTTTTGCAATTTTAAAGTTCAAAAAGACAAGTGCAGCTTGCAACTAGCAAATCACAAGTGACAGCTTTACAAATGACAGGTGACAGTTAGGAGGCAGTTCTACTTAGATTAAAATAGCTTGGATTATATTATTTTAACTAAAAGATTGGTTCTGCACAGTTTGCTAGGTACTCACACTATATTTAGAAATATGCCCTCCCACGGATCTGGTCAGGTTTTGGACTGGACTCCGGTTCAGCTCTCTCTGGTTTTGGATACTTGATAGATTTGAAGTCTCTATGTCTGCTCTCTGAAGGTTGATGGAGGTAAAGTATGGATTTTCCCGGCAGAGCTTCCAGCTGCAAATGGATTTGAATGTCTCTACCTAAGTTTCAGTGGTCCATTTATATGTTCTGCAAGTGGGTGTGTGTGTTGGTCATAACTAAACTTGCCCCTCTCACTTGTCATTGGTCCAGCTTTCATTTCTCCCCTGATTGGGGGAGCTAAGTTGTGTCAGAGTGATGTCAGCCATTTATGATCTCTTGAAAAAAACTCCCCTGTCATCTGTGCACCCAAATCTATACATGATCAAAATACATATTTCACAGTTACACAGTTGTTTGAAATTACATACCCATGTCACATATCACATGAGGGATACTCTGTCCCAAATCTGCTGTTTCTAAGAGCTTGCATTCAAAAATGGCAACTTTTAGCACTTTTTAATGTGCTAAACAACATTGGATCTTCATTAAATTTTATACAACTGTTCCTCACATATCTACCCACATACCAATGCATTTTCGTTTGTCTAGCTGAAACAGGGAGTCTGTAATATTAATAAACAGCAGGGTTTTGTCCCAGAATATCCCACAATTTGGAGTTTGGGCTTGAATTAAAGGTACATTTTTTAAATTAAGTCTCTCAAAGTTATACATTTCTGTCATTTGATTACAAAGAGTTATCAGTGTTTTTGTAAAATATATATTTTACTTTCAATTCAGTCCTCAGAGTGTCGGAGTCCGCCTCCAAAACTTGGGTGGGTCAGTCAAGTGTCCTCTGGCAGGCAGGACTTTGTTGACATTAAACAGTCAAAATCAACATATTCCTTTCAGAGGAAAGGGGCCATTGTGTGGTCTCTGGGAAGCTGAGATCAGGAGGCCAGGGAGCCACTTTGCATTTAATTAACAGAACCCTGTGATTTCCTGGCTTCTTGTGTTGAGTTCTGAAGTGTCAAGAGTTCTCAGGACAGGCAACCCCTTTGAACTTTTGATGAAATGAGACCCCTTTCTTTGCACTAGACAGTTTTGCAAGACAGCTCTCCTGTCAGAGTTTAGACCGCCAGCGCCACCCTCAGGATTTTGCGGTTACTGCATCCCTCCTTGGGATTTGTTTTAGATTGATTCATTTCAGCAAGTGATATTACATGGAGTATATTGTCCATGTTCAGGACATGGCATTGGTGTGTTTCTGAAGTAAAGTAATTCTGTGCCCATGATTTTGCCATATTTGACATTCAAGAAAAATGAATTCCCAACAGTTATGGGTTTGCTTTTGGCAATCAGCATTGCCTCTCTGAGCTCACAATATAGGCAAAATGGGATTTTCCTGTGCATTTTCTGGGGAGCTCTGGCCATTATGATGTTTTCAATGCCAGTACTGCACAGTTTTGAGGTAGGGGTCGGATGCATGGGTAAATACATCCCACAGTTCAAAGGGCCCAGTACCCGGGCCACATGGGCGTCTCTCCTCATTATTAATGGGTCTTACGTCCAGGTCGACAAGGGTCAATCACATTAACAGCAGTGGATTTCACCAATAAATGGGCACCTTTTATGTTTACCCCGCTATCCATAGATAGTGTAATTCATACTTGCCAACATTCAGATGCACCTGGGAGGGAGATTTCCACAGGGAAATCGGGAGACGCATATTTCCCCATGGGAATGCATTGGGGCTACAGTTATTTTAGGCGGGAGACTGTGAAAAATAGCAATATTTTTCACCTCAAAATCGGGCGTTTCCCGCCTAAATCAGGAGGGTTGGCATGTACGGTAATTGTACGTGCTATCATTTATCGTTGTAATTTCCTCCTCCTTTTCTTATTTCCCTTTCTTTTGAAACATTTACCCTTTGGTTAAACAGGACTCGCTCTCTGTTCTTTTTGGTCTATAACAAAATTTATATCAGGCATAAACCCACCAACAGTTATCACAGAATTCATTGTAGAAGGTGCTTCATATTGGATGATCACGTCCAGTAAATTGTCACATTGTGTGTTATTCACTGTCAAAGACTGATTCATACCTATCCACCCTCCCGTACACTGTTTTCCAATGTAACATCAACTATTTTGCCCACAGCCTGCAAGAGAGTCTTTTGGCTGCGTGCAATCTTCGAGCACACCATGAATAGTGATTTCACTGTGTTTGCTCATTCTGCAATTTACGAGCAAAAAGCAACAGAGGCAGAACTGAAGAAGGCACCTTCCTTATCCGCATCATTCTATGCATCCTCTGAGACTTTTGCCAGGTCTGGGGATTTCGATAGCTTATTACACTCAGCCGATATTTATTCAGGAGTAATCCCTTGTGGTACGCCCAGTGAATCATTCAGGAGTAATCACTTCCGGTACGCCCAGTGAATCATTCAGGAGTAATCACTTCCGTTGCGACCAGTGAATCACGCTGTAAAGTGAAACAAAGGTTAAGGAGAGAATAGTTATTGTCAATGCTACCAAACTCGAGAGATTCCGGCGAGAGAGTCTCAGAAATACCGAGCATGCCTCCAGCAAAGCAGAGGGGCTCGAAGTCATGTCAATAAAACCCCTTTCGGTATGGAAGAAAGATGTTATTTTCCCACTTTTGTTTTATCCATTACTTGTAACGTTCTTAGGGTTGTTATCTTTCAAAACAAGGGGCTTTGCAGTCTCATTCCTAATCATGGTCGTTTTTTCACGGGCCCTCTTTATCAGTCTTTCCCAGCTTCTAGCAAACAGCACTGACACCTGGCAATTGCTCGACTTAGGTGGCATAATTCAGTCCCAACAATATTGGTTGCAAGGTAACGCCCATTATAAAGCGTAATGGGATCAGAATCTCTCCACCTCACTTCAGCTGCCAGAGAGAGCCCTTCCATTAAGTGTTATAAAACACCAGGTTCTTTAATCAAGATTAAAACATATAAAATGGGTCTCTCACCCGCGGCCCCGCCTGGATGAAAGGCCATGGCTATTGGCCCATTAATGAGTTAAAATGTTTGCAGTGGCGACGACCAGTAGTGTGGAAAAGAGTACAGTGTCCTTTTCGGTGTGTTAAAATATAAGCCATACCTGAGTTTAACCCCTTAAGTGCCAGGATATTATGCAAGTCTGTCCACCAGGACAACATACTCAATGTTATGTCAATTTTGGAATAGTAGCGCATATCTTACATCATGCCGCCTCTCTGCTGCAGAGACCTGGCTGTCTGTGCAGCTGTCAAATGGGCACTTGTGACAACTGATCCTGCTCTGTAGTACTGCATTGCATGCTCTGCAGATCAGGCAACTGAAGCAGTAGGACACAGGTGGATGCTATGCTTTCGGCATGGAGCTTATAAAAGGGGAATCTGATTATCCTTCCAAAGAGGCAATTGCAGGAACCATTTAATTTTTTTTTTTTTTTTTTAAAGCCAGGGCTTCCACAGCCTTGCCAAATGGCAATCTGTCGCAACCTTAGTTGGTGCCACCCACAAAGGTAGTCCTGCAGTGAAATGCTAGGCAGTTCTCCTGCCTGTTAGGCGTCATCAGTGAGGTGCATCTGAGTAATTAGATCTAGAACTGCTCTTCCTCATCACAGTCCTTACTCCTTAAGCTAATATGCTTTTGCCCATCTCTCTTATAAAAAATATCCTCATTTTATTTAGTTTACATCCCACCTCGGGGGGATGGCTCAGCGGCAACGTGCTTGCCTTGGAAGCAAGACGACACAGAGCAACGTTCGATCCCCGGGTCCGTGCTTAGAAACATCTGGGTATTAAGTGCTGTATAAATAACCTATCATATCATACCTACACTAGGCTATACAGGACCTCAATCTATATGTAATCCTTCTGTTCTTTAGCTCTTGCAGCTCTTCCAAGGCAAGTCTTTTGGAATTGTGTTCCCTTTCTCAGAATGATCCTCATTCTGAGAAATGAATGTTTCTGGAGGTAACTGCGCCTGTGGCCCCTCTGGGCTTGAGTCACAGGGGAGCTGGGGTGGCTGTAGTTTTTCTTGGCGAGTAGACGGGGCTTCATAATTCGAGTGAGCCTGAGGGCTGAAGATTCCACAGAAAACATGCTTCTGGTTTGGCTGTGGTCCTCTGTAAAGGTAAGATCCAACTTCAAAACATGGGGTGAAGGTTTTCACTGAAGCTTCAATCAGCACTTGATGGGAATCATTTCCAGCCATGGTGTAAATCCAAGGGTCTGTGAACAGGACACATTGGCTCTTTTCGGTAATGGCAAGCAGGCCATCAATGCATGGTAGGAGGGTGTTAGATTAGAGCTTGTATTCAGTACCTTGCATGAAGTCCTTTGAAAAATCACAGATGTCACATACTTCACTAAACGCTTCTACTGAGTGCAGGGATTTAGCAGTCACCAGGCCACATGTTACACTCGCTTCACTTTACAACAACAGAAAGGCTCTGCTCAGGCTTAGAGTCTGAAACCTGCCTTGCTGGGTGAGGATAAGAATAGAGTACACAGTTATAATATCCTTTAGAATATCACTCTCCTGTTACCCACACCAAAATGCAAGGTAACTTTCTCTGACACAGAGGACAACCAGCAACCCTGGATACATGATTATGCCTTGAAGCATCTTTAGAGAAGTGCAATTGACACACCAGGAAACGGAGGACATAAGGTCCTTGAGAGGAAAGTCCCAACAAACTTACAGTGAAATCATAGGGGCAATACAATGAGGGGATCTTTAAAATAAAAATGGGCTGAAAGCTTAAATGACTAGCTCTATGGATAGTGACCCACATGGGAGAGTCTCAATCATGTTTTATCTCTCAGTACTTTAAGGAGAAGCATTATCCTCAAACTGGTCCCATCCACAAAAGCAGCCCTGCTCTGAAAATGGTAGGCAAGAAACATCCTGCCTGCCCCTTGGATTAAAAACTGCTAGTTTTTGCGGTACCGTACTTAGCACCAAGGTCCCTTTGCGGGTCCCTACTTAACGGCTGGTGTAAACCAGCCGTTAAGGTTGGGTCCCGCAAAGGGACCTCGTAATCAGGCGCTAATGGGTTAACGGCGCCGCAGCCTTTTGCGGCACTGTTAACCCATTAGCGCCATGGTCGTAATGAGGCCCATAGTCCCTTCTCCCTTTCCATGGTGGCCAGTGGCAAAGAAACCCAGAGCTGCGGCAGTGATTGCAAGCTTTGTCGTTCTGGTAAGGCCAATGAGCTTGCTTTTTTCAAGCTCATTGTACCTCCACGGGTACTAATGCTGCATAACCAATGGCAATGTGATATGATAATTCTTTTTTTAGGTGGAGTGGTATGCTTGTTTTAAAACTGAAAAACATTTAAAGAACTATTGTAGCATTTAAAGAACTATGGAAGCCAACTTCAAATACAACATTGTGAAGAGATGTTAATTTTCACTTTAAAGCGCACAAATGAACACATTCTTAATTTTGCCTGAATTATTATGCATTGCACTAAGGGTTTTAAATGTTTGAATGCCTAGTGCACTTGACTTTTTGAAAAGTGAGATTGTACTGGGCAAGAGAAAAGCAAACCCCTGCTTGAATAGCACCAGCCCATCAGCCAAATAAATTATCAACAATCATGATTACCATTAGGGATGCAAATGAACGAATCCACGTGATTGAATCATTGCTCAGTGGCCTGCGAACCACACGGGTAATACAAAACAAATCCACACTGTGCCAGAAACCCTGATAAGGACCCGACATGACAATCAGCGAAATCACTCTTTCACCCTGAGAGGACCGTGAGTAAAAATTGAATCTTGTAGATTTTTGGGGTCACTTAAGAAGAATACTTAGACCCTACCCAATTCCTTACTTTATGTGAAGAATAAATGTTTTTTGAATGTTGAGGTAAGTAGGGGACCTGAACAGAAGTGAGGGTGCCATTTTGGTAATCCAAAGGACGTGCTTGAGACGAATCAAGATATAGCTGGTATTATATACATATTTAAACTTGAACAATTCACGAACATAGTTGCCTCAAATATAAAATAAATCCAGCCCATTCGAAGGTGATATTCATTAATCAATGATAAGGGCATTGAAGTAACCTCTAAATGATATGTAACTTAGTATTCCACCAGGGATACCAATCAAAGATGTGTTAGAATTCAGAGCAATCGTTAGTTATCTGATAATTTTGAGCGGCATTCCCCAGGCCAAAAGGTCCACCCCTCTAATGCTGGATATGACAGGGGGAGAGGCACAGAATACTTTCAGATACAGAAGTGGGGTAGTCGAAATAAGGTGCAGCTAGTTAACTCTGCAGATAGACATTGTGGAAAGATTAGGGGCAATTGAGACTCAAGGGATTAGAGCATGGGTTAAGACCCCATTGAACAAGTCAGAGCCATAACAAATGGAGCTAGCAAAAAACCAAAGGCCTCAAAGGATACACAAACGTGTGGCTCCCAGTCAAAATATGAGTTGAAAAACTTGTCAACTTTTTCAAAAATGACACATAGGTGTTAAGGTAATTGGGGCCTAATTCATGGAACGTTTAGCGCATAGAAAAGTGACGTTGCCCTGCCAACAAGCATGTGTATTTGTGCGGAGCAAAGTCACATGAACTGCAAAAGTATTCTTTGCACTGCACTAAATGGGCCTAATTTCCATGAATTAGGCCCTTAGTATTGGAACTTCAGGGCGAGGTCAAGGGTCTACCCAAGAAGCTGAGAGATATCACGTTTAACAGCAGAAAAGTAGAGACGGCATAGAAGGCTTGCTCCCTTGATGTCAGCCTGTGTGATTAGCCTGGTGTTAGCCGAAGCCGCAGGTTGTGCCCCCACTCCATCGGGGTACATGACCTGCACCTGCTTCCAGAACCATGGGTCCCTGTGGCCCAACAACCCTTCAGAATATGGCCACCAGCTTTGTCCATCCAGCCTGGCCCTACGCAGCTACCTGGTTAGGCTCTACACCATGCAGCCTGCTAATTGGCTGCATGGCATAACGAATCCCCAGGAACAACGTAGCCGGGAGGCGATGCCGGGCCTCAGGAGAAGGGCCATGAGGAAGGGTCCTGTCTTTCTCTGGTGTTAGCCGAAGCTGCAGGTTGTGCCCCCACTCCATCGGGGTACATGACCTACACCTGCATCCACTACCATGTGTCCCTGTGGCCCAACAACCCTGCAAAACATGGCCGCCAGCTTTGTCCATCCAGCCTGGCCCTACGGAGCTGCCTGGAGAGGCTCCACACCATGCAGCCTGCTGATTGGCTGCATGGCGTTACAAATCCCCAGGAACAACGTAGCCAGGAGGCAACGCTGGGCCTCAGGAGAAGGGCCGTGAGGAAGGGTCCTGTCTTTCCCTGTCTTACCGGGATGCCGGTGCCTGACCAATACCATCCCTTCAAAAAGCTGCCTGAGTCTGCCACCCTGCCACAGGTACTTCACTATGCAAGATTTGCCAAACTTTCATCAATAACAGTAACCAGCTGATCTTAACCATGGGTACCCACAAACTGCCTTCATTGACTATCTTCAACGTGCCATAGCTATCCGGTACCTTAATATATAATTATTGCCCAAAAATGCATTAATTACTGTACCATCAAATATGCACTGTATTATCTTTAAAATCTTGCTGCTGCCAGTCCTTGTCCAAAGATCTAGCAGCTTGTGTTGTTCGCACCCCACCCCATGGTTGCCTGTATGTGTGTGTTGCCCCCACCCTATGGTCGCCGGTATGTGTGTGTTGCCCCACCCTATGGTCACCGGTATGTGTGTGTTTCCCCCACCCTATGGTCACCTGTATGTGTGCGTTGCTGGCCACCCCACTCCATGGTTGCCTGTATGTGTGTGTTGCCCCCACCCTATGGTTGCCAGTATGTGTGTGCTGCCCCCACCCTATGGTCGCCTGTATGTGTGTGTTGCTTGCCCCCCGATCTATGGTCGCCTGTATGTGTGTGTGTGTGTGTGTGTGTGTGTTGCCCGCCCCCACCCCAATGGCTGCTTGTATGTGTTTATTGTTCTCCCCCCACACCGAAAATAAAAAAGAAAAAAGCATCAGCACACTGCTGCCGCCCAGCTATATGGGGTTGGGCAGCATGTCTATGCCACACCAACTTTACACCCGTTTGCTGCTGCCACCCTATAAGAAGGGGATGGCCACCATTCCGGGCCCACCGATTCTTACCACATTTGAATACTACTGCCGCCCTGCAACATGTGGCTGAGCAGTATGTCTGCATCACCTTACCTGACCTGCATTCATATGCTGCTGTCACCTTACAAGAAGGGGCTGGACAACATATTTGTGCCGTTAACTTTGTCATTGTCCTTGCATGTTGCTGCCACCCTGCAACATGGGGCTGGGCAGCATGCCTGGGCCATCCTACCTGACCCCTGCATTCATATGTTGCTGCCACCCTACAAGAAGGGGCTGTGCAACATACCTATGTCACCAAACTTGACCTTGCACTTGCATGCTGCTGCAGGTGCTGTACACATGTCTGCTTCCTGATCTGACACACTATATGCTGCTTCCATCCTACGAACATGGGTTTAGTAACATGTTTTTGTCACCTATTTAGACTTTTGCATATTGTATGCGGCTGCTAACCTGTAAATTGGGTTACGCAAACTGTATGTTTTGTGCAAGCACTATGTAACCAACTAAGCTGCACCCTGCTACATGGGCTATGTAACATGTATATTTGGTTGTCTTTGCAAGCACGTATGTAACCAAGTAAACCTTCTTCGATGCCTGAGGGCAGTTGTGTGCTCTATAAATGCAAATAAATAAAAGAAATACCAGAGAATAGGGTGAGGATATAATACACCTGATGCAGGAAATAAAAATGCTCGAAAGGGATCTAGGACATCTGTCCCCCAAAAAATGGATCCTTCGAATTTGCATGTTACATTTAATGTGAACCCAGTGCTGAATAAATATGTAGGCTACAACCTGTGAGAGGGAATTTCATGTTAATAAGATAAGGAATGAAATGATAGGGTTGAACACAAAACTTACAAGAGTGCTTCCTGTAGTGATCAGAGCAGACATAGTGGAAGGGAAACAAACCAGAGGGAAAGAAAAGAGTTAGACATGTCCAATGTACTGAAACATTAAAGAAGTGAGTTAGAACGTTAACAAAAATTGAATATGTTGGATTGGGCATAGATGGGGCTGCAACACAATGGGCCTCATTACACGGTAGGCGGTAAGGGATTACCGGCACCGATAAGGGCACCGGTGCCGGTAATCCCTTACCGTCCTACTACGAGGTCCCTCAGCGGGTCCCGTCCTTAACGTGTGGTCAGACCACACGTTAAGGACGGGACCCACTGAGAGACTTCAGACCTAATAACGGTACCGCTAATAGCGGTACCGTTATTAGCTCCTTCCCCATTCCCATTGAGCCCTATGGGGGCTCGAATGGGAATGGGGAATGGTAATTGGCATGGGGTCTTACCGGGTCCTCCAGGATCGGAATGACCCGTTAAGTCCCCATACCGCCTACCCGGACCCAGAAGGCAGTAAGGGGGTAGCCATGGCGCTAATAGCGCCATGGTTACCTCCTACCGTGAAATGAGGCCCAATATTTGTGAAAAGATTGTATTCTGTCCTAATACTAAAACATTGGGGGAATCCCACTATGATTATATCCAAACAGAGCTAAAAGATGACAATTTGGCAGAGGACTTACTGTCTATGGAATTCAGAGCAGTTCCGACAAGGAGCTCTCATATGCAGATACAAGCGAGGCCGAAGAGATCGATAATCACACTCATGTATGAGTAGTCATGCAAAGAACAGCTTACCAAATAATAAGTGTCAATTGTGAACTTAAACTGTAAAATAAAACTCCACTATATCCCCGACTGAAGTGGGACTGAAGATGTGTTCTTAAGAAGCCAATAATGGACACTTATGACCTTAGAGACTACTGCCCCATCACCCATCTTTCCTTCCTCTGCATGATCCTTGAGTAAGCAGTAGACACACAACTTCTTCTCCAACACATCAGAACTAACAACCTCCTTCAGTCCTATAAATATGGCATCAGATCCATATGCTTCATGGGAACTGCTACCATCAAGGTGATTGACAATGCCCTAATATCCTTGGCGACAGCCATCCTTGCCTTCTGTTCTCCCCAACCTCTCAGCATAATTTTAGCCAATAGACCACCAGACACTCACTGTAATTCTATATTGCCCCATGCGGATCTGCATGACTGTCCTCAGATAGTTCAAAACCTCCAGCAGTTTATCCAAATGGATTTCTCAAGATGACCATCCCTACCATTAGTCCCACAAGGTTCCATCCTCTCTCTCTTCATCTTCACCCTTTACTTTACCGTGTTCAGAACCATCCAGGCTCTACACAACATCCAAATCCACCAATACACAGATGACACACATTTCTAACTCAAGATATCCTCCATGGGAGACAGCCACATTCTCAAGAATGACCTCATATTGATCCAGAGCTTGATGTACAGTGCTTACATGATATGATATTCTATTTGTATCGTGCTCGTACACAAGTGAAGCTCATCCCCTCCAAGTCCAAATTCCTACTGCTGACATCCAGACCTGGCTCTCTGCTATTAAACCTGAGTACTTCACACCCCACCTGACTACCTAGCCTAAGTCTCTTGGGTTCTAAATCGACAGGCATGTCACCTTCAAGGAGCATATAACAAGGAAGACCATATATTCCTCTGTAGGTAAACAAAAGTCCTCTATCCCTGCAAACAAATGCAGTTCTGCTGTCCAAGCCTTAGTCCTCTCCTACCTGGATGTTGGCAGTGATATTCTGGAAGGCCTTCTGGTGACCACTCTGTCACCCCTCAGACTGTACTTGCTCCTGCTGCATGCACGTTTCACCTTCAATCCCTACTGTATCATCTATGAGGTGTAGTCCTCAAGTCCCTTAGCTACTTTGCTGAAGAGCTCAGCATTTATGGAGGCCGACTATTATTATTATTATTATCATCATCATCATCATCGTATTTATTGAGTGTGGACATAGTTTTGAGAAGCAGCCGAGCATTTTACAGCGGTATAGAACAATACAGATACAAAACGGAGTGCTTTACGAAAGGTAAACAACAGAACAGATGCATAAGAAGCACATTTCAGAGGTAACAACTTAACAGATATACAGTGGGGGGTAGGATACAGAGGGGCACAGAGGAGGCGTACAGCTGTACCAGGTGGCGGGAGGAGAGGGGTTGATGGCGTCTAGTTAGTCAAGTGGTGCAAGGGGCGACGTGATGGCCTAGGTGTTGATGAGGAACAATTCCTGGAGGAGGTGGTGCTTGAGTTCTTTTCTGAACCGTAGGAGCATGGGAGTGAGTCTGATGCTGTCAGGGAAGAGATGCCATAGTCTTTGGGCGTAGGCAGAGAAGGCTTGTTTTCTGGTCCTTTCCTATTTGCAGCAACAGATTTCAAGTCTGTATGTGTCCTGGCTTCTGGTGGTGCACTGTCCACCAGAGATGCTGAGTTTCACCACGAGATAGCTGGGTGACTTGAGGGTGACTGTCTTATAGATGATGCATTAAGAACTGAAGGTGATTTGTGCGTGCAGTGGGAGCTAGTAAAGGTCGGCGAGGGTCGTAGGGATGTGGACGTAGTGCATAGAGCCTTGATGAGGCATTCAGCTGTGTGTAGGACACTTCTCAGGGTTACACGAGAGGACAACGGGAGGCCTTCGAGGAGTGCATTGCCCCCATCCAGGTGGGATAGGACCTGTGCATGAACAGTGAATCCAAAGCTGTCTGGTGGGAGGAAGGGCTTGACTTCTCGCAGGAGAGAGAACTGATACCAAGAAGTGTGAATGAATTTTCTTAGCTATGCTTGTCTTGACGGATAGGTGTTTGTTGATGTGGAACCCGAGGGACTTGGTGCCGGAGGTGAGCTTGGGTGTGAAGCCCTCAGAGTTCATGGTTGATACCCAGGTCTGTATGTCTGGGTGTTCAGTGTTTTTGGTGAGGAGTATGAATACTGTCTTGGAGGGGTTGAGCTTCAAGTATGCACTGGACATCCAAGATGGGATCAGCAAGAGGCTTGTTTTGAGACTATGGGCCTCATTACGACCCAGGCGGTAAGTTACCGCCTGGGTCGTACCTTTACCACCATGGCGTAAACTACGTTTACGCCATGGTGGTTGGCGGACTTACCGCCCCATTCCGACCTTGGCGGGGCGGTAAGTCCCCAATCCCCATTTACCCTTCCCCATTCCCATTTTTGCCCCATAGGGCATAATGGGAGTGGGGAAGGCGTTAATTACGCCACCGTAAATTACGGTGGCGTAATTAACTCCATGGTCCCTTAGCGCCATGGATTTTAACACCTGCTAAAAGCAGGTGTTAAAAGCGCCATGGCGCTAAGGGACCTCGTACTCAGGCGGTAAGGGTCGGCGCTGTTAACGCTGCCGTTAACCCCTTACCGCCTGGGTCGTAATGAGGCCCTATGAGTTTCCTTGATGGAGTTGATCTTGAGGTATAGGTGTGTAATTGGCGTATTGGTGGATGTGTATGTTGTGTGTGGCTAGAAGGACTCCCAACTGCTCCATGTATAGACTGGAGATCACTAGGTTGAAGATGGAACCCTCTGGGACTGCAAAGGTGACTGATAGCTTTGCCGATCTAGAGGAGTCCATATGAACAAACTGCTGGCGGTTGGCGAGGCAGGATTTGAACCAGTGTACGACAACGTTGCTGATCTCCATGCACTTATGTAGGGTGTCTGTAAGTGCCTAGTTGTCTATTGTATCGAAAGCAGCAAAGACATAGAGTAGAACTAGGAGGCAGGGTCGGCCATTGTCAAGAATGTTAGGGACGTCGTCGACCACCTGTATGGTTGCTGTCTCCATGCTACATCTGGGTCTGAACACGGATTGCTAGGTTTGGATGATATTGTTGGTGTCGATGTGTTGCTGCAGTTGCACAGCTACTGCTTTCTCAATTATCCTACATAAGAAGGGAAGATTGATGGTTAGGTAATAGTTACCTAAGTTGTCAGGATCCAGAGTGGGTTCATTTAGTAGAGGGAGGCTATGTCCTGTTTTTAGGGTCCATGGGAAGGTGCCTTGAATTATGGAGCTGATGATGATATTCAGGTATTCAGGTAGGGAAGGAGAGCTTCTGCAGGGTGCATCTTGAGGATGGATGCTGGGAGGCTGTCCTCTGTATACGATATGGCTTTGAGGGTGGCCAGGGTTTCTACCAGGTCTGCTGTCAACAATGTTTTGAATGTTACCCAGGTTGTGGAGATTTCACGAGGAGGGATGTGAGATTGGTCTGTGGATGCAGAGCTGGTGTGTATGTGCTGGAGAATCTTGCTTATTTTGTTGATGAACAAGGTGTTGGCAGTGGGTTATTCGATGGAGTGTAGTAAGGCAGGGGCAGAAAGCAGGTTGATGCAGTGCTTGAACACTTTTAAGAGTGCTCTACTTTTGTTGTCAGCTTCTGTTATGGTGTTTTGATAGCAGGAAGCCTTGGCTGTGTTCATTAGTTGTTCGTCGGGTTGCTCAGAGTTCCTTGGGATGCGCCAGGTTGGATGCAGTCCTGAAGCATCTCCAGGTTTTCTCTTCTTTCCGAATGACTGTTTTGCTGAGGTGGAGTTCTTGCATGTATCAGGGTGTGGATAGTTTCAGTTTGCAAGTGATTTCTTTCAGAGGCAAGTGTCGCATAGTGGAGGCTGAGAGGGTGTTGTTGAGTGCTTACATTAGAAGTAACACTATGTGCAGATTTGAACTCCACCTCTGCAGCAAGGAGAGAACAAGAAGGCAGGACTTTTCTGTCTATTGCGCCAGAATTTGGAGACTGCTTCCTGTCAACAAGGGACTCTCCCATTCCCTTCTACATCTCAGTTAAGAACTCAAGACCTCCCTCTTCAAAGAATGTCTCCTCCCTAACAACTAAGTCCACTCACACTTCGCACCTAACATGGGACTGGGTGATCTGCTCCCCCAGTTTTCTCCCCTATGCGCTTGTTGATCGCTTGCTGTCAAATTGCCCGCCCTCTTGCTCTCCTGTTGTTAGCTCCCCCCTGTACCTTGGCTTCTCTCACTGTGTATCCCCCATGATATATACATTGCTCCATTGCTTCCCAAAGCTAATCCAGCACTCAACAAATAATATAATAATGATAATAATAACAATAACAAATGAATCTTCCAAGAAACATGCTCTGCCAATTTCATGCACCTAGATGGTGAGTGGAGGGAGGGGACACTAAAGACACCCCCTTTATTTCCATGCTTCCCGAGTAGGCCCAGTCATGGCTGCTTCAGGTCCAGGGCCCCGGCCCTGGGGCACTCATGCGGGAACACCTCTGGGAACTATCAGCCCTTTTCGTACATACATCCATGGGTGCCACCATATTCCTGTGCGTACCCTGTTACCGCAAAACCAGGACTCAATTTTGTAACATACAGACTCCAGTTGTGAATAGCAAAAGGCCATTCAGATTGTAACCCAGTCTGCAGCCATCTCTGTCAAGCCAGCATGGCTCTCCCCACACCACCCCCCTCTCCGCCATCCACATAACTGCCTGGTTCCCATGAAAAGGCTGGCAGCAGGAATGCAACAAAATCGACACTGTATCACTTGCCGTCCAACTCCCTCCATTGATTCAGATGCAGCTCAGGGGGAGAAGGTGAGAGCCAGGGCTATCTGTCTCTGTAAACCTGCCCTGCACCCCACAGACCCTGGCCATAAAAACCTAATCCCTGTGTACACCAGAGCAAAATCAACAACCAAAAGAGACCCTTAAATCAGTGAACGTATTTTCCTTCCTGACCTGCATGAGTAAAAGAATGTCTTCTCAGTGTGTGTACGTTCATATAAACCTGCTGGTACCTTACAAAAGCTAATGAGTAAACAATGTAAATATATATACATGTGCCACTGGAAATCCCCATGCTAACCTGTTATATTGTAGGTAGACTATATGTTGACTTATAATGTTGAAATGTGTACATGACTAATTGTAATACCATAACAAGTAATGGACTTTAGACCTGTGCAAGCTCACACGACGCTACCTCATGTTGATAACGCAGAATGTAATTATATGCATGCCATTCGAAAACATCATATAAACTTCAGTCGCTCTTGACTGCCCTTGTTCTGTGATTAGTTGTCAGCAATTTCTCTCTTACCATTCCCTGTTTCAGCGTTATGACATTGCCCAAATTGTATGATATTAGAAGATGTTACAAGTGTATTTCATGTAAATAATAAACCAACAACCAAAAGAGACCCTTAAATCAGTGAATGTATATGAGACGGTAGCCCGTTGTGTGCAAATATAAAGGCATCCAGCCATCATTCTGTGTGAGCCCACAAGCATAAAATGGGGGGGGGGCTAAGCCCACCCAGAACCACACTGGTCTCATAAAGAGTTATGCTGTTTGGACATCTGGTCACTGAAGCCCATCTAAAGAGGTGAACGTCTAAAATGAGATGTATTTTTTGTAATCCAGTCCCAGTAACCATATACCCTAACCATCCCCTTGTCAATATTGAATGAATGCCCCCCGACCATACATTGACCCGACAACCCCCACACCCAAGTCAGTGTCCGACAATGCTTGAACCAAAGAGTGATTTCCTTGATAGAAACATATAATTGATGTTCAGTAATGAATAAGCTTGCCTTGTTTTTTCACGTGCAACCTGCTGGCCTTGCCGCTGGACGAACCGGTTAGACGTATGAATGAATGGGAATGTGGGCCATAAGGGCAAATGTTACAGGAGTAGAATTTCAATGTGTCAACCCATCGGATGTCAGAGGGTTGAGCCCAGCTGAACATTTCAGCCCACGTATCACATCATCTCGTCACGTGCCCATGGACCAATCAGCCATCACCGACCATATAGCACCCATAGGTGCTGCCTCTTAGTGACCAATCCCGATCAAACATGTGCCCCTTAGGCCTTCCCCTTGCCGATGACCTAATACGTGTATGAAAATGAAATGTAACATGTTTTCTGCAGAGCGCTCTCGGCGTGAGCAGAGTAGATTCTGTTTGCCCGAACTTTAGATAAAAAGCCTTGAATCGCACTCTCACTTGGTCTTGATCTTATTCCCTCCTGGGATGTACCTTTATTGACTCTGTTGGGCAATTTACCAGCAGGCCTGGGGGCTTCTCACTTTCATTGGTGACCCTGACGTGATAGTGTTCTTTCCCGTCCTTCTGACACAAGATGCCCCCCTGCTTTGACCCTGGGAGCGCTCCCTCAAGAGCTACCCGCCAACGGCAACCGGTACACCTATACGTGCGCATGCAGTAGGGCGAGCGGGTACGGGATCCCTCTTAACAAAACCCATACATACCATACATGCCAGAGCTGGGTGTGGTCTTTGAGTGAAGAGCAGCGCCCCGCTGATCGGGTCCAGAGGGTCTTGGATCAAGACGGAAACGTGAGTATTAAGTGCGATTGATATTAAAGGCACGGGTGGGAGTCAGATTAGGAGGTCTTGGGATAAAAGAACATAGTTTGGGTGACATTGAGGGTGTGTAAAGGTGAATCCAAAGAAGGGTAAAAAAGAGGTTCTGGGGGTCTGGGGTCTATTCCTATCTTTTCATACTATTCTCATTCTGTCGCATATGGCCATTAGGACGATAATAGAGTAAAAAGAGACAAGAAGTTAAAAAAGGATCATATCTCCGTGGGGAGTGGAAGGCGGCGCCGCATAGTGCTATCTCGACTAGTACAGGATAAATGAGTGTAAAAAGTTGAAGTTAAAAAAAAGGTATGAAAGGGGTCAAGGATAGACCTGAGGTATTAGGTAGAAACGCTTTTTCTGATCTTTATCTTACATGTTCTTTCTTTGCACCTCCCAAGTGGGGGAACTGGTGGAAGGTGGAGGGAGAGGTTAAAACTTGGCAAAGAACAAGCGAGTGGTTAGAAGTAGGGGAACATTGGAGACGGTGGGGAGTGTTATGTTTGTATCTATGTTTTCCATTGTCTATGTGAAATGTTAAACGTCTATCTTGCATGTGGAATGATTATTGTTGGGGCATAATGCGAAAAAGCAGACTTGGTGATTTTTGGGGAGAGTTGTCTGGTAAATAACACAGCTTAAATATATTGAAAGGTGATTAACAGTCAATTGTGGTTCATGAAAATTGTAACACAGGTCAAGTTGAGTATACGAGAAGTGAATAAGTACAGAGCAGAACCGTCAGGTAAGGTGTAGTGGGAGTGAAGTACAATGGGTGCAGAAACACCCCTCGCTCATATTTGCAAAACACTACCAGGATATGCTGAAAAAATAATGAAATACCACGATCAGTGGGTCACAGATTTGAAGTTGGAATGAGTACCCCAAGTATGGCCTGACGGGGGGGTCTTTCGACAAGAAAGTGTTAGATATGGTTGCCACTTGTTTGTATATTAAGTACAAAGGGAAGCAGCTGCACAATAGGGGAGAAATACTGGATCTGTGGTGCCTGTTCGAGGAGGTGCCCCCAGGTAAAGATAGCGAGCATAATGCATCTCCCCTGACAACAGCTGGCAGCACAGGGCCACCCACTCAGGATGAAAAGAACATAGAGGCCACACGTGTCTATCCCTTATTGTCAAAACCAGTGCCTGCAGACGGGTATAGTGACCCCGTGTATGTAGCACAACCCACCGCCCCGCCTGTACACAAGCCATCGGCCACTGCATCACCCCCATATGAGAGCCAAGGCATAGTAAGACCCCTAGACACCTCAACAGTTGATATTGGGAAACTAGCCCACAAAGGCCCGCACAGAACTGTCCTGCATACGGGCACTGGGGGAAGGACGGGGGACGCCCTACCCACCGGCAGATCAAGACGATACTCCCCCGATGAGTATAGAAACAGGGGAAGTGGGATGGAATAAGGGAGAGATCTTGTTCAAAATAAACAACACCCCTACGTGAATAATAGAAATAAATACAGAAGACAGCGAACGGGAGGTAGAGGAAGGAGGGGCAACGTCAGACAGAGAAGAAGAGTGCTGGAGCGACATAGAAGAACAGGAGGAAGTGGGCAGAAGGTTAGGAATTGCCGCAGCCGGTGCCTCGTTTGGAGAAGGGTTGTCTCCTGTAGAAAAATAGACAGGGAGGCTGAGAAACAGGACAGGGCATATGCCAGTGGTAGGAAATAAAGGGAAGAAGGCGAGTGCTAAAAAGGGGGGGATCTACAACTACCTCTGATACACAGGGGGACAGGAAGGCCAAACTACATACCATGGGCTGAAATGGACAAGGCCAACTTGCTTAAACAACTACCCCCACTCTCCGGAGGCGCCAGCAAGTGGATATATGCATTTGTAAAACACACAGCAGGAGTGCCCATGGCAGTGGGGGATGTTAAAAGCTTGCTTGTGTCGGGAAGTGGGAGACCATGCTAACAGGGTCTGGGCAAAGACAGGGTTCCAAGAAATAACATTAGACTGTGACTGCCATGATGGGGCCTCGTTCAACATGATGAAGAAGATGCGATGTCATTCATTCTCCAGGTGCAGGACATGTGAAGAGCGGAAACAGTTACGGCCTGGCACCAATCAACGTCCCTGTTTTACTTCATTATAAAAAGGGGACTCCCAAAGGAAGTGCAGAAGGCCCTTGATAAAGTATCTGGGATAGAAGCCAAGGGATTGCCTGAAATTCAAAGCATCATAGTGCACCACTGCAAGAGGATCAAAGGGAAGGAGAAGGAGATAGCGCAATGGCGGTTGGCAGTCGAAGCTAAATTAGTACAGAGCAAGTTGCTGAAGGTAGGTGCAGTAGTAGCTACCAGCGCGGCAAGAAAGGAGCAGGAAGAGGAAGACGGACAGATGGGAATACCAATGAAGATGGTGGCAAATTGGACAGGTAACGGACTGGAGCAGTGGGCAGGAGAAAACCAATATGAGGGACAGCAGTGGCCAGCAAGAGGGGGGATGGCAACAGAGGAGGATTTTGGGGGTCGAGAGGTGGAGGCACAGGGTTGGAGCGCTACGAGGGGGAATGCAAGGACAATGTTGGCAGTGTGGGAGATGGGGTCACTTTACGCGAGAATGTCAAAGCAGGCCAAACAATTCATACACAAACGGACACCCGCAGCCTTAAGGGCTGCCGATGGGTGGCGGTAGGAGAGATAGCCAACCCGACCCTAGGTACATGAACGAGCATCCCATGCCCCCTCAGGACATATCCTCACATCCCCAGTGTCACAATCATGCCACCCACGTGCGTAACCAGGCTTATGCAACTACCGCCAACGGGGCACCGGCAGCACCATGTAGGGGAACCACAGTAGTGAGGGAAATGTTTTCGACGTAGATGAACTCCCGTGGCATTCAGCATAGGACAGCCCACAGAGAGCACTTGCGTGTCTAGTACTATCGATAACCCGCAAATACAGCAGAGGAACCACTCGTTGGCGGCAGCGATAGGAAACAAACAATTTATTTTCATGGTGGATTCAGCAGCAGAAAAATCGTGCCTCAAGGAAGGCAGACTCCCGCTTTCTAATCGGACTTTGGAAATGCAGGGGTTCTCTAGGGCGGTGGTCGAGGTTCCATACACAGAAGAGCAAGACATAATGGTGGGGGGGAACCGTACATGCCCCCTACTATATTACGAGGAATCACCCATCAATCTGCTGGGGAGGGACCTTCTCAGCAAACTCAATATGTCCATCTCGTTTACAGAAAGAGGGATAGTATGCTCCACACCAGGCATATGTACCATTTGTGTAATGTTAGTGATAAACACACAGGCAGGCTTCTCGCAAACACGAGGAAAACCCGTGAATCCTGACATGTTCATACAGGGGCTGAGAATACTAACATGAGTAGTGCCAGAGTTGAAGAATAACAAATGGAGACTGCCTTCAGAGTTCATTTTCCGCCCAGTAGCAGCCCCAGAAATATTGCCCGGATCCATCGTGTCCCTAGACATACACACTGTGCAGGTGTTAACCCAGAGGATAGCAGTGATAGCAATGGACATACAGGGATGCCAGTGGAGAACAGTACTGTGCATCGACACCAATAAGGCCCTGCAGGAAATAACTGATGAAGAACTTTTTGTGCTTGCACTGCAACGTCACACTCATGACAGCCGTACTGACACAAAAGACATCCCTGGGCCACAAGCCTTTGGCATTGTTGGGTGTCATGACCCACGTTTGGACTATTATGCTGCAACACTTGGTGCTGTGGGTTTAGGAAATCCAAGAGGGCGGAAAAGCCCACATTTGCGCCAGAATCCTGGAGAACTGTGCAGTTTTGCGCACAGCAAAATGGTCCCCTAACCTGCCACCCACCAGTGCAAGCGTGATGGACCGGAAGCGCCAGGGGTGAAAGGTGGTGCCAAAGAAAAAATAGCAGTGCCTGTTAGATCAAAAGCGCCTTGAAATCACAGCTGTTTCTCTGAAGTGCAAGCTCAAAATGTCCATTTCAATTTGTTCAAAATCCGTTTTTAATTGATGTCAAAAAGTTGCTAAAATCATGGGCACAAGACCACTCTAAAGATTCAACCTTCTTGTGGGGGGTTCCACATCACCACTCTACTGTAAGGATGCCCATCAAAACAATGGCAGCAAGGATTAGAGCTGTCAAGCAAAATCCTCCTGTCAAATTCAAGACAACTCCTAAAAAAATGGGTGGAATACCAGCTTTGGACACAAGCCAGCGCTAGCGGTCTAAACTCTGACAGTAGAACTGTATCTCAGGAATGCAAGAGGATCCTGAGCTAACTGGGACTTCAAAGGTTTGTTCCCAGGAGGCAGGCTGATTCAATTAACAGTTCAAAGGGCCTTTGTCCATGAGAAACATTCATACCAGCCCTTACCAGCAACAGCCCAGGAGATCACATGGACATGCTAACCAAATGCAGAGTGGCCGCCTGGCTTGCTGACCTCAGCCGACACAGTAGACTCTTTCCATTGAATAGGATATGCTGATTTGGGTGTTGACTGTAAACAGAGCTCTGCCTGGTAGGAGAGACATGTGATCCCTGACTCTCCCAGTTCCTAGAGGCGGGCCAGACTGGAGTGTGAATTCATATTGCAGCAAATGTATGTTTGATTAAATTGCTTATAAAATCTTGTATTAAGCTCACAGAAATGTGCAATTTGGGAGTCCACAAAATGGAAAAAGGCCCCCACGATTTGAGACCAAACTCATATTTGTGTGGTGTCCTAGGACCGAACCCCGCTAATTATTAATACTGCAGACACTATGCTTATGCTAGAGACCTAGTAAATTACTGGAATATGTGTAGAAGGGGGGTGTACATTTGTGTAATTTTGGGTAAAGGTTCAACATTGGTAAACCAACTAAAAACGAAAATAAGTTGCCATTTTTGAATGCAAGCCCCCAGGAAGATCAGAGTTGGGCCAGAATGTACCTTAAGTCATCTGCAATCTGTACATGTAATGTCAACCACTTGTGCATTTGGGAAATATGTTTAGTTATGAGAATGAATTCTAAAGCAAAAGCAAACGGGCGTTTCTTCAATAGATTGTAAATGGCAGCATCACCCTGACTCACAACTCAGTTCCCCCAATCAAGGGAGAGCGGAGGAACGAAATTTCCATCTTAAAGCTAGGATTCTAAGCTTTCTAACAAGCTCTAAACCGACTTGCTACTCCTTATAATTCCTCCGTAATTGCGCTCGACGCACGTGACTAAATTGCCGCGATTTGACATTTTGCTTCATTTCAGCCACGTGTAAAAATATTTGTCTTTTGTTTCCTTTGCTGAAATTCATTTGCAACCTGACAATCATTCATAGAGAATTTATAAAGTGATCCTGAACCAATTTAAAGTAGCTATCACCCACCCTGCATTTCCTTGTACCATATAAAGCATTCTCAGCTACCTTATCCTCTATACTACTCCTAAGTAATTAAACCAGTGTGCTAGTATCACATCATCCATTGTTGATCACTCACTGTCATACGTCTAAGTGTGATATCAAATATTAATTTATTATAAAAGTGTGATATATAGCTATTGTTTAATTTTTCAAATAAATCTTTTAATTTGCAAAACAAACCTACTTCTTGGCTCAGTGGGGTCAGGGGGGATTCTAAGAGAGGGGCGTTATACAAGGGTTCATCGTCCAGATTATAACTTGCCATGAAAATATATAAATAAGTGTTTCCCTTGAGCAATCCCAGACAAGGCACTGACTTAGTGGGAATGTTTGATTGGAGTCATTAACAGAGTGGGGGCTCGTAGCCGAGGATTCTGGATTAGATCTATCACTTGTGCAGATTAATACAGTGTGCCAGCTGACAGGATACATATCCGGTTAGATCACCACGCTGTGTTAGGCTGTAAAGCACTCCTCAAAGGAACGCTGTAAGGAAACGGTCTGTTTTGCAAAATAAAATACAAACGTCTGTAAGTCAGGAAGGAAATCAATCTCCAGAATGACGACCTTGGTAGATATGAAGATAGCTAGGGAGCACCTCTTACATAAACTGTTTGTGAGAGGTGAATGGTCTGAACAGGACCAACATGTATGCTTGCAGGCGATCACACAACAGGTCACTACAACTCGGTCAGATATGTGGAGAGATCAGGGCCCCTTACATGTGGCCCTGAGTGAACTATATATGGCTCCTAAGGCCAAAGATGAACACAATAAGATTGCCAGGATAGCGGCATATTTGTATCTATATATGGGAGCCATGCAGGACAAATGTGCTGAAGGCCAAGATCTGCCAAATAGACAACAGATGGCGTTAGAAAAGGTCCAATCTGATCTGGTCTCTTCTGAGCAGAGGCTGCACAGAAGCCAGGAGTCAGAAAACGAGAGTAGACAATGGGGGTCATTACGACCCAGGCGGTAAGTACGCCGACTTCACCACCATGGTGTAAACTACGTTTACACCATGGTGGATGGCGGATTTACCGCCCCATTCCAAGGTGAGTGGGACGGTAAATCCCCATTTCCCATTTTACCCTTCCCCATTCAAATTTTTGCCCCATAGGGCATAATGGGAGTGGGGAAGGCGCTAATTAGGCCACCGTAAATTACGGTGGCGTAATTAGCACCAAGGCGATTTAGCGCCATGGATTTTAATGGCTGCTAAAAGCAGCCGTTAAAATCGGAATCAGGCGTTAAGGGTTAACGACGGCGTTAACCCTTAACGCCTGAGTTGTAATGAGGCCCAATACATCATTAAAATGAAGGAGGATATGGATATCCTGCAACAGGAAAAGGCTGACCAGGATACCAGAACTCTGGCTTTGCAGAAGGAGCACCAAGGCAGTTTGGACTCCTTACTACAGAGCCAGAACAAGCTGGAGCAACAGATAGATTTCAACAGGGCATGCACAAAGCAGGTAGCCACCCTGCAAAGCCAATTGGATAGAGAAAAAGAGGAGAGCTATAAACTGATTCTGAAAGACCTGGACACCCACACAGAATTTCAGGAAGAGCGCCAGAAATCTGGTGCCTTTCAAAGGCAGAGGGACGACCTGGCAGCACAGATGCAGGCTCTTAGTCAGGAAAGGGACACCTTAGGCCAGGAAGTCTGCCAATTAAAAGAAAAAATTGAAGAAAATCACCTGGCACTCCAGGGGCTGGGTGACCGCCAAAAAGAGCATCACGACTTGCTAGAGCACACCAGGAGGGTGGAAGATGTTCTGGCAAGAAAGGAGCAGGCCAGTAGGGATGGGACTCAGGAGGTAACCCTCCTGCAGCAAAAGCTGACCCAGTAATCCAGGACCAACCAGGAAGATCAGAGGGAAAATGAGGCTCTCTGTCGCCACAATGATAGGCTCCAGAAACAGGTAGCCATGCAGGAGAGACTGATAGAGTCTAGTAAGGCCTTGGTTGAGGAACTGAAAGCCCTGGCTCTTGCATTGCAACAAGGAGCAGGGGCTGATAGAGATGAAGTTCGCTGGGAAAGGGAAACACCTGAGCATAACCTCAGGAGCACTAGTACCAGAGGCCTTTATCTCTCCCGGGCCCTAGACTCTGCCACCCTCATGTCCCCTGGCGCACATGAGCACAGGGCCACAGGGATGGCAGATTATTATCCAGCCAAAAGGATGGGGCTCATAGGCCAGTACCACCGAGGAATGGATGGGCGGGCATCCGGGTATGGGCACCCAAGCACAGTGCAATTTGGTGGGGAACCCCAGGAGAGTAGGCCCACTAAGGGCATCCTGAAAACCTCTGCCCAGTTAGGTCAGTGAGGGGGGGGGTATAATTCATCAACACATTTTTCCATGCTCTTCCCAAATACATAATGACCCAGCTCGTGAGAGATTTTCACGAGAAAAGATCTTTAGACTGGGTCATTGAGCAAGCCACCCGCATCTATGAGGTGCAGAAACCGGTGGAAAATAAGAATCAGCCCAAAAACCCCAAAACCAATAGCACACCTGCTGCTTCCAAGGTGGCAGAGGTAAAGGTTGCCCTTGTTTTAGATTTGGAGATGGGGGGCCTAAAAACCTGCCTGCACCGAACAATTCACAGCCCAGAAGGCCCTCGGGCCAGTCACAGACAGGGAGTCAAGGAGGTAATCCCACAAATGGGGTCCCTCGCTCCCCTGACTATGTAAGTCCCCGCTACAAGGGAAACAGACCAATCCTGGGTTATGTGTGGACTCCTCCAGCCCAAGGGGGGATCCAGCCACGCACCTAACCCAGGGAACTTCCCTCCTAACTTCCCACAGGAGGGCAGAAATTCCCCAAACACTGGGCAGAACTTTTTTCCCAGGTATCCACCCAATTTCCAACACCAAAACCATCCATCCTTCTTTCCCCAATTCCCTGAGCCCAGATAACCTAATCCGGGAGAGGGGAGGCCAAGGGTGGAGGGGTACCCAAATCTTCCCAATCCGGGGTACTACCAGAGAAGGGATAGCTACCCTTCCTGGGATCAGCCCAGGGGAGAAAACAGAACCCTGTATCAACCTGAGCGGGTTTCCCAACTTGAGCGCCAGGTCCAAAATATGGCACGGGATCTGGGTCACATACTGAGGGCTCAACAGAACCCTCAGATGAGCATGCCACTGCAGAATGCCCCAAACTCTGGGCCTGGTGCTCCAGAACAATCACGGGGCAGCACCCCGATAACCCACCGGTTCCCAGGGAGGAGGCACAAGAGGAAGGGGGGTGTTGAGCCTTGGAGAAAGCTGCCTTCCCCACTTGTAAACAGCCCCAGGAAGCCCAGGAACCAGAAACAAAATCTCCTGCCCCTGAAAGTCTGCCTCCTAAGGAGCAGAGGGGGGTAGGAGAAACAAAGTACCCAAACAGACCCACTTTGTGGAGGAGGTACAGATCTTCCAATTTGAGTGAGAGGGATCCTCAGAGGATCCTGGGAAAAGGATTTTCTCCTTCAGAGATGGGGGAGCTCCTCCCAAGGAAATGGGTCCCAAGGGATTCCAACCCAGACTGGGTAGATGTGGGGATTGAGCTGTCACCGCCCATCATTCTATCCCAGAACCAACAAGACCGAAAACCCCTGGTTCAAACCCATCCTGGTGACTGCCTCCAAAAAGAGGGGGGCGGCCCAGAACCAGAACCAGGGGAACCTAAAACCGAATCAATAGACTGGGTAGATGTGGGGATCGAGCTGTCGCCGCCCATCATCCTGTCCCAGAACCAACAATACCAAAAACCCCTGGTTCAAACCCATCCTGATGACTGCCTCCAAAAAGGGGGGGGCAGCCCAGAACCAGAACCAGGGGAGCCCGGAACCATTTCAAGTTGACAAGTTTTTCTTTCAGATTCCCGAGACTCTTCACAGAATTCTGCCCAAATCTCTTCTCTCTCAATGTCCAAAACCAGAAAGTTAGCCCACCAGTTTTCCAAAAAATGTGCATTATCTGTGCCCCCTTGAGGAGAAGGAGGGAAGATATTATGCCCCGGTACAAGTACAGGGGCATGGTACAATGTTGGCACTGGTGGACACTGGATCCCAAGCTACCCTTCTGTCCAGGAGGGCCTTTGACGAACTAAATGCAGGAAGGGGGAGAATTACTGTATTCCTCTCACCTCTCTTCCTGGACAGCTTCAGAACTTTGACGGGAAGGAAATTCCCGTTGAGGGGACGGCAGATTTGGACATTAAAATTGGGCGACACAAGGTGAAACATCCGGTCGTAGTAGTGACTCCAGAGGGCACCCCTTGTTTACTAGGGAATGACCTCCTGAGAAGGTTGTCACCCCTAATAGATTGTGTAAACAAGGTCCTCTGGACCCAGACTAACCGACCAATAAAATTAAAGCAGAGTGTGAACTATGTTAGCTTAAACGGCACCTGCCACATGGTTGAACAAAAATCTGACCAAGTAGAATTTCACTTCCAGAACAACCAAATTCCAGATGTGACAGTAATAGCAGTAGGACAACAGACTGGTGATGGGGGGTCCTCTCTATTTCTGAAAATCAACCTTCCTTCCAGTTTAAGGTGGTATTCCACACTGGAAGGAAATACTCTGAAATTCTTTACTAATCCACAACCAGACATTCCCACTCCTATAGTCCAGAAAGATGTGAAATCAGCTCAGAGCCTGGCTGATATTCAGCAAATTGGAGAGCAGTTGTTCATCCCTGTTCAGTTAAATGATGGGAAGGACTCTGTTCTCGCTCGAGTGTGCGTGAACAACGGTAAGAGCTTCATCAGCGAAGCCATGTTCCGCCAACTCCCAAAAGATCCAGCCATTCCCACATTCAAACTGATAGACAAATGGGAAATGGACCTGGAAGCACCTAATTCCAAACATCTCCTGCCAAGCAGGTGCATACTCAAAATCTCCATTGGCAACAAGAGCATAGACCATGATTGTTGGGTCGTGCGAGACGTCACCGCCGCCTTTTACTTAGGCAGTGACATTCTCAATCGCTTTGCCATTAGTTTGGACCTAATAAACTTCAAAGCTTGGTCCCAATTAGCGGATAATCCCAAGGGCTTTGATGATCCAGAAAAAGCATTTAGGTCAGCTCAATTGCTAGCTTATGCAGTCGAAATTCAGATTAAAGAGGATGTCACCATCCCAGAAAGAACCCAACAATTCTCCCTGGAAGTGAAAGTTAAAAGAGGACAACAATTCAAAAACCCTGATGCTTATATTCATCTAAATGCTTTCCTTCAACAGCAAGGGTTAGGGGTAAACCCAACACCATTAGTCAACATAGAACATGACACCATTCCAATCGAGGTGGAAAATAGCGACAAAGAGTATTACTCTAGCCGTAGGCACCATTATTGGAATGGCGGTTGATGACCGACATTTCTCCATTGATTTAGGAAATGAACTGTAAGGACCAATCCCCAAGGACTGTTTTGACAGTGACAGTGATGACAATACAACACCAGACAGGATCTTTACCCGGCATGCGGGGAACTTCCTGGTGTACACTTCTTGCCCTTATGTTAAGGAAGACGTGACTTGTGACTTCAGAAGTGATGAGGTGATTTTCCAGGTCCATGAGGGCTGCCTTTCCCACCTGAAGCCTCCAGTCCAAATCAGCACTCTGACCAGGGACTTCTCCACCCAGCTGGAGGAGGCCGCTGAGATAGCAAAACCAGAAGTCTTTCCAGGCTTCAGGCAGATGGTGGAAGAGAGAGTCAACCTAGCTGATGCCTGCGTGACTCTGGAACAGAAGCAAAAGTTTGGATTTCCAAGATCTCTTTGCGGTAGACTCATATGACTGTGGTCGCACCGACATCCACACAACAACAATTCCCGCGGACCCTGGAATGACTCCAGTGTTTGTGAAGCAATATCGTTTGCCTCTCGCATCCATGGAGTCCCTTACTGAAATAATTAAGAACCTTGAGTCCCGGGGAGTAATCCGTCCAGTACACAGCACCTTCAATAATCCGGTGCTGGGAATATTGAAGCCAAACGGCCAGTGGAGACTCTGTGCCGACCATAGGGAGCTCAACAAACGGGTCCATACTTCCCGATGGCCTCTGCCCTACATTGACCAAGGGCTGGCCCAGATTTAGGGGTCACAGGTATTCACTGCAATAGACCTGACCAATGGATACTGAACCGTGCCTGTCAGTAGGGAGGACCAATACAAACTGGCTTTTACCTTTGGGTGCCAGGAGTACACATGGACCCGGACTCCCTTCGGATACCTCAACTCCGGCAATTAATTCAACATTTTCCTACACAAGGCCATGCCCGACCTGGGTGCAAGGGGTAACCTGGCTTATGTAGATGATGTCCTCATTAAAAGCTCAACTGTTGAGGAACACATAGCGGAGATCGTTATGTCCTGATCCAGTTGAGGGCCGCCGGAGCAAAACTTTCCTTCTAAAAAGCACAGTGGTGTAGAACACGTGTCAATTTCTTGGGGCATGAGATTACTCCTCAGGGTCTGTGTCCCCAGGAAAAGAAAGTGGAAGCACTTCAGAAACTGAAAGACCCCACAACTCTGCGGGAACTGCTGGTTTCACACCCTCAGCCAGGTGTTTTCCTCAGGCCTAACGCAGCCACATCCGTTCCGGATAAATCCTGCCAGAACTAACACATTCTCCTGATCTCTCAACCACCACACCTACCACTAAGAAGCAGCTATTACACGAGTACCGCATGAGCTGCACACATAGCCAGTGCTCACATGCACCTTTTGACTCTCCATACTCTCTCTACTGATCTGAACTTCGGTTCCCAAGGGCGTTCAACCTACCAGCACCTTCAGACCATACCAATGGTATATAAGGCGCTATATAAGTGCAAAATAACAATACCAATAACAATAACAATAACTAAGGAGCCTCCTTGGACTGACTAATTACAGCAGAAAGTTCATTGAGGGCTACACAGATATCACTAGACCCCTGATTCATCTTTTGAACGGGGGGTCAAGTGGGAATGGGGTCCAGAACAATCCGAGGCAGTAAGACAACTCAAAAGAAGCCTCTCACAAGCGCCTTGCCTAGCTTACCATGTCAGAAACAAGGAGTTTTTCCTGGAGACAGGGTTCTCTAATACGTGCTTGACGGCAGTATTATACCAAAGGCATGACAAGGTCAATAAAGTAATCTCCTATGCGAGCAAAACTTTATCCTCTGTGGAGGTAAAATTCAATGATTATGAAAAGGCACTCCTGGCAACGGTGTGGGCATTGAAGAATTACCGCCCGTTCATCCAGGGGGAACACATCATAGTGGAGACTTCACACCAGCCTCTGCAATACCTCCAAAGTGACAAAATCCGGGCCGGAAATGTGAGTAATTCCCGAATTACTTCCTAGATTCTGTCAATGCAAGGCTTTCCTGTGGAGGTCAGATATGGCCAAAACAAGAAGAGTCCGCTCGCGCAAGGTCTGGCTGACTTGCATGATTGTACCAGAGAAAACTGTCTTGAGGACGAAAGTCTAAAAATCAAGGACAACATGGAGGCATACATTAATTCCCCCCACAAAATCTTTGAAGATGACAAGTGTGAGGGAATGCCCACTGTCTATGTGGATGCTCTTACCATGTTGACAACAACGGGAGAAAGAACTGGTGGCCGGCGTAGGGAATGCATGGGTGAAGGAGTTTCCAGAACCCTCCGCTGGGTACAAAATTGGTCCCCGAAGTAGTCAGGTAGCAGAGTTGATGGCTGTGCATCAAGCCATCCTCACTGCTGTCCAAAATCAACTCCACAAACTGGTCATAATCACGGTTTCAGATTATGTACGGAACGGGTTCGTGGAGCATCTGGTTAATTGGAAAACCAGAGGCATGTTATGTGCTAATAACAAACCCCTGAAACATGGGAAGTTAATCCAAAATATTGATGATCTGGTCACCTCGAATGGGATGACCATCTACTGGAAAAAGATCAAGGGTCATTCCAAAGTAGAGGCACCAGACAAAACTGGAAATGACTTAGCGGATCAGCTGGCCAAAACCGGGGCCATCCAAGGGGATCTAATAGAAGTTGAGTCCCTGTTGGGGGAAATCCAGGTCACTGCTATCACTAGGTCCCAGACAAATGCTCACAATGATCTTTCAACTGCACAATGGAGTAAGGAGACCCCTGATGCTGATTTAATTACGGCTCAGAAGGGGGATACAATAATTGGTAAGTTTTACCAACACATTGAGGACCCTGAGAACTTTCCCCTGACGGATACCGATTACATTGGGAAGGAGGACCTTAGAGTGTTGAAGAAATGTCCAAAGATGTTCCGAATCCAAGACGGTTTGTTGGTAAGGAAATCCCAAGCTGGCCATGATCAGTGGGTGGTCCCTACCTCATTCTGAAGCCTGATGTTAAGTCACGCCCATGATGCGGCCACAGCCGGTCATAGGGGGTTTCACACAACACTGGAAATCTTAAGAGAGGTTTGTCACGACTCGCTCCTTTCGCTCCCGTTCCCACCACTTGGGGGCATGATTTGGGGTTTATTCCCTACTGGACCTTTCCTCCGAACCTTATGCTACAGTGCTGTGATGAATTGGGAGCGCTAAATCCCTATTTTCCAAGCTACTTCCCTTCCGGATCCATTCCAGGTTTTTGGCAGCCAGCATGCTTCTTTAACCAAATGACTATGCTTCCCAGAATGCCTGGCCCACTGCTTCACCTCCACCCTTGCAGGACAAGGTTGGGTGGAGGATAGGCAACACCTGTGGCTGCAGGTGCCGCAATCAGCACACATGAGGCGTGTGCTCGTTAAGCAGCTTTAAAAGCCTCAGTCTTACTTCAGTCCAGCGCTGGTCATCGTTGCAGTGTTTCCTGTTGTGACTAGTCCCTTTTTTCCTTGATCTTAGCTTTTGTACCTAGTTCCTAGTTCCTGTTTTCTTGTTCCTCCGCCCTGGATTTCGGATTCATGCGCTAATTGATTTCTGCTCCCTTGATTCCCTTTTTGTCTTCCTCTGTTTGCAGGCAGCATTCCTCAGTGCTTTCCCCTTTTAGATGCAGCCCAGTTTGTCTGTGTTCTATATTTCTTTGACTCTGTCCTTTGCTGCTGTAAACCCATATGCCTTAGCCTTCCTCTTAGATTAGCTTCCTGTCTTTTCCTTGGAGGGGTAGGGGGAAGTTTGCATTGGTTATTTTGTTTTTCCCTGCTCCTGATCCTTACTTTCTATTGGGATCCATTCCATGTTTTCCATTGCACTACTGCATTTATTTTCCATTTGATTATTAGGTGTGGTGTGCGGTTGTAGCTAGCTCCTGTGTGAATGCTTATGTTTTCCTCACTAATTTGTAATCACTATTCCAACTTAGGTATTTAGTTTTCCTCTCATTGCTGTTATAGCCTTTCTGGGTCCCAGTTTCATCAACAGGATTCGTGGGCTAGCTGACATTCAAGAGGTTTATCTCGTCCTCATGAGTACTGTTCTTTAGTTCCCTTATTTAATACCATCAAGAGTGTTAGTTCACAGATCCTGTCATTGTTTGCCCTCCACGTGGGTTTAGCGCCGTCAGTACCTGCAACAGCAATTGGAGGTAAGGCGCTTGCCGACTTTCCTCGCGGTCAGGTGCTTACCCCACATCCCTTTTCATATATTGGTTTTGTTGTCACACTCTATTTGCACTCCTGGGTTCTAGCATACATGAGTCGTTGTTCCTGTGTGCACGTAGTTTAATTCGAAGCTATTCACTGTGTGATTTAGTGCACATTTCCCTTGCCATATTCGCTGCCTTTGTACTCGCCTGACTAATCCTGACAGAATGACCAGCCCAAAATTCCCATTGAATATGGAAAGTTTAAGAAAGAAAGGCAGCAATGCCTCTAACATGTTTGTACAGAAAGCTTCCCCTACATTTACCTGTGACAATCAAATCACTAGTCCTGACTTAAATGAACTCCTTGTCACGAATGGGCATTTACGTGCAAAGTATTTTTCCCATAGGATGGCACATCCTACATTGCCTGATCCTAGTTCTGTCTTTTGTTTTGATCCACATTCTATGTCAGCGCAAGCCTTAGCCGCAGAAAACAACACACTGTTAGACTTATTATACAAGAGTACCTCTGTTGTTGAACCCCATGATTCTAGTTGTGCTTCACCTCAGATAGAACAGTTTCATGGTACAAACATAAAGAATGGAGGAGTTCCTTGCATAACTTCTGTTTTCTACCCTCAGTCTAAAGCATACTCCTTTGCACAAGTACATACTGTAGTCCCTAATGCCAAGAGGTCTAATGTCAATAGTTTGCTTAAGGGAAACACAGACCAAATTGGTAAGAGAAAGTATAAATCTCAGAACCTGAAAGCAGTAGAGGACAATGCACAATCGGTGCACATCCAGATTGCTAGTGCAGGATCCAGCCCTGATGCCACTATGCCTCCCCCTGTGCCTACTGATAGTGATGTACAGTTAATGCAGGGCATGCTAAGAGCTAAGCTTGAGGAGTTAAGACAAGAATTAATTTCTTTACAAGAGGAGAATAAAACCTTGCACTCTTTACTGAATACACCTCAGACTTTATCCGTTGATGTTGATGAAGTGAACACTGTTCAGCCCCTGAGTGCAGAGACTTTGGTAAACCATGATATTTGTCAATATGTTAGATCTATTGGGAGTGAAAGTCTTTCTTCTAGCACAGCGCTTAATCTGGGCACAGTTTCTAACAATGGTTCTGCTGTTTGTCAGGGATTGCAGTTAGCTGAAGATTTACAAGCCACTCCTTTACCTAAAATTTCCTGTGTAGCAGTTTGTCATAATTCTGAGCTAGCACACATGCAAGCTTCTGATTTCCAAACACAATCCACAATGGTGGCATACACAGATTCAGTCACTACAGTAGGCTTAGGCCCTGCTCTTGATACAGCTGCTGAGACTGAAGTAGATGTTCAAGCTGATGTGGAAAACGATGTTACCTCTGGGTTCACTCTTCCTTCTGCCAATTCTGATCAATACGAACAGTCAGAAACAGTACAGATTTCATCTTCTGATGGACTCATTCCACAGTATACAGAACCAAAAAACCGGCAGGCGATTCCTGAACTGTTGATTGTAAATCTGCCTCTTTCAGAAGCTAAGACAGAGGAATGGACAATTAACGAAATCCTGATTAACAGAGACTTTACTATGGTAATTCCACTGGTTGATTTTGACTTCTACAAAGAAAAAGACTCTGTGTCACCCACTAAAGAAAAGGACTGCAAGGGTACAGCTCAGTCTTTGGTTACTGGTGCCAAGGAGTCTACTGCCCTAATGGTGCCCTCCATTCCTGAGCCACCAATGTGTCTGTCAACTTCTGAGACTTCTGTCTGTCCTCCTACAACCATTGACTCTTCAATGATCCAACCCACAGCCCTGCAGTCATCTTTGGCACACGTGTCTTCACCCAATGAACCGCTGCCATGTCTGCCATTTATTCAAGAGCCAGTCCCAAAGACCTGGACATGTTTGTATCCAGCAACCGAGATTGCTCCAGCTTGCATGCCTTCAGCCTCAAGGTTTCCTCTGGCCTGCCTGTCTTCAGCTACAGTGACTCATCCTGCAGATCATCCTTCAGCTATAGAGCCTCCGGTAGTCCATCATAAGTGCATGTCTTCAGTCCCGGAGTATACTGAGTATTTGCCTTCAGTTCATGAGACGCCTGTATCCTGCTTAGCCTCGCTGCCAATATCAGAGGTATACCTGTCTACACCATCAGATCCTGCTGTATTTTCTTCTGCTCCAGCGATTCCTCCTGAATCCCAACCATTTACTGTCGATGAACGTCTAGCCTGCCTTTCTTTTGCTTCAGGAGGAGCACCAGAATGCCTGCCTTTTCCACAAGACGATTCTCCCAACTGCTTCACTTTAGCATCAGAGCCTCCTAAATATGCAGCATCAGAGTTTGAGACTTTTGCCAGCTCCGCTTCAGAGTCATCAAGCTGGACCAAGTGATGAGTCAGAACCACTCACCTGGGTGTGCACAGGGGGTGGTGCTGACCGGCGTATTACCTACAGGACTTGTGCAACAGAATTCCGCCAAGAAGCACCAGTTGGGTACTAGTAGCCAAAGGAAGGGAATGACTGCTGCAGTTCAAAATGTGTCTGTTATTGCTCCTTCTGCGAGTGTGCCTGAAATACCAAGTACTGCGTCTATCACTCCTATCAGTATGCCAAACGTCCCTGCTGTTGTATCCCACGTGCAACAAAGTGGCTACACGACTGTCACCAGGAGTACCAGCCTTGTACAACCCATTGGACTTCCAGGTCTCCAAGGCGTAGAACATGTGCAGTCAAACCTTAGTCACTTTCAACCACAAGCCTTTTCCCAGATGGATGACAGAAGAAAATCTGAACCTCTACCTGTGCCGCCACCTTCTCTAATGGCTGAACATAAACCTTTCCTGAAGCCAGCAATATCCTCACCTCCCGCATGTCCACTCTCGGCAGAAAGGCTAACAGGGCTTCTACCATTGTCTAAGGCATGTTGCACCAGCTTGCCTCCCTCCTCAAAGACTTATAAGTGTCCACTCCCAGTGACTGAGCTTCCTGGACCTTCCAACTCTGCTTCAGGTCCTGCAAGTCCTTCATGCCTTTCTTCGAACCATGAGTCTCTTCCTCACCAGAAGCCACCGTTTCCATCAGTGCCACCTCCAAAGACAAAACGCTCCTATCATGGAAGTCCATCTGCCTTTGCCCACAGGCCACCATTTCCATCAGTGCCACCTCCAAAGAAAAAGCACTCCCATCATGGAAATAAGATGTCTCGTGCGGGTGGCGGGCACCAGAAGACGGCCGTGGGAGGGGATATACTGTCACGACTCGCTCCCTTCGCTCCCGTTCCCACCACTTGGGGGCATGATTTGGGGTTTATTCCCTACTGGACTTTTCCTCCGAACCTTATGCTACAGTGCTGTGATGAATTGGGAGCGCTAAATCCCTATTTTCCAAGCTACTTCCCTTCCGGATCCATTCCAGGTTTTTGGCAGCCAGCATGCTTCTTTAACCAAATGACAATGCTTCCCAGAATGCCTGGCCCACTGCTTCACCTCCACCCTTGCAGGACAAGGTTGGGTGGAGGATAGGCAACACCTGTGGCTGCAGGTGCAGCAATCAGCACACATGAGGCGTGTGCTCGTTAAGCAGCTTTAAAAGCCTCAGTCTTACTTCAGTCCAGCGCTGGTCATCGTTGCAGTGTTTCCTGTTGTGACTAGTCCCTTTTTTCCTTGATCTTAGCTTTTGTACCTAGTTCCTAGTTCCTGTTTTCTTGTTCCTCCGCCCTGGATTTCGGATTCATGCGCTAATTGATTTCTGCTCCCTTGATTCCCTTTTTGTCTTCCTCTGTTTGCAGGCAGCATTCCTCAGTGCTTTCCCCTTTTAGATGCAGCCCAGTTTGTCTGTGTTCTATATTTCTTTGACTCTGTCCTTTGCTGCTGTAAACCAGTATGCCTTAGCCTTCCTCTTAGATTAGCTTCCTGTCTTTTCCTTGGAGGGGTAGGGGGAAGTTTGCATTGGTTATTTCGTTTTTCCCTGCTCCTGATCCTTACTTTCTATTGGGATCCATTCCATGTTTTCCATTGCACTACTGCATTTATTTCCCATTTGATTATTAGGTGTGGTGTGCGGTTGTAGCTAGCTCCTGTGTGAATGCTTATGTTTTCCTCACTAATTTGTAATCACTATTCCAACTTAGGTATTTAGTTTTCCTCCCATTGCTGTTATAGCCTTTCTGGTTCCCAGTTTCATCAACAGGATTCGTGGGCTAGCTGACATTCAAGAGGTTTATCTCGTCCTCGTGAGTACTGTTCTTTAGTTCCCTTATTTAATACCATCAAGAGTGTTAGTTCACAGATCCTGTCATTGTTTGCCCTCCACGTGGGTTTAGCGCTGTCAGTACCTGCAACAGCAATTGGGGGTAAGGCGCTTGCCGACTTTCCTCGCGGTCAGGTGCTTACCCCACATCCCTTTTCATATATTGGTTTTGTTGTCACACTCTATTTGCACTCCTGGGTTCTAGCATACATGAGCCGTTGTTCCTGTGTGCACGTAGTTTAATTCGAAGCTATTCACTGTGTGATTTAGTGCACATTCCCTTGCCATATTCGCTGCCTTTGTACTCGCCTGACTAATCCTGACAAGGTTGCATACTGGCCACACATGGGACAGGACCTCGACCAATACTTGAAGGGGTGTCTGGTGTGTGCACAATTTCAGCCATCATCCCTCACACACCGGGCACCTCTCCAAAAGAGGAGGATGACACTGCCATGGTCAGATTTGCAAATCGACTTCATAGGCCCTGTGATTCGCTCGTCTAGAGGGAACAAGTACATGTTGACTGTCACATGCTTGTTTACCAAGTAGGTGGAATGTCTCCCGGCCACAAACTGCAAGGCAGAAACAGCAGCTCCCCTGATGATTAACCACATCTTTTCCCGTTTTGGTCTACCTCAAAGGATTGAGTCAGACAGGGGTAGCCACTTCACCAGTGAAGTGATGACAAAGATGTGGGAAATACTGGGGGTCAAAAGGAAGCTACATATTGCTTACCGGCCAGCTTCTTCTAGAGCAGTAGAACGCTACGACCATTGTGAGCACATTAAAAAAGTTTGTGGCAGATTCTGGGCCAAGTTGGGATATCCGATTACCTCTGGTCCTAATGGCCATCAGATCTACCCCTTCATCTGCAACTAAAATGTCACCATTTAAGTTGATGACTGGACGCAAGATGGTGCTTCCCCAGCATTTGCTCTACAGGACCCAAGAGCAGACATTGATAAATGCCTCCACAACTCATGAGTATGTGGAGAATTTAAGGAAACACCTCCAACATGCTTTTGCCTATGCTCAGCGGAATCTCGAAAGATCAGCTGATAGCATGAAGACCCACTATGACCTGAAGACCACCAGGAAGGAATATGATGTGGGAGACCGGGTCTATCTATACAATTCCCAAAGGAACCAGGCCAAACAGCGAAAATGTTTGCCTACATGGAAGGGACCGCTTGAAATTATAGATAAGGTCTCCCCAGTAGCTTATAAGATCCGCATCCCCAAAGGTAGTCTGGCGGAAGGGGAAGACAAGTGGGTACATATAAATCAACTAAAGTGTTGCCATCCCAGGCACACTCTGCAGCAACAGGAGGAATCCTCTGGAATCCCAGAGGGGGCCGCTCCAGAGTAATTCATTTCAAACCCTAAAATATCCCACATATAGTCTCTAAAATATCATGATTCTGGTATGAAAATGTTTCCTGTTATATCTTGTTTTTTAAAATAAGACTGAAAAATGTATCCGGATGTATAAGATGTATATGTTCGCCACACCATTAATAGTGGTGGAAAAATGTCTAGGAATGTGTATTGCCGCTTTGCTTTATCATCCTAGGAGAGATGAAACCCGGAGACTGACCACGGAAGACGACCTGGATACCGGGAGCAAAGATCTGAGGGGCCCGGGGTACCGCCCAATATTCCCATCAGGACAGGCGAGGAGAACCGATCGATCCAACCGAATGGAGGAAAATATGCTGAACTGTGCCATCTGCGGAATTGGAAGAGGATGATGCGGACATACCAGTGCATGGATCAAAACATCCTTTGCACCCGACTCCCCCTCGACTCGAAATCAAAGCGCAGTCGGGCGGGGGGGCTTGTTGGATGTCATGACCCACGTTTGGACTATTATGCTGCAACACTTGGTGCTGTGGGCTTAGGAAATCCAAGAGGGCGGAAAAGCCCACATTTGCGCCAGAATCCTGGAGAACTGTGCAGTTTTGCGCACAGCAAAATGGTCCCCTAACCTGCCACCCACCAGTGCAAGCATGATGGACCGGAAGCGCCAGGGGTGAAAGGTGGTGCCAAAGGAAAAATAGCAGTGCCTGTTAGATCAAAAGCGCCTTGAAATCACCGCTGTTTCTCTGAGGTGCAAGCTCAAAATGTCCATTTCAATTTGTTCAAAATCCGTTTTTAATTGATGTCAAAAAGTTGCTAAAATCATGGGCACAAGACCACTCTAAAGATTCAACCTTCTTATGGGGGTTCCACATCACCACTCTAATGTAAGGATGCCCATCAAAACAATGGCAGCAAGGATTAGAGCTGTCAAGCAAAATCCTCCTGTCAAATTCAAGACAACTCCTAAAAAAATGGGTGCAGTACCAGCTTTGGACACAAGCCAGCGCTAGCGGTCTAAACTCTGACAATAGAACTGTATCTCAGGAATGCAAGAGGATCCTGAGCTAACTGGGACTTCAAAGGTTTGTTCCCAGGAGGCAGGCTGATTCAATTAACGGTTCAAAGGGCCTTTGTCCATGAGAAGCATTCACACCAGCCCTTACCAGCAACAGCCTAGGAGATCACATGGACATGCTAACCAAATGCAGAGTGGCCCCCTGGCCTGATGACCTCAGCCGACTCAATAGACTCTTTCCATTGAATAGGATATGCTGATTTGGGTGTTGACTGTAAACAGAGCTCTGCCTGGTAGGAGAGACATGTGATCCCTGACTCTCCCAGTTCCTAGGGGTGGGCCAGACTGGAGTGTGAATTCATATTGCAGAAAATGTATGTTTGATTAAATTGCTTATAAAATCTTGTATTAAGCTCACAGAAATGTGCAATTTGGGGGTCCACAAAATGGAAAAAGGCCCCCACGATTTGAGACCAAACTCCAATTTGTGCGGTGTCCTAGGACCGAACCCCGCTAATTATTAATACTGCAGACACTGTGCTTATGCTAGAGACCTAGTAAATTACTGGAATATGTGTAGAAGGGGGATGTACATTTGTGTAATTTTGGGTAAAGATTTAACATTGGTAAACCAACTAAAAACAAAAATAAGTTTCCATTTTTTAATGCAAGCCCCCAGGACGTTGGGCCAGAATGTACCTTAAGTCATCTGCAATCTGTACATGTAATGTCAACCACTTGTGCGTTTGGGAAATATGTTTAGTTATGAGAATGAATTCTAAAGCAAAAGCAAAGGGGCGTTTCTTCAATAGATTGTAAATGGCAGCATCACCCTGACTCACAACTCAGTTCCCCCAATCAAGGGAGAGAGGAGGAACTGGCCAATGATAAGTTGAGGGTTGGGCATGCAGAATGAGCCGACCCACCCACTTTCTAAACACATAAAAGGAGACTGTGCAGGACAGGTAGGGACATTCAATTTCCATTTCCATGCGGAGCATGCTGACAGACGACTCCACATCCAGAGATCCGGACTGACTCCAGCAAGACAGAGACCAGAACTTAGAACTCTGACTCCAGAACTCAAAGCAAAGGCCTAACCCACAAGCTGAGTTTTCTTCAGCGGGTCTCAAAACCTAACCAAACTATTCACAGCCGGGCGAGCTGTTTGAATTCTTTGCCAAGAACTTTTGCCAGAACCGGTAGCTCACCCAGAAGGCAGAATTATCCAGAGAGACCAGAGATCCAGAGAGACCAGACCCAGACCAGATCACTGAGAGCAGACCCAAATTGCTGTGAGCAGAACCAGAGAACCAGTACCCAGTGTCGAGAGAACCGCAGCCAATCCTGACCCGATCCTTGACGAAGTCGCATTCCTGTCCAAAATATAGTGTGAGTACTCAGCCAGAACTGTGCAACACCAATCTCTTAGTTTAAAATAATCTAATTCAAACTATTGTAACCTATTGAGGACTGCATCATAGAAATCGTGTCCCTTCTTTTGATTCAAAGCTGCAAAACTGTCATCTGTCATTCTGACCTTTACTTTTATTTTGAGAATCTACCTTCACAAAATCGTCCGTATCTCCGGAACAGTTTATCCTAGGAACGAACATCTTAAAGCTAGGATTCTAAGCTTTCTAACAAGCTCTAAACCCACTTGCTACTCTTTATAATTCCTCCGTAATTGCGCTTGACGCACGCGACTAAATTGCAGCGATTTGACATTTTGCTTCATTTCAGCCACGTGTAAAAATATGTGTCTTTTGTTTCCTTTGCTGAAATTCGTTTGCAACCTGACAATCATTGATAGAGCATTTCTAAAGTGATCCTGAACTAATTTAAAGTAGCTATCACCCACCCTGAATCTCTCATAGGGAATTAAAATCATCTTTAGCATATTTTTCCCTTCTTTGCATACCATCTTTAAAGTACTTTGCCTGTGTTTAAAATCATCCCTGTTTCTCTAAGCTTGCTAGGGGGGAACTGAGTTTGTATTGTACTGTGATTGTATTCCTGAAGACTGTGTGTGTTAATTCCACCTCCTTACATTGCATAGAGGGGGGGAGTGAATTGCCAAAAGGGGAAAAGTGATTATATTATGTTTTGCTGAAATCATATCAAGTTTATTCCTGTGTTGCTTCTTTTCCACCTTGAATTTCCTTGTACCATATAAAGCATTCTCAGCTACCTTATCCTCTATACTATTCCTAAGTAATTAAACCAGTGTGCTAGTATCACATCATCCATTGTTGATCACTCACTGTCATTTATTATAAAAGTGTGATATATATATATCTATTGTTTAATTTTTCAAATAAATCTTTTAATTTGCAAAACAAACCTACTTCTTGGCTCAGTGAGGTCAGGGGGGATTCTAAGAGAGGGGCGTTATACAAGGGTTCATCATCCAGATTCTAACTTGTCATAAAAATATATAAATAAGGGCTTCCCTTGAGCAATCCCAGACAAGGCACTGACTTAGTGGGAATGCTTGATTGGAGTCATTAACAGCATTATATAGTGGAACACTTGACGCAGTGATGCAAGGACACTTTGCTTGCGAACAGGCTCTCGCAGCCACCGTGTCGCAATAGAAAAGAGCTCTACTATTGTGATGGGATGCTCAGTCATGTTGTATGTAGAACATTCCCTGTTCGCCATACTTGAGAGATCAAAAAGCACGCTGACCACCCAAAGAGCCACAGCATATGAACTGATAATTTCCATCGCCAATATTCACATAGTGCGGTGTAAAAGCATAAACCCTGCGACGTTCATTACAGAGGCATGCAAGGTAGAAGACATGCAACAGCATGATTGCGCCACATACACAGGGAATGACGAGGACACACAAAAGGTACATGAAACTGCATTATCAGAAGAAGAAGTTTACTTCGTGGACAGGATTGTGTAGATTGTGAAACAGGAGAAAAGCACGTAGAAGCAGCTGTAGTACGGTTAGAAGATGGGGAGTTCGAAGTAATAGTGCAAAAAGAGGTTGCCCCCACACGTTTCTGCCCAATCAGCCAAATTAGAAGCATTGATAGAAGCACTCCATGCAGCAAAAGGATGTATGGTCACTATTTACACAGATTCTGCATACATGGCAACCACGGTACATGGAGGGTTGGCATGGGGGGGAGGAGAGGATTCCGGGGGATTTCGTTGCGGTCGTGAAATGTCAGCCCATACACGAGGTGATGATGTCATCTCATTAGGAAATGCGGCAGCAGACGCTGCTGCCAAGGAAGCCTCATACCTACCTAAGTGCCCGGCAGATGAGTACATATTGCAAAAGGCAGCAGAAGAGATTGCCAGTTTCCCAAATAATTGAGCTCCAACACGATGCATCTGGCGTGGAAAAGGAAATGTGGGTAAAAACGGGATGCAGTCAGTCACCCACTGACCTACTATGGAGACAAAACATCACAGGCAAGGTAGTGATGCCAACAAAATTGCTAGAAGTAGCATTTAAGCAACTGCATTTTCTAGCCCATAACGCAAAACAGCACATCATTGCAGACATCCAGGAAAATTGGTTCGCCCCGGGGCTACAGGAACATGTTACAAAGCTGATAGTAGAATGGATTACCTACCAAAAATACAACTCTGGTATGACATGAGAGCGGTGTAATGGGGCGAGGTACTTGATCGTTGTCGTGTGCCCGTTCTCCTGGTGGGTGGAGGTGGGGCCCTGTGCCCACCCCGACAATTGGCAGCCAGGATTCTAGTGAGAGAAGTGTTTCCTCGCTGGGGCATTTGTGACATCATACGTTCCGACAACGGAACGCACTTCATGAATGACATGTTCAAACACATTACGGCAATGTTGGGCATAACTCACAAGCTCTGCATGATTTATCATCCACAATCGAACGGTATTGTAGAAAAAATGAATGGATTGCTCAAGAGTAGCTTGTCTAAACTGTGCCACACGCTCAAGAAGAACTGGGTGTATTGCCTACCCCTAGCACTTTTTGAAATGAGGAACCAACCCAGCAAGGACTACCACCTGTCACTGCATGAGATTGTGACAGGTAGGAGAATGCATGCTTCACATTCATCCCTGCACAGCCAGTCAGACGCCCATCAGAGCACCACTGTTCCAGGTGAGGAATTCCATGAATACCTCAGAAATTTAACAAAAGCAGCATGCGCAACAGCAAAACAAATAGCACCCCCATTCACACAAGATACACCAACAGACACAGCAACACCTACCACGGAGAACACAGACAGCCAGCTGATGACAGGTGACATGGTATATGTCAGAAGTTTCATGAGGAGCTGGAACAGGCCACGATTCCATGGTCCATATAATGTGATCTTTTGCACACACACAGCTGTTAAGGTGGAGGGACTGCGGTACTGGGTGCATTTGACGGATGTGCGCAGGGCCCGTGGAAACATAAATGATCAAGATGCCCAAGAAAATGTAGGAGAGGGTAGCACTCAAACATAATACTTGGATGGGGTGAGAAACTGGTATCACATTGAATATTACAGGAAACTCAGGGATTGCAAGATATGTAAATATTTGTATAAGTGTGTTAACACATTTTTTTTGATGATGAGACAACGAGAAATGTTAATGAAAATGGCCTCATTGCACATCTCATGGCCTGTGTTATGGGGTAAAGTAATGATGTATAAATAACACTTTCTTTTCTTTAAGATCAATGACCCCTTATTAACCTCACCTCATCCCAAATCAAGTGGGTCCCTTTCTTTATTGACTCCATTCCTGTGGCCCACTGGCCAGCATCCATTTAAATGTACACTATGACCCAATACAAAAACAGACTAAATAATACTGAAAAGAACACCACTGCACACAAAAATAATACACATTCATACGAATAGCTATGATACGCCTCTCTCCTCCGTCTACCCATATCTACACTAGTGCTAGTTGTCGTTGGAGGCTCGTCCATGCCCAGTGATATTCCAAATAAGTCAGACACAAGCATTTGTTAATCATGAATAGCATTTGTATATGTTATTCACAACCATAAATTGGCCGCTTTGACTCTATTCTCTAATGTCATAGCTTTACGCATAATTTTTCTCATTATTACGATTGCATTTTATACATTCATTGTCCATACCGTGTCCATCTCTCCTCCCCACAGCGTACGTCTGGGGAGGGGAAAGTGAGGGACGCACAGGGGGAACTTGTACCATTTTATTAAATTTAGTAGCAGGCAACCAGAAGACATCTGGGATAAGGCACAAAAGTCAGAGGCAGAATGTGTAAGACCTCATAGTTTGCATTTGGGCTTTGCTGCAGCAGACATCCTTGTTGCCTTATGAATTGGCAAGACAATGAATGTCCCTTACTTCCCACGTGTCCTTCACCTTGTGATCACATGTATTATCATTAATTTTGAGCCTGTTAAAATAAATGGTTCCTGTGGCCTAGAAGATCTGCTCCCATTTCAGTTGGGTTTACCATGCCAAACATATATTATGCCGAAGGAAGTGAGAGCCCCAAGTTGACACTGCACAACTTTAATACCTCAGAGGCCACCCATTAAAACTCTACTTTTCTTTTCACATGCTGGCCAAGCTACATGAGCAGAGTAACACCATCAGAGATTGCTGCTTCACTCACTACAGTGCACTGGATGAAGTATTTTCAGCACAGTGCCAGTTTATCTCTAATATCCGGTTTGTACTATGACTTTTCAGGGAGCCCTCAAAGTGGCATATTCATTACAACACATCCATGAGTGAGGTACTCTCTCTCTAGTGTACCTGCTTGAGATCAACCTGACCAACATGCTAAAGGTCCATCCCTTGGCAGGTGACATGGATGCTGCGCAGATGGTCTCTTCTCTATCAAATTTCAAAAGTAAAGTGGCTGCTTTTCATCCACATATATCAGAGGAGTGCAATCCACAACAATCATCACAACGAGAAGACACTGTACATATGTACAAGATAGCTTTGCTGCAGCACATGCAACATCAATTTGGGAAAGAACACAGACAGCCGGAACAACAGCAACCATCCCAAAGTTTACCAAGCATACTGGGCATATCAAGCACATGGAAGACAGCATCAATGTTCAGTCCTTCACTGCCTAATGCTATGTTATGGTATTGTATCTTGCATTTGTGTATTGCCTCCAGACACAGGTTATGATGTCAAAGCATTTTGCCTGCCAGAGAGCAAAGGAGGAGTATGATAGGACATTCAATAGTGGTCAAGAGGAACAAGGTTGGGTAGATAGGATGAGGGCGAGGGATAGATAAATTGCTCTGAAATGAAGGATGAAGGAGCATTATGTACAACTCGATCCAATTTATCATAGCACTCAACTGTATTCTATGGGGTGCAGTGCCAAAATCGGAGACCCCTAGAGAGAGTTATGCGCCATGGCAGGGGCTACGTATGGAGTTTACTCACCACATGGCTAGCCTGGCCATGATAAAGCCATGCCCAAGAAAACACAGATGGCAAAGCCATCATACATACTTCCCCAGGTGTCCAACGACCTTTTGGAAGGGGTTGTATGTCAGGAATTCGAATTTGCCATGTTTGCAAAAGGTAGCTAAAAAGTAAGACAAAAACAATGCATTTTCTCTTTGTTGCTTTCCTCCTTTAATTACTTGTTACCACAAGTAGTTTTTTAAAAATATTTTTTATAGATACTTGTGCTTCTGGGCATAGTGCTTAAGGACACAAAGGGGGTCATTACGACCCAGGCGTTAACCATGGCGCTATTAGCGCCATGGTAGATGCTGGAATCAGCTATGGTGAATGGCAGAATTACCGCCCCCATCACAAGGTTGGCGGGGCGGTTTTTCCCCTTTCACCATTGGCCCTTCCCCATTCCCATTTTTGCCCCATAGGGCTCAATGGGAATGGGGAAGGCGGTAATTACGGTACCACAAATTGTGGTACCAGTAATTGCCTCCAAGGTCCCTTTGCTGGCCTGTTCCAAAGGGACCTCGTAATTAGGTGGTAAGGGGTTAATGGCGCTGCCACCTTTTACGGCGCCGTTATCCCCTTACCGCCTGGGTCGCAATGACGCCCAAAGACTGTCATTGGCTCAGCACTGGTCAGATGTTTTAGCCTTCCACAATGTTATGGTGATCCTGATCATGTTGAAAAGCCATACCAAAAAAACACATATGGGAAAGCCTTTTCACTTACATCTCTATGCCCCCAACAACATTTGGGGGAGGGGGTTGTATGTCAGAAATCCAAATTTGCCACGTATGCAAAAACTCCATGAAACGCGAGCAAAACAAACTTCAACCTTTGGGAACAGAGAATGTGCAACCAAAAAGAAAGATAATCTATGAGAAACTCTCCCTAGTGAATTAGTCATTTTTAGGACAGACATGTCATCAACAGCAACTGACAGTGCTCCATCTGTTGTACAGATGCTGGTTGCATATTTATTGGACATGTCACCATATGTGCCCAGATTGCAGAAACCTTACACTGGTGCAAGTGCAAAGTTGTGCAGTATTATCAGTAGGACACCCTATTTATAAAAACACTGGGACATATTAGAAAACCATTGAACAATGTCAAGCACAGTTTGGCATGATATAAGTAACAGGACAAAAATTGCCCCAGTGCTAAAAAAGATACTTGTTTGATGCATGTTTGTACTAGGGTAAAGTTTGCCCTAGAGCTAATACCATCCTGTATTAGCAGTAGGGCAAACGTTGTCCTTTTCAAAAATGTATTGAAAATATATCCTTTGGAGGGGATGAGGATACATTGCATAATTAGTAGAGCAGGTGGTCCTTCGGACAAGTGTCTTGTGCATTACTTACTGTATAATTGATAAGATGTCCACCCTTAAGTGCCGAGTCTGAGAGAGTTTTCAGTATGGCCGAGTTTATTGTCTTAAACCAGCAGAGTTGAATATTTAACAATCAACATTCTTAAAAATGAATGAGCACTTCATTGCGAAAGACTATGGACATCATCCACTCATAGGCAACACACCAGCTTGGAAAATGATGATGATTTGTCACCCAGTATATGTCAGACACTATAAAGCAGAGCAGGGTTGTTTCATGGTTTGTGTGGATGGGAAATAGATTGCTGTAGTACGAGTGACTGGAATTGAGGGGCCTAAGCTGTTTCTGTCTCTCACATATTGTTGTGCTGACTGTAGCGCAAGTAATGCTTTTGAATGCAGACAAGGCACTTGTAAAAAAAGGGTTCACGTTCTCCCACACAGTGCAGCCACCACCCACTATGTTTCTCAGGCTCGCTCCAAAGGTGTAGCCAGACCTTATGATTCTATAGTTCTCCCACATGGTTCTGCCATTAAGGTTCTCAATCTTTCCCGCCAATAATTTTGTAATGCTATCCAGCTCTCCCACAGACTGCTACAATTATCGCAGATGGGAAAGTCTCCTTGTGTGTCCAGTCCATTTCCCATGAATGCCGAATTCCTTCCCATGTCAATGCCCTTAAGGAGAGAAGGGTAGGGATATATGCCCCCCCAAGACCGTCTGCCACCTCTACATGGTCTAGCTCAGCCACTCTTAAAGGAGTCCCTGTACTAAAGCCAGTTGGTGTCTCCTTGCCTCATTATGTAGTCCCCGGGCTCCTAATCAAAGATGAGTACTGCTGGTAGAGCACTTGTCCCAATAGCTTTTTTCTGGGCAGCCCTGGCAACAGAGTCCTTCTACTGGCAACAGTTGCTATTTCCACAGGCACAGTCTGGGTATGCTGAATGTATATGGGTGTTTTCTGCACATTATGCCCAATTTTGCCACTATGCTGCACCCCTGGGATATGCTAAAACCCTCGTCCTCATCTCCACTGGAGAGGGCAGCGGTAGCTGCATGGTCGCTAGCTGCCTCCAAGGACTGCTCTGCCTCATGTACCATTAGAACATGTATTTTTTCAAGGCTATCAGAAGTGTACACCACTTTCCCCTTGCAGGAGTGTTCAAGCTCCTTCCCTGTATGACCTTCCCTGGTGGCAATGTAAAATAGTCCCAAATCCCGGACCCTGTGGGCTTTAGAAGGTCGTTTGAGGTTACTGCTCCGGGTCGCTCCTTTGGATTATGCCCTTTCATCTATAGCATAACGCGAGCTGGAATGTTCTCCTCCAGCAACATCTATTCAACAGATTTGTACTCCCCTTGAGAATTCTCCTGGTGGAGCTCTTCCACATCGGAAACAAAAGAACAAGTGGCAGTCCAAGATTTTAAGAACTAATTATCAAAGACTATCTTAACAGTTTGGTGTCATTGGAATTTATGCCAACATAATACAAATGGACGTGTAAAATACATAGACACTGTTTTAATGCAAAAAACAAAATCAAGATAACATAATACGAAATTATAACATTACAAACGCAATATTGAAAGTATGTGAATGAAGGGAAAGGGTGATCCTGCACCCACAAAAGACCAGGATGGAAACAAAAGATTAGGAAAATAAGAAGACATGAGGTCTAATAAAAAATACTGTGGAAGAGTTTAACACCTCAAGCCACAATTGTGTGTTGGATAGACAGAAACAATGCTCTCATAAATCCGTTGAAACTGCAAAACAGGCCTGGGAGACCCAAGCGTGTATATACACACAAGCTCATTCAAACAGCGAGACAGTTGCTAACTCGAGTTTGGCTAGAATGGGCCACTATGAATTCTAGAGCAAAGGATGTGGGTGTGTCACAGCAAAAAATAAATAACATTCAACATAAAAAACAAACGAAAAAGTCAGAAAGATTCCAAAGGCAGAACAGTACATACCGATTTGGATATGGGTAGGAAGTAAAAATAAAACATACCTAATTCAACAAGGATTGCTGGAAATCAAGTAGTAATATTTCCTGGGGGAATTATTTCACGTGATCCCAGCCCCACATGCAGCCAAAACAGAGTCTGAAAGCACAAATGGAAACCCAATTCAAATTGATTATCAAGGTAGGAAGGATAAACAACCATACAACTCAGTAATAGACTGACCTTCAAAAGAAAGTACGTCCTTGGGGAAACTCTAGACTGATACCGGTACTTCTTGTGCTCAGGCGATGGTTCTACAGCGGCTATAAAAAAAGAACATATGCCAAACTGTAAAACGCTGGCACTGCATGGAACTGAGTCCACATACATATCAATCACTAATACTCGCATCCTCCTTACCTTAATAGCTCTTTGAGACTCCACGCATAACCAAGACGACAGCACGTTGCAAGAATGAACAAGCCAAATTGGCTAGAGAAGCCGTGATTTAAATAGTGGTCACATGATTAGTTCCGATTTGACTGAAGCAACAACGTATTGCCGACCAAGGCGGCCACGAGTAAATGGAAATGCGATGTGCAAATACATGGAGAGAACATACCCGAGGCTCTGAAATAATGGGGCCCAAGATAGAAGATAAAGTGGCTCACTCAAAAATGGAGCCATTATATGAAGACATAATAAAAAACAGTTGTATTAAGGATATGAAATAAATATGTCAGTTCGACTGCACCATGAAACATTAAAGTAGTGTGTAACACAATGGACTAGAGTTGCTGTATTACATCTGCAAGCCTGTACATACGAAGTTGGCAAATCCTGACTAATAAAAAATGGGATCTACATGAGAACAGACCACTATATATCTTCATTAAAACCCTCAGGTGTGTTTTAAGGTGACAAAGTCACCTTTGTTCAAGCTGAAACAATCTGGAGGTAGTACTGAACCGATTGGAATCAGGGAATATCCAGCCAATGACCAGCCACTGCAAGTCACGGTCGGTGTAGCCCAATTCCTGGAAATGCTGTACCTGGGGGTTGGAGAGCCAGTCCGAAATCGTGAATAGTGTTCCCCTATGCTATTTGAAAGCTTTCTGGTAGACATGCCCACATATAATTTCAAACAGGGGCTTTTAATAATATACACTACATTGCCGGTGCTGCAATTGGTATGGGTTGTTAACTTCCAACTCATCCGCAGTAGCACCCTTGACCTGCTGGGTGGAGACCACATCCTTCTCGATACCCCTATTGAAACATTCACACCCCAAACCCCTTTTACGGGGTGCTTGCTGCATTCCACCATCTCCTCTCACAAGGTGAACATACCCTTCTGCTCCTCCAGTGCCTCTGTGGGGATGTCCACATGAAGCTATGCCTCCCCTGCCTCTGTCTCTACCTAGGCCTCCTTGGATGGAGCCCAAATAGCGAACACATATTTTTTATTATAAGGGGAAACTAAGACATAACACTACTACTCACTGAACACACACTTACACAAAGATGCACACGGCTTCAAAAGTATAACAAGTAGCAAGAAACCTAACAAAAAATACCACTCATCCAAGTGCCTCAAAATAATTCTCAAAAGCATTCAAACCAAACACCCTCAAAGTGTGAACCAGTCATGTCCAATACCTGTCCCCACAGACTAGCAAAAGCCATAAAGGAACAGAAAGTGAGATGGCACTCTGTAGGGCTGCAAGCCACTTAGGAGATGTTTAGGTTCTCACTGGTTGAATCAACTTGGATAAACTCAATTAATTATTCAAGAGGATTCTGTTTGCCTCTATCAACTTGTCAGATAAACTATTCTTTTGCCATTGTATCGGCCATTCCTGACAGAACAATGAATCATTGTGCTCTGAGTTTGGCGAGGATTCATCGACACCAAAAACCTGTCCTGTTCTCCTGGTTGGGACGAATCATTTGTATTTGTATTTTGTATTTGTTTCTTATTTGTATCACGCACCGAACCCTTAGGTAACCGGGTGTTGGAAAACTTGAGTGTTACAGGCATAAATTAAAATGTTGGCAATAGATAAGAAGACCAGTGGTTACAGTTAGGTCCGAGGACACAGGCATAAATCAAATGATGACAAACAGATACGAGGACCAGGGTTACAATTAGGTCTGAGAACACAGACATAAATTAAACGATGACATGAGTGGGGAGGCTAGTGGTTACAGTTAGGTCTGATGACAATTATTTAAAAGTGAGAGCAGAAAGAGGGCAGGGCTTCCGGCTGAGCTTGTCATTAGGCCAATTTTTTACTCCAATTTTGGAAAGGATGGTTGAAGTCTGTGAGAAAGGGGCAGAGAATTCCATCATTTGGCAGCTTGGACATGGAAGCTGGCACCACCTGCAGCTTTTAGGTTGAACCTAGGCACTGCGACGCAATTGGATTGGGCCGATCTGGTGGGCTGGGATGGTTGGTACTTGCTGAATTTATCAGCCAGGTATTTAGGGGCTGAATTTGACAGGCATTTGTGTGTGATTGGCAGGGTGCGGAGAGTGATTCTATCGTGAACAGCAAGCCAATAGGCTTCTCGTCTGAAAGTTGTGATGTGGCTGGATCTGGGGAGATTAAATGCTGCTCTCAAGGAATAATTCTGTAAGACTTGAAGCCTATTTAAATTCTGTTCGGAGGATCCTAGGAAGAGTGTATTACAGCAATCTATCTTAGACAATGATAGAGCTCTGGTCAGCGTTATGCAGCTGCTAGTGGACATATAGGGTTTGCAGCTGTAGATTAACTTGTTTGTGTAGGCGGTGGTGGATGCCACAGCCCTGACTTGTTTATTTAGGGATAGAGTTGAGTCCAGATATACTCCCAAGGTTTTTATATCCTTGGCGACTTTGATCCAGTTTCCATCAATATTGAAGAATATGTACTTTTGGTCAAGTTTATTTAATCGCACCTGTGTGCCGACAACCAGATGTTTGGTCTTTTCATCATTAAGGCACAGACTGTTGGTGGCCATCCAAGCCTGAATTTCTAGGTAGTTTTTATTGATTCACTTGGAATCCTCATTGTAGTGGCCAGTAAGTGGGATGAGGACCTGGGTGTCATCTGCGTAGTTGGTGTAGATGATACCCAAGTTATACAAGCGATTCAAGAGGAGCTTCGTGAATATATTATAAAGCATTGGCGAAACGCAGGTGCCTTGGGGTACTCCACAGTGTTTAGGGATTGTATCAGCAGAGGCATAAGGTCATAATACTCTTGTGGTTCGATTGGATAAAAAGGATTTGATCCAATTAGAGGCGTTGGAGGAGAAGGCTGCTGCTGAGGTGACATGTCCGGTGAGGATTTGGTGGTCGATTAGATCGAATGCCGCAGACAGGTCTAGCAGCAGAAGGATTGCTACTTTACCTTTATTCTTAACCTTGTCCATCTGGATTTTCAAATCCAGGAGCGCTGTCTCGGTACCAGGTCTTGGCCTGAAACCAGATTGTCTGAGGCCTAATAGGTTGTTTACTTCCAGATGATTCTGGATTTGTAAGTATGCATCTATATCCAGGATTTTTAATAGGAAAGGCACAGTAGGGATTGGCCTGTAATTTGTTAAAATACTTGGGTATAAATTGTTTTTTCTTTTTTTAATAGGGGCATGACCCAGGCTTCCTTAAGATTGTTAGGTACTTGGTTGGTTTTGAATGATACATTTATTAGTGTAGCAATGAAAGGGGACAGTTATTTGGCTCCTTCCTTGATGATGGAGGCATTCCATCTCCTTGGCAGTGAGAGGGTTTCAGGCTCTTAATAATGTCTTCCACTTCTTTTGATGCTGTAAGTGACTTCAATCCAGCAATCCAACTAAGTCAATGCCTAGTCTGGGATGCCCAATTGAAGCCCTTATTAATATATTTGTATGTCAAATTCTTTGAATCTGGATGATAAACCCTTATATAACACCGCTCTCTTTGAATCCCCTGACCTCACTGAGCCAAGAAGTAGGTTTGTTTTGCAAATGAAAAGGTTTATTGGAAAAATTAAACAATATATCTATATCACACTTTTATGAACAAAATAATATCTGATAGCACAATTATGAATGTAATAGTGGTCAACAATGATTAATTTACAATAGCACACTCTCTTTAATCAATGAAGAGTTGGTATAGAAAGGATAAGGTAGCAGAGAATACTTTGTATGGTTTCAAGGAAATGCAAGAATGAAACACAGAAGTAAACTCGATATGGTTTCAACAAGAGATAATATGATCACTTTTTCCCCTGTGACTACTCACTCCCCCCCTTATGCAATATGAAGAGATGGAAAGGAGAGCACACAGGTTTCCAGTATACAATCAAATGCAGTTCAGTTCCAGTTCCCCCCAGCAAGCTTAGAGAAACAGGGATGATCTTAAAACACAGGCCAAATGCTTTTAAATGTGGTTGCAATGGATGAGAAAATATGCTAACTGCTTTTTAATTCACTAAAGGAGATTCAGGGTAGGTGATAGTTACTTTAGATTGGTACAGGTCAACACTAGCAATGATTCATGAATGATTATCAGATTGAAAACGAAATTCAGCAGTTGCAAGCAAAAGACAGCAATTTTGACAGGTGGTGAAATGGAGATAATTTTTCAATTCGCTGCACTTTTTCCGCGTGCGTATATCGCGATTAAGGAAAAACTATAAGGAGTTGGAATGTCGTTTTGGGTTTGTTGGACAGCTGAGGATCTGAGCTTCAAAAGGGACATGCGGTTCAAAAGATAAAGACGTTTTTGTGGAGGTAGAATTTCACAATGACAGATGGCGCTTTTACAGATTTGAAATCACAGAATGGACACACGATTTCTATGCAGTTCTGGTCAGGTTGAAATGGTTTAAATAAGATTATTTTACACTAAGAGATTGGTTCTGTACAGTTCTAGGCTGGATACTCACTCCTAGTTTTGGACTGGAAGGGAAATGGGCCTCGTCACCGATCTGGTCAGGTTTGGACTTCACTCGCCACCGGACGGTCTCAGGCCCTCTAGGTTCTGCTCACAGCACGCTCTCTGGTCTGCTATCAGCACTGCACAGTGGTCTGGTCTGGCTCTGACGGGTTCTGGATACAGCTCTGCTCTCTGGGTCTGGATCTGGTTCTGGCACAGGGTTCAAGCCAGAAGCAAAACAGCTTGCCTGGCTGTTGAATAGTCTAGTTAGGTTGCTGGATTCTGAGGCCTGCTGAGAAGAGTTCAGCTTGTGGATTAGGTCTCTGCTTCTCCAAGGTTCTAGAGTTTGGGTTCTAGAGTTTTGGTTCTGGAGTCTGTCTGGAATCTGGAGCCTCAGGAGTCTGGAGTCTTTGTCTGGATATGGTTGGGCAGCGTGCTGCGCGGGAATCGATGAATAGTGGAAAAATGAGTGTGCCTATCTGGGTCTCAGTGGTTCTTTTTATGTGTTTCCAAAGGGGTGTGGAGGCTGACCTCCTATGCCCAATCCACTAAGAACTTGATAGGTTAGAGGATTATCTGTGCCCTGACTGGAGAATGGAGTAGAGAGTCATCCTATGTCATCAGGGTTCATGTTCATGGCATGCGGAAAGAATACTCCCCTTTGCATTTACTTAGAAAAACAAATTTTCATAACCAAACATGCTTTCCAGATACACACGTTGTTGAGAATACATGTACATATAACATATTAATTAAGACAGGTCTCTGTTTAACCCTGATCTTTCTAAGAGCTTGTGTTCAGAAATGACAACTTATCAGCGATTTTAGTGGGTTTCGCAATATTGGTTTTGCACCGAATCTTACTCGGAGGTACACAGCCTCTCTGCGCATATTAGTGTAAGTTTTCATTTTTCTAGTATAAACACAGTGTCTACAATATTAATAAATATGGGGCTTGGCCTCAGAACATCCCACGGCGTCCAACTTAGTCTTGAACTGTGAGTGAAGGTGTCATTTTAAGAATCTCAAAATTGTACATTTCTATCAGCTGGTTAAAATTTGTTATCAGTATTCTTATAAAACATATATTTGCCTTCACTTCAGTACACCCACTGGTTTGTCCCCCGCCCCTAGAAGCTTGGCTTGACTCAGAGGTCACATGTCTTGTTTTTCCTAGAGCAGTGTTGACAGTTACACTCAAAATCAGCATATTCATATTCTATTCAATTGAAAGAGTCTATTGTCTCATGTTCCTGCCAGCATACCAGGGTGACACTCTCCATCTAATTAACATGACCATACGATTTCCTGCCTTGTTGCTGAGAAGACTAGGTATGAAAGCTTCCCAGGGACAGCAAGCCTTTTGAAGTCTTAGCTACATCAGGTTACTGTTCTGATCAATTGCAATAGAGTTCCTTGTCAAAAAAATATAACATTATAAACTGAAAATAAGCAACCTATCTTTAATCAAGTCTTTTTCCACATTAAATCAATGTGTGGCACTCTATATGGCATTTTGATAGCCTTCTCTGCTTTGGCTTATTTAGCTTCTGCAAGACAGCTCTCCTGTCAGGATTAGGAATCGCCAGCATCTGTCAGTGGCAAGCACCGGTATTGCACCCATTTTTGACAGCTGTCTTAAATTAAATGTCTTTAAAAAAGGGATTTTGTCCTAATAACATATGATTCTTGCTGACATTGTACTGATGTGGATTCTTGCAGTAGAGTTATGTAGAACACCCAACAAGAAGTTGTATCCTTTTGGTAGTTTTGTGAGCCATGATTTTAGCAATTTTGACGATCAAGAAAATGAATTCCCAACAGCTCTGGGTTGCTTTTGGCCATCAGTATTGCTATTCCCAAGTGGTTTCAGGCTACAGTGTGGGTATCCCAATGGTGGTTTTAGGCAGTGATCTCCTGTGCTCACTGACATGGCAAAAGTGGGTGGCAGCCTATTTTTCAGATTTTTACTGTGCATTTTTGGATGATTTCTGGCGAACAGCATGCTTTCCGGTGGCCACTCTAATGTTTCTGCTGCCAGCGATGTTGTAGGGCTTGGATGCATGGGTGAAAACATCCCACAAGCCCCCCTCTTGCGATGGCCTTGATTTTCCATCAATGGAACTCGCAAGACTGGGATGTTAGCCTCATCTTCTTCTGATTCCGCAGATGGCAAAGCATCTTTTCCTCCATCAGGGTGGATCGATCGGTTCTCCTCGCCGGTCCTGGTGGGAGTATTGGGCGGTACTCAGAGCCCCTCGGATCTTTTGCTCCTAGTCCCCGGGTTGTCCTCCTTAGTCAGTCTCCATGGTTTATCTCTCCTAGGATGATAAAGCAAAGCGGCAGAAACAGATTCCTAGACATTTCCCCACCACTATTAATGTAGTGGGGTGGGCATATACATTTTATAAATCAGGAGAAATTTGCATTCTTATCATTGTATTTTATAGGCTATGTGTAGGATATTTTAGGGTTGGAAATTTTATTGTTCGGAAGCGGCCCCCTCTGGGGTTCCAGAGGACTGCTCCAGTTGCTGCAGAGTGTGCCTGGGATGGCAACACTTTAGCTGATTAATATGGACCCACTTGTCTTCCCCTCCACCAAACTGCCTTTGGGGATGCAGATCTTGTAGGCAACTGGTGAGATCTTGTCTACAATTTCAAAAGGTCCCTTCCAGGTAGGCAGAAACTTCTGCTGTTTGGCCTGGTTCTTTTGGAAATTGTACAGATAAACCCAGTCTCCTACATTGTATTCTTTCCTGGTGGTCTTCAGGTCATAGTGGGTCTTCATGCTATCGGCTGATCTTTCTAGATTTCGCTGAGCATAGGCAAAAGCATGTTGAAGGTGTTTTCTTAAATTTTCAACATACTCATGAGTTGTGGAGGTATTGATCAAAGTCTGTTCTTGGGTCCTGTAGAGCAGATGCTGGGGAAGCACCATCCTGTGTCCAGTCATAAACTCAAATGGTGACATTTTAGTTGCAGATTAAGGGGTAGATCTGATGGCCATTAGGACAAGAGGTAATTGGATATCTCAACTTGGCCCAGAATCAGCCACAAACCTTTTCAAGATGCTCACAATGGTTTTGTTGTAACATTTTACTGCACCCGAAGAGGCTGGCCGGTAAGCAATGTGTAGCTTTCTTTTAACCCCCAGTATCTCCCACATCTTTGTCATGACTTCGCTGGTGAAATGGCTACCTCTGTCTGACTTAATCCTTTGGGGTAGTCCAAAACGCGAAAAGATGTGGTTGATCATCAGGGCAGCTGCTGTTTCTGCCTTGTAGTTTGGGGCCGGGAGACATTCCACCCATTTAGTAATTAAGCATGTCACCATCAACATGTACTTATTCCCCCTAGAGGAGCGAATCACGGGCCCTATGTAGTCGACTTGCAAATCTGACCATGGCAGTGTCATCCCCCTCTTTTGGAGAGGCGCATGGTGTGTGAGGGATGTTGGCTGAAATTGTGCACACACAAGACACCCCTTCAAGTATTTGTCAAGGTCCTGCCCCATGTGTGGCCAGTATGCAACCTCTCTTAAGATTTCAAGTGTTGTCTGAAACCCCCTATGACCGGTTGTGGCCGCATCATGGGTGTGACTTAACATCAGGCTTTGGAATGAGGTAGGAACCACCCACTGATCATGACCAGCTTGGGATTTCCTTACCTACAAACCGTCTTGAATTCGGAACATTTTTTGACATTTCATCAACACTCTGAGGTCCTCTTTCCCAATGTAATCGGTATCCGTCAGGGGAAAGTTCCTAGGGTCCTCAAAGTGTTGGTAAAACTTACCAATTATTGGATCTCCTTTCTGAGCCGTAATCAAATCAGCATCTGGGGTCTCCTTACTCCATTGTGCAGTTGAAAGATCATTGTGAGCATTTGTCCGGGACCTAGTGATAGCAGTGACCTGGATTTCCCCCAACAGGGACTCAATTTCTATTAGATCCCCTTGGATGGCCCCGGTTTTGGCCAGCTGATCAGCTAAGTCATTTCCAGTTTTGTCTGGTCCCTCTACTTTGGAATGACCCTTGAACTCCTTACAGTAGATGGTCATCCCATTCGAGGTGACCAGATCATCAATATTTTGAATTAACTTCCCATGTTTCAAGGGTTAGTTATTAGCACATAGCATGCCTCTGGTTTTCCAATTAACCAGATGCTCCAGAAACCCGTTCCATACATAATCCAAATCTGTAATTATGACCAATTTGTGGAGTTGATGTTGGACAGCAGTGAGGATGGCTTGATGCACAGCCATCAACTCTGCCACCTGACTACTTCAGAGACCAATCTTGTACCCAGTGGACGGTTCTGGGGACTCATTCACCCATGCATTCCCTACGCCGGCCACAAGTTCTTTCTCCCCGTTGTTGTCAACATGGTAAGAGCATCCATCCACATAGACAGTGGCCATTCCCTCACACTTGTCTTCTTCAAAGACTTTGTGTGGGGAATTAAGGTATGCCTCCATGTTGTCCTTGATTTTTAGACTTTCGTCCTCGAGACAGTTTTCTCTGGCACAATCATGCAAGTCAGCAAGACCTTGCCCAAGGGGCTCTTCTTGTTTTGGCCATATCTGACCTCCACAGGAAAGCCTTGCATTGACAGAATCCAGGAAGTAATTCGGGAATTACTCACATTTCTGGCCCGGATTCTGTTACTTTGGAGATATTGCATAGGCTGGTGTGGAGTCTCCACTATGATGTGTTCCCCCTGGATAAACGGGCGGTAATTCGTCAATACCCACACCGTTGCCAGGAGTGCCTTCTCACAATCGTTGAATTTTTCCTCCACAGAGGATAAAGTTTTACTCGCATAGGAGATTACTTTATTGACCTTGTCATGCTTTTGATATAATACTGCAGTCAAGCATGTATTAGAGAACCCAGTGTCCAAGAAAAACTCTTTGTTTCTGACAGGGTAAGCTAGGCAAGGCGCTAGTGAGAGGCTTCTTTTGAGCTGTCTTACTGCCTCAGATTGTTCTAGACCCCATTCCCACTTGACCCCCCCTTCAAAAGGTGAATCAGGTGTCTAGTGATCTCTGTGTAGCCCTCAATGAACTTTCTGCTGTAATTAGTCAGTCCACGGAGGCTCCTTAGTTCCCACAGAGTTGTGGGGTCTTGCAGTTTCTGAAGTGCTTCCACTTTCTTTTCCTGGGGACAGAGACCCTGCAGAGTAATCTCATGCCCCAAGAAATTAACATGGGTTCAACAGCACTGGGCTTATTGAAAGGAAAGTTTTGCTCTGGCGCCCCTCAACTGGATCAGAACATAACGGATCTCCGCTATGTGTTCCTCCACAGTTGAACATTTGATGAGGACATCATCTATATAAGCCAGGTTACCCCTCGCACCCACATCAGCCATGGCCTTGTGTAGGAAGATGTTGAATTCGTTGCCGGAGTTGAGGTATCCGAAGGGAGTCCGGGTCCATGTGTACTGCTGGCCCCCAAAGGTAAAAGCCAGCTTGTATTGGTCCCCTCTACTGACAGGCAAGATCCAGTATCCATTGGTCAGGTCTATTACAGTGGATACCCGTGACCCCTGGGACTGGGGCAGCCATTGATCAATGTAGGGAAGAGGCCATCGGGAAGTATGGACCCGTTTGTTGAGTCCCCTAAGGTCGGCACAGAGTTTCCACTGGCCGTTTGGCTTCAATAATCCCAGCACCGGATTATTGAAGGTGCTGTGGACTCAAGTTTCTTAATTATTTCAGTAAGGGACTCAAGTTTCTTAATTATTTCAGTAAGGGACTCCATGGATGCGAGAGGCAAGCAATATTGCTTCACAAACACTTGAGTCATGCCAGGGTCCATGGGAATTGTTGTTGTGTGGATGTCGGTGCGAGCACAATCATATGAGTCCACCACAAAGAGATCTTGGAAATCCAAGAAAACTTGGTTCAACTTTTGCTTCTGCTCCAGCTAGGTCGACTCTCTTTTCAAACATTTGCCTGAAGCCTGGAAAGACTTCTGGTTTCTCAGCGGCCTCCTCCAGCTGGGTGGAGAAGTCCATGGTCAGAGTGCTGACTTGGACCGGTGGCTTCAGGTAGGAAAGGCAGCCCTCAACGACCTGGAAAATCACCTCATCCCTTCTGAAGTCACAAGTCACATCTTACTTACCATAAGGGCAGGAAGTGAACACCAGGAAGTTCCCCACATGCCGGGTAAAGATCCTGTCTGGTGTTGTATTGTCATCACTGTCACTGTCAAAACAGTCCTTGGGGATTGGTCCTAACAGTTCATTTCCTAGATCAATGGAAAAATGTTGGTCATCAACCGCCATTCCAATAATGGTGCCTGCGGCTAGAGTAATACTCTTTAAGTCGCTGTTATCCACCTCTATTGGAATGGTGTAATGTTCTATGTTGACTAATGGTGTTGGGTTTACCCCCAACCCTTGCTGTTGGAGAGAAGCATTTAGATGAATATAAGCATCAAGGTTTTTCAATTTCTGTCCTCTTTTAACTTTCACTTCCAGGGAGAATTGTCGGGTCATTTCTGGAATGGTGACTTCCTCTTTAATCTGAATTTCAACTGCATAAGGTAGCAATTGAGCTAACCTAAATGCTTTCTCTGGATCATCAAAGCCCATGGGATTATCTGCTATTCGGACCAAGCTTTGAAGTGTATAAGGTCCAAACTAATGGCAAAGCGATTGAGAATGTCACTGCCTAAGTAAAAGGCGGCAGTGACGTCTCGCACGACCCAACAATTATGGACTATGCTCTTGTTGCCAATGGAAATGTTGAGCATACACCTGCTTGGCAGGAGATGTTTGGACTTGGGTGTTTCCAGATCCATTCCCCATTTGTCTATCAGTTTGAATGTGGGAATGGCTGGATCTTTTGGGAGTTGGCAGAACATGGCTTTGCTGATGAAGCTCTTACCATTGTTCACACACACTCGGGTGAGAACAGAGTCCTTCTCCTCATTTAACTGAACAGGGATGAACAACTGCTCTCCAATTTGCTGAATATCAGCCAGGCTCTGAGCTGATTTCACATCTTTCTGGACTACTGGAGTGGGAATATCTGATTGTGGATTGGTAAAGAATTTCAGAGTTTTTCCTTCCAGTGTCTAATACCACCTTAAACTAGAAGGAAGGTTGATTTTCAGAAATAGAGAGGACCCCCCCCCCCCATCACCAGTCTGTTGTCCTACTGCTATTACTGTCACATCTGGAATTTGGTTGTTCTGAAAGTGAAATTCTACTTGGTCAGATTTTTGTTCAACCATGTGGCATGTGCTGTTTAAACTAACATGGTTGACACTCTGTTTTAATTTTATTGGTCGGCTAGTCTGGGTACAGAGGACCTTGTTTACGCAATCTATTAGGGGTGACAACCTTCTCAAGAGGTCATTCCCTAGTAAACAAGGGGTGCTTTCTGGAGTCACTCTATGACTGGGTGTTTCACCTTGTGTCGCCCAATTTTAATGTCCAAATCCACCGTCCCCTCGACGGGAATTTCCTTCCTGTCAAAGTTCTGAAGTTGTCCAGGAAGAGAGGTGAGAGGAATTTGGTAATTCCTCCCCCTCCCTGAATTCAGTTCATCAAAGGCCTTTTTGGACAGAAGGGTCGCTTGGGATCCAGTGTCCACCAGTGCCAAAATTATAACCTGCCCCTGTACTTGTACAGGGGCATAGTATCTTCCCTGCTTCTCCTCAAAGGGGCACAGATAATGCACATTTTTGGACAACTGGTGGGCCAATTTTCTGGTTTTGGCCATGCAAAGAGAAGAGATTTGGGCAGAATTCTGTGGAGAGTCTTGGGAATCTGAAAGAAAAAGTTGGCAACTAGAAATGGGAGAAGTTTCCCCTGGTGGTTCCGGTTCTGGGCCGCTCCTCCCCCCTTTTGGAGGCAGTCACCAGAATGGGTTTGAACCAGGGGATTTTGATGCTGTTGGTTCTGGGATGAGATGATGGGCGGCGCTAGCTCAGTCCCCACATCTACCCAGTCTGGATGTGAATCCCTTGGGACCCATTTTTCTTTGGGAGGAAATTCCCCCATCTCTGAAGGAGAAGATCCTTTTCCCAGGATCCCCTGAGGATCCCTCTCACTCAAATTGGAAGATCTGTACCTCCTCCTCAATGTGGGTCTGTTTGGGTCCTTTGTTTCTCCTACCTCCTCTCTGCTCCTTGGGTGGCAGACCTTCAGGGGTTGGAGATTTTGTTTCCAGTTCCTGGGTTTCCAGGGGCTGTTTACAAGTGGGGAAGGAAGCTTCCTCCCAGGCTTTACACCCCCCTTCCCCTTGTGCCTCCTCCATGGGAACCGGTGGATTATCGGGGTGCTGTCCCCGTTATTGTTCTGGAGCACCAGGTCCAGAGTTTGGGGCATTCTGCACTGGCATGCTCATCTGTGGGTTCTGCTGAGCCCTCAGCATGCAATCCAGATCCTGTGCCATATTTTGGACCTGGCGCTCTAACTGTGAAACCCGCTCAGGGTTCTGTTTTCTCCCCTGGGCTGATCCCGGGAAGGATAGCTATCCCTTCTCTGGTAGTACCCCGGGTTGGGAAGATTTGGGTACCCCTCCACCCTTGGCCTCCCCTCTCCCGGATTAGGTGGTCTGGGCTCAGGGAAGTGGGGAAAGAAGGATGGATGATTTTGGGGTTGGAAATTGGATGGATACCTGGGGAAAAAGTTATGCCCAGGATTTGGTGAATTTCTGCCCCCCTGGGGAAAGTTAGGAGGGAAGTTCCCTGGGTTAGGTGCTTGGCCGGATCACCCCCCCTTGGGCTGGAGGAGTCCACACATAACCCAGGATGGGTCGGTTTCCCTTGTAGCGGGGACTTACATAGTCAGAGGAGTGAGGGACCCCATTTGTCGAACTACCTCCTTGACTCCTTGTCTGTGACTGGCCCGAGGGCCTTTCGGGCTTGGAATTATTCTGTGCAGGCAAGTTTTTAGGCCCCCCCATCTCCAAATCCAAAATGGGGGCAACCTTTACCTCTGCCACCTTGGCAGCAGCAGGGGTGCTGGTCGGTTTGGGGTTTTTCAGAGCATTATTTTATTTTCTATGGGCTTCGGCACCTCATAGATTCGGGTGGCCTGTTCAATGACCCATTCTAGTGACCTTTTCTCATGAAAATCTCTCACTAGCTGGGTCATGATGTATTTGGGTAAGGCATGGAAAAAAGTGTTAACAAATTCTTTGCTGTCAGTGCGCACCCTTTTGGTAGTCTGCGCAAAGGCACGCTTCAACTCCTGCACAAATTCTTGTGGGGCCTGGTCCTCCCCACATTGCGAATTGTAGGCTGCCTTGCGAGCCTCTTGGGGATTTCGGTGAACAGAAAAGTGTTTCAAGATGGCCGCCCTATATGTGCACCATCTTGAATGGTTTTCGTCTTCCAGTCCCGCAAAGAAACTGGAGTATTCTGGGGAGAATGTCCATTTTACGTACTGAATGCAGCTACTGCTGTCTTTCAAATGGAAAGTCTCCATCATTTGCTCAAAGAGCTCCATGTGTTCCCAAACAGAATACTCAGAGTTCTTATGATAAGGAGTGATGACGCTCCTTATTGCTTTGATCTGTTTTAAGGGGTCCTTAAGCCAGGCCCTTTTTGCCTTATTGGCCTTCTTGTTTCGGTAACCCTGGTCCATTCATCCTCTGACTCAGAAGCACTGCTGCCAGAGGTGCCCCTCTGATCTTCCAGGTTTTCCTGGATTCTGCGAGCCTGGGAATGGCTGGCAGAATGTGGGGACCTGGTCTCCTGTGCCCTGTGACACTCAGGGGAGTCTTCAGATTCCTCCCTGCTGCCCGGATTTGATGGGTACCCCCCCACTGACCTAACTGGGCAGAGGTTTTCAGAATGCCCTTAGAGGGCCTAATCTCCCGGGGTTCCCCAATAAATTGTGCTGTACTTGGGTGCTCGCCAATCCATTCCTGTGGGCTACTGGCCTATGAACCCCATATTTCTGACTGGATAGTAATCTGCCATCCCTGTGGCCCTGGGCTCATGTGCGCCAGGGGACCTGGGGGTGGCAGAGTCCAGGGACTGGGAGAGATGGAGGCCTCTGGTACTAGGGCTCCTGAGGTTATGCTCAGGTGTTTCCTTTTCCACGCAAACCTCATCTCTATCAGCCCCTGCTCCCTGTTGCCCTCCTACAGCCTGTGCTTTCACTTCCTCAATCAAGGCCTTACTAGACTCTATCAGTCTCTCTTGCATGGCTACCTGTTGCTGGAGCCTATCATTGTGCTGGCAGAGAGCCTCATTCTCTCTCTGTGCTTCCTTGTTAGTCTTGGAGTACTGGGCCAGTCTTTGCTGCAGGAGGGTTACCTCCTGAGTCCCATCCCTACTGGCCTGCTCCTTTCTTGCCAGAGCATCTTTCACCCTCCTGGTGTGCTCTAACAAGTTCTGATGCTCTTTTTGGAGGTCACCCAGTCCCTGGAGGGCCAGGTGATTTTCTTCCATTTTCTTTTTTAAGTGGCAGACTTCCTGGCCTAAGGTATCCCTTTCCTGAGTAAGAGCGTGCCTCTCTGATGCCAGGTCGTGCCTCTGCCTTTGAAGGGCAGCAGCTTTCTGGCGCTCTTCATCAAACTCTGCCTGGGTATCCAGGTCTTTCAAAATCAATTTATTGCTCTCTGCCTCTCCCTATCTAGGTGACTTTGCAGGGTGACTACCTGCTCTGTGCATACCCTGTTGAAGTCCAGTTGTTGCTCCAGCTTTTTTCTGGCTCTGCAGTAGGGAGTCTAAACCTTCTTGGTACTCCTTCTGCAAGGCCAGAAATCTAGTATCTTGGTCTGCCTTTTCCTGTTGCAGGATATCCATATCCTCTTTTATTTTAATGATATACTGTCCACTATCATTTTCTGACTCCTGGCTCCTGTGCAGGTTCTACTCAGAAGAGTCCAGGTCAGATTGGGCCTTCTCTAATGCCATCAGTTGCCTATTTGCCAGATCTTGGCCTTCAGCACATTTGTCCTGAATGGCTCCCATATATAAGTATAAATATGCCGCTATCCTGACAATCTTGTCGTGATCATCTTTGGCATTAGGGGCCATGTATAGTTCACTCAGAGCCACGTGTAAGGAGCCCTGATCTCTCCAGATATCTAACACAGTTGCAGTGACCTGTTGTGTGATTGCCTGCAACCACACATTCTGGTCCTGTTCAGCCCACTCACCTCTCACAAATACCTTATGTAAGAGGTGCTCTCTCGCTATCTTCATATCTACTAGTGTCGTCATTCTGGAAATTGATTTCCTTCCTGATTTACAGAATTTTGGTTTTTTTGTATTTTGCAAAACAGACCATTTCCTGAGAGTGTTCCCTTTTGAGGGGTGCTTTTACAGCGTAACACAGCGTGGTGATCCAACAGGATTTATGTATCCTATCAGTTAGGACACTGTATTAAGCTGCACAAGTGGTAGGTCTAATCCAGAATCCCCGGCTACGAGCCCCCACTCTGTAAGTGACTTCAATCCAGCAATCCAACTAAGTCAATGCCTAGTCTGGGATGCCCAATGAAGCCCTTATTAATATATTGTTATGTCAAATTTGTTGAATCTGGATGATAAACCCTTATATAATGCTCCTCTCTTTGAATCCCCCTGACCTCACTGAGCCAAGAAGTAGGTTTGTTGGAAAGGTTTATTGGAAAAATTAAACAATATATATATCACACTTTTATGAAGAAAATAATATCTGATAGCACACTTATGAATATAATAGTGGTCCACAATGGGTAATATTACAATAGCACACTCTCTTTAATCAATGAGGTGTTGGTATATAAAGGATAAGGTAGCAGAGAATACTTTGTATGGTTTCAAGAAAATGCAAGATACGAAAGAATGCAACACAGAAATAAACTCGATATGGTTTCAACAAGAGATAATATGATCACTTTTTCCCCTGTGACTACTCACACCCCCCTCGTGTAATATGAAGAGATGGAAAGGAGAGCACATATGTTTCCAGAATACAATCAAATGCAGTTCAGTTCCAGTTCCCCCCAGCAAGCTTAGAGAAACAGGGATGATTTTAAAACACAGGCTAAATGCTTTTAAATGTGGTTGCAATGGATGAGAAAATATGCTAAATGCTTTTTGATTCACTAAAGGAGATTCAGGGTAGGTGATAGTTACTTTAGATTGGTACAGGTCAACACTAGCAATGAGTCATGAATAATTATCAGATTGAAAACGAAATTCAGCAGTTGCAAGCAAAAGACAGCAATTTTGACAGGTGGTGAAAGGGAGCTAATTTTTCAATTCACAGCACTTTTTCCGCGTGCGTATGTCGCGATTACAGAAAAACTGTAAGGAGTTGGAATGTCGTTTTGGGTGTGTTGGACAGCTGAGGATCTTAGCTTCAAATCTGCCTCTTTGGCCGGGGGACAATTTTTTTCGAATGCTTCGCAGCATATGTAACACTTTCCTGTGGCACTCCGGGGCTGTTCGCCTCAAATTTTCTACGCTATCCGCCCCTAAGGCGTTGGGAGGTTTTAGCGCACCCGATTTTATCAGATACTGGGTGGTGGCCCAATCACAGTTTGCGGCATTTTGGTTCAATACTGTTGACCCCCCCCCACATGTTCGCCTCGAGAGGCTGTCCGTGTGTGATCGTGTGATTGGCTCCCTGATCCTCCAGCCGATCCCCCCTGACCCGAATTCTGCGAATCCAGTGACCAGCACATCCCTGGCCTTGTCCAAATTCTGGTCCTTGGTCGAGACTCCCTATCCGTTCCACGGGGATCTCCCATTGTGGAACTTCCTGCCCGGTGTCCCGCACGTTCCACTCTCAGTGGTCACCCGCTGGGCCACCGCGGGCTTCCTGACTCTGCGTGACGCATTCGAGCAGGGAAACTTCATAGAATGGTCTGACCTTCCCCCCCTGCTCAGGCGCCGACCCTCTGAGTGGCTACAGTACCCGTCACTCCGCGGACACCTCAAAGCCAGATACTCAGACTTCCCTGCCTTGCCCCCGGATGAACCGATAGTGGAGGAGCTCTGCTCCTATGTCTCCTTCAGAGGCAAAGTGTCGAGGCTCTACTCCTTACTACAGTCCAGAGCGGCTCCTCACTTCACCGAGCTTCGACGCAAATGGGAGAGGGATCTTGGCTCAGAGATCACTGATGAGAGGTGGGCTCGGATGTGCGCCCGCACCCAAGAGGTTTCCTACAACACTAAATTCAAACTCATCCAGTTCAAAATCCTGCACAGATATCATTATACACCTATGAGACTTCATCGCATGTCCGATGCTAATCCCCCCTCTTGTCCCAGGTGTGGCGCAGACCAAGCTTCCTATATGCACATGTTGTGGCTCTGCCCCCGGTTATCCCAGTTTTGGTTAGATATTTGCTCTACATTGTCTGACATTCTGGAACACCCGATAACCCCTACCCCACTGCATTGTTTTTTCCATGACTTCCCTCAGTTGCCTCTAGATTCTAAGAAACTAGCGGGTCTCTGTATGCTGCTGGCAGTTCGCTGCATATTATTATGTTGGCTCCGCCCTAGAGCCCCTACCTACAAACAATGGCTTTGTTCGGTCACGTGGGCTCACGACACCGAGCAGTCCTGGTGTGCGATGCAGTGTTCCCGCTCCAGGCCGAGGGATGTCTGGCCGAGATTTCGTGACTATATCTCTGCCCTGACCTCGCCGTCAACTTCTGCCACTGCCTCCCCAGGCGGTCCTCCATAGTGGATGTCATGCTAAAATGTATGCGTTAATAACTTGTACTCTCCATTCTTCCAAAACATCATCTTTTGATACAAATTGTATTGCCTGTATTTCTGATTGCGTGCTTTCTGCACTGGTCCTATGTGGCTCCCTCTCGTTTTTGTTTGTTGTGCTGTCAAGCTAATAAAAAAAGAGGTTTAAAAAAAAATGACAGTTAAATTTCGCTTCTAGGGCAGTTCAAAAGATACAGACGTTTTTGTGGAGGTCGAAATTCACAATGACAGATGGCGCTTTTACAGATTTGAAATCACAGAATGGACACACGATTTCTATGCAGTTCTGGTCAGGCTGAAATGGTTTAAATAAGATTATTTTACACTAAGAGATTGCTTCTGTATAGTTCTAGGCTGGATACTCACTCCTAGTATTGGACTGGAAGGGAAATGGGCCTCGTCACCGATCTGGTCAGGTTTGGACTTCACTCGCCACCGGACGGTCTCAGGCCCTCTAGCTTCTGCTCACAGCACGCTCTCTAGTCTGCTATCGGCACTGCACAGCGGTCTGGTCTGGGTCTGATGGGTTCTGGATACAGTTCAGCTTGTGGATTAGGTCCCTGCTTCTCCAAGGTTCTAGAGTTTGGGTTCTAGAGTTTTGGTTCTGGAGTCTGTCTGGAATCTGGACCCTCAGGAGTCTGGAGTCTTTGTCTGGATATGGTCGGGCAGCGTGCTGTGCGCGAATAATGAGTAGTGGAAAAATGAGTGTGCCTATCTGGGTCTCAGTGGTTCTTTTTATGTGTTTCCAAAGGGGTGTGGAGGCTGACTTTCTATGCCCAAACCACTAAGGATTTGATAGTTTAGAGGATTCTCTGTGCCCTGACTGGAGAATGGAGTAGTGAGTCATCCTATGTCATCAGGGGTCATGTTTATGGCTTGCGGAAAGAACACTCCCCTTTGCATTTACTTAGAAAAACAATTTTTCATAACCAAACATGCTTCCCAGATGCACAAGTTGTTGTGAATACATGTACATATAACATATTAATTAAGACATTTCTCTGTTTAACCCTGATCTTTCTAAGAGCTTGGGTTCAGAAATGACAACTAATCCGCGATTTTAGTGGGTTTCTCAATATTGGTTTTGCACCAAATCTTACACGGAGGTACACACCCTCTCTGCACATATTATTGTAAGTTTTAATTTTTCTAGTGTAAACACAGTGGGCCTCATTACGACCCAGGCGGTAAGGGGTTTACGGCAGCGTAAACAGCGCCGACCCTTACCGCCTGAGTACAAGGTCCCTTAGCGCCATGGCGGATTTTACACCTGCTTTTAGCAGGTGTTAAAATCCATGGCGCTAAGGGACCATGGAGCTAATTACGCCACCGTAATTTACGGTGGCGTAATTAACGCCTTCCCCACTCCCATTATGCCCTATGGGGCAAAAATGGGAATGGGGAAGGGTAAATGGGGATTGGGGACTTACCGCCCCGCCAAGGTCGGAATGGGGCGGTAAGTCCGCCAACCACCATGGCATAAACGTAGTTTACGCCATGGTGGTAAAGTCACGGCCCAGGCGGTAACTTACCGCCTGGGTCGTAATGAGGCCCAGTGTCTACAATATTAATAAATACAGGGCTTGGCCTCAGAACATTCCACGGCATCCAACTTAGTCTTGAACTGTGAGTGAAGGTGTCATTTTAAGAATCTCAAAATTGTACATTTCTATCAGCTGGTTACAAATTTTTATCAGTATTCTTATACAACATATATTTGCCTTCACTTCAGTACACCCACTGGTTTGTCCCCGCCCATAGAAGCTTGGCTTGACTCAGAGGTCACGTCTTGTTTTTCCTAGAGTAGTGTTGACAGTTACACCCAAAATCAGCATATTCTATTCACTTGAAAGAGTCTATTGTCTTGTGTTCCTGCCAGCATACCAGGGTGCCACTCTCCATCTAATTAACATGACCATGCGATTTCCTGCCTTGTTGCTGAGAAGTCTAGGTGTGAAGGCTTCCCAGGGACAGCAAGCCTTTTGAAGTCTTAGCTACATCAGGTTACTGTTCTGATCAATTGCAATAGAGTTCCTTGTCAAAAAAATATAACATTATAAACTGAAAATAAGCAACCTATCTTTAATCAAGTCTTTTCCCACATTAAATCAATGTGTGGCACTCTATATGGCATTTTGATAGACTTCTCTGCTTTGGCTTATTTAGCTTCTGCAAGACAGCTCTCCTGTCAGGATTAGGAATCGCCACACCTGTCAGTGGCGAGCACCGGTATTGCACCCATTTTTGACAGCTGTCTTAAATTAAATGTCTTTAAAAAAGGGATTTTGTCCTAATAACATATGATTCTTGCTGACATTGTACTGATGTGGATTCTTGCAGTAGAGCAATGTAGAACACCTAACAAGAAGTTTTATCCTTTTGGTGGTTTTGTAAGCCATGATTTTAGCCATTTTGACGATCAAGAAAATGAATTCCCAACAGCTCTGGGTTGCTTTTGGCAATCAGTATTGCTATTCCCAAATGGTTTCAGGCTACTGTGTGGATATCCCAATGGTGATTTTAGGCAGTGATCTCCTGTGCTCACTGACATGACAAAAGTGGGTGGCAGCCTATTTTTCAGATTTTTACTGTGCATTTTTGGATGATTTCTGGCAAGCAGCATGCTTTCCCGTGGCCACTCTAATGTTTCTGCTGCCAGCGATGTTGTAGGGCTTGGATGCGTGGGTGAAAACATCCCACAATGTCACTTGGGAGAACACAAAGAAAAAGGTGGGCATTGGGGCAAAGACTGCTATTGAGCTGGGTCAGCGAGCTGGTTGATAAAAATGGTGCTTTTTTAAGCTTCTTTCTTATTTGTAGTAGCGCAATGTTGTCCGATAGGGCTTGTTGGATTTTAGTACACCGGCATCACTAATAGATTAAATGTTTCTGCTTTTTCATGAAATTCTTTGCTTCCCATCTATTGTCATGAATACAATGGAGGGCTGCCCAGTATTACCCAATACTCTCTTAGCAAATTATTATTTTAACTCTTGTGTCCTTTTAGGAAGTAAGAATATTTTTTAACAAGCATGCACCACTTTGTATTCTTAGGCTTACCATGCTATGCAATACCTATATTTTACTGATGCTACAATTGTGTTTGTCTTCTACTATGTGTGTGCCATAACATGACATCTACTGCATGTAATATGAGCTAATAATGTATGACATATGGGCTAGAGTTACTGCAATAGTACTATTTATTTATTTCCTGCATAGTTATTGCGACCCAGTTAAAAAATAATATAGTTCATACACAGTTAAATAATATCATTAAATCAATACATACATTCAAAATACATGAAAAAAAACTCCCCAGGTAAAATGTGTTAGTCCATTACATATACAATAGTAGTTACACAACAAATATCCTAAAAATCTAGAAACATAAGACACCTCACACATGCTACATTCCCTCCTTTCAATCCGTATTCCAGTGTACCTTAAGTACCTTCCCCCTCTTACTCTAAGTCCACCACAGAAACTGCACCACACCACACTGAATCACCCCATGTAATCAAACACAAGATTCAAGAAAGGACAATTTGACTGTCCTTATATCAGTGCACCTGAGTGTTGGAAGCAGTCACACTCATTTAAGGTTGGATAATAAGAGACAGACAACATTAAAATGAATGAAAATAATGATCAAACTGGCAATGTGGGGGTGGTGGGGTGCCGCTCACTGGTAACCTTGTTTCCAATGGGTTGATATGGCCCAAAGGTGAATGCAGCCCCATATCAGATTAAGTTTTAAACGTTTGCTTCTTTTGCAATAGCATCTTATCCAAAGGTACTTCTAGATGCCAAGTATAATGCCTCTGACATAGTGGTCCTTAATATTTTGGGCTACAAGTCTACACTCCAAAAAATCTCTTTATGGTAGGCTTATGCCCATTCTTACTACGAGTTCTGGGGAGACTCACATGTACTCTAAATCAAGAACCCTTACATGGTATTGATTATATATGAACCAAATAAGGCTCTGAGCACCATCCAATCACCTACCTTCCCCTACATGGTTCCAAATCTGCTCTGGATGGGGATTTCACCACCCAAAGAGGTAGAAACACATGGCTGTAAGGCATGGGACTGCAATTAGTGACTCTCCAGATGTTTTGGACTATGACTCCCATGATCACTTGCCTTTGACTGTGCTGGCTATGAGTAATAAGAATTGCAGTTCAAAACATCAGGTGATAAAAGGGTAGCAGGCCCCTAGTTTAAGAGCTACTTGTTCGCTAATGGGATATAAACCCAGGTCACATATTAAGTGAAGCATCAGTATTTCTTGGACCATTTGCATCTGGCATCTCCAAAAACATTTTCTTCTATGTCTAAAAGATATCAATTGGTGGAATTCCACAATGCTGCACCAAAACGCACACTTGCTATTGATTTAGTCTGATAGGCCATAAGGGGAGTGGCGACAGACACATTACCAAATTACTGGCTACATTTTATAATGCTACCCAAAGACTGTCATAATATACACTAGTCTGGTAAATCGGTATATTCCGGCTCAGAGTATGGGAACATTTTACACACATATATAGAAAAGTCTTAACCAGCACTACCAACTTCCCATTGGCCATAATCCAGAGAATGAATGTTCCCTTTGTTGGGCCTAGCACAATAAGCGTTGTCTTTGCTGCATTCGTAAAGAACTTGGTGCCCTGGCAATATAAATAATAATATTCAGATAGCTTATGCAAGGAATTGTCTATCCTGGTGAAAAGCACTGTGTTTTTGCAAAAAGGATAGGGACCAAATTATTAGGCATTTTTGGGGTATAGACACGAACCCTCTGTTGACACCCAACCAACATACTGAATACTGAATGATGATTAGTGTTTTATTTGGCTGCAAACAAATACAGTGTGCTGTGTTGCTCACTGTATTAAGCCATTGCTCCAATTAGCCAGCAGTTGAAGTTTATATAATTGAACTGTGTTCAGAATGTTCTGTTATATTAATTCTTGAAACATGTTCTATTAAGAAAGGGGCCATTATTTGTACACACATCTGTACATTGTAAACGTAATTTTGTATTGTATTTTTTATTTATGACTTGTGGTTTATTACAAACCTTTGCCAACTACATGATGGACAGTGGTTTTATGCTTTCTAGTTCATATTCAGGTGGGAGCTTTAATAACGAGTATAGTGTCCCATGTGTAATTTAAATTGTGTGTTATTTTAGCAAATTAAGCTCACTTTAAACAAAGTGCTAATAGAAAACACTTCTCAATGTTATTCTGCTGAAGTCGTTAGCATTATTTTAAACATGAGTGTGAATGTCTTTGCTAGTAGTTTGTAAGTTTTTGATAACCAGATATTGTTTAATTGGTTACTGATGTCATACTGTGTTTTATTTATTTGGGATGCAGATATGTTCCCTTTCATTCTGGGGTGGCTCATTTTCTTATTGCTCTCTCTATATCAATGGTAGACAATACAATACTATTTATTAAACATAAGTCATTTACCTCAGCTTATTTTAATTTTAAAATGATAGTTTTTTTTATAGTTTTTATAGACTGAAACTATTTAGTGTCTATTGCGTGAGATGTTTTCTTCTTTCCCTGTTTCTGCCTTACTGAAGATTTCTGAGATTTTCTTGGCCACCATTATGACGGGGCTGAAGCGTATACTTCTTGCATATAAAAGAAGGAAGTCATGTAGTCTCCTTGGTCTGATTTACTACAGACAATCACATCTATGTATACGATTTGTGTTCACCTGTTTCTGGTTCTCTAATACCTACCTGCAGATGTGTAGGTGGCTGATGCTTCACCACTGGCTTGTGGATTTCTGTCTGGCAAAAGCAAAGAGGTGATGGCTGGAAGGTTCAGAATGAATCTTAACCACTGGCATTGCTCTGGGCAACCCTCCAGACCATCGTTCCAAGGCTACTTCTCACCTAATTCTAAATGAGCCATCTTGTGTTTTACGACTTGCATAATAGATCTTTGTATGGTTTGTTATGAATTTTCCATTTCAATAGTAAACCATCATGATACTGTTTCATTCTCTGCTGAGGAAACACCCAGAATGGACTTCAAAGTGCTTTACTGTATGCCTCCTTCTCCTAAAAAGCTGGGATCAATAGATGTGGGGTTACCACTACTGTACAGTTTACCACAGCATTATTATATTTCAAAGGTCATATGCTGATGGGATCAAATTAAATGCATGACATAGAGTATTGTGTTTGAGTGTAACGGTCATCGTTTGTTTGGATGAAATGTAATCAGCTGACTTAGAGATACATTCTTACAATCAGTGGTCCTTACCTGTTTAGTGATTTTGGGAATATCTGACCTCTTGAAAAACTATTTCTAAAGTCTGTATAGTTTAGATTGAGTGCAGGATATATTTGGGGATCATAAGTTCTAAATACCCCCGATTAGAAGTGTTTCAAATCTACCATTTCTTTTACGAGTATGTGTTGTTAGATAATTGTAAAATAGTTATTCCGATAAATCATTTTGCTGACTAACAATTATTGAAAAATGTGTATTTGAATAAATCACTAGCCCAATAACAACCACCTATTCATGTAAATCACATGTATATCTGTATTAATTTTTCAATAAGTTGAAACCCCATTGATGTGTACCTTTTATCAGGACTATCTATTTGTAGGCCCAACCAACACGAAATCCTGACTTTTTTTTATTTTCTGAGTAGCGAGATTTACATGTGCATCTTGAATTCTAGAGATTGTCAGCTTCTCAGAAGTCACAATGTGTCCTAGGTCACAACCATTAGAACCTAGTTCATGCCACAGTTACAACCCTTTCTGGAGGCAGGGTGACTTGGAACACCAAGGTAAACTTTCCATCTGATATTTTTCCTGCAGTTTGACTTGGTGTGAATGTATGTTCTCTAGAATCATTAGTCTCTTTAAGGGAGTCAAATTCGGTAATGAACGAACACAAATTAAGAAGGGTCACATTTATGATTTTCACAATTATGCATCTGTTAATTGAAGAGATACTATTTGTATACAATGAATTAGCACAATTCTAAATAGCATCTGACAAGTATATGCTTTTGTTTACATGTTCACCAATGCATTTATATAAAGGATAAACATTCTTACACCAATTGCATCTGTTCGAAACCAATATCTAGGCAGCATAGCCTGTTTCACTGATTTTAAACTATCTTGCAATGAGGACGACATTTTCAAATGATTTTGAGTTACAATTTATATGTGTCATTGTGCTTGAAGACACAACATAGTATTAAATCAATACACAAATCAAAATGCATAAGATAAGATTTGCAAATATGCGTTTATAAATTGCTAGCAAATACCTTTCGTATATGTAAGTTCTATTTTTGTTAAAGCATGTAAATGCATGCATACTTCATTGTATTTAAAAGGCAGAGTAAATTTGTCTAAATAATATTCAAAATATAATTGACTGTTCAATATTAGTATATATAAAAAATTGGTTCAATGTCAATCAATAAATCAATATCTTAATATATCAATTTTATCGAAATAATGTCAGTTTCAGTAACTTTGACATGACAAACTACAATGACTCAGAACTTCGTCCAGATTTACACAAACCTGACAAAGGCTGTGCTCTGTCATTCAATCTTCCCGTTGGAGAAAGGTGTGCTTCTGAGCACAACATCAATCTAATGCTTGCTTAAAAGGAACAAAAGTCCGGATTCCTTTTCATCAAGCCCTGCCCCCCCACAAGCTGATTCTTGGCCATTGACAGCTGTTTCCAGTGGCATCTCTTTGAACCCCTTCAACTATCCACAGTACATCTGCAATGAAACTGAGATACACTTTTTCTTTGTCTCTTTTTCTCTGTAGCACAACACAAACATGTATCAAATAGTCATATTGTTTTTTGTCCTCGTGGCTATGTGGTCAGCAGCTAGTTAATTGTCCAATAAAAAACGCACAATTGTGAGGTTTGGCTGAATTCCATTTAGGTATAAACAACCCTCCTATAAGTAAAGAAGCATGCAGCATTTTGCTTTACTGATTTGAACCGAGGATCAACATCTGTGTAACCCATCTTGTTCATTTGGAAAGTGTAGATCTTCCACTTATGTGTTGGAGGCATGAACCATAAATCTGCATAAGGGCTTTATGCTAAAATAAAGGGCAATCCGTGTCATCCTACACAGCAAACATCCCTTTTTACATTTCAGACTTCTTTGGACTTCAAACCTGGAAAGGAGTATTCACTCTGACATCATGATGATATGTGGTCACTAGTCATGCATGTGCAGATGCATTGTGTCATTTAGAAGAATGCTGCAGCATAAGCCACTTTCTTAACTCAAGATCATTTCTTGTTAGGCACATATATTGTGTGTTTTCCCAAAGGAAAAAAATAACATTACCCAGGCATGCTTCACGCTGAGGTTTTTCCAAGTGGCAGTACAAATAATGTCTTCTTCCATTACGTTGCTCACAATGATATCACTAGGTACTAGGATAGTTACAGCAATCTACTGCACATGATTGACACCTAGATTTTCAAAAGCACAAACCTATATACCTATATAGTGATTTGAGACAACAGCTATGGGGTGTGCCTTCTGACCATTTTGTGTGAATGAATGATAATAACACAGAATGTAGTGCCTACATTTTTGCCATCATCCTTCTTGCCAGGATCCTTAAGTCCAATCTTAAAGAATGCATGACAAAAGGACCACATATCTCCAGTGTTGACAACACTGCATTGGTATTTGGGAGTAGAGAGAAGCAAAAGGAAAGGCAAACAAAAATTGCTTTCTTGTGAATTAACTTGTAGATTTTCCATTAGCCACTCAAGAAAACATACAGGAGTGCTCCCTCTGGACCCAACGGATGACAATGGCTGTGATGGCTCATCTCCCGGTATTGTTGGATGTTTGCATGATAAAAGACTGGTGCATCTCCACACAGTTTGCTTATTCCCCAGTATGTGCACCAAACCTGTGCAGCAGTGCAGTCTTTGCAGTAGTTCAGTCCCATGTTCTGAAATCCGTGACAGGAGCTAACAGAGTTGCATTCTGCAGAAGGCACTCAGCAGGAATGTGTGAATTCATGACAGTGCAATGAACGAGTAGCCCTAGTGCTGCTAGAGCCTTCTTACGCAGATAAAAACAATTGCTGTTTTTTGCTCAATTGAGTTGGAGATGAGGAACGTTCAGCCTGTTGTTGCTGCAACTTAGTTATGAGTACAGCAAGAAGCGAGTTTCCAGATAGTTTTTACTATGTAGCCCCCCTTAGAGCAATATTTCCTCTTTGCCTTTAATTTCTGTTCACTGATGTGGATTGCAATTTAAGTGCCACAAAAAGACAGAGGGATCAGCTTGTACAAGAGCGTAATACTCTAACTCTTGAGAAGCAGCAATTCATACAAAAACTAGAACAGGCACATGAAAAGAATGAATGTTTACAGCAGGAATTCCAAAATATGAAGGACTTGTTAACTTCCCATAGCTAGCTAAATGCTAGAAGCTAATCAGGCCAGCTTATGTGTTTTGAGAGAGCAGTTAGCCCAGTGTAACCAGAATATTAGGACATGGAAATAAAGGAACAATTATACCAAGAAGTAAGGAATTATAAAATTGTCCTACCATTACTCAACAGCCAACCATCAGAGGGGAATATTTTGGACAGAGGGGACATTTTCCTTTCACCAAAGGTCTCATTTCACCCACCTACAATGTCCCATGTGCAGGATGAGAGGTATCTAATATCTCCTCTCCCAAATATTTCTGATCAGGAAGAAGAGCATTACTTATCTGACAATGAGAAGGAGGGAGGGTGTCCGATTCAGCATCTCAGGAGGGGACAGGTGTGGCAATGAAGATACCTCTGGCATGAGGAAAAATATAATGAAGGATTGAGAGATCTGGAACTGTAGAAAATGGATCCTGGAGATTAATCATTTAGCCTCCTTAGCTGACCTGGAAAGACAAAAGCTTCAGCCAAGGAAGGGCATTTTAAAAGTCTCATCGCATCAGGGAGAATGCAAAGATACTTCTAGGCCATCCAGGAGAAGTGAAAGTGTTTATTTTCAGCCCTCAGAGAAAGAAACAATACTTTCCAACCTCTAAAAAGGGTTTCTGATAAAATAACCCTGAGAAATCCCGGAGAAAACAACTAAGGGAGGATTCTATGTTCCATGCATATAGAAAGCATTCCAGCAATCAGAACAGATGGAAGGGCCCGATGATTATAGGGAATGGGGTTCCAGCAGTAGCTCTGACTCTGAGGGAGAGTGGGCTCAGGTTCAGGGACACACGAAGGACAGATCCCAAATGAATGTAATCAAAGACCCTATAAAACAAATCAAAGACATACAAATGTGAAATATTCTGTTTCGGAATATCTAGAGTTGTTTGAGCACATAATGTCCTCATTTGGACTAAAGAGTGATTTTAATTGCACAAGGTCTGCTAAATTGACTTTCTCCCCTGAGTTGCCCAGCTTCTTCGCAGTACTGGAGGCCCCAAATCACCCTAAACTATCTACTTCTAAGGCAGCCATTGTAAAACATTTCTCCATGCATAGAAACCCACAAGAGGCCAGAAAAGCCGCATACAATATGGTGCGTGGCGGGGACCAATCACTGAGAGAATTTGGTCTAGAGTTGAAGAGTACATTTGCACAGACTTCTCAGTGGGTCAATACTAACAGTATGGAGTTCTTTGCAACACGTTTCCATGCACTCCCCAAAATACGTAATCACCTAATTAGTGAGGGACTTCAACAATTCATGAAGTCTTGAATTTGCGATTTCACAAGCCACTAGCATCTATGAAGTCCAACAAGACAGCAGAAAACAAAGATAACCTCAGAACTCCATAACTGTCTTCAACACCTAACATTGCGAAAGTGTTGGAGGTGAACACTGTCCCTCCTTTTGATCTGGAGCCAGGCGGTTCAGAGAATGCTCCTCCTACCACCAAAAAGAATGACCAACACTGAAGGCCCTCTGTCCAGCAGCAATCGAGTGACACTCAACCAGTGTTTCAAAAATACTGGCACTCGTACCTTCATAAGTACATTGTACCCAGGCTTTAGGCCCATCATGGGCTAGAGATACACTCCGATACAACAGGGGAGGAATCTAAACCAAGGGGGTATTTCCCCAGGAAATCCTTCTCAGAATTTCTCAATGGAGAGAAAACCAACACCCCTTCCAAATCAAATTTTTCAAAATGATGCTCTTCTTCCTCCTAGATTTCAGGACAATAGAGCTCAGAATCAAGGGGAGTGGAGACACACAAATGAAGGCTACAGTGGTAACTTTCAAAGATACCCAAATTACTTTGCATGGAGCGATAGCTGCCATTTCAGAGAGCAACAAAGCTATGACTCAAGACCTCCCTATGGATTCTGAAGGAGGACAAAGGATCTCTCAACTTGAGCGACAGTTTAAGCAATTGACCAAGAACTTTGGACAAATGTTGAGAGCACAACGCAACCCTTAGACTACCGGTATTCACCAAAGTGCCCCAATGTCTGGGTCAGGTGCTCCAGGGGGACAACGACAAGAGGTAAACAATCCAAGTAATAGTATCCTGGGGGAAAGGGAAACCAGGTATAGGGATAAATAGACATGCCAAGCCATAGAGGGATCATCCTTTCTAACCCATAAAACACCCCCTGAATTAAATAAAGAGATACAAGAAAATAATAGCGACAACTCTTTCCACTGGCAACTACAACCAAAAGAACAGAGAAAAAGAGTGAAATTACTGGAAAAGAAAAATATAATATTCACTATTGAGATAGAGGAGTACATAGAAAACCCAAAAAAGAAAGTATTCTCTTTCAGAGATAGAGTGACACATCCTTAAGGAAAGTGGATAAAAATAGAAGACACTGGGCCTCATTATGAAAGTCGGGTCCAGGCTCCTTGAATGAGGAATTACTGGGCCATTCCAACCTTGGAGGACCAGGTAATTCCTCATTCAATTTACCCATCCCCATTCCCATTTGAGCCCCCATAGGGCTCAATGGGAATGGGGAGGGAGCTAACAACGGGCCCATTAATAACGGGCTCATTGTTAGCTCCGTGGTCCCCTCGCGGGACCCGGAAAGGACATTTGGTCTGACCAGACGTCCTTTCCGGGTCCCGCAAGCGAACCTCGTAATAGGGCGGAGTGGGTTTAATGGCACCGGCACCATTACCGGTGCCGTTAAACCCATTCCGCCCGCCTCGTTATAAGGCCCACTGATTCCGAGGCTATAGAAAAAGATATAGAAAATCACAAAGATACTCAAGGATATGAAAGCATATAACAAAAAATATTTATGTATGTATGTTTTCATTTATGTATATTTCGCTTGTTAGTCACTTTAACAGGAAGTGAATACTGTTTCAAAACACCCACGGGGCAACAGGGAGGGAACATGGGAAAGAAACAAAATAATATACAAAGAAATATAAGTACAGTGAGGGAGGAACAACGGGCATCCCTACTATGCCATGAAAGTTGTCAGAACATGCAGCAAGGAAGAGGGCAGTGGGGATAAGTGCTGCAGTGTCTTTGCTTGTAGGTGAGACATAGAAGAAGTGGCAAGTTTGGAAAGTGCTACAAGACATGGAGCTGTGTTGGGTGGCGAAGTGAGAGCCTCCAGGGAGTGAGAGGTAAGGGGCCCAAAGATGCATAAGGGCCCTGTACACCTATCACAGCAAGTGTAAGGTTAGCAGAGGAGAGAGGAAGGGAAGGATGATGTAAAGAGGAAAGTCTTGAAGAGCTTCCAGAATTTAAGAAATATCTGTTTAAGACACACAGAGATGGAGAGACTGTTCCAAAGGAGGGAGCCAGTTGAAGAAAGAGATTGACCTCCTACTCTCTGTTTAGTGATACACATTACACAACGAGAGTTGGTGCCAGAGGAACAGTGAGGTCTAGAGGGAGAGTATTTATCCAGAGATATTTGTAGATAGTGTGGTCGCTGGCTCCAGACAGCATTGTGGATGATGCAGAGAGATTTCAATTTGATCCGTGCAGCAACCGGGAGCCAGTGAAGACTTTTTAGGGCAGGAGAGATGCAGTCCCTGGGCCTTAGGCCAAGGATAAGTCTTGCTGCCCTATTGTGAATTAGCTGGAGGGCTTGCAGAGAGCAAGACGGTAGGTTCAGGAGCAGTCTATTGCAACAATCAAGCCTAGAGATAACCAGGGCTTGGGTAACATTGAGCTTCTGGGGGAAGGCCCTTCCCAGGCTCACTGCATTGCAGAGGGCCTAGGAAGGAAGACAGGAGGAGGAGACTTCAGAAAGGTAAGTTCCCTGCAGATTTTGAAACGTTCAGCCGTGTTATTTAATGCATCAGATACCCATGCCTGAATGTGGACCCCTTTCTTGGCATGGATGGAGAGTCTGTATTGCCTTTGGAGGGGGTGGCAGGCTAGTTTGTCAGAGGGTGAACCAGAGATTTGCCACTACTGTTCCACGCTCTGCACTTTAGTTTCAGGGCTGCAAGTTCAGAGTCATACCAGGTGTCATGCTTAGAGGCGGGTTTCAGGCAGATCCTCATGACTGGGACAAGTATATCAAATGCATTGGTGATGGCGAAGTGGAGGTTGCTGAGTCCAGATGGTGGTAGAGTCTGGGGTAGGGAGGAAAGGAGGGATGAAGGTGGAAGCAAAGGCAGGAGCTGACACTCATTTTATTGGGTGAATGCTCGTGAATGAGGTTGGCAGGTTTTTTGTTGGGGGGCGGGCAGTCAGAGAGCCGAAGGGACCAGGAGGGAGGAGAGGAGAGAATGGTCAGACCAAGAAGACCAAGAGAGGGGAGTGACCAGAGGGGGGAGATAGAGAGGTCAGAGTGAATGAAGGTGTCCAGAGTGTCTCTAGCCAAGAGGGTTTGTCCAGAGGGGAGAATGGAGAGGGAAAGAGAGGAGCAGAGGTCAGTGAAGAGGTTGGATGCTGTGATGGGGAGTCAAATTGGATGTTGAAATCACCCATGAGGAGGAGGTTGGAGGTGGTTGAAAGTAAGGAAGAACAGAAGTCAACCCATTTAGAGATGAAGAGGGTGGAAGCACCTGGAGGCCAGTAAATGGTGGCAATGGTCAGGGTGGAGGAGGGAGAGATGATCAACTTGCATAAAAGGCTCTCAAAAGATGAATAGAACTGAGTGGGTAATGTGGAAATGGGAACCCACTCAGGGACTATTAAGTCAACCCCACCGCCAGCACATCGAGTTTGAGGCTTGGAGATGATCTCGAAAGGGTCAGGGAGGTCGGAATCAAAAGCAGTGACTGAGCCGGCACTGAACCATGTCTCGGTAAGAGCGAAACTGTCGAGGTCAGTGTCTTCAAGAAGGAGGCAGATTTCAGCTGAATGTTCGTTGGCTGAGCGGGCGTTGAGAGTCACCAGGTGGAGGAGGTCTCTGCTTTTTAAGGTTTTCTGAGGTGGAGTGCAAGGAAGTGGTGCTCCAGTCAGAGGGGGAGGGACAGAGAGAGTAGTAGGTGGAGAGGCAGGAGAAGGAAGGATGGTAATGAGGGATGGCAGAATCCGGTCAAAGAGAAGGAGGTTTTTTTGAGGACCCTGAACCAGAAAAAATCATGTGTGGTAGACATTGACGATACAACATGACGAAAAGAAGCCGGCCAAGAAGACTTCCCACTTGTTGCCACCGATAATGGGAGAGGTTGTGAAAGGGGAGAGAGTACAGATGAGATGAGGCATCGAAAGATCTGGAGTGGGGACTGAGAAAAGGATATCAGTGAAGACCTCTCTGGAAGATGCACTGACATAGGTGTCTGCGATGGGAAAGCCAGGGTTTGCACTTAGGATTTCTTTGTTGTGCTTTTTTCTTCCAGACTTTGAGAGAGATGGAGGATGGGTGATCGGGTAGCAGTTTGAGAAGATAGAGGAGATGGTGAGTGCCATCACAATGGCAGAGGATATGTTAAAGGAAAGTAAAAAGAATAAGGGGGGCTGCACTGCACATGATAAGCCCAGTAATTCCAGAAATGCTAGTGGTATCCGGTAAAAAAACAGAAGACAACAAAGAGTCTGTGAATAGAGGGATACACCTTCTCCATATCTTATCTTATCTCATCTCCAAATGCGTGTTCATTCCAACAAAGTTCCCAAACCAGGTCTTGTGAACATTACCTCAAGGAAGGAAATGCATACATGTGTGCGACCCAAGGTTATGCCCTAGAAATAAATTACATCAAGAAAATTCATGCCAAGATCTCTAATAACTCATACTTTCATTGTAAACTGGAGTCTAAAGAATGTATATGCTATGCTTATGTCCAGTTACAAGGTCAGTGGGATTTACCAGCTCTGGTAGAAACAGAGTGACAGGCGATCTTGATTTCAAAAAACATTTTTGATCAACTCAACCTAGGAAAGGGGGAGAGTCATACATTTCCTTCCAAACCTCTTCTAGGAGAACTCCAAAATTTTGATGGAAAGGATGTTTCTGTCAATGGGATTGCAGATCTGCAAATCAAACTTAAGCAACAGCATCTGAAATACCCAGTAATTCTCGTGCTCCAGAGTGCAAACCCTGTTTATTGGGGAATCTTTTTCTTCAGAGGCTGTCCCCTCTGAGTGATTGCTTGAACTAGCTTCTCTGGACCCATACAATCGGTTCCATCAAGCTGAGGAGAAACACCAATTATATAACCTGAATGGAACGTGTCATTTGATAGAAAGACATCGCAATCAAATAGAATTTCATTTTCAAAATAAGCATTCCAACTTCTAAAAATGAATCGGCCTCCTATTGGCAAATGGTTTTCAACATTGGAAGGTGGTACCTTGAATGAGAAACCTTGGAGTTCTTTATTCAGGAATACCCAAAATAATTTGAAAAGGCAAACACATATTCGTCCCCATTCAGATAAATTGAGGGAAAGATCCTGTGCTTGCCACAGTCTGTCTAAACAATGGGAAATGCTTCATAAGCGAAGCACATTTGTGGCGACTCCAAAAAGATCAAACCACTCCCTACTCTAATTTGACAAATAAATGGGAAGTTGGTCTGGAAAACAAACCTTCAAAACATGTACTACCTAGCAGGTGCATGTTAAAAAATGTGATCAGCAATAAAATTATTGACCATAATTGTTGGATCAATAGAGATGTCATATCTGAGTTTTATCTGGGTAGTGATATTCTCCATTGATTTGCAATTCATTTAGATTTTATTAATAGCAAAGTTTGGTCAAGACTGGGGATAACCCAATGGACTTGAGGAAGTGTTTTTTGTCAACTCAACTGTTGACTAATGCTGTTGAAGTCCAAGAAAAGGAAGAGGTTACTATGCCAACACAGGTGTGACAATTCACTGTACCAATTAAAAAAAAGGCCAAACCCTGAAAAATCAGGAAGCGTTCGTAATCTTGAATCATACCCTCCAACAACAAGGATTGTCTCTACATCCAACTCCACTAGTTGATCTAAAAGACAACACCATTCAGATATTGGTGGATAACAGTGACCCTAAAAGTATCACTTTGGGTGCAGAAACCTCTATTGCAATGGTGGCTGATTCTCAGAACTGTTCAATTTATTTGCAAAATGAAATCATTGGCCCAATTCCAGAGGATTTCTACAACAATACAGACAGAATTCCATCGGAAAAGATCAGTACCTGATAGTGGTATGTTTCTTAGTATATTAGGCATGCCCTTACAGGGTAGAAGATTTTACCTGTGATATCTAGGAAGATAAGGTACTATATAGAGTTCATAATAACTATCTCAAATCCATGGAAACCCATGCCCTGGCAAACCCCATTACAAGAGATCTTTCGACCCAACTGGAGGATACTTCTGAAATATCAAAACCAGAGATATATCCGGATTTCCCTGCAGATGGTCGAGGAACAGATCAGTCTGTCCAATGCCTGTTAGACCGATGAACAATGAAGATCAGTATTTCTGGATTTCCAGAGTATATTTTCAGTTGACCCCTATGAATGTGGGCATACGACTATCCATTCTATGAAAATACCAATGGACCTTGAAATGGTTCCCATGTTTGTAAAACAATACTGGTTGCCTCTTGCATCCTTGACAATGACTCACAGAGATCATCAGATATTTAAAATCCCATGGCATAATTCTTCCTATCCACAGTACCTTGTCCAGATTCAGATGCACCACCCAAAACGTGAAAGGTCATCTAGAAGGGCATCAGGACCCCATCAGTGATGTAATGGTCACGTGCCACCAGGACAGTAGCAGTGGTGATAACTTTGGGTTAGTAGCTGAGAGGTGGCACAAAATAGCACTTGCACACAGTACTATATTTTGTTTTTAATCACGCAGACAATTATGCATTATTAATTTATAATTGCATTATAGCTTTACTTTTTACCAGCATTGTGGTGCATAACATTGTATTACTTGCATGCACTGCACCTCACAGAGAGGATGCAGCATATTATTTTTCATGTAACACATTCCACTATGTCTGCAATCAGCATGCAACAAAATGCATGGCCCCATATCTAAAACAATTCATCTGCACAACGTGATTGCAGAAAAATACATGGTACATGGCATTGCCTTTCCACATGCATCACAATTCATAGAAAAGACAAAGCACATTGTGAAGAACACCTGCCCACAATCAAGCTCATGGCATTAAATGTTTCAGTTACATGACAGCTGGATAGTAGTTGCATAGCACGCACAGCCATACTTTCACCACACACACACACAGCTCATTGCATTATAATTTTCTTTAATGGCAAACATGTGCACCATATTATTTTAATTTTTACTCCACATAGGGCCTCATCACGTGTCTGGCGGTAACCCTTAAATGTGGCGGTAGCATTATTACTGCTGCATTTAAGGGTCCGCCAGATCATGGGCCTGGCGGATTTGCCCCCAGCTCTTGGCTGTTTTGATGATTTTCAGTGCTATTACCGCCGGCGCTAATACTAACAAGGTTAATAGCGTGAAAATTCCCCATTGGGCCCAATGGGGAATGGTGACTTACCGTTCAGCCAAACCATGATCCGGCGCTAATAGCGCCGGGGGATTTGGCGGTAGGGCTAATAGCCCCGGCGGTAATAACGCCGGGGTTAGCGCCCAACTCGTGATGAGGCCCATAGTGTGGGACACACAGCACTGCAATATTGTGTGTTGTGACTGTAGGGATACTATGTACTATGAACATGATTTTTGCCATTTTTGATTAGGCATCAGTTAGAGGTATTGAGGTGCTGTTATAGTATATATTAAGCCATAGTTGTTAGTTGGGAGCACTTGATTGAATCTCGTCCTGTCCTGCAAGCAGGCTGAGTGCCCTGGGGTAGGTGCAGAGGGATATGAGATAGTTGCCAGTTTATTATTGCAAGGGAAACATTGCTCAAGGGACGAAGGCTCAGTCCCAGACAGAAAATGCTGCCTCATCAGAATGGGAAAAATTACATACTGTTTGTGAAGGACAGAGTGAGGAGTGGGATTAGTTCTCAGACAGCCACAATGTGAAATTGGCTCAATAATATGGAGAACGTAGCAGAAATTATGATCCAGGAGCAGTGTTCAGCAGTGGACCTGTCACGTTTGTTCTAGAAGCCCGTACATTGCAAGGAGGTTACTCGAAGATGGTTTACCAGGATTGGCAACATGTATCAAGAGCTGGTGCACGCATTGAGAATGCAGAATGTATAGAGGAGGTGTGCCATATTGGGTTGCTCTTCATTGCTCCATCTTGGTGGGACGTTGCGGCCCAGTGTTCTGAGGTACATTGGTCAAATTAAAATCAAGCCCTTGATCAATCTGTTTCCCCAAGATGGGATTGGTACATTATTTGATGACCAAGGGGGGTGAGATCATGTTGGGTGGGTGCCTTTCTTTTTTGTGACGAAATGTTAACTGCCAGTACTTTTTAAACTATGTATATGGTTGTTTAGGGGACTGGTGGTGAGCAGCCAATTATAATGCTATGATGATGTTTCTGTTACATTTATTTTGCAATATGTTACTGTTTTGTCTGTGGCTCTAAAATTTTCAGCCCGAGTTGGGCATGTGACATTGGCAATATTCAGATCCTCTTCCTGGCCATGATGAAAAAAATATATTTGTTCAGTGTTTTCCTGAACATGGTGCACTCCTTTTTGGATTACTTTTTTCCTACTTTTGGACCTCTTTTTGGAGCGCCCCTAGATCAACATTTGGAAGCCCCAGCGTGATTCCAAAACACCAGGGGGAGGTGGAACTAGCCAGTAGAAACCCATTTGGTGCACACACACAAGGAGGTATCACAGACGGCGAGTTCCCAAAAGGTCTGCCGTATCCCTTCGATGTGGCTGCCTGTCTCAGGTGGCACCTTAATTTGGGAGAGGTTCAGCATTGAGGGTGTTGGAGGACCAACAAACACGTGAGTGTACCCTCTCATGAAATCACAAGGCACAATTTGTATTATTGTTTAGTGCATGGATCACCCTGTAGTAGGGGAAAGGCCACATCATGTAGTAGTGCATGTGGATTGGACACATGATGTCTCAAAAGGTGGAGGAAGACGGCACAGCGCAATGTTGTATGAGGGTTTGGTGAAAGGATTTTCTCAGTTGAGAAAGAAGATAATGTCATAAGTATCGTAGTATTGTGGTGTAGTATTGCATGCAGATTATGGAAAGGGATATCCTCCATTGTGAGAAAAGATTACGTCATAAGCAAAATGGAAGTGAAATATTGATGTGAAGTCATTTTATGATAATGGTTACCATGCTGCGCAGAAGGGATGTGCTGATATGTAGAGGATGAGAAGAAGTCATTGTGGTATTTAGATGTGTATAGCTTGGAAGTATAATGTTGTGGAATGGGTGTGATTACAATTTGTAGTGTTAGTGGAGGGGTATTTTGGTTGTTTTGAAGGCACTATTGGGTCAGGTATCTGGCTTTGGTCGGATGGGTTGTGTATTTTTGTTTAATGAAGAATGGGTGACTAAATAATGATGGGATGTTCATGTGTGAGGAGTGTGTAAAAGTATGTGTTGTATGGAATTAAAGAATAGAGGAGTGAAGAGTGTGGTGTGTGTTGAAGATTTTTGGGGGCTTCAAGGGAAAACAACTATTTGATGATTTGCATTGTGAAATAGGGATTTTAAATTGGTTATTGAGGTTTTCAAGGTATGTGTACATTTCATTGCATTTGATATTGACAAAGGGGGAACACACAGAGGGAAGAGGTAGTAGACACTGTTGGTACAATGTCTAAAAAGGATAAGGGGTGGACACACATCAGCACTATGGAGACACCATTGGAGCACATCTATGAGACACTTCCACAGCACCTGGACAAGATATTGAAATATAATTTTGAGTGGGAATGAGAATCAGCAGGGCAACTTTTCACATCATGGCCTGGGGAAGGTACACATGCGTGGTACATCCTAGGGAACTGTACGCATACCTTTTCAAATTGAAACATTAGAGGCAGAAGGGGAAGAACAGACAAAGCAAATTAGAGTTGTGGAAATTGTATGAGGAGGAGGAGGGAGCACCCAGTGACAACGGGGGAAAGGCGAAGGAAATCATTAGCACCCCTGCCCAGGCTGACACCACCACTGCAGCACACACAATGGCTGCCACAGTACCATTAGCCCCGCCCCTGACTGGGTCCTTTACTTTAAACACTGCCAGTGGTTTCAGCAATCCCTGATATGCCCCAGACAGGCAAAGGGATGAGGTAAAATGACTACAACACATGGCTGAAATATGTTAAAAGACACTGCTTTTATTACATTGGTCACAGAGAGGGTTAGAGCATGTAGAGGCAGATCAAAGAGGTGAGGAAGAGAGGGAGGAGCTCATGTGCACAACAAGGGAGCAGGAGGAGTGGCAGGGATGTATGGCAACACCCCCGATTAATAGAGATCAGGAGAGATTATGTTCAAACTAGACAACAAACCTGTTGTCGATAAAAATATACATAACATGGGCAGTACGACACCGATTCAGTTTTCAGGGCAAGGTAGGAGAAGGACATGGGGGAATTTTGGGAACATGAAGAGAAGGAAAAAAGGGATGACATACCATCGGCCGAAAGACATAGGAAACAACATACTGGCATAGCTTTACTGACGGCTAAAGGGGACCGAGAGATGGGAGTAAATAAGAAGCCAGGGAAACACATCTCCCTTTATTACAGAAAGGGTGAGGAAGCACTCAGTATGTAACTTGGTCTAATATGGACAAAGAGAATTTGATTAATAGCTTATTTGCCTCACCACAGGTGCTGGTAAATGGATTTAATCTCTAGAAAAAGAGACGGCAGGAATACCTTGAGATGAGGACGCTGCACACTACATTTAAGAAATTAAGGCGGAGAGGCATTTAGAGACGTGACAGTCATGAGATACGAAGATACCTGTTTTCTACCACATCCTACTGTGACGTCTCCCAAAGACTTGCAGACCGAATTTGGGAAGGTTGTAGGGATAGAGGATAAGGGGTGGTCAGAGATACACTAACACATAGTACGCCACTGCAGGGCTAAACAGGACAAGGAAATAAGGAAGCTAGAGGACACTCAGAAGGCAGAGGCAACATTGGGTCACAAGTACTCGGCTAAAATAAGTTTAGAAGGAGCTGTCTAACTGCCTTTCTGAGGGGGGGGTGTCCTTGCCACATGGGGGTTTGTACCACAAGGTTTTGTGTGACACAGAGGTTCCTCCCACAGGTAGGGGGGATACCATGAGGTGGTGTAGTTCAGCAGGGACGTTTTGTACTGCAGGGTGCTTTTTCACCACAAGCACGAATTGCACCATCAGGAGGATTTACACCACAAGGGGGGTTCATCCCACAGGGGGGATATTTTCTGAGACCATGGGGGCGATGCCAGAGAGGGAGGGGATTCAGTTATAGAGTATCAAGGGTGCAATATGGGGGACAGTGTTGCACTTGTGGAGGTATCAGCCACTTTGCAAGGGAATGTAGGAACAGGAATCAAATTCAGTATGATCCTGATGGCACCCCGTACTAACGCAACTTGCCTTAATATCTACAGATACAGCATCCAGCATCATGCATGCAATATACGTTTCCCCAGAATATTCCGAATATGCCATAGCAGCAGCCCCCATTTGTCCTGAATGCTCAGAATGCGCCAACGTTGCCGCAGCAGCACCCCATACCAGTTCCAACTGCACCGGCGGCTCCATAGTTACAGCCATCATTTCCCCCACCCAATTTCTGCCAAAAAAATACTCTCCAGGCACACACACACAGGAACAGAACTAGGTACAGAGACAAGTGCGGACAGCCAATGAGCAATCGGACACCAACTTGTTACCTCAGGGCATGGTGCCACAAGATACAGGAGCAGCAGTGTTGGGGACAATCATTTCCTACCTCTAGGAACATATATAGATACCAAATAGGACACCCCGCAGAGGGTTCTGGCATGTCCAATCCTATCAGTAACTGCAGACCTGGAAGGGAAACCACAGGTGGCAAGACATTCTCATTTACGGCCGACACAGAGACTACCAAATCTTGTTTAAGAAAATGAAGATTCCCTTTGTCGGACAAGATAAGGGACATTGAGGGATTCTCTTGGGCTGTTGTAATGATTCCTTTCTCCAAATACTTACCCCTTACCATTGTCACTCAGGAAATATTTGCTCCCCCATTGTACTCTAAAGAGACACCAATCAACATATTGGGCAGAGACATTATGAGCAAATTGAACATGACAATTTAGTTCACTGACAAATGTACAGTGTGTTCCACTTCTGGGATGTACTTCAACCAAGAATGAACAGTGCTTCAAACACTCTGCACCCACAGAACACTGCATGAGTTTGTAATATACCCCCAGTTATTACTCTATGGGGTACAGGTTCTGTTAGGATGGATACCCAGGACGACAAACCACACCTCCCAATAACCCAAAGAATTTCTGTTCAGACCAGCAGCACAGAGGAGGTAGCATCAGGAACTTTCATCACTGTACAGTTAGATGTGGTAATAACACAAAAGTACAAGGTGATTTTACAGGGGATGTATGAAGTTGGTAATGAATGGCGCACTGTCCTGTGTGTTGACCCCACCCATCGCTTTACTGACTTGATCGATTAACACTTTTTTGACAATAAGGAAATAGGAGAGATGATGTTTGAGATAAGTATACCATGCCACTTGTTTGTACAGCAGAGAGACGTTCCCCAACTGGTACACCTTATGAGGGCAATGTTGTCACACTAGCAGGAGCACTTGCAGAAAGTACCTGCAGAGATTTGGACCAGAAGACAACATGACCCAGGGCTTTTGAAAGGGATAGGAGCAGTTTACATCAAATTGAAGGAAGTGCCCCCTGTTAAGGGAGGTGAATGAAGAGATATATGAAACCAGTGTAGCATTATGACAACAGGGCAAAATATAGCTATGTATGGCTTATTACAGTGGTATCTTAGATCTAGTGATGCAGGGAAATCTCCATGGGAGCAAGCATTTACAGCAGCAGCTTTCACAATGAAGAAAAATTCTGCCATAACAATGGGATGCCCAGTGATGCTCTCTGTAGAGGATACAGTGTTCACTATCCTGGAAAAATCAAAGTCTACCCTCACTACCCAGCGTACAGCAGGGTATGAGTTTATACTTTCAAATCCAGCAATTCACATCGTTAGGTGCCACATTGTCCATTTAGTCACCTTTTGTTTTCCAGCCAGTGTAGGCAGGTGATGACATTCATGATTGCACCACGTACCAAGAGGGACTAGTGGGTCTGCACACAGTGCAGGAAGAAATGTTAGATGAGACAGAGATACTTTTTGTTGATGGTTCATCCACGATTGAACCAGATCACGGGGTGTAGACACATGAGGTGGAAGCACAGATGTGATTACATCACATTATTCAGCACAAGCTGTTGAATTAGTGGCATTGATATCAGCAATAGAGTTGTGTCAGGGATGTTGTGCCACTGTTTATTCAAATTCGACCTATGTCACCACCATGGTAGATTTAGGGTTGCCCCGGTGGAAGAGGAGAGGTTTCAGGAAAAATGATGAGGCACCAGTTAAGCACTTGTTAAGGCTGATTGAAGAGTTACCCTTGCCTGCAGTTCTGGCAGTAGTTAAGTGTGTTGCCCACATGGGTGTACAGATGTGTACTGCATGGCAGTGAGGCAGCGGACCTAGTGGACAAACAAACAGCATTTCTGCCATATGTTAGTGGTTTGCCACCCATGTTTACCAGCATGTCATAAACACAGCTTCAGCTAGCAGACTGCTATAACGCTTTACCAGTATCCCAAATAACAGAATTACAACGTAGGGCCTCTCAGCAGGAGCACAAATTATGGAAGAAAGGGGGACGTGTCCCCCACCATTTTAATTTGATGTCAGAACATCCCAGGGAAGCCTGTACTGGCTGTAGAGTTGCTTAAGGTGTCTCTCAAACAGGTGCTTCACCCAGGACATACATCGAAAGAAAACATTGGGCCTCATTACGAGGTGGGCGGTAAGGGATTATCGGCACCAGTAAGGGCACCGGTGCCGGTAATCCCTTACCGCCCTACTGTGAGTTCTCTTTGCCGGTCCTCTCTTAATGCCTGGTTTTTCCAGGCATTAAGGACGGGACCCACAAAGGGACTCTGGAGCTAAAAACGGTACCGCAATTTGCGGTACCGTTATTAGCGCCTTCCTCATTCCCATTGAGCCCTATGGGGGCTCAATTGGGAATAGGGAAGGGCCCTGGTGAATGGGGAATTACCGGTCCCGCCAACCTTGGAATGGACCGGTAATTGCTCCATTCACCAGGGCAGAGTCGGTAGGGTTTTGGAGGCAGCCATGGAGCTAGTAGCTCCATGGCTGCCTCAAACCTCGTAATGAGGCCCATTGTGTCTGATTTCAAGGCACAGTGATTTATTCTAAACTTGCATGAACACATGTGTTCATTGTCAACTGTGTGAAATGTCAGGGTTTTACAGCAGGGCACACACTCAAAATGATTAAGCAACTTTACCTCACCATCATGTGATTTCCATCATTTGCTTATTGTTCATCGTGAAATGCAAAACAGGAATGGTAACTATCGCTATGTAACAGTTGAAGCTTTCCCATTCTCCCATTGGCTTGAGGCTGCACTGTGTGTCCAATGGGATGCTAAATCAGCAGCTAAATTCCTCGTGTGTGCGGTTTTCCCATGATGGGGAGTATTTGAAGTACTTAGGTCTGATAATGGCCGGTATTACCCAAATTGACCTTTTACAATTGACCTTCTGCACAATTGACCTAATTGTAGTGGTCCTAATTGACCTTCTGCACAATTGACCTTTATATTATTTCAGTTATTTTATATATGTATTGGGTTGGTTTTGGATTATAAATAATATAAGGGGATTGGGTGGGCGGTTTCAGGGGATTTTGGATTGGGTGGGGGCTGCAGTGGGTTTCCCCCCACAGATATGTCCTAATTGACCTTCTAAATTAGGTCAATTCTCCCGAGGTCATTTCTCCTGAGGTCAATTGTGAAAAGGTCAATTAGTATACAACCATAATGGCCCACTCTTCTCCAATGAGCTCTTTAAGTAAATAACTTCCCTATTACGCATCAAGCACAAACTTTGTTCCATTTACCACCCACTGGCCAACAGTCTAGTCGAGTGCCTCAAGGGCCTGCTTATGGAGTGCCTTGCAAAACTGTTTGATAGACTTTACAAGTGCTGGCTCAACTGCTTGCTGCTTGCCCTTTTTGCTTTGCGCATTCAGCCTCGGTCTGACCACTATCTCACGACTCATGGGATTGTGACTTCAGGCACATGTTAACTTTATAACACAACAAAGACAGAATATGTTTATTTCAATTATTCCTCAAACTTAGTTCCCTGCAGATAGCTCACTGTCCCTATAGAAAATCTCTTTATCCCTCAAGAAGATATCCTCGCACTAGTGGTGCGCTGATGCATCGCCTGCTAAGGTTAGGGGATAGAAGAGAGATCTCGCCCTATCCTCTCTCACTACTTTGCTTATTTACTAAATAAGGTGCACACTACTACTGGAAGTCAATCTGACTATTTTTTAATGTTATTGCTTCCATTTCGTGTGGCTTATCATGAAATCTATAAGGTCAATACCATATGAATAATAATTTTATTCCATTTGTATATCGGAGTCACTTATTATTACTAAGACAATAGAAAATAAAATGATGTTGTATTTATACAGGCCCATTTTTGTTCTCTATGGGTTCTGGGGGTTGGGTCGTCAGACCAAACCACTTCTTGTCTACCAGTCTCAGCGGATTCAGACCCACTCTCCGCTTTCTTCAGGACTTTCCCTATGACTGCTATTTGCCCAGGGAAAATATTTCATAAAAAAGACACTCTGACACTCTGACTCAGTAGTCACAGAGAAGGAAAAGGCTAGGAAACATTGTAGCCCAAAAATGGGGAGGCAGTTTCCATCCATACAAAAAGGGGTAGGCAGATTACAATATATACCATGGCCCCACATGGACAAAGGTAATTTAATAAAGACCCTACCACCTCTTACAGGAGGAGCGGGCAAGTGGATCCATGTATTAGAAAAACACAGAGCAGAGGCCACTCTAGCTGTAGGAGATATGAAATGTTCATTAGCCCATACAGTAGTGGATCAGGCAAACACCATTTGGGAAAGAGCAGTCTAGCCAGGGGTCTGATTAGAGAGTGACACACAATGGAGATTTATTTGACAACTGTTGAGCTTGTGTGTGGGAGGCATTGAGAAGGACATACCCAGATAAACCTGATGTAGGTTTTATCATGGCACGTACAATGCAACATGATGAGGACCCAGCTTTATATTTTCAGTCCATCCAAGAGATATGGTGAGAGGAGACAGGGGAGAGATGGGAAAAGAATATACTGTTCTTCAACCATGTACTGTGAAAGGGTCTTCCTGCAGAGGTGCAAGCAGAATAAGACAGAGTAGAAGGCATGGAGGTGAAAGGGTGGGGAAAAACACATGTGCATGTCTGCAAACACAAGCGCAAGAATGTAGAAGCAGCGGAAGAAAAGGCACAGTGTGCAGAAGCGAAATGAGCACAGAAGAAATTGGCAAAGGTCAGTATGGAAGGTGCAGTAGTAACCAATCCCACCCATGACCTGCAGTAGACAGAGCCATTACACAGATGGGCAAATAATGATGATAGCAATCAAAGAGACAGGGGGGACTCCAAGGGGCAATGAGCATTTTTCCAAAAAAGGGCAAGGGGCAGGATTCTGTGGATTATGACCACGATATGGAGGATCATGTTGGACATGTGGAAAGATGGGGCACATAGCAAAGGAGGGTCGTGGCAGACCTCCCATGCAATATCACCCGGGAGCACCACTAACTCAGTATTATGCACCAGACCCCTCATACCACGGACCAGTATATCCCAAACCATGCCATAGCCCCAGGACCCATGTATGCCCCAGGATCCGTACAACCCCAGAACGTAGTACCATTGCAAGTAACTGCACCCACAGTCAGACAACCCATACAATATCCAGCCATGAATGTCATGCAGAATGTAAATCATAACGTTCCATTACAAGCAATTACAGTACCATGGGAACAAAATGCCCTCCCACAAGGATCACTGTAGCCAGGGTCCTAGGGAGCAATGTTTTTCCCTTTCCAGGGTCAACCACATATACACAATAGGAAAGCCTATAGTGAGCCCTAACGTGTCTGGTCCTCTCAATCACCCCAACCCCAGACATGGAACTTAAAGTGGGAGTGAGGACATGGGACAAACTGTTCACCTTTATGATAGACAAAGGAGCCACCCGATCCTGTATGAGGGAGGGGTGGTTTCAATTGGTAAGAAAGATAGCTAAGAGTCAACGCATTTGTCTTGAAAGCAAGACAATGCAGCACAACACAGGTTTGAATCCCGATCCTGCACTTAGAAACCGCTCACAGTTATTACGGGTGTTATAAAAGAACAACAATCATAATTGACAAACCAAAGTATGGACGCATAGGGATTCTCTGGGGCTATTGTAACGGTTACCTTTACAGAGGTATTACCCCTTTCTATAGGGACAAGATAGTAGCACCATTAGTGTACAGAACAGATACAGCAGTGAACCTAGTAGGTACAAACCTCCTTCAGAAGCTAAATATGACCATTTAATTCACTGACAAAGGAATTGCATGACAGGCAAGATTTACAACAGAGTAGCGCTCTGTAGCACCAACACAATCCAAGACCTGCCATTACATGAAACTATTCACATAGTCAGTGACCATTTTGATTGGCTGGTTATCAGGCATGCAGAAAGTAATATGTTGCCTACCAGCAGATTTTCTATTCAGATCAGCAGTATCACACAAGACAGCCCTATGGGCCATTGTCACATTGCACTTGAAGGCAGTGATCATGAGGAAAGACACAGTGGTCCTAACAGGAACAGGTGAGGAAGGAATTGAGTGGAAGACAGTACTATGCAAAGACCCCACACTGTCATTAAGGGACATCACAGATGAGCAGTTATTCACAGGCATGGAAATGGACGGTGAGATACTGTGAGAAAACAGTACCCTGCCAAATGGTAGTGCAACACAGAGAAGTACCACAGACACTATTGACAGCCACAGCAGCACCTTCACAATTACATGAGTACGTAGCACAAGTGCCTAGTCGACTATGGACAAACAATCCACATGACGTAGGGAGACTGAACAGTATAGGGGCAGTAAACATCAAACTCAAACCAGGAGCAATACTCCCCAGGGTAAAGCAATACCCATTATAGAAAGAGGCAGATGAGGGAATCTATGACACAATCAAAGCACTACTTGACCAAGGCATTATAATGCCCCCCACCTTACCATGAAACACGGCTATATACCCCATGTTTAAAGCAAAAGGGTAATCATGGAGATTCATCCAGGATCTCTGCCCTCTGAATGATAAAGTCGAAGCAGAACACCCACTAGTGCCTAGCCATGCATCAATTCTATTCAACATCCCTGCAGATGCAGTCTATTTCACTGTAATTAATCTTATGAAGGCCTTCTTTACCATACCATTACACCCAGAGTCCCAGTATTTAATCGCATTTTCATACTGCGGAAAAGGATTCCAGCACACTTTTTTACAACAGGGATACTGAAATCCCCTAGTGTCTTTAAGAGAGACCTCTAAATGGACATAGGAGATCATCCAAATGGCCAGTATAGTGCTGCAGTATGTAGATGATCTATTAGTATGCAGCACAGAGGAACAGTGCAGAGAAGACACAATACAAGATCCCAGATAGGCGTCCCCAAACACGTGGACCCAGGGGAGTAACAGAACAAGCAATACAGAAAAGAAAGGGGTCACGTGGAGTGAATCACTGAAACAATCAAGCAAAGTCAATTACTTTCAGGTTAGGAGCTCAATGGGGGAATAGGCCAGGCCAAGGATAATATAAAATCGATTAAACTTTATTATTCACATATTAATTTACATCATACATAGAGCTGAATCCACGGTAATACAGCATAAAAACACACAGTCAATATTAAATACATACACATTAAGTGCATAGTTATCTGATAAACAACCTGCGATGCAGGATGTAAAGTGCACAGTGCTAAAGCACATTTTGAACAAAGTACACCAAAAGAAAAATCAACGTCAAAGAAAATTATGACAGCAAAAAAATCTAACCAAAAATATGCAGAAAAAGAAATAGAAAAAATAATAAGGAGGGGAGGACAGAACAGGGGTAAGGTTTCTACCATTGTGATGGGATGGCCAGTCACTTTGTAAGTTGAACAGGCATTCTACTCCCTTTTAGAGAGAAACAAATCAGCCCTCACTCTACAGAGAGCTAGTTTATATGAGGTAATCTTGACTAACCCAGCTATCACCATACTGAGATGCCACATTGTGAACCCAGCAACCTTCATAGCTAAACCAATTGAGCCCCAAGACCAGGTACATGACTGTGCAGTGTCTGAAGGAGCACTAGACTAATGAAACGGGGTGAGCGAAAAAATGCCCTAGACACATGAGAAATGCTCTATGTAGACAAGTCATCGAGTATAGGTCAGGAGAGTCGTTAATGCCATACTGGAGCAGCAGTAGTAAGATATGTGAGGGACCAAGAGGAAGAATTGCAAACAGTGATGCAACGGATATTACCCTAACACTATTTAGCACAAGCAGCAGAACTTATAGCACTCATAGAAGTGCTAGAGGCACCATCAGATGATGAAGTCACAGTATATACAGATTCAACTTATATGACAACTACAGTACATTCAGACTTATCAAGGTGGAAGCGAAGAGGACACACAAGGGCAGATATATCACTGGTCCAACATGCCACCCGACTAGCCATATTAATAGAAGCATCGAAAATTCCCCTTCATGTAGAAATTATGAAGTGTGCAGCACACACCAAAGGGTCTTGCGTAGAAACACAGGTGCTCACTCAGCTGACAAACAGGCAGCTTGTATGTCATTTCTAGAGGAAAGTCAAACGCCTGTTGCAGCAAAACAACTAGAGTGATTTCCAGAGTTTTATAGTGCCTTATCAAAAGAATACATTATTGCATTTCTAGAAAGAGTACCACCAGAGGAAAAGACGCAGTGGGTAGAAAGGGGATGTGCCCTATCATCCATCATTTGGAGACAAAACAGCACAGGTAAGATAGTAATTCCCCTAGTGCTATTGAATATCATCATGGAGCAACTTCATTTCCCCCTGTATACATCCAAGCAGCACATTGCTGCTGACATTAGTGAGGACTGGTTCATGCCCAACTTGACCAAACAAGTCAACACATTTGTTGCAAATTGCCTCACATGCCACAAGTTTCATCCAGGACACACTCGCAAGACATTGAAAACAACATTGCCTCTCCCCTCAGGACCCTTCAGGGAGCTCCACTTTTATTACATCAACATAGTAAATAGGTGCAGCACATACAGGTATGTAATAGCAGTCTTGTGCCCACATTCCCATTGGATTGTAGCTGGACCCTGTATGAATGCAGATGCCAAATCTGTGACAAGATTACTTGTGAGAGAAGTGTTCCCCAGATGGGGGTATCTGTGAAATATTGAGGTCCAAGAATGGCCACATTTTCTAAATGGGTTTTGCATTAATAACAGGCTGTGCACAACCTACCACCCACAAGCAAATGGGGTGGTAGAACGTATTAACTTTTTATCAAGCAAAGTTCGCCAAACTGTGTGACACACTAAAGAAGAGCTGACTCTATTGCCTGCCTCTCATACTGTTCAGTCTACGCAACCAGCCAAGCAAAGACCACCACTTGTCATCTCATGAGATAGTGACGGGTAGGAGGATGCCTACCCCCGCTGTGTGAACACAAACAGTGAGTTCTCACTAGTTACTGAATTTGAAGTACTCAGGTTAATGGACAGGCTTAAATCAACATTTTGCAAAGGTGATGTGTGCCCCCCAAAAGTGGTTAAGTCATGTGCTCGGCAAATAGCATCGAAGATCACAAAACTAATAAACTCATTATTTGAGGAAGGTGTGGTACCAACCAGCATCAACCAAATTTGGATTTCTCCCAGTGTACCATGCAATTATAGGCCAATTTCTAACACACATATTTTGCTCAAAATGCTGGATTGAGCAGCCTATTTACAGGTATAATGTTTTTTGGACAGTCATCCAATCCTAGGGCAGAGGCAATCTGGCTTCTCTTAAGCTCATATTATGAAGCCAGCCCTATTGGACCTCAAGATGATCATGCTAGACTTCTTAGAAAAAGGAGGCACAGCCTTTCTGGTGCTTGTTGACCTTTTGGCGGCCTTCAACCTGGTGAATCATGATAAATGTATCACCAGGCTCGTGCAATCTGCTCATTTTTCAAACTCAGCAGATACCTGGGTGAAATCATTTCCGACAGACCACACAGAAAGGGTCTTTGCGGACTGCCACAAGTCAGATGACTTTGTGGTAGCTTGCGGAGTTGTGCAAGGCTCCTGCCTGTCGCCGATCTTGTTCAACATCTTCATTATTTCACTTTTTGAATTGTAGGACAATAAAGGAGTGCTATACACAAACTATGCGGATGATACTCAGTTTCTCATCCCACTCACAGAAGTTTACATCAGTGACACTGAGGCAATCAATTCCGTTTACTCCATCATACAAATGTGAATGGTAGAGAATGATTTGGCACTTAATAATGCTAAAATGGAGCGTATGGCAGAGCAGCACACTTGAAGAAACTCAGCCTGGACTATCAGAAATTTCAGATAGCAGGCTGCACGATCACTCCCTTCCCGAAAGTTAAGACAATGGGAGTAGAGTTTGACCAGGAGCCTGGCATGAGGGCACATGTGAGTGGTCTGGTGAAAACCACTTCTTATTACCTGAAGCTCCTGGTACAGTTGACACTGTTCTTGCCATGAGAGAACTGCACAACAATCGCCAGGGTAGTGGTGGGAGCTAAATTGGATTACAGTTCCAGCTTGCTGCAGGGAGTCAATAATGGAGAAATAAAGCGACTGCATACGGTTCAAAACAATGTTGTTTGAGTAGTGGAAGGCCTGCGACAGAGAGATCATATCTCAGCGGCTAAGCCAGCATTACACTGGCTGCCAATAGCATTTTGCATTTATATAGTGCTACGAACCCTCAGGTATCTGAGCGCTGCTTATTATTACCCACAGTGTGTGGTGCTCATTTATCGACGTCGGAAGGATGAAAGGCTGAGTTTGGCCCTGCTGGGATTCAAACCTGTGTTAGCAAGCTCTGCACGGATGTCATAGCAAGCACTCTACTCGCTGTGCCAATTGAGCAGCTAAAGCAAGCAGGATATCCTTCTGCATGCTATGTATCACACATAAATGCCTATATGGCACCTGTCCAGGATACCTATGTAATCGGCTGACATGGCTACCAGCACGCACACCTTTAATATTCAACAATGTGGGACTCCTGCAGATTCCTTGAGCTAAGCTCAGTGGTGATGGGGTCTTTTTGCTATATGGCTCCAAAAAACTGGAACATCCTCCCACCAGTTATGAGGGTGTGCCACTTGCTCCCCAAGTAAAAAAACAACTCTGAAAACACTTTTAGTTTTATGATCTGACTCCGGACTCCTCTTCACATTTTATGACCCTGGTTTGTTTTGCTGTGTAATATGTGTTGGTGTTTTGTCTGTTATGTCAGTGCTAGTATGCCTGCAGGCCTGTGCTTATGAGCTTTACAAATACATATAAATAAATAAATAAAATAAATGAATGACACACATAGAAGTGCTGATTTGTTTGGGGGAAGAGTTTAATGGGTATCTCAAAAACATGTTGATCTTTGCTAAGCTTATATCTTCCCAGATAAACATCAAAGTGCACCAATGAGCTCCAACAGACCAACAAGGCACAACGACAGAAGAACCCCTTCATCTTTGGCAGAGTGCAGAGTTGCACCTCCTTGGAGGTATTCTTCCTTTCCTCTCCTTCCCCCGGAAGCTCACTGTCTTCAGAGCTCTGGTTCTCTCTAGACTTGACTACTGTAACAGGCTCTTTCTCAATCTGCCTATCTCTACTCTCTGCCCTCTGAAACTCATACAAAACAGGACTGCAAGACTTGTCCTTGGCCTCAAGCACAGGGATCATATCTCTCCAGGTCTGACATCTCTGCACTGGCTCCTAGTGGTGGCGAGGATTAAGTTCAAAACCCTCTGCGTTGTCCATGAGGCCTTCTGGGGCCTGGGGCCTCAATACCTCCAACTCTCTATGCCTAAATATGTTTCTTCTTGAGCTCTTCGCTCATCCGCCTCCAACTCCCTCAGGGACAGTCGCTTCTCCAAGCAACGATTTGGTGGTAGACCTCTTTCTTCTGCTGGGGCCTCCCTCTGCAGCAGCCTCCCTTACTCCTGGAACTTTAGGAGAACCATCTCCGGTTCCGGAAGCACCTCAAGACCTTCCACTTTGCTTCTGCTTTCTCTCCTCTGTTCCCCTGCTGATCTCCTGGTTGAAACTGAAACTGCACTGGTTTACCTGGTTACCCTCTGATATCGGGTCCAGATTCCCCCCAACTAGTTGCAGACCTGCACTTCCCCCTTGCAACTCTTACACCCGGGTACTGTTTCTGTATCCCTACAGCCCCCTACCAGCACTTGACACCTGATGTATGCCCTTACCTTGGCACTTGCCAGCAGCTGGCCGCACTTCTTAATTAATGTCCTTATTTTATTTATTTATTATATTTTATTTATTTTTACGGTTATCTTTTGTACTTCACTGCCCCTTCCTCCTTTCCCCCTGCATTTCTCTCCTTCCCCCCTCCCCTGCACTTGCCCAAACTCAATGTCACCTGGCCTAGTGAGATTGCTGTCTCTGTCTTCCCTCTGTTCCCCCTCCCTTGCCTCGTCACACCTTTAAACACTTGTGGATAGGCGCATTATAAATGCCATTTCATATCAACTCATATCATATCATATGGTCATTGTATGTGAATACATTGACCAGTATGAATCATCATGAACAACCTGTAAACGAATAGAAACTCAGTTGATCTTAATTCTGTTTCAGGGGCAAATAAAGCATGCCAGTTGGCCAAAACAGTAATTGCAACATCATATATGTGATGACAACCTTGGATTAGGGGGCTGTCACAATCTTGGACTCCCTGTGGCAGTGTGGCATGAGTGCATATTTGTATTTACCCCCCTCATGGAATGGAAGATGTTCCCTAGTAAACCTGCATGCCCCTGTACTGTTGATCCCTGAAGGTCATGTAGAATTTCCATAGAGTCAGTCCATGTCCCCTGCAGTGCCTCCAATGGTCACAGGACAAGTGAACTCATAAGAAGCAAGATGAAAGAAGAGATCTAATGATTTCTCAAAGTAAGCAGACAAGGCCGTGGAAAGGATTCAACCACAGTACAGACTCTTCTACAAAACAGAGATGTTCTTCACTTCTAGCACCTGGAATACAAATAGCCCCTACAAATGCAAAATGGATTGAAATAGTCCACTGGAACTTGATGGAACTGTCAAATGCCACCGAACACAGACGTAACGCAATCCACAAAGATCTTTGTGTGTTACGATTTATGCGCTCCAAAATGCGTGTTAGATATAATAACAGCGATGGAAGGTTGTGGGTGGCATAAAATTGGCAGCACATGCTGCACATATGTGCATCCAAAATAATGCAGATGACGGCACACTAACAATTACATTTAAACAGATGGCAAAACAAAAAATGGACATGGAAGAACCAGGGGATCAATAAAATTGAGAGTTGCTTGTCAATCATTACCTCATGGATGTCACAATGGCTCACTGATATATTCAGAGTCTTATTTCCCATTCTAATTTTCTTGATAATAATACGGTGTGTATAGCAAATTATCATAACACGTTTTGTGTCCCATGGAAATAAAGTAAATATTCTTGCAGTCATGGCAGGTGATTCTACTCCTTCTTGGAAAGATGGAAGCTATCAAACTGATCCAGAAACAAAGGTCAGGGAAATGTGGGATATATTGACCCACTCAACGGCCTTGACTCACATTACTAAGCTGCATTTGCGCAAGAAAGAGCAACCTAGCTGCACTTGCTCCTATGCCCACCAGGACCTCAAAACTGCGTTTTGGCAGCAACAGAAAAATGGCTGCACCATCCTGCCTAGCACACTTCAGGCAAAATGGAACATGGGGACACACTGAAAAAATATGCCAGTGTGTTCTGAAACATATATGGAATCAAGTGAACAGGCAGTGTTGCTTTGTGGCAAAAGCCAAAAATCCCATTCAATATGAAACCTGTTCACGCTTTCAAAATGTTGCTTTGATGCTAATTCCATCTGTTCATTCTGAAACCACTGTGAGTAAAAAGGCCCTGTCGTGCCCAGGATCTTTCACTGTTCTCCACCAAAACCAGGCATAATTCCTCAGTGACAGGCCCAGTCAAACCAACTCTGGGAGAAATCAGTAAGCAACTTCATTTTCACTCACACAGGAACACACGTTTATTTCTTGCCAAAATGTAGCCAGGCACAACAGTTCAAAGAGACTTTAACTCTCTGAGCCAGGTCAAGTATAAATGTATCTATGCTTTAGATAAAACTCCTGCATTCAAGGAAATGACTAAAGCTGCAGAGACAGTGTGGGCAGCTGAGGGAGCAAAAAATGGGCTTTGCTGACTGAAGAAAAATTGGCCTGTTTAAAAATAAATTTTGAATGAAAACCTGCTTACTTAGCAATGTAAAGGGATTATGTTAGTGGTGATAATACACCCATACACTATCTTATTTCACAGGTTTCTTTAATTCAGGACCCAAAATAAGAAATTAAAGAGTAAAACACATGGGCTGGATTTGCAAGCTCTCAGAAAAACCAGTCATTCCAGTTACCAGCCATGAAACTTCCCCAAGGAAGAGAGACACACCATAAATCAAGGACACATAGGTAAAAATTGCCAGCTTGAAAAACTTTGAATGGGCTAGGGCAATGAAAGTTCACACGCTCGTCAGACATTTGTCTATGCTCCAGGCTGGGACAATAGAAGTCCTGGTACACTAACCTGTCAAGTGTTAGGACAATAAAAACTTCAATTAAGACGGGAAACCCCCCTTGCCTTGAAGGAAATGACAGTTGCTTGCAGTTGGAGGAAGATAAAAAAAGGGATCTAGTAACAATGGGCCGCCTTTTGGTTACAAAGACTATTTTATAAAGAAACTTTAAATACTTTTTATCTCTGCAACAAGAATTAGTAAAAATGTAAAAGCTTTGCAGTTATAAATCTAATTTCATCGGCTTTCTTTTAAAAAAAGGTAGAACTCATTGCTGCATGGGGAACAGAAGTTACAAAATATGACAGATTGCAAGGAAAGTATTAATGTTGCAAACATAACATTTTGTACATCCATCCCTGTGGATTATTCACATCTGTGTATAAAATTGTGGAATTGTAGTACAAATCATTCATGTTTAAAATTAACAAAATGTATCTGAAAGGCGAAACAAGGTCGCACAGACCTGTGGATTGGACTGATCTGTGCTGCACATAATATGTAACCTATTTGTATAATTTGCCAAGAGATGGCCCTGCCCAGACTTTGATGAAGTCCTTTTGCACTATAAATAAGGGTCCCTGACAAGGCCGTAGACACACATACACACTCTTCCTGATTTTCCTGCATTGGCATCCTGCACCTGTCATCCATCCAGACAGACTCCAGATCCCAACTACCAGGCCAAGCATTGCTGTTCCTGCTACCCACTAAATTTCCCATTAACACGGGAAAAACTGTGGTACCTTTGGCATCCAGATCCAGATTGGTGTGCTGCCACTCACTGCATGCAGCTGCCATCCTGCTACCCTGATGACCTATGTTATCCAGTGAAAAGAATTGCCAGTCCAGAAGTGCTACCGATAACCAGTCCATGCTCAGATCCGTGTGGTGACCAGAACACTGACTGTCCAAAATCCTAAACTAAAGTGGACTGTGAGTATCAATAGGAACCCACAGGAATTCATAGCATACCTTGACTTGCTTTGTCCTATCCCAATCTCCAAGCTATCCTATTCTGACCCCGATATCATGTTATAATTGTCAGCATTTTCTGTGAAATCCTGCCTTTGATTCCTTGTGTTAGCGCCGATTTTCTCTTCCTTTTTGTTTTGCTAGAACATAAGCCATTAGCGATTTTGATTAAACAAATTAATTTTCCATAAAGTAAACGGGGTACACCAAGTGTAGGGTTACAACGACCGCGTAACTGTGGAGATTCACTGGTGGCATTCTTTTTTTCTTAGTCATTAAATCCAGTTTAAGTAAAATTTGCAATCCATTTTAAAGCCACTTTTCTGTTCTTCACTGCTCTATTTTCCTAAAAACGAACCTCTCTCTATTTAGCATAACTCACTCAATTTACCAGCTAGATACCTCATTTCACTTCCATATTGTACCTATGAACTTTAGCTACACCCCAACACAAACTCTGCATTGCGATTTACAACATTTCACCCATTTTAATTAAAAACCGTTTTGGTAATTTCAGGCAGGAATTGCAAAAGCTTGCAAGTTTCCAACTTGTCATTTGCTGCAACATGTTTTAAAACCCTGCCACTCATTTTCAAATTGCATGATCTTGGTTATACATTGCTTGTGATTGTTTGCACTTCTACATGGTTGCTGTAGTGAGGAATAATATTTGTTTCAAGGTTTTTACACACATTCATTCATTCATCCATTTCCGAGTGTCATTTTTAGCATTGCCAGGGCTTAAAATCCATTTTTCTCTCTTGTTTGGGGAGGGAAAAATTCTGTTTTACATTTGTCATTCCTGATTACCTGCTGCTTCGGTTTATCCACTCAAAATTGATTATTTGTGGGTTGAGGGAACCTTGCAGAGGGAAATTCTAACTCAAGTGCTATCTTACCTAAAATCAAAAAGTGCTCCTATTCCCTGGTGTTTTGTAGATGTGTCAAAGAAGGTTCACTAAGTGCATTGCTTACATTCCTATTGTTCTTATCACCCCATTGGTTATTGTTGCCCCATATTAAAAATTGTATGATTTCTTTTCATTTGCAAATAAATAAATAAATATTATATTTTACCAACCTGCCTGGTTCATGGTCCATTGCGACCCGGGGTATTTGAAAAGGCAGTGTGATATGAGTAGTATATCATCTCAATATTGAATCTAATCTAACACATAAGCATTTCAATTGCAAGCTGCATACTGAGCTGAGACTAAGGTGTGTGTCGCCTGATTGAAATCCTTAATAGAAATAAAAATGGTTCCAATAGACCATCCCATATGCCCAAAAGGTACCCTCTGGTTACGACCACTGATCCAGAAAAGTACCTCGAATGTTATGTAGACACAACAGCAGATTGAGACTGTAACGTTTTAGGATGCAACCCATGGGATTAGTCTAAGGGGGGAGGAGATCTAACAAATGTATGCAAAATTGGTATACCTAACACAACATATGATTGGGAACAAGAATACGATAGAAAAATGTAACAATACGTAGATAGATTTGTCCTTAGTGGGATGAAACGGGGGAATGTTCTGGAGTACATCCAATGCCCCCAACTTGAAAATTGTGGTGGACGGATTTCAGTGGGTTGGCCAAATCCATTGGAGAGTGGGAATTTCACAAAATTTTGGTGACGATTTATAAGCTAATGCAATTTCTAACTCTTAATTCTGGAAGTCCAATCAACATAACTAACCTCTTTTATGGATATCAGCAAAGTTGAGTTGCAGTCAAAGTATTCAATACTTTTTCCTCAGTGCCCTTTGATCCAACCGAATCATATTACTGTCCCTCAGTACCGATAAGAGGTCAACAAATGTAAGAAATCTAATGATCACTGTATCTATAGATATGTTGAAATAGTTTCTGTATTATTGTTGTTTTTGTCATATGATTCTATGCATCAATGTTTGTAAATCTGATGTAACAAAGGCCTCTGGCCGAAGCTTGTTCAATAAAAACTTAAAACTTCCCACACAAAGAGCTTGTTTATGGAAAAGAGGAATGCCGTTACCATGGTCTGATTTACAAGTTCACCCATTCTTCAAGAGGAAACAAATACTTTTTGATGGTGACATGCATCTTCACAAAGTGGCTTGAGTGCCCTTCTGCCACAAATTGTATGGTAGAGACAGTCTCCACTTTTAATGATAAACTACGTCTTTTCTCTATTCGGTCTTCCACATAGGATTGAGTCAGATAAAGGTAGTTATTTTACCAGTGAGGTGAAGACAAAGATGTGGGAAATTTTAGGAGTGAACAAAAAAGTTCACATCGCCTACCACTTAGCAGCAGCGAGCGGGTGTGTGGAGAGATGCAACAAAACAATTGTGAGTATCTTGAAGAATGTTATGGGTGATTCTGGACCAAGTTTGGCATGATGGCCATTCAATCTACTCCTTCTTCTGCCACCAAGATGTCTCAATTTGAATTAATGAGAGTATGAGAAATTGTATTAATTCAACATGTGCTTTACCAAACTCAGGAGCAGATGTTGATAAATGCCACGACCACTATGAGTATGTTGAGAAGTTGAGGAAGCCTAACACAATCTGGAGCCATCTGCAGAAGTGTTGGGAACGTATTACAACCTAAAAACAACACAACAGTAGTAGGAGGTAAGTGATAGAGGTCATCTTTATAATTTTCAGATAAACCAAGACAGAAGAGGTTTTTACCATCTTGGCAAATGGATTTTGGGATTATTTTTATTACATGCATATGGTTGAAAAAAACTTTAACGTGATAAAAACCCAATTAATAACACTGAGAGACTTCATTAACAATCAAATTAGTGCTATAAAATCACAATAAATCACAGTTAAAACACATTTTAACAATCAGATAATAAAAAACAATTTTATTTTAAACAAATTCATAATACCAAATCAAGAACCCTGTTAAAACATTTTCCTTGACCTTAACCAAATAAAAAACAGGTATTCCACCCAAGATCATCCTAACTAAGAAATGAGTCTTAGGTTCACCAGCAACCAAATGTGAACTACTGCAGCCATAAAAAACAGCTCCAACTCTGGTCAGATGGATAATCAATAAAGTTGGTGTAAGCTCTTTCATACACATGGGTGAAAGATGTACATTCTGTGAGTAGGTAGTATGAGATATCTAAGTGATAGTTACACAACCTACATACATGTTCATCTCTGGGGATGCCCCACCACACCCTGGTGTTAATCAAAACCGGAAATAAATATCCAACCTTAAGTAGAGAATAAAATGTATCAATGCTGGGTAACGTAAACACACATGTACTTCCGGGGAGATTCCACAAAGTCGCCCTACTTAGAATAAGTGACATATTTCTGTGTCCCAGCCAAGTGTCCTATAGATAGTATTCTATCACATTGTCTAGTTTTTTCATATACTGAGACAAATAAAAATCCAACTCTGACTCAGGAAGAACACTCATGCCCATCTCAGTAAAGTGTTGAGAAACCACACACATCCTTTCTCTAAATCTTACACTGTGCGTGATCCTCCTTGCATGTTAATTTGTTTGCCCAATCAAAGAGGGACTCTGAGATGTTCCGAAGGTGATGCTGGCCCAGTAACAGCAAACTGACACCTTCCAAAGCGAAGTTAAAGATTGGAGACCCAGCTCCAGTCTGATTGCCTGGACCGGTACTGCCCCTGGCAGGCCCAGCAAGGACCGTAGGATTCTAGCTTCCAGCTGTTAGCCAAGTCACAGCACTTTCTGGGGATATTTCCAGGGTGTACAAGATAACCAAAGTTACTGACAATTTATAAGCCTGCACCTTAGCCTCAATCGACATCCCCCATGTGTATCAATGACCCGCCAGATAGTGAGACATACATTCCATGCAATCCGCAACACCTTTTCTGACAGGTAACTTAAAGACAAGCTATTCTTGATATAAAGGCCAAAGAATTTGTATTCATTTATCTGCTCTATAGGAAAGCCTTCTAGTGTCCATCTAAAAAAATGATGTCCATATGCTTTTTTTCCCAAATGATCATTATTTTAGTTTTTTGGCCATTTATATGCAGCCCATTCACCCTAACATACTGTTCCAATGCGTACAATGATCATTGCAAGCCAACTGGTATGTGATCCTGGACCACAGTATCATCTGCGTAAACTAGGGAATGAATGGGCACATTGCCAAAATGCGGTGGTGGCGATTCTTTACTAATTTCAATGTGGGTGCAAAGTCCAAGACATATAAATTATAGAGTATAGAGGCAAGCACACACCCCTTTTTTAAACCTCCATTGGTAGGTAATGTGTCTGTTAAGTCTTCCTTTTGGGATAAGTGAACCCTGACATAGGTATTACTATACAAAAGCTTAAGGATGTAGAGAATTGAAAGGTTGATATCCCACTGAGACAACTTTTCCCACAGCCTGCTTCAATTAACACTATTGAACGCAGAACTATAGTCCACAAAACAAACATATAACATAGACCACGGGGGAAAGCAGTGTGTCTGAGATCAAAGTCTGCAATGTCCAAATCGAATGTGAAGTGCTACACTGCTTCCTAAATCCCACCTGAGTCAAATTCAATAATTCCTTGTCATCCACCAAATTTGTTAAGTGCTCCAAAAACAAGGATTTAGTGATTATCGATACATTTTTTCAAGTCTCCTATAAAATCAGAATCCCAAAAGGAGACCTGTTGAGCAAAAATGGGTCCACATCAATCAATTGAAAAGCTGTCACCCTAGACCAGTTTGGAGAATGGCTAAGGGGTCATCTGAAGTTAGGCCTGAAAAAAAAAACAACGAATAATTCAAAAGAACAGAACAGGAAACAGAGTAATAAGAAAAATTAACAGGAAAGTAATCAACTTAGAGTGTGATTGAATGAATGGTTGAAAATATTAGTATTAATTAATAAGCAATGTAAACATTCGATGATAAGAGGTATTGTTTTTGTAAAAAAATATGTGTTCCTATGTGTCACTAAACCAGTCTTTCTACCCCTCTCTGTAGACAACTCACAAAGATTTAATTCAAGGACCTGAGAGTGGAGAAGATCCGGTTGGAAAATAAGACTTTCATGCTGCCGCAAGTAGTAAGACCAAAGGGGCGGGGGGTTATTTGTTGGGAAGTCAACTAAAAATAAAAGATGCAGATCAAGGCTTCATTTTAAAAACAACACATTAGCTGCCGCCTGCGCATCGCATTGGAAAACACACTTGCAATGTTTTTCAGTCACTCAAATAAATCCACCCAAATAAAACTTTAAATGACACGACTGGTGGTGTAGATGTCCAAATATCAGAAAGCATTCAGCAACTCTTATCAAAATGGACAAACTGCATTTATGGTAAATATAGCATGGAAAATGTAACACCTAAGGGCACAATTGACATTTAAAGTAGTAACGCGAAGAAAGCAATCTTAATAAAGCATCAGCCAGTATTGAACTCTAGGCATCTAAATTCTGCTCATGCCACTGTCCCAAAAATGAGATTTGAAAGCAGATTCCCTGCTTTCTCATGGAAATGAACTGGTGGGGACAGGGCCGTAGGGATGACAACTGACCTGAGTGTAAATCCTAAACCGGCATTTATGAACTGCATCTTTTTACAGTAGGCAATTACTCGGGGTTCAGCATGACCCGACAATCGGTTTTGCCTAATCTGATCTCCCTGGCCCCCATGAAGACATAACATGAAAATATATGGAAAAACAAAGGTTAATCTGAAGCAACTACAGACTTGCAAACTTTCCAAGGGGGCAGTGATAAAAGCCATAAAGACCTTATCACCACCAGGCTACTGTTTTTTTTAAAATAATAGCCCTCATCCAGCAGCTAAAGAACTGAAGACTTCAGAAGATCTGTTTTTGACAGACACAACTGCAGATGCTGTTTAATATTTCATGTTAGACAAATTATTTTATGCACAGCAGGATTCACTATTTCATCCATAATTCTTCATCAGAAACTCGTGGAAAGTTATTTTTTCTTTTGCAATGTTCAGGTAAAACAGCTCTGTTAGATGGCATTAAAACAACATTTTTATGAGGTCATTTTTAGTATGCAAATAACGAAAATGTGCATTTTGTTACAAATAAATGGCCCACACTAGTGTGGCATATGTCATAGTGTACGCAGATATGAGCCTGCCGCTTTGAGATGGACAAATCATTTGCACAGAAAACTATCAATAAGTTACATGCCAAAACCTGGAAGTAATTAAACATTGGTCCTATCCTGATCAACATGGATTGAATCAATTGATTTGTGAAAGAGGACTGGTGATAAATTTGTAAAGTGGTCATATAGGTGGAAATTACTAATTTGGTCAGACTGCCTCTTACAATATTATCACCAATGGCTGCAAATCGGTATGTCTAGTGTGATGGCACTGTTGGAACACTGTCTAATCACATACATTGACCAATTAGAATTGAGGAAATTATACACACCTCAGAAAGGTAGGGTTACTGTTTTATGTACGATTCGACACACTCTCTCTCTCAGGAGACACTGACAGACTCATTAACTCACTTACTGACTGATGGAGCGATAGAAGAATTGATAACAACAAGAAGAAGCCATAGATTGCTATCCATTTGGACACCTTGATGGATTATTGGCAGTGGCTGTACGTGAGGCCCGGCAGGAGTTAAAGCCACCTCTTGTAAAGGAGACCCCTGCTCTGCACATATTATTACAACTTGTCCACCAATGCTCCTGATGTCCATATGCAACTTTGTGAATGCCTCCATCATACAGTGTTCTCACGAATCTAAAACAATCATGGATTAGCCCTATCATAAAAACAACCGGGCCTATGCTCTGAAGTCCCCCTTAATTACAGATCAATTACTAATGCACCGTTCCTCCTAAAGATTCTGGATAGAGTTGCACATGAACAACTCGCCAAACATCTTAATGAATATCCTGTGCTCACCCCTTTTGAGCTGGTTTCGGGACAGAAACCGCCCTTCTAGATCTTAAATCTAGACTGATTGGCATCTATGCTAATGTACCTGGATCTTTCTGCTGCCTTCGACCTGGTCAACCATACCATTCCGATTGACAGGGTGAATGCAGTAGCCAATTTCTCTCTCATGGCTACACAATGGGTTGCTTCATTTCTGAACAACTGTGTTAGCAGAGTTTTCTCAGGAGAGGCAGAAGCCCCCCCCCCGTCCCTATCAAATTTGGTGTACCTCAGGGTGCTTGTCTGTCCCCCTGTTAATATAATGTGTTCATGGTCCCCTTTTTTGCTTTACTTGAGCAGGAGGGGATCATGTTCACGAATTATGGGGATGTGTCATCCCAATGGTGGGTACCCACTCAGTTGATGAGGCAGAACTGAATCGTGTCTATGCAATTATTGAGAGCTGGATGATGAGAAACAATCTTGCTCTGAACAAGAATTAGACAGAACGTCTGCTTGTAGCCTTACCCACCTTAGCATACAAGCTTGGCATGGCCTATACTACTTTTTTCCTTGGCGAGACTACCCTCACTCCCCTTAAAAAAGTAAAAACCTTGGGGGTAGTACTGGATCAACAATTATCCATGAACGCTCATGTAAGCACCCTGATTTCCAGCGCAGCTTTTTATATAAAACTCCTTGCCCAGCTCAGGCCCTTCATCAGTAAAGCCAATGCTAAAACAATCACCCATGCAATTGTAGGAGCAGAAATTGTGAATTGTTGTATCTTATTGGCTTGCCTTAATAAATCAGACATGAATAGACTTCAAGTCATTAAGAACGGGGCTGTTCGAGTTGTCTCAGGTCTCCGAAGCCGCAATCTCATCTTGGCTGCAAGAAGGGGCCTTCATTGGCTACCAGTGGAAGCGCAAATACAATATCTGCTTATGGTGATTACTTATAGGTGTGCCAATGGCACTATGCCTGACTATTTGAGGCAATTCATTTTGGAAAGAATGCAAACTCGTTCTCTGAGATCAAATAATCAAAAACCTCTGAGCATACCTAGAAGTCAATGAAAAGGGAGCTTTCTATCTATCACCCACCAAGGCCTGGGACAACCTTCCTCTTGATCTCAGAGACCAACCTGACCTGGAATGTTTCAAGAAGAAATTGAAAACCTTGCTGTTTCTCTGATATTCTTCTCTGGCTTTCTTCCTCATTTGAGTTTATGTTCTGTCCTGCGCACTTATGCCTATGGGTTTACGGCTGTGCTATATAAATGTTGTAAATTAAACTGAACTAAACAAAAACTAAACTAAAACTAATATAATGTTGACATTCTGACATGTCTATTGATTAAGAGGGAGGTCTCTATTTTAATTAAAGGGAAAGTAGCGAGAAATGTATAGGTAGGGATATTTTGAGTTAATTTGCTTGTTAACAAATAAAAGGTTCATCTTGAACTCTTGTACATTCTTTCCATGGTTCATGCACTCTCGGGGGGAATTAAGTGTATAGACACCTATGGTGATTGGTGTGTTACAAAAGTTTCTATTTCAATAATGGTAGCATTGGAAAATGAAGTGACTACTGTGTTTATTATTTCATATCATTGGCCTTATATGAAGACACAATATGTTCACCTTTAATCTGATAACATTATTTCTGTTTTGTAAATAAATAGAGCTTCTGTGTAACCCTGCGTGTTTCTTTTCCCGAAAAGGGTGGAAAGCTGTAACAAATCAAAGTTATTACATTGGCGGTCTTAGATTCATAAAAGGAACTTGATTAAATAAAGGAAAATTGTGTGTGCCTGGTTTGTGGTGGGTGTAAAGCTTCCCTGAACTAGATTTCACTGGATCAAAATATCCTACAGCTCCATCTTCAGTCAAGGGACACCCCACCCCAAATGCACAAGGCCCACAATTTGCAGTGTCATCAACATCAGGAGTGGAATCACTATTCTGATCATGATGCAACTGCAGTGGCTGTCCAGTGCATATGGGTGAGGCAGTGGTGTTAAGATGGGAGAGGTAGGAAGGTGGTGGAGAGTCAAACTGATAGAGCAAACCCCTTGTGATGACCGGAGTTTGGGTGATGTTTTCCTTGGAATCCACTGCCACCCTTGTTGTAGAGCTTTGAATTGGCACACTGGTGGTCAGAGACACAGAGAAACATGCATCTGTTCTGTTGGTCACTACTGTGGCTGTCGAGGGGTCACATGTGGCTATGGTCATGGTGATGGTGGTGGCAACAGTGTCACAGCTGCTGGAGGTGGGGATGGCACTGGTTTCATCAGTGCTGGCAGCTGAAGTTGCTGTTGTTGTCTGGTAATCAGCACAGTGGTGGCTGATGCAGACTTTTATGTTGTTTTCTTTCCTCTGCCAGGGTTGCCAGTTACAGGGTCAAAACAAAAGGATCAAATGCCTTTTGATCGACAGTCAAAGGACCGAAAAAAAGGGTCGAATTTTTTTTTTTTGGGGGGGGAGGGCTTCCCCCTCAGCCCCCCGTTTCTTTATTAAACATTTTTTTTTAACAACCCAAACTAAAAAAAAAATATATAAATAAATTTAAAAAAATCAACTGTTTATTTTCGATCCTTTGACTGTCGACCAAAAGGTCATTCGATCCTTTATTTTTGATCCTTTCACTGGTCATCCTCTGCCAGCACTCTTGCAACCCTGGAGGTGTTGTGGTAGGATGGCACTGGGGTTGCAGTACAGGTGCTAGAGGTGCCTCTGTGCTGGTGCCTTCTTGTTCATCCTGACTGCCATATCTACCTGTGATGATATAAATGGCATGCCATCAGATCCTATATGCAAAAGGGGTTGTGTGAGAATTGCATTGCAACATTAATAGTAGCCCACCCACCCAATACAGTTCTTCTGGGGAAAGGGTGTGTTTTTTTTTTACATGGGACCCCTGGAACCATTGGGACTTGATAGCTTAGTTCCATGCAACTGGTGAATGTGTCTTGACTACCTGTAGTCAGTAGGTGCGGTGGGCCTAAAGGGATTTTATAGTGGCCGCCTGGGGTGTTCAGAGCAATGAGGCTTCTTGCAGCATTTAATTGAGTTGGCCTTCACTGATGGGTGCAACAACTGCTTTTTGGTGTGTGGATAGGTGGCTTATGCCTCACATATGTCTTTCTGGGCAGTGCATTAAATGTGTGTGTACGTCTCTGTGTGTGGGTGTGATGGGTGATGCTGCATGTCCATGCACTGGAGAGTTGTTGGACCATTCATGATACATGTGACAACCTATATGTTACCCATATGACACTTATGTACAATGTCCTCTCACTGGACGTCAAGTGTTTCTGGGTGTCAGCTGCCAGGTGGCATGCTCATTGATGAACATCATTGTGCATTTCATTTCCAGCCCCATAGTCAGCAGGTTGACGAGCAGTGGAAGTCTTGTACTATATGTTTTGGTTCAGATGTTTCACATTGCACTTACCAGGTTTGGGTTGACTGACAGCTCCAGACTCAGCAGATCTTACCCCCTCCATCCCTGACAGGGTGAGCATGGTGCTGACCATCTCCTCCCAAGCGTCAGGACCAGGGGAGCCATGATGCCTCCTCCTGTGGCAGCTGTCTCCCTGTGATGTTGTGCAACGAGACTGCGCACCTTGGCCCTCAGGTAATTCCATCTTTTCTTTATGTCATCGACATCTCTGTGTACTGCCCTCGCTGCCACCACTTTATTGCAGGTGGCAGACTTGCCCTGCAGTGAAGCATAATTTCAGGTCCACAAGATTTGCTCTGTCCCATTGTTTGGCACTGTTGAAATCTCGGATGGCTGCTACAAGTGCTGATAAGCAATGGATTGTTTTTTTTCAACAATGGCCACCATTCAGCTTCCCCTTTACAAGGGTGGGATATTTTTGTCTGGTGCTAATATTTCAGTTTTTTGGCAGAAATACCATTTGGTATTTCCACCAAATTGATGGCAGTAATGGTAATTCCACCAAAAATCTGTGGAATTACCACTCACTAGGGAATTTTCACAGTAATTGCACCAAACACATAGGGCCTCATTTCGACCCTGGCGTTGACGGAATGAAGGGGGCCGGTACGGGACGGGCCCCCTTCATTCCGTCACGGCCGATTATGAGGTTCCCTTTGCGGGATCCCGATCAGACGTCTGGTAAAACCAGATGTCTTTTCCGGGTCCCTCGAAGGGAAGAGGGAGGTAACAACGGGACACTTGTAATGTTCCCGTTGTTACCTCCAAATCCATTCCCATTGAGCCCTATCGGGGCTCAAATGGGAATGGGGAATGGTTCCTGCAACGAGGAATTACGGGGTCCTCCTATGTCGGAATGACCCGGTTATTTTGCAGGAACCCTGTAATGGAGCCCGGTTTGTAATAGCTCCATGGCTGCCTCCAAACTCGTATTGAGGCCCATAGTCGGTAATGATAATTTGGTTTTGCAAATGAGGAATTACTGGGTCTTCCAAGGTTGGAATGACCCGGTAATTCCTCATTCACAGAACCTGGACCCGGACATGATTTTGGAGGCAGCCATGGCGCTAGTAGCAGAATGGCTACCTCCAAACTCGTAATGAGGCCCAATACTGTTTCTTATCTATTTCTTTTGGAAATGAGAGCTGTACATTTCCAGTGGTAGGCATGCAGTTCAAAACTCCAACTTCCTAAAATCATTTGAAGAAAGCTCACAGGAGGTCCCATATATCGGCTAAATATTCAGTTCGAATTTTACTTTACCTGCTTAAAGATTTAAGGCTAATAAATGAGTATTTTATAATTCTGTGCTGGTTGATTTATTCGAGTACTGTGTCTATGGTCAATTGTACTACTATATGATCCACATATCTTCGGAAGTCTCTTTTGCTTCTTAGTCCATGCTAACCTTGATATATTTTGGCTAGACCTTAGCATTGAGCAGCTAGTGTGGGCTCTCAGAACTCTCTCATGCGGCGGGTTCTGAAAACCCATGTTGATATAATTTTGGTGCTATTTTTTACTTCTTGAAATGTAATATATTTACAATCGCTTTACAATTAAACCCAACTTTGCTAGGTCAGTGTTCAAATCATCATCTGTACAATACATGTCATCAAAATAATGCCAACAATTTGGAATACTTTTTAATAGCCTCTGTGGTTTACTAAAGAAGATTCCTGTGCTGTGTTGTAGCCCTGATTGATTATTTTCAAATAAATAAATAATTGAAAGGTTAATGCATTGTATGCAGATCTCTCTGGGTCTTATGGTTGTGTGAAGACGTTGCTACCTAAGACTAACTCTGGTTTGTATTTGCATCTCTGGATGTTATCCAACAATACAGAACTGCATAGGTTTGGAAATGGCTCAATATGCGCGTATGTGTTGGTGTGTGTGTGTGTGTTTGTGTGTATGTAGTCAAAAACTAAACAGTAATTAACACCTGGTTTGCCCACTGAAAAGAGATGTTTTTGTATGGATTTGCCTGTCATATTATGATTCCTTGGTCTACCAACTGGACTACTATCACTTTTCTGGCTTTTGCTTTAATTGGGTCTTGTTTCTGAGGACTAGGTGTAGAGTGCACTGATATTCTGTCTGGAGGACATGTAATGATATGACCTATATGGTTCTTGAATAGTTGAACTGCCACAGAAATAGCCCACAATCTGTAAATGCATTTATGATGTGTTCCTCAGCTTCTTTTCTCCCCCAGGACTTTCTCTTAATGTAAATTGATGGTCAATCTTCAGCTGTCATGTTTTTTAAAAAAATATATATATATGCATATATATATATATATATATATATATATATATATATATATATATATATATATGTCAAAAATGTGCTTCTATCTATTTTGCTTGCCCCCCCACACCCTAGGTGAGTAGTAACTAAATGGACGTCTTTCTTTTCTACTACTTCTGTCCAATCCCTGGCATCTTTAGTTGCTAGAATATATGTTTGATTTGAAGAGCTGTGGTCTGATCGGTGCTCTAAGGGTACACATTTAAAGCGCCCCCTTTCTCACTAGCTACAGTATGATCTGGTGCCTGTGCATTCCTACAGCTGCTATCTCCCTAGAGTGTGCTCTAACTGTGTTGAAGTGTCTCCTTAAGATGATATGTGGTTGTCTAGAGTAAGGATCAGCACGCGGTCTGTTTTAGTGAAAGCTGTCTAGGTGTCATGGTGCTAATCCATCTGATATAAAGGGCCCTAGTAGAGCAGCATTTGCAGCATATATTCCTTTTCTCCCACACCAATCTCTTTGGCCTGTGTGTGCTCGAAGGCTAATTCAGAATGCTTATAAGTTGCATATGTAATTGGGTCTACAAATATCCTTATGCAAAGCCATTATGTCATGACAATGGCCCTCATTCCGAGTTTGGTGCTATTTGCGCCATGACTGCCGCCAATAACGGTACTGTCTCCAGATTGGTGCAATGGGGATTTACCGGTCTAGTCCGACCTTGGCGGGACCGGTAAATCCCCATTCACCAAACCATTCTCCATTACCATTTGAGCCCTCATAGGGCTCAATGGGAATGTGGAGGGCGCAAATAACGGGTTGGAGTATGTCAAGCCCGTTATTTGCGCCCTGGTCCCTTAATGGGTCCCGTCCACAATGCCAGGTCAGACCAGGCGTTAAAGAAGGGGCCCGCTAAGGGACCTCGTAGTAGGCCGGTAAGGGATTACCGGCACTGGTCTCCTTACCGGTGCCCGGTATCCCTTACCGCCCAACTTGGAATAAGGCCCAATGTTTGTTTTTCATAAATTTAGTATTTTGTTTGTAATTCTTTGACAATTTGATATCACACACATTGTGAGGTCTTGTTTCATATGTGGAGGAAAGAAAAGGAAGCAGCACGTGCAGGTGAAGGGATCAAATTCAGTGCAGCATTAAGGTCTTTGGTGAACAATATATGTAAAACCTTTGTGTTGCAGCCAATTGTAAGAAAACAACCATCACAGCAGTCAGTACTGGGTTTAAAGGGATGTATTACAGTGCTGTGCTGATTTCTAAAGCAAACAGTTCATACACCAAAAGCTCTTTTTTCAGCCAAGCGGAGGAATTGAAGCCCTACTCACTGGAAAATAAATATATTATTGCATAGAAGCCTTGCAATCTTGGCAAAAATACAGTGTTCGGAACTTTTTTGTTAGATTGTAAAACTTGTCACACACAGTGAACAGGGGATTGTCCTTTGTGTGGGTTCCTCCTCAACCTCATAAACCATTCCAAATAGTCCATCATGCAAAGGACACAGGTATCTGTGACCATCCCCTGAGACAGTTGCTGACGGGGCAGGATCAAAACTAATGGGATTGTCCACTAATATGAGGCAATTTTCTATCACTTACTTTATCTGGCCCTACCCTCTACTCGGTCTTTAAGTTAAAACAGGCTACAGCACCACCTGGCCATTCCTGCAAACGTTAGATTTTCTGTAAACTTACAGAAGCAGGCTTTGAACTTACAGATGGATATTTGCCACCAGCAAATTCGAGGATAGTGTTTCATCTCAAAAGCAGGTATGTTCTTTCGAACATAGACCACAAGTGCTCTCGTCTAACTCACATGGGGTAATATCTTCATAATATTTCTATAAAACATTATTTAGGACCTAATTCACAGAAGCGTTTTACAACGGCAAAACCCCATTGGAAAACGTTCGGTGAATCAGGGCCTTAATAATGTTCTCTGAAAAAATCTCATGTGCCATTTAAAATAAATATTTCCCTAAATTATTAACAAAATCTGGAGGAGTGAGTCGTACACCACTTTTATTTCAGCAATATGTAACATGTCCTGCCTGTATACTGTGGTGTCATAAAGCAGGAAGAAAACGATGTGTGTATGGCACTATTTTTGAAAAATGTCATCACAATTTGGATGACAATGCTTATTCTTACAACACCGACCACCACCTCAACTCGCACCATGGAATCCATCTTGTGTGAATTAGACCTGGCTAATTTCTAGAGCTTGCATGATAGGTGCTGGTCAACTAAATGAAAATACAAACAAGGCTGCATAGCAAACATACACTGTTGCCACGTGGCAGACATCATGAAGTGAAAACATTGGCAAAATTGTGCTTTTCTACGAAAGCAAGCAGTCGTAAAGCCAATAGGACTGACTTTACAAATACAGGGGGTAAACTTTTTTGGTATTGAAGGACCTTACAAAATAATTATACCCTTTACATATACAAACCCAGACGGTTTGGCGCTTCAAATGCTTCCTTAATTTCGACGCTTGCACATTTAAAGCGATTGCTCTTCGAAATGCAAGTAAGAACCTGTACAGAGGAACACAGTAAAATAATTGCCCTACGCTTGGCAGGGCAAGACATGTAAACACATTTAGCTGCTGTGTGTGGCTCTTCTCCTGACAACTACATAAGAAGATGAATGTGCAGTTTCTCCTAATTAGCCCTCCCTAATTAAAACCAACAGATGTATTGTGAACATAATGAACTCTCGTGAGAGGATGGTCACTTCTTTGCTTTTGTGGTGTCACGTTTGTAAAATGAGATGTGTTTAAAGGGATACGTTGCCTACTGGTGTCAATGCGGGTGTTCCAGCAGATCGTAGTGCTTGTTATCCAGGCTAGATGAAGGTCCATCTTCTAGTGCTTGGGAATTGTGTGTGAGCAGCTGTGGCCTTCAAAAGCACCCCGGTATGGATCCGATTGGCTAATTATGTCGGCTTGCATTATGTGTAGCTTCCTAATTGACTGTCTTGTCCATTTGGGTGGAAACAAAAGAGGATGTTGTCTTCAATGGATATACAATACGTGTGGTTTTCCACTTAGAGGGAAGGGATGCCCAGTGCTAACTGCAGCGCTGTCGGAACATCCCGTAGCCTTTGCATTGGTGGTGATGCAGCCAATTGTCCCTCTCTTCTTACAAGAAGCAGATAAAGTGACAGTGAAAAGCAGAAACACGATTGGACAAGGCAGAGTCTGTGATGTATGAAGTGAGATAAAAGCTGCGGTATGGAAGGAGAAAGAGAGTATGGGAGAGGGAACGAGTGGGTGATAGAACTGCAAAGAGAGGGAACCAGAGAGAAAGAGAAGGGGAGAAGTGAGAAAGAGCAAAAGACAGAGATAGTGAGAGAAAACCGAGTGAAAAGGAGTAGATAGAGAAAATGAGAGTACAACAGTGATGGAAGAGGAGTCAGAAGCAGAGAGAGAAAAAGGACTGGGCAGAAAGGAGGAGCGAATGTGGGTTGTAAGGAAAGGCTGGTGAAGTGGAAAGAACTATAGAGCCATTGCTAAGGAAAAGTAGAGCAGGGGGGTGAAGGTAGCGAAGACCAGAGCGAGTGCATACACGAAAGAGAATGAGGGAGTGTTACACAAAGAGGAGCAGTGGCGGTTGGCCGTCGGCAGAGAGAAAGAGACAAAGGGGATTGGAACAACAAACAGTCATCGAGGAGGGACAGAAGGAGTACGAAAGCAAAAGAGAAGAGCGAGAGAATGCGATACAGATGTGGTAACTGGAGTGACGGGGAGATGGGCGACAAAGCAAGCTTGCAGGGAGGGAGGGAAATGAAAAATGCAGAGAGAGAGAATGAAAGAGAGAGAGGGAGAGAGAGACCTGATCTCTGACATTCCTGGAGGTGTTCTCTCATCAATGGCAGCTTTTCATATCACCTCAAAGCTACAAATTACAATTCGCCTGTTACAAACACATGATAATATAGTCAGGAATCAGAAATTAAAATATTCCAAAGGCCTCGGGCTGCCTCTGAGAGAACTGGGAGAGCGAGAAAGACTAAACTCAGCCTGCGAGCTGGCTGTTGTGCTAGTTCCCCCTCGCCCCCCTCCGCATTGTACATGGTTCATGTCGGAGACCTTGTCTGCTTGGGACGCGTGATTGACATGTGCTCCACCAAGAGGAAGAGACTGGCAGCTATTGGCAGCGCTGTCACGTTCATTTGCACACTTTATGAAGCAGCGGTGTGGCTGCTGATACAAAAAGAAATCTTCGAAGCAGCATGACATCCCCTGGAATGGAATATGTGTCTTTACAAATGATTGCACTGCTGCCAGTACTTGACATGGCGCTCGCAAACATGTGTAATTGTTGAAAATGTAATGACGATTATTTGCATATTTAGTGTTCATACATTACCCCGGGAAGAAACTAAACTAAATCTTCTTACGGGAAGGTTTAAGAAACGTTCAGCTTAAATCAGAACATTTTCAGTGCCTAGGAATTTTTCCCTCCGAAATTCTCGATCGTCTGGGCGCGTAATTGGAATAGTTTTCCAGTAGATGTTCAAAGGCTTTTATTTTTTATTTGTATTAAACTCGATAGTAAATGTGAGGAATAAAGCTATCGGCAAGCTTATACCACCTATACAAAGTGTTATCTTGTGCATAGGTTAAGCTTGCTGTGTAAAGTAGGGACAATAATATATGTGATTATTATTCTTCTTCTTCTCATTATTATTATACCACAATGTTATTACTAATGATACAAATATAAGTAATAGTAACTATGACAGTAGGAAGAAACAGGACTAGATTGTGCATGCACAAATTCAGGCATGGCCATTTTACAACTGTTTCATGTAGTGAGGCACAAGTATCCCCTGAGATTTTTCGGTGAAAGAGGCATTAACTCTGAAAGGTTTTACAGTGATGACTGAAAATGTTGCAAGTGTTACCGATTTAATAGTGAGTTATTGAATGCTAGTGAGCAGTGGCAGTGTCAAAGGCTGTGACTGTTAGAATGTAAGGGTTTCCCTTCGTGCACCCTACGCTCTGATTGATACTCCCTTTAAGACTGATGCCGCTTTTTTACTAGTAATAATTAGCAGAAATGATGCCGTGGGATGAGACAGTTCCTGGAGCACTGTTAGTAGCTGACACAGTACTGCGCATACCACTAAGATCCTGTGCTCTGTTCTGTCCACATATTCCCAGGGCAAAGAGGGGAGCACGGTGCACTTGAGCCCAGCTTAGTTATGCACGTGCCAGCATTCTGTTCACAATGAATGCCAGTGTTTAGGTTCAATAACGCTTACTAATGTATAAGGGGAGTCCCCATTCATGTGTGTCTGCCCCAGCTCCATATGCATTCAATGGGGAGTGCAGATGGGAATTGTAGTTCAAAACATCTCGTAAGCCCCAGGGACAGTACCTTCATCAAACTCTGCTTCCCCTTCTGTGGTAGACAAGCAGAACCTATGTGTACTGATGTAATGTAATGCGTAATTTGTATAGCACCTTTCACTATTAGTACGGTCACAACGCGCTGTAGGTTGAACGCTCTCTGGGGAACAGGATTCCAGGTATTGGAAGAATTCGAGGTGGTGCTAGCATGTGTGTGTCAATGTGCCATTTTTTAATCACCCCCACCCAAGTTTATCACCATGCACAAACAGGAACAGTTTATTTTATGTATTGTTTATTGCAACTATTAATTGAAGACACTGCAGATATTGATGTGTAGTGCATATGCACAGGCTTAAATACGTCCATAGGCATCCCAGGTTGGGGAGAGGATGGTGGTGTTCCTGTGAGTATTGCCTTGTATCAGCCTCAGGTGGTTGTGAAAGACACGTGACTCCTTCACAGGCACACATTGTTCCGTAAGAGGCACACACACCGCTTCTGGAGGCAGAGCTGAGAGTCAATCATCTCAGTTTAAGCACCCAGCATTTTTGCAGCTCCCCGAAAGTCCTTCTTGCTATGATTGCCGTTCCTGGACTTGCTGAACAATCATTAAGTATACCCCATTAGGCGCTGAAACATGCAGCCACCCCTCTTACAGAGGCAAACTGGGGTCGGAAAGTGTACGTCCTTGAAAAAACGGCCTTTGTCACACAGTGTATTTGTCACCAGTGCCTGCGACTGGAGGTTTGGATGCTGTAACATCTGTTGAGCGACAAGGAGCTACTTCGCGGTGAAATAATAAACAGTATCTTGGAAGGCTGTGCTTGGCACGCATCAGACATAAGTCGGACCCAAAATAGTACCGAGCTGTTTTTGATAGATGGCCAATTCCCCCAGCTAAAAAGAGACGTATGTACCCTTGGTTCTATGTCATTTCATCAACGGGTGCAATTTCGATGAGTTTTTTTACGAGTATGTTTTACTGAAAAAACTCATCAAAATTGATTTTTGTTATTTTAGGGGGAGTTCCCCCCAAATCCTTATCCCCTATTGTTTGTTTTACCTATTCCCGACCCCCAAACCCTTACTGATACTTTTCCAACCCCCCTATATATTTCAATGGCTCTCATTACAACACCGGCGCTAAACCATGGCGCTATTAGCACCATGGTTGGTGCCGGTGTTGTAACGGGTCCGCCATGGTTCAATGGGGAATTACCACCCCATTCCAAGGTTGGCGGGCGGTAATTCCCCATTGAACCATGGCCCTTCCCCATTCCCATTTTCGCCCCATAGGGCTCTATGGGAATGGGGAAGGCGCTAAGTACGGTACCGCAAATTGCGGTACCGTACTTAGCACCAAGGTCCCTTTGCGAGTCCCTACTTTAACGGCTGGTGTAGACCAGCCGTTAAGGTCAGGTCCCGCAAAGGGACCTCGTAATCAGGCACTAATGGGTTAACGGCGCCGCATCCTTTCGAAAATGCACCTGTCGATGAAAGAACGTTATACCGTAGACTTCTGGCTCTCAAGTACAGTATTTACCAAAGACATGGCATGGTATCTAGCAGGAAGCCTTCCATCCACCAACTACTTTTACAAATGCCTGATAGCCAGGTACGCCTTTTTACTCTATAGAAGCTTTTGCATCCAGTTTGTGGAACTGCCTATTCCTCCAGAAACAGACCATGTCGGACCACCTGGGGATAGAGTCCCCAAGCCCCAGGATGCACATAGTACAGTGCACAAAGGCCAAGCCAGGCACAGTTTTGGTTTATTTCTGCCCTCTCAACAAATGGGTGGGATAGACGTTTATCACACCCTTTTTGGATGACCTTCAGGGGGTCCATTGCACAATCTGTGGCCCCATTCAAAGGCACTGTGAGGATGCACTCTGTATGTGGTACACATTCCAGGTGTGTCAAACACATAACACTTCCTTAGGGCCAGCATAGCCATGGATAATTCAAAGGAGGGATGCAGAAATTCTGATCCACTTATTTACATAGGGCATGGCCCATACCAATCAGGGAATGGCTTCCCTTGATGGCACCTCTTCAATGTTTGCAGATGCTCATTTAGAATTACGGAAGGTGCTTGGTCATTCCTTCTGTCATGCCAATGTGCACCTCCTGCAGAACTAACCGGACACTATGACAGTCATGCCGAATGCCAACAATGAGCTACGAGTGCCCAGATCCTCCAGAGGAACGTGGCTGTTCTATGAAATCTGCCCTCCAATGTGTTACCACTACCTGACTGAGCATAGCGTCAAAGGACCAAATAGTGGTAAGTGTGTTGCTCTAAAAAAAGCTAATGATTATGATAATAGTAATACAAATAATGACATTAACAATAATAATAATAATAAAAAAAATAATAACAATAAGTTGACAGGTACTACATTGAAATATAATTGCAAAATGCAAAAGTCGAGTTCTCCCTTTGAGAGATTTACGCTGCTTGTAAATTAAGATTGCAGATTTGTGTTGGTGGAGGCTCTGAACAGATTTCATTCTGGACACACCAAGAGATGATGTAGACACCCAAACAAGACAAATACAAAAAAATGCCACATTCACAGTAACAATAACATGTTGAAATGATAACACTGTTTTTTAAACAAGGACATAACTGTCATGATTTCCATGTTTCAAAACGGACGTTTGCTATTTCACCACTGGTTATCTGTTAATCTTGCCTAATAGACCCAGTGCCACATATTATAGTTTCCGCCTGTGCTGCCGCCACGTTGTTAATGCTTTTCCTAGCCGACGCCCTCAAGGCATCCTTAAGAGCACATATTGCGGAATTAACGTTGCTTGGAAACAATTCCATCACTCAGTTTGCACTTAAGTGGAATTATTCTTTCAATGACTCTCCGTTTAGTTCATTTCTGAGTCTGGATTTACACCATTTTTTTAAAGTGCAGTGTGTTCTCTTGGAAGTTGATGGTACATTGAACTTTTGACAAAGCACGGTTTGTGATGACTTACCTGCTTCTTTTAAAACACCGCCTCCTACACTGTTACTCCACTACATCACTTCAATGCTACTGTCCTGTGGAAATGGTGTTGGTCCTTTTTTTTTTTGCTTTCCAGAATTTACAAAAGGTCGTCTTCGGTGTCAACTTAATCATTGGTTACAGGTCTCGCTTTAATATGAAAATCCAAGTTTTTTTCTCCAAAATGTGTTACTTCTATTTAAGGGCATATCACGCGCCTTCTGCCCGATCTCTGGGTTTTAAAATCTACAATTACAAACACTAGGTATTGCCCAACCACCATGTTTGCACCACATCATTAGACGCATGTTCAAACAAATTCCTTGGAAGCTTCCCTGTGTTTCTAATGAAGGGGACTGCTCAGACAACACCTCTCTCCATGCACCCACCTCATATAATGTTCTAAAAATATAGCGATAGGAAGAAAAACATGAGGAGGAAAGAAGGAAATTAGCTCTACAAACACCAACAATTCTACAAGAAAATGCTTGCCTTTAATCTCACCGAAATGTAGGCCACACACCTTCTCTTGCAATTAACCCACAAACGAAGCAGGACAGAACATCTTAATATGGCATCCTATCTTAGATTCTCACTCAGGGTGTTGTCTGCACTTTCCCTTTTCTCAGTTCACCAGTCTAGTCTCTGATATATCTTTCAGCAGACTGGCTCCATATTACAACAGTAAGCAAAGAAAACCGAAACACTCAAAATAGGGTTTGTATTTTTTTTTGTGTATTTGTTTATTACTTGTATCGCACGCCGAACCCAGGGGCAACTGGGCGCTTGAGAATGTAGGTTACAGGTTGCAAAAGGTTATGCCAATAAATAACAAAAGGAATGACCCTGGTTACAGTTGGGTCGATAACAAGTTACAGTGACCCTGGTTACAGTTGGGTCGGTTTACAAGATACACAAGATACACAGATAATAGGCAACGGTGTACAATGGTTGTATTGGGATCTGTAACTGAGGTGGCTGGTCCCTTACTGGGAAGGGTTGTTGGTTAGCCACGTTTTTATGCTGGCTTTGAAGGTGAGGAAGGAGGGTTCCTGTTTGAGGGTGATGGGGATGGCGTTCCAGCGTTTAGCTGCTTGAACTGGGAAACTGGCGCCGCCTGCTGATTTAAGGTTATATCTTGGGATCATTAGGTTTGAAGAATTGGAAGATCTGGTGATGCGGGTGGGTTGGTGGGAGCAGAGTTTGTCTGCGAGATATTTCGGTGCGGAATTGGTGAGGCATTTGTGCGTGATGGCCAGGGTGCGAAGGGTGATTCTGTCGCGGATGGGAGCCAGTTAGCGTTTTGTCTGTGCCGAGGAATAGTGTGTTACAATAATCAATTTTGGAGAGAGCGAGTGCTCTGGCTAGAGGTAGGCAGCTACTTGTAGATAGGAAGGGTTTTGCAACTATATATAAGTTTGTTTGTGTAGGCTGTGGAGGATGCAATGCTGTTGACCTGTTTTCTGAGGGAAAGGGTTGAATCGAGGTAGACCCCCAGGGTTTTTATCTCCTTGGAGATGCTGATTGTGTTGTTCTTAATGGCGAAAGACGAGTAGCTGCGGTCAAGTTTGTTCAGGCGAGCCTGAGAGCCTACGATCATCAGCTCTGTCTTGTCGTCATTGAGACAAAGACCGTTGTTAGCCATCCAGGCTTGGATTTCGAGATAGATGCTGTTGAGTAATTTAGAGTCATGGTCGTAACAGCCGGTGAGGTGGATGAGGACTTGGGTGTCGTCAGCGTAGTTGGTATAGACTACACCCAGGTTGTCAAGTCGGTCGAAGAGGAGCTTCGTAAAGATGTTATATAACGTGGGTGACACACACGATCCTTGCGGGACGCCACACAGGATTGGAGTTGGGTCTGCGGAGGCTGAGGGTGAAAAGACTCTGGTGGTGCGGTCTGCTAGAAAAGATTTTATCCAATCAGATGCATTGGAAGAGAAGGCTGCGACAGGGGAGAGGTGTTTGGTCAGGATTTAGTGGTCGACAAAGTCAAAAGCTGCGGATAGGTCTAGTGTTACTCACCGGACGGGAATCAAACCAAATCGGTGGCCGGAAGACACAGGACTGGACTATTGATTGAAGAGCTAGGTCGGGGCCTCCAACCTAGCCTCCTCTCTGTGAGGGCACAAGACCTTTTTAACGATATGACCCTCTGCTGGGTAGGACCAGGCAGATGGACTGATCGCTCAAAAGGGCGGGGAGGACACGCCGCCAAGAACCCAGCTGTAAAGGAAAAACAAGAGGTGAGCAATTGGAACTTAAAGAGAATCCCTTTCCCTTGATACTTCTTTCTAGTAGTACCTGAGCTATGCCCTCCCCTTGTTTTAAGGCAACCGGAACCACCTATAAGTAAGAAAGGAGAATGTAACCTATACTAACTATAATGGTTTAGATACGAGGTATGGAATCATAAGAATAGCAAACCCTTACCACTGCTGTGCTGTTGAGTCTGTTTTGTCCCAAAGTGTTCATCAAACGGAAGTGCAAAATAACAAATGGGTAGGTTAGTTAGGGAACTGAACCCGGGCGGAACGAGGGCCGCACTGGAGTCGGGTAGGTGCACTATCTGCAAGGCGTCCCTGTGCACTACTGAAGAATTTCCAAATGCGGCAGGCAGAAGCAGTCCGTGAAGGAGGAAACAGGTCTGGTACACGGGTAGGTGGTTTTCCAAAGCGGCAGGCAAAAGCAGTCCGTGAAGGAGAAAACAGGTCTGGTACACGGGTAGGTAGTTTTCCAAAGCGGCAGGCAAAAGCAGTCCGTGAAGGAGAAAACAGGTCTGGTACACGGGTAGGTAGTTTTCCAAAGCGGCAGGCAAAAGCAGTCCGTGAAGGAGAAAACAGGTCTGGTACACGGGTAGGTAGTTTTCCAAAGCGGCAGGCAAAAGCAGTCCGTGAAGGAGAAAACAGGTCTGGTACACAGGTAAGTAAAGTAGGATCGAAGACGGAACTTCTAAACACCGGGATGCAACTTTAATCAGAAGCAGCGTCTTGCCCGGTTCTGAGGTTTAAATCGGGAAGGAAAAAGGCGGAACCGGACGAAACCGAGGTTCACGCATCATCGCCTCTCTGCTGACAGCGGGAGGAGGAAGGCTGGGAATCGTAGTCCAACTCGCCGCAGAGCGCTGCGGAGTGGGCCGAAGCCACTATTTTCCAGGGCAGTTGCCAGTGGGCGTAGAATGGATGTGCAATGTGACGCATGCCCTTACGAAGGGCAATAATCCTCCTCCGGGCCTGCCGAGGCGTAACAGCATCCACCCCCAAAGGCGGCACCACCCCCCTACGGGCATGAAAGCGGCGAAGCAGGGCCGGAGCATGAATATTGGACAAAGGCTCCCAGGACCTATCCTCAGGGCCAAAACCTTTCCAGTCAACCAGGTAAAAAGGACGACCCCTCCGAAGTCGGAAATCCAGGATATCGGCCACCTCGAACTCATCATTGCCATCCACCCGCACCGGGGTGGGCGGATCGGCAACCGCATGTTGGCCGGACAAGGCTTCAGCAAGCTGACATGAAACACTGGGTGCTGTTTCCAGGACGAGGGCAATGAAAGACGTACCGCAACTGGATTCAAAACCTTAGTGATAGGAAAGGGTCCCACAAACTTGGGTAAGAGCATTTGTTTACCAGGCATTCTCAGGTTGCGTGATGACAGCCAAACCTTCATACCCACACGGTAGTCGGGTGCAGGTGTCCGATGCACGTCAGCAAATTTCTTAGCCTTTGCCTGAGCATGCAGTAAGTGTTGACGAACAACCTCATGAATGGACTTGATGTCCCGAACACACGCATGAGCCCCTGGATTGTCAATGGGAAGATCAGGATCCAGGGGCAAGGACCGCGGATGGTGTCCGTAAAGTGCAAAAAAGGGAGATACACCAAAAGCGTATGCAGAGAATTATTATAAGCGAATTCAGCAGGTGGCAGCAACGCCAACCAAGATGACTGGAAACGAAGTGTGAGGCAGCGCAGGTATTGCTCGAGAGTAGCGTTGAGCCGTTCAGTCTGCCCATCTGTTTGTGGATGGAAGGCAGAGCTGAACCTGTCATCAATGCCCAGAGATGCCGTCAGAGCCCTCCAGAAACGTGATGTAAACTGCGGCCCGTGATCCGAAATCACAATAGAAGGCAGACCAAAGAAATGAAATACGTTCCTAAGGAACAATGAGGCCAAAGTCGGAGCAGAGGGCAAACCCACACAAGGAACGAAGAGCGCCACTTTTGTGAAATAGTCAATTACCACCCAGATGGTATCAAAACCGTCCACCGGTGGCAGGTCCACAATGAAATCCATAGAGACCATGTACCATGGCTTGTGAGGAATCGGGAGGGACTGCAACAAACCCACAGGTTTAGACCGGGAGACCTTACATTGAGCACACACAGAACAGGAGGCCAGATAGTTAACCACGTCTTGTGACATAGACGGCCACCAGGCCCAACGACGGAGCAAGTCCAGAGTCTTCTTTTGGCCTGGATGAGCCGCTATCAAGGAGTCATGGGATAAAGCAAGGGCATGGAGACGGGCTTTCCCCGGGGGCACAAACAGGCGGCCCTGAATATAGGGAAGTCCTTGTACCACATCAAGATTTAGGGCTACACATTCCTCTTTATGTGTATTAACCCAGTCCGAGATCAAAGAACGGAGCAAAGGTCGTGGAGTACACGCACATACGACCCTAGACGGCAGCAGAAGAGGGCAGTCGGGTTTGCTTTGATCCGAGTGAGATGGCAGGCGAGACAAGGCGTCTGCACAAACGTTGAGACGGGCTTGCCTATACGTGATGGTGAAATTGAACTGGGAAAAGAAAAGGTGCCAGCGGGCCTGCTGGGCAGTGAGACACTTCATCGATTTGAATGCCAATAGACTCCGATGGTCAGAGAAGACAGTAACCGGATGATGGGCCCCCAATAGATGATGACGCCATTCAGAGAAAGCGTCCTTGACTGCCAGCAATTCTCTTTCCGTGATAGGATAGTTGCGTTCATATGGTGTCAGTTTCCTCGAAAAGAACGCAACCGGATGAATCTCACCCGAATCCTGACAGGGTTGCGACAGAATAGCCCCGATGGCCATCCCAGAAGCATCAGCTTCCACAAAAAATGGTAGGAGTGGATCGGGATGTTGCAGCACTGGGGCTGAAGAAAAAGCCGCTTTTAAGGCCTCAAAGGCGGATTGCGCTTCTGGTGTCCATCGGTACGGCTGTTTTGAGCTAGTTAAAGCCGTCAAAGGAGCCGAGATGGTAGAAAATGAAAAGATAAAGCGCCTGTAAAAGTTCGAGAACCCCAGGAATGACTGTAGGGCTTTGGTTGTAGTAGGGACAGGCCATTCCAAAACGGCCTTAACCTTGGACTGGCTCATCCGGATACCCTGGTTGGTAAGGTCATAACCTAGAAACTCAACCACCGACGAATTGAAGATACACTTCTCGGCTTTGACGAAGAGATGGTTCTCTCTCAGCCTCTGTAAGACGAATCTCACATGTTGGGTGTGTTCACTCTTGGATGAGGAGTAAATCAGTATATCGTCTAGATAGACCACAACAAACGGTCCAGACAATCGTGAAAGACATCATTCATGAAGGCCTGAAAGGTGGCCGGGGCGTTACACAACCCGAAGGGCATCACTAGGTATTCAAATAACCCGTACCGGGTCTTGAAGGCGGTTTTCCACTCGTCCCCTTCTCTTATGCGAACTAGGTTGTAAGCACCCCGCAGATCAAGTTTGGTAAAGATTATAGAGGAACCTAGCTGATCCAAGAGTACAGAGATCAGGGGAAGAGGGTACTGGTTCTTGACTGTGATTGCGTTCAATGCCCTATAATCAATACAAGGGCGAAGGTCACCTTCTTTTTTAGGAACAAAAAACAGAGGAGACGCTGCCGGTGATCTCGATGGTCTGATGAACCCTGTAGCTAATGCCTTGTCAATGTACTCTTTTAGCACTTTGTCTTCTGGCAGTGTGAGCGAATAAACCCTGCCAGCAGGAATTTTAGCCCCCGGTACCAGGTCGATAGGACAATCATATGGTCTATGTGGGGGCAACTGATCTGCTCCACCTTTATCGAAGACGTCCCGAAAAGAAGTGTATTCCGCAGGGATGCGAGGTTCAATGGCATTGGTAATGGCACCTATCAAGGCCATTGAGGCCACCAGGGCTTGACAGGAAGTACCGGAAATGCTACTAGTCTGAAAACATCTTTCGTTACAGACAGAGGAAGGAAACTGTACCACCTTCCTGGCCCAGTCAATGTCAGGATTGTGATGTTGTAACCACGGAATGCCCAAAATTACACGAAGCTGGGGGGCCTTAATTAGATCGAATGTGAGTGTTTCGGTATGTCCATCGTCCGTCTGCATACGGACGAGGGACGTGCTTTGAGTAACCAGACCCGAGACCAGAGAAGAGCCGTCTACCGCATGTACGGCTTCAGGTTGTGGTTTAGAAACCACAGGAACGTTATTGCTCATGGCATAATCATAATCCATATAATTCCCAGTAGCACCGGAATCAATTATAGCCTGAGAAGAGAAAGAACAGTCAGTTGTAGTGGTAAATACCACTGGCAGACTAACAGGTACGGTAATTGCCACGTTCGAGTCCAAAGATAATACCCCCGGCATAGGGACTCCTGCTATCGCCGGGTTCTGGCGTTTCCCGCCTTCTTAACGGGTCTTTTTGGACAATCCTTGAGGTGGTGTTCAGACGAACCACAGTACATACATAAATTGTTGGATCGACGGTGTTCACGTTGTGCAGGAGACAACGGACCGCGTACTGCCCCTATCTGCATAGGCTCAGAAGAAGCAGAGGAAGGAGGATTAACGGAATCAAGGGGAAGGGGAACTGGAGTCACATTTTTCCGTTCTCCTTTCCTTTCAGATCTTCTAGCGTCTATTTGTAGTACCAAATCAAGTAACTCCCCGAATGTGGTAGGAATCACCGGCACAGTAGCAAGGATGTCTTTTAACTCCTCAGACAATCCTTTGTAGAACACCGCAGATTTATTTTCTTCCGGCCAATCCGTCTCGGCTGCCAACTGATTGAACCTAGTGAGGTATGTAAACAAGGAAGACGTACCCTGACGCAAATTTTAGAATTCTAGATCCGTGGCTTGTGACTTGTACCGGGTATCAAGTACTCTATTCATGGCTGAAATAAGAGCGTCACAGTCATACAAAACATAGCTATTGGATTCAAGCAAGGGATTAGCCCAAGCTGCCGCCGTCCCTCCGAGGTGCGAAAGGATAAAGGCCGCCTTCGTGGTGGAATTGGGAAATGCCGAAGGGCGACAAAGAAAATGCAATTTGCATTGGTTGATAAACATCCGGTACTGCTTTGGGTCACCCGTAAAGCGTTCCGGAGGAGCCAATGGGAATTGGGTGGCCATCAGAACGGGGCCCGAGGTGAACCCAGAGGCGGAGGCTGAATGGGCTCCAGAACCTGAGGCAGTAGCACCGGTCGGATCGATTCCCAGAGTCTGGGGTGCGGGAAAGGGCCTAATGTTATCAATCCGCTGGTGTAAGGCATCATGTGCGGCAGTCATGTCTGCCCGTAGTTCGGATACCAAATGAACTAAAGTGGTCAATGGATCCGCTTCTTCCATGGCTTCTGATTTTGTTACTCACCGGACGGGAAGCAAACCAAATCGGTGGCCGGAAGACACAGGACTGGAATATTGATTGAAGAGCTAGGTCGGGGCCTCCAACCTAGCCTCCTCTCTGTGAGGGCACAAGACCTTTTTAACGATATGACCCTCTGCTGGGTAGGACCAGGCAGATGGACTGATCGCTCAAAAGGGCGGGGAGGACACGCCGCCAAGAACCCAGCTGTAAAGGAAAAACAAGAGGTGAGCAATTGGAACTTAAAGAGAATCCCTTTCCCTTGATACTTCTTTCTAGTAGTACCTGAGCTATGCCCTCCCCTTGTTTTAAGGCAACCGGAACCACCTATAAGTAAGAAAGGAGAATGTAACCTATACTAACTATAATGGTTTAGATACGAGGTATGGAATCATAAGAATAGCAAACCCTTACCACTGCTGTGCTGTTGAGTCTGTTTTGTCCCAAAGTGTTCATCAAACGGAAGTGCAAAATAACAAATGGGTAGGTTAGTTAGGGAACTGAACCCGGGCGGAACGAGGGACGCACTAGAGTCGGGTAGGTGCACTATCTGCAAGGCGTCCCTGTGCACTACTGAAGAATTTCCAAATGCGGCAGGCAGAAGCAGTCCGTGAAGGAGGAAACAGGTCTGGTACACGGGTAGGTGGTTTTCCAAAGCGGCAGGCAAAAGCAGTCCGTGAAGGAGAAAACAGGTCTGGTACACGGGTAGGTAGTTTTCCAAAGCGGCAGGCAAAAGCAGTCCGTGAAGGAGAAAACAGGTCTGGTACACGGGTAGGTATTTTTCCAAAGCGGCAGGCAAAAGCAGTCCGTGAAGGAGAAAACAGGTCTGGTACACGGGTAGGTAGTTTTCCAAAGCGGCAGGCAAAAGCAGTCCGTGAAGGAGAAAACAGGTCTGGTACACAGGTAAGTAAAGTAGGATCGAAGACGGAACTTCTAAACACCGGGATGCAACTTTAATCAGAAGCAGCGTCTTGCCCGGTTCTGAGGTTTAAATCGGGAAGGAAAAAGGCGGAACCGGACAAAACCGAGGTTCACGCATCATCGCCTCTCTGCTGACAGCGGGAGGCGGAAGGCTGGGAATCGTAGTCCAACTCGCCGCAGAGCGCTGCGGAGTGGGCCGAAGCCACTATTTTCCAGGGCAGTTGCCAGTGGGCGTAGAATGGATGTGCAATGTGACGCATGCCCTTACGAAGGGCAATAATCCTCCTCCGGGCCTGCTGAGGCGTAACACTAGTAATAGGAGGATTGCAAGTTTGCCTTCATCCTTTGCCTCGTCCATTTGAATCTTTAGGTCTAGGAGAGCAGTCTCAGTCCCATGTCTAGGTCTGAATCCGGATTGTCTGAGGCTGAGGAGGTTGTTCACATCTAAGTGTTTCTGGATCTGCAAGTATCCCACACAGTGCAGGATCTTTAGGAGAAAGGGGACTGTGGTGATAGGCCTATAGTTGGTGGGAATATTCGAGTCCAGGTTGGCTTTCTTTAGTAGTGGCATGACCCAGGCTTCCTTAAGATTTTGGGGTACCTGATTGGAGGCGAAGGAGGAGTTGATCACAGTGGTTATGAAGGGGGCAAGGAGTTTGGCTCCATCCTTAATGATGGTGGCTGGGCAGACATCACCTTGGCAGTGAGAGGGTTTTAGGCTTTTAATAATGTTTTCGACTTCCTTAGGTGTTACTTGGGAGAAAGTGAAAGGTGGACAGGTGGGGGTTCTGTCGAGGTGGAGGTTAGCAGCTTGGCGGTCCTTTTGAAGGGTAGCCTTTTTAGCTTTGATTTTGTTTTGGAGGAGGGTAATTTTGTCTGCTAGGGCTTGCTGTATTTTGGTACACCAGTCTGCATTTTTGATACAGTCTTGGGTAGAGGGTGCTGGGGACTCTAGCTCTTTTAGGATGTTAAATAATTCTTTTGTTCTGGAATTGGCGTTTTGGATTCTAGTATCGTAGGTATGTTTTTTGGCTGATAATATGGCTGTTTTGTAAGTAGCGGATGCTAGCGTGAACGCTGTTCTATTGGAGATATAGGGTGTTTTTCGCCAGGTGGTTTCGGCAGCTCTTTTTAACGTTCTAAGGTTTTTTAACTCAGGGGAAAACCATTTGTTGAGGTGTGCTTGGGGTTTAGGTTTCCTGAGTTTGAGGGATGCGACAGTGTCTAAGGCTGACTTGAGGGTGTTGTTGTAGAGGTCCACTAGGTATGTTGGGTCGAGGTTGTTAGCTTTTGGTTTGCAAAGAATATTTTTAATGAGTGGTTGGAGACTTTCTATGGAGATGTTACGGCAGTTTCTGGCTAGCGATGGAGGTTCGGTGTTGGTTTTTGTGGGGGGTGGTCCCGGGATGGAGAACTGGATGAGGTGGTGGTCGGACCATGCAACAGGCTCATTTTGGGTAACGGTGATGGCACAGTTAAGGTCAGCGATCCAGTCCAGGGTCCTGCCTTTGGAGTGGGTTGGCGTGGAGATTCTGTGTGCAAAACTGAGGTTGGATATGGAGTTGGCCAGGGATAGGGCGTGTGGGTCGTTGGGGTCATGGAGGCCAAGGTTTAGGTCACCTAGGAGGATGGCTTTTGAAGCAAGTTTTGTGTGTGTGGAGAGGAGGTCAAGAATATCGGTCTCGAAAGTGGACGATGGGCCGGGGGGCCGGTAGACAAGGTGCATGAGTATTGTGGTGGTTGGTGTCAGTGAGAGTTTCACGGATAAGAGTTCTGCGGAGTGGAAGTTTATTTGGGGTATGGCTCTAAGTGCTAGGTGGGACTTGGCGATGAAGGCTACTCCTCCGCCTTTGTTGGAAGTTCTATCGGCTCTGATGATGGAGTACCCTTCTGGTAGGGCTAATGAGAGAGCAGGGCCTGCTGCCTGGTGGAGCCAGGTTTCGGTTACTGCTAGGAAGTCCAAACTGTTGAGGGTGATAATGTCCGAGATCTCTGGGGCGTGTGCCACAAGAGACCAAGCGTTGATAAGGGCTCCTTTGAGGTTAGGAGGTAGTAGTGGGGGATTGCTGGTTTTGGAATTCCTGTGGGGTGGATGGTGAGGGGTGGGGCTGGGTGTGATTTTGGGCTTGGCAAAGGCTTGGGGTTTGGTGAGCCGAGTGCTGAGCCTTTGGTTACGTATGTGGAATGGGGGTGGGACAAGAGGTGTAGGACGTGTGGCGTAGCGTAATATCCATTCAGAAGGGCTGAGTGGGGCAACATGGACTGTGGGGTTGATGGTGAAGGGAGAGTGGGGTTTGGGTAAGGGTAGGGTAGCATGGGAGTGGTTGGGGGGTGCTGGTGTCCCTGTGTGGACTAGAGGAAGGATGGAGGCAAGCACTAGCGTGGCTCTATGGAAGGATGACATAGCGGATGGTTAGGTGGGCAGTTAAGCAGTGTGTACATTTTAATACAAGCTGCACAGTTTGGGCCGTGAGCAAATTTCAACACAGGCTGCACAGGAGGCTAGATTAAGTAGTTACTTCGGTGAAGTACCTAAGTCGTTATTGTCTGGGAGGTGCCATGAGCTAACAATTGGTACCTTTACGTTGTGGAGAAGCAGTGAAGATATTTAAGCAAACTGGCATCTAGAATCGACGTTAGCACAGAGACCTAAAGCACTGGTTACTGGGAAGTTCATTTTAGTACATTTACATAGTGGAGATGCGATAGGGCTATTCAGAGTACTAGAGCACAATGCAATCAGGTGAGGGTGCTAATGCACATTCAGAGTACTAGAACACAATGCAATCAGGTGAGGGTGATAATGCACATTCAGAGTACTAGAACACAATGCAATCAGGTGAGGGTGCTAATGCACATTCAGTGTACTAGAACACATTGCAAACAGGTGAGGGTGCTAATGCACATTCAGAGTACTAGAACACAATGCAAACAGGTGAGGGTGCTAATGCACATTCAGAGTATTGGAACACAAAGCAATCAGGATAAATGCTAGAGCGTATTAGTGCTAGGGCGAGGTTGCGCATTGGACTGAGCGTGCATGGCTTAAAGTTGGAATTTGCACACGTGATAGCGTTATAGAATCGTCAGCATTGCTATTGGCGCACATAGTGGAAACAGAACAATATTACTTCGCGATAAGTAATGATGTGTATATGCGAGCAAATATCCAGGGATGGAGGGGCGTAAATGCACCCATGTGGAATGGCGCCTGTAATGTCTCGGGTTAGTCGGATCTATAGTGTTCTGGTTAGGTTCTAAGATCAGGGGAGGCTTACCCGGTATTTTGCAGAGTCCTGTGGCCAGGGCCTCGGAAGCCTCCGGACAGGCTCCAGACAGGAAGCGCCCCTTGTTGAGAAGCTCCTTAGTGAGAAGCCTGGCGTTCGCCTGCCGGCGTGTGGTTGGCCCTGATGAGCAGGGGCTGGGCCAATAGGATCAGGCGGCCCAGGTCATGTGGACGCACTGAGGGTGCGGGGTTGTGGGGTGGGGGAGGCAGGTCTCCCACAAGAAAACAACTGTTGCAACCAATGAAAGCTAACGCATAGTTTCCCCGCATAGTTTCCCCTATATAAGCATTAGAAAGTCGTTGAACATAGGATCAAATGAAGACATGATATTTCTTAAGAGTGGGGAATAACATTTTGGAACATGTTGGAAATGTATAGATAAGTCTTAAATTCAAATGGATGGTTGTGATGAGGGTAGATGGAAGGAAGAGAGGCCCACCATGAAATCTACAGAGTTCACTGTAGGCCAGTCCACCACTGCCAGTATGGGCCCACTAGTAACCAGGTAGTAGTGTCATTAGACATCAGTCGCAAGCAAACTGCCCAAACCCGGATGTCTGCATAATCCCTCTTCACTGTGGGACTACCAGTCCACTCAGCATAATAAAGGACTTCTTGGAGCAAGCTGATCCATGTACGATATGTTTGCTACTTCGTCCATTTAATGCGTGCAGAATGACAGCAGCCATGGTCTAGCCACATTGTGCCCAGTTATGTGTTTCCAGGTGATCCAGTTTGGCACTCTCATTCATCAAAATAGGAAGAGATTTTAGCAGGTTAAAATCCTTGATGGCAGGTAAGATGCACTGTGGCAAGGTGACTGCTTCCATTTGCTTTTTTATTTGCGGTCAGCAGAGCAGAGATACATGCTGAAACAAGGACACCTGCTATTCTGGTTGATTATATTTTCATCTTTCCATACTTAACCTTCCAGTCTTCTTTCATCTCCCACTGGGCATTCTCTGAACAGAGAAACTTCTTCAATGGATTTTCAAGAAGATTGTCCCGTCTTTGCTGGGATCCCAATCACAGACCTCACCACCGGGACTATTTTTTCTTTTCAAACACTCCATTGTTTACTTCGTCAAACCAATTTACGACTTTGTTCAGGGGTCTTGAGAACCTTGGTCCACCTTTTCTAAACTTTTCTGGGTGCAAGAGATGGGATGCCCTTTAATAGTGCTAAAAATGTGTGCTTAATTCAGATGCTCTTTTTCACCCCCTTGAATATCAGTGGCAATGGCTGTGCATTTTAAAGTGCATCCTGAGTCCACATACATGATGCACTTCAAAAAGCACAGAAAACAAACACATGAATACGTGCTTGGAAAATGCGCAGGTTAGGAGAGAGGGAGATCGCAGTGCATGACAGGGTCATTTCTGACCCATTGAGGCGTTTTTTTAAGGTAATACACCAGTGGAATGAACCACTGCTGCCCCACTTGCATGTATATCCCTGAAACAAAGATAGAAATGCTATATTGTATTTTTAGCATTTCAAAATTAAAAGTTTATAGACCTGCAACTGTGAAATTGGCTCCTATCCCCATATATGTGGTGGGAGCCTGTCATACATCATTGCCCGAAGTGCTCTCCTTGCACTAATGAATGCAAGTGGACTGTCCAGTGCATCATTCGTGCTGCAGCTCAGTCCAATATAAGTGAGAAGGTCAAATTAAGGAAGCAAGTAACAAACGCATTTTCATAAATGGGGCATGTAAAAAGTGCACCCACAGCACAATTATTAAATGCTCCATTGTTTGAAGATTGACCCGCCTCATCCTTTCTGCACTGACTTTACTCGTGGTGCTCCCTATTAGTTGGCCTTTATAATGTTTCATAATTTGGTGTGAAAAGTAGAGGGAGGTGTATTCAGTGGTGTCACGAGGATGGAGCTAGGAGGCACTGGCTTCCCCTTCAAAATTTTGTTCCCTCCTCCCCAGGTGGTAGGTGAAGACTTGCTGCAGCAGTGTTGTGAAGTCTGCTTAAAGTGGGCTTGTTGACTTTGCAGCAAAGCCACTGAACAGAGTTCCTTGGCTGTCCTACAGGCAGCCCTTTAATGAACTGCAATCAAGGATGTAATGACCTGGTGCCCCTCTTCTTGTCTATGTTTAATCATTTGGTACTGATGGGGCCTGTATTCCACCTGAAAGACTCCTCACAGCTGGCTTACCTAGTACATTGTTGTCCACTTACAAGATATTTAAAGTTACACAAGAAAGTTTCCTTAAGTTTGTAATTAATTCTACTACTTTAGCCACAAAGAGGGTCAATAACTGTGTCAACCCACTACCCAACACTGTCAACATACTCCATTGAAAAATCCACCACCATCCTCACTTTCTTCATCGACAAAATCAGCATGATTCGCCAGCACATCGACAGACCAACCTCACGTTCCTCCTCAGAAAATCTCCACACCCTAGACAACATTCAAGAGACTCTCGACAGAGGACCTGGTAGAAACCCTGGGCGCCTTCAAAGCCACATCATATTCAAATGACATCCTCCAAGCATCCATCCTCAAGACCCTCCCGCAGAAGCTCTGCATCCCTAACTGGAGATCATCAACAGCTCCCTAACTCAAGGCACCTTCTCAGCGACCCTAAAAACAGGATAAGTCCTACCTCTACTAAAGACACCCACTCTGTATCCCGAAAAACCAAGGTAACTATTGCCCCATCACTCATCTTCCCCTCCTAGGTAAGTTCATTGAAAAAGCGGTAGCCACACAACTACAGCAACACATCAGCACCAACAATCTCCTGCAAACCTACCAATCCCTGTTCAGACCCAGCTAAAACACAGAGACAGCTACCAAACAGGTATTCAACCACACCCTCAACATCCTTGACAATGGCCACCTCTGGCTCCTGGTTCTACTGGACCTCTCAGCCGCTTCGACACAGTAGACCACCAGGTGTTTACAGACACCCTACAGTAGTGCATGGAGATCAGCAACCGTGTCCTACGTTGGTTCAAGTCCTACCTCATCAACCGCCACCAATTTGTTTAGATGGACTCCTCTAGATTGCAAATGCTACCTGTCATCTGTGAAGTCTAGCAGGGTTCCATCCTCTCCCCAGTGATCTTCAATCAATACATTGAGCCACTAGGAGCCATCCTAGTCACACATAACATCCACATCCACCAATATGCAGAGGACACACAGCTATACCGCAACATCGACTCCATCAAGGGCATCCATAGGTTCAAAACCTGCCTCTCGCTGATCCCGTCATGGATGTCCAGTGCATACTTGAAACTCAACTGTTCCAAGACCAAATTCCTACACCTTACCAACAACACCAAACATCCAGACATACAGACCTGACTACCAACAATGAATTCTGAGGGCTTCACACCCAAGCTCAACTCCTGCGCCAAGTTCCTTGGGTTCCACATTTACAAACCCCTCTCCTTCAAGACACACATAGCAAAAGAAATCTTAGGCAGCTTGGTATCAGCACTCCCTCCTGCAGAAACTCAAGCCCTTCCTCCCTTTGGATAATTTTAGATTCACTGTTCAAGGATTGTCCTATCCAACTTGGATGGGGGCAATGCACTCCTCAAAGGCGTCCTGTCATCCTTCTTTGTGCCCCTGAAAAGTTTCCTACACATGGCTGCATGCCTCATCAAGGGTGTAGGCAGATACATCACATCATCTCGGCCCTCATTGACCTTCACTGGCTCCCACTGCACACACAGATCACCTTCAAGTCTTGCTGCATCATCTTATAAGGCAGTCCCCCTTAATTCACACAGTTACCTCACGGAGAAACTCAGCATCTCCGGCAGGCAGCACACCACCAGCAGCCAGGACATGTAGACTTGAAATCCTCAGCTCTCGGTTATGTATTTGTATTTTTGTATACCTCTGTAAAGCACTACGCTGCTTCTCAAAGCTAGATTTGTTCTTAATAATAATAATAATAATAATAATAATTAGCCAGGAAAAACCAAAATGTTTTATAGGGATTGTCAAAAGTTCTTAATAAATTTCACAACAACAAGCTGGAAGTTTGTGATAAATGTAATCTTTATCCTAGTGAGTTTACCACAAAACACTTTTATTGAATCTTAAAGTGATAAAAGTACAGTTGTGTAACAGGAAGACATTTTTTAGGCTTGCATAATTTTGAATTCTGTGATGTCTACTTTTCCTTTCACCATGTGGAAACTAAATCTACAATAATATTCTTTTGGCCAAACTTGTTTCTCTAAGGATTTGCATATTGTACAGTTATATTAATTCGAGATATGTGTGGTTTCCAAGTCAGCTATCAGAACTCTCAAGTCCTGTTTTTTCCCCCTTTGAATACTGGGACTTGTATTCTTTTCTTTCACCTTTGAAATTAAGGTCAACTACAGGTCCCAGAATTACAAGAATAAAAAGGACTGGATAACCTTCTCATGCATGGCCACAGGAAACCTGAGCACTCTGCTTCCTTAGACATCATTTTGTTACCCCTTGAAATCCAAAATGTACTTATTTGTACCAAGTTCAGCTTGAAAGTTTTGTGTTCAAGTGCCTAAACTTTAGATTGGTGTTGGAGAGCGGCAGGGACTCTTCAGTTAGACCAATTACCAGCAGAGAGACACTCAGTCCCATCAAAAACTTCCCACCGTATGAACGACAGACTCAGCCATGGGGCAAAGTTTATTGTCTTTATTATCTAATAAAGACAGGTATCATACTAGAAAAACATGAATTCTCCAGGGTTCTCGTCTTCTGAGTGTGTGTCACCCCATTTTATCCAGGTGTGACATCATAAAACCAAGCACTGTCCCTGAAACCTATCAGGCATTTACATTGGTTAGGTCAGGTGAGCTATAGACAGTTTCTATAAGCGTTAGTTATCCTAATGGGTCGCCATATCTGGTGGCTCCTCTTGGGGCCACCTCTACATGTTTCAATCTACAATGTTGCAGGGTCGCTGAAAGACCACTGGTTCCTGCAACATATTATATATTCACATGGAAGGTGACTCTGGATTGGGTAGAGTGGAACCACCCAGCCCTGGGACCCAGGACGATTACCAGGATGAGTATACCTTCTCAAGGCAATGAGAATGAACATGGAGAGGTGCAGCCTCTGGCTGCACCAATCATGCAAGCCCTTCCATGTACTTGAAGCCTGTCTCCCCTTCATCATTCACTGCAGTGGGCTCGTGGCATCCTTATTTGTCCTTATGGCTTTTCCATGTTAGTTGCAGTCAAGAATATGCAAGCTTGGTATATGTATACTTTGGCATCTTGCGTTCAGCTTTGGCAATGAATGTGACTGTATATAGAATTATATAAGTCTGTCTGTAATCTACCTGCCTGAGTCATAAGTGTGTGTTTCGTGTCTGTATGCAATAAACTAATGCATGTTTGTGTAACTTTGTGAATGTATGGCTATGTATTTCATGTCTAAGTGTGGCTATGTTGCGATGTTAGTGATGACATCATTGATTTGTGATCAGTCGACTTATTCGATTGATGGCATCTACATCTACTCCAGATCATCAACTGGGTATGGCCTGAATGGCTGTCTGAGAGGGTAACGTGTGTCTCACATATGCGAGACATCAATGATGGTGGTGAAGGACCTACGAGTGAGATGCATCTGTTGTGTCTCAGTCTTCGGCCCGAGAGTCATGTGGGGGGGTCACAAGGGCCTTACTTGGACCCCTGTCTACTGACAATCGCAAGTTAAAATTAGATGCGTCTAAATCCTGATTTGAGGTCAAGAAAGTATTGACAAGTGTTATGTAAGGTGACAAAATGAGGGATAAACCTTTCCAACACTTATGCAAGTCCCTCCAGCGGTATCAAGACAAAATATGAAAGTATAGCGTGAAATGCACTTGCGGTACCAACGGGAGGTTTTTCTAGTGTGTGCAGCAACTATTGACCACTTTTTACAAACAGCCTATAAGGGGAACAAATTAAGCAAGTGACAGGCCATATTAGAATTATGGAAAATATTTCAGGACGAGGAGAGGGACTCGATCCAATGGCATTGGATGCTGAGTCAATGGGATATGGAAGGCGAACAGCCCTCAGCTCCCCCTACTTCTCCCTCAAACCACGGATGTAGATGCAGAAATAGAAAGTAAGGGATTTTACCCCATGAAGAAGTTAAAAGCAGCGACGGGATAAGCCAATCCCACTTTCGCACCTCCAGCGTAAAGAGGTGGAGATGCACTTTGTGGCATAGAGCAGATGAGTAAAGAAACACGAGATATCAGCATTGAATGGAAGGAGCACAGCGAGCTGCAAATGAAGCTAAAGGATAATGTCTTGGGGAAGGCAGGGCTTAGTGAGAGCCAAGAATTGATTGTACCAAAAGAATTGGTAGACGGACAGATATTTCTCAAACTGGACGGGAAAGCAGCAAGTGAGACAGGGCACGTGGGAAAGGAACTTCTGAGTAGTAAAGACAAAGAGGTGGAAGCTAATGAATGGGCAGAGATAATGGAGGAAGTACATAGAAGGGAAGGGGAAGAGAAGGAGGAATGTGAAATGTTGGGAAAAGAGAGGGAGTGAGCAGAAGCATGAGAAATAGAAGAAAAGGAGACTAGAAAACAAAGAGAGCTAGAGGACATAACAAGGATGAAAGCGGAAGAAGAGCGGCAAAAGCAATTGCAAATAATGTAAGAGAAAAGGTGGTCAGAAGACAAGCAGCTCAATAAAGGACGCCACCAGAGGGAAGACAAGGAGCAGAGCTGCAGGTGGGACAGAGACAAGAGCTGAGAGAGACGCTCTTTGAAGGCGGTGGAGTTTAAGACGTACTTGGCATGTTGAGTTGATGAGGATGGGGAGGGGATAAGAAGAAGGTTAGGGGACCTCTACAGGTGTAGGAGAAAACAGCACAGCTGCCCTACAGTCAGATTGGAGAGCTACTGGGCCCTCAGTGAGGGGGGAATGCAGGATTACAGATCGAGCAAAGGGAAAGCTGAGGGAAGACCCAATGTTAAGGAGGCGTAACTTTCTAGGACAAGAGTTAAGGGGACATGACAGTAGTATCGGGACAATGAGGTCAGATGACGATCCACAGGGGAATCAGGATGACGAAGGGGGAAGACCCTCTCGCCGCTCCAGGGAAGCAAGCCCTGATAGAGACACAGAATGGGGAGGCGAAGAAGACATGGAGAGAGGAGAGGAGGACATTAAAGTATGAAGGTGCATCCTAGGGGTGTATCGTGCAGCACAGACAATATCACTCCATATGCGCAGAGGCCCAGGGCCCTGCCAGGACGGAAACAGACAAAGATGGCAAGGGCATTCACTGGCACTATATATATGGGGAGACAGGGTGGAGGGACGAGACTGACACAGTTCCCATTATTGGAGAAGGGTTGTGGGCAGCCTCAGTATATTCCGTGGAAGCAAACGGACAAGGGCACTTTAAGATGCAAGCTACCTTCATTAAATGCTCGGGCTGGGAAATAGATTTATGATCTCGAAAGACTGACAGCAGGGACGACATTAGCAGTGGGTGACATGAAGAGTTTACTTTCAGCCATTCTTGGGGGGTACAAGACGATGTATTGAAATGGGCAGGGTATCCCGGAGTGATTGCACAGAACATTGCACATACTGGCGCGCCGTTCAATAACTGCTGAGTGGCCTTATGAAAAGCTCTCAGGGTGCAATACCCAGACAACTCGAATATAAGTGCAATAATGGCACGGGATATGTGTGAGGATGAAAACCCACTTCAATATATTCAAGATATTCAAGAGTGATGCTGTCTCGAGATGAGAGAGCTGTGGGACACAACAGTGGGGTTATTTTTACCACATATTATGTCAAGGGTTGCCTGATCACATCTGAAAGCAATTTAAGAAGCTAGTGGGGATGGAGGCTAAACCATGGTCAGAAATTCAGCTGACCATAGTGCACTATTGTAAACTAATGCAAGAGAATGTGAGCAAGCAGCGAGAGGAAAGAAAACAGGAAGAAGTGAAGTTAGTGCGAAATAAGTTATCCAAGTACACAACATAAGGGGCATTGATAACCAGTGGGGAGGGAGTAGTTACTCAGCATATGAAGAACAGACCTCAAATAGCAGGGGAAGGTTTTGCAGGGCAAGGGGATATGAATCATTGGCCACAGGGATGAGGAGGGGCACCTCAGGGAGAGGGTTTGCATATCAAATGCAACAGGGTGCAGAGGGGTTTCATGGGGGACAGCAAAGACCGAGAGAGTTCCTGTACAATGTTGGGTGTGTGGGCAAATGTGAAATATCAAGTGGAACACCAATTGGATTCGCCAACAATTTATCAACTACTAAGGCTCAAATACATGGAGCAAATCAGCAGCTCGTAGAAGAAGAGAGGGATCATGAAAATCAAACCCAACGGACAAACCACTGGAAACATGGACTGGAGAATACGGTAACTACAAAGAACATACAAAAGAAAATCAAGAAGTACTTTGGGAAGAAAAGGACTAAAAGTTTGAACGATGCAGTGGATGACCCCGAGCAAAAGCGAGGCCCGCTAACATCGGGCGATATAGGGAGTAGTACTACACCGAGGTAAGCATCGCGGGGAGTGACAGGACAACCCGCCTCTACAAATGGCACGCCCGAACCACAGGATGGTGCCAGGGACCTGAGCGCCAGAAGAGACTCCGACAAGAAAGGATACTCATCAGTGCAGAGGGAGGAAATTGTTGAAGATCCCAATTCAAGTGGAACTGCACTAAGGGCACTAAATTATGTCCTGAACTCTCTGGTCTTGGTCTTCGAGTTATTAAAAGGAGAAGTCCAGTCGCAAGCTGGGATACTCCTGGAACTTACAAACGAGATGGCGAAATGTCATGCATCCATGGTTGGGCTTAGCAATGTGATAATACCGTAATCGTACCAAACAGAGTCTGGACGTTGCTTCCCTTTGGGGGCTCCTGACCAATAGTAAAAAGGACGAAGACACTTTGAGAGGTCAGTTGCAGGAGGTTCTGCGGTTTATGCAGGATCAACTATTACCTCGGGAAAAGGGGGCATAACTGGAAACGAAAAATCTAAAACCTTTGACGATACCCCGTTGTCTGAATCCACACTTGAGGAAATCATGAGACTGGCCCAGGTGGCAGAAGATCAAATAGAGGACGTAATTGAGGGTAATCAAACACCTGATGAGAATTCAACAGACGCTACACATGGAACAACCTCAAACTGGATCGAGGCCGGTAACCAAAATTACAGGCGAAGGAGAAAACTGAAGAAAAGACAGGAGGGGAAGAAAATTGCAAACAAACCCCCCCATCTCAACCAAAAAAGAGAAAAAATCCAAAAACCAAAAGAATCAAAGCGTCAATATCATCGACACACAATGCCTTTTGGAGAATATCACATTACCAAATACAAAAAGATCAGAAGTGAAGAGGCAAGAAGAGGGACTGCCCCAGGTCACTTCAGAGATACAGCTGGTCTCAGACCTGTGGGGCAGCTTTGCCTGCTATGCTCGAAATCAGGTGGGGACAAATAAAACTCACCAGTCAGAGCTTAAAAATCAGCCGGAGATTGTAAGTGTGAGAGTCGGTTATAAAAGAAACTGGACTCGTAAGGCAAAGCTTGAAACTAGCCCCAATATTCATACAGAAGAAGCAACTCATGGCAAATCCAAGCTTGGTCACAACTACAAACAAACAGACTCAAGGAGCAAATATAAAATTTGCACCGATATTCCTGACAGCGAAAAAGGAGAATTGAAACCATTATTGGTTGGCCAAATAGACACTCCTCCTGATACGGATGGTGCGGATGATACGGATGGTGCGGATGGTGCGGATGATACGGATGGTGTGGATGATGTGGATGATACGGATGGTGCGGATGATACGGATAATACGGATGGTGCGGATGGTGGTGATGGTGTGGATGGTGCAGATGGTGCGGGTGATAAGGGTGATGCGGATGATAGGGATGGTGCGGATGTTATGGATGGTGCGTATGTTACTGATGGTGCTGATGTTGCGGACGGTGTAGATGCTGTGGCGGTGCAGATGTTGCGGACGGTGTGGATGTTACGGATGTCGCGGATGATTTGTATGGTGCGGATGATGTGGATGTTGTGGATGGTGCGGATAGTAGGGATGTTGTGGATAATGTGGATGTCGCAGATGGTGCGGATCTCACAGACAGTGTGGATTTCATGGATGGTGCAGATGTCACAGACTGTGCAAATGTGACGGACGATGCCAATGTGACGGATGGTACGGATGTGATGGATGGTGCGGATGTGACGGAAGGTACGGATGTTACTGATGGTATGGATGTTGCGGAGTGTGCAGATGCTGCGGACGGTGAAGATGCTGCAGACAGTGCAGATGTCGCAGATGGTGCAGATGTTACGGATGGTGTGGATGATGCAGATAGTGCGGATGTGACGGACGGTGAGGATGTGACAGACAGTGCGGATGTGACGGATGGTGCGGATATGACGGACGATGCCGATGTGATGAACGGTACGGATGTGACGGATGGTGCGGATGTGATGGATGGCACCAATGTGAACAAAGGTACTGATGTGACGGATGGCACGGATGGTGCAGATGCCACAGATGGTGCAGATGCTGCGGATGGTGCAGATGTCGTGGTTGTCGTGGATGGTGCGGATGTCGCAGATTTTACGGATGGTGCGGATGATATGGATCTTATGGATGTTGCGGATGATGCGAATGCTGCGGATGGTGCTGACGCTGCAGACGGTGCCGACGGTGCTGATGGTGCAGATGTCGCAGATGCTGCAGATGTTACAGACGGTGTGGATGATGCAGATGGTACCGATGTGACGGACGGTGAGGATGTGACAGACAGTGCTGATGTGATGGATGGTGCAGATGTGAAGGACGATGCCGATGTGACGGACGGTACGGATGTGACGGATGGTGCGGATGTGACGGATGGCACCAATGTGAACGAAGGTACTGATGTGATGGATGGTGCGGATGGCACGGATGGTGCAGATGCCACAGATGGTGCAGATGCCGCGGATGGTGCAGATGTCGCAGATGTTGTGGATGGTGCGGATGTCACGGAGGTTACGGATGGTGCAGATGTTATGGATAGAGTTACCATGATGTTACCAATTATCTGTATTCCCTATATATGCTATGTATCTGTATCCCCATATATATCGGTATCCCATATCCATCCTGTCGCTTTACATATATATGTCGCTATGTACATCCCCACCGTCCTGCTCACGTGCCAGATCTCAGGCGTTTTTACTGATAACCACCATATCACACCACTAGGCTCACCCTCTTCTATACACCATCATTCAACTAGAAGACAGCTATACCCCTGATAATTTGGCCTAGATGTTCACATACAAACACGACCCCATGATCACCTCTTCACCCTAATAAAACACAGCTAGCTGAAGCACATGCCAGCTTGCATAGGCGTTCCTCAGGCCTAACACTGCCAAAACCCAGTCTGGGTGTCCACCCACCAGACTGAACACATTCAACTTATTTCCTCAACTCACCTATCGCTAAGAAGCAGCTATCATCTAACAACTACACCAGCTGCACACATATCCGGTGCACCCACACACCATTCGACACTCTCTCTCTCTACTGACTTGAACTACGGTTCCTGAGGGCGTTCAACCTGCCAGCACTTTGAGGTCATACCAAAGATATATAAGGTGCTATATAAATGCCAACTAACATAAAACATAAAATAACATAACATAACATATATCTTGATCATGTAGGAACAGGGCTGGGAGGCACCATAATGGGGGAGTGCAGCACTAACCAACATATCAGACAGAGCAGACTGACTTTTATACCCAGGATCACACGCAAGCACAGACATACACTTTGCGACAGACACACACACAGGACATGCAAATGCAGCCATATCAGGCCATGACACACGCATCACAGACTCAGTGACACATGTAGCCATCACAACTAGCACAGCAGGTGCCAGCACAGCAGAACCTCATAACCACGACACATACAGACTCCACAATGCCGACTCCCATGCCGACTCCCATGCGAAAGCTGGGGGGAGTGACAGTTGTAGGGGGCTATGTCATTATACCCACAAGAACAAGATCTGACCATGTCACTGTTATATCCGTGACAGACACCAGATAACAGAATGTGTAGAGACATGATGAGGTGACTTAACATAACCATTTCATTCACAGACAAAGGGATAGTGTCCTTGACACCAGGAATTCATTACATGAATGTGAGGGATCACATTTAGGCATGTTACGGGCAGACGGTACAGAGGGGGTGCCAACAAACATTGAGTTGTTTCAATATGGTGTGGAAGTATTTACAGTGTGGCTCCCAGTGATTCAGGGCAGGCTGTTATGCATACCGAGCAAGTTCTTATTTAGACAAGAGATTCCCTTAGATGAACAGGAAGGAACAGTGATCCCAATAGAACGCGAGGCAGTTATAGTGAGAGACGAGATAATAGTATTACATGAGACTGAGGGCACAGGACGATCATGGAGAAAGGTGATTGCCATGGGGGTGGGATACAGTTTGACTGACATGATAGATGAGGAAATATTTCAAGACAAATGATCAGATCACGAGGAGGTGTTTGGCATAAGCATTACATACTGGGTGAAAATACACTACAGGGAAGTGCCACAGAGAATGGCTGTGTTGCGAAAAGCACCAGCACCATATCTTGAGGAAGATTTGGGGCGAGTACCCAGTGTCTTATGGACCAGTGGTCCTTACGACATAGGTCTACTAAAAGGGATAGGGGCAGTCAAGATAAAACTTAAACCAGGGGCTATTTTACCAAGGACGAGACAGTAACCCCTACCAAAGGAAACAGGCCAAGGTATTTATGAGACAATAACCGCCCTAGTGAAGCAAGGCATTCTGGTACCCTCAGTATCGCAGTGTAACACTGTGGTATACCATGCAAAAAAGGCAACCGGCGGGGTATGGCGCTTTTTTCAGGATTTGCGTCCCTTGAACCAAATCTTTGAAACAGAATTCCCTTTAGTTCCTAATCTAGCAACAATTCTGTGAAGCATCCCGACATAAGCTACCCACTTCACAGGAATAGACTTTAAGAACGCCTCCTTCTCTATACTGCTCCATGAAGAGTCACAGGACCTGACCTTGTTTCTTTATAGAAACCAGAAGTGGAGACATACAAGATTACCACAAGGGTACTCTGAGTCACCTTCTATCTTCAATAGGGTCATTTATCTTGGCAACATACAAATGTGGAGCACCATCAAACAGTATGTGGTTGACATTTTGATTCAAAGCAAGTCATAGGAAAAGTGTCGAAATGACTCAGTATTCTTCATGATAGTATTGGCAGAAAAGGGTTACAAGGTAGAGAATGCAAAATGACAATATTGCCAGAAGGAAGGACTGTATACAGGGTAACATATATCGCAGGAAGGGTGAATAGTCACTACAGAAAGGGCGTAGGTGATCTGCAGAATGCCGATGCCAAAGACAGTGAGAGAAGTGCAGCAGTTCTTGGGCCTTTGCAATTATTGCAGAGCCTTGGTCTTTGGATATATTGTGCATATTTACAAGACCCATGTTAAGCAGGCTCAGCGAGGCACAGAGAGGAGATGGCAAGTTGCTATGGGCACGTGAAATAACTCACGCATTTGAGCAGCTGAAAAAAACAATATGCACAGCTCCATTGTTAAGGATTTCAGACTACCATGACAAACTCTATTTGTTCTCTCACTCCAATGGAGTAGTGATGACTGCAATACTCATGCAGAAGTCTGCCCTAGGGCACAAGCGACTGACTAATTATATTGGATGTTTAGACTCAGTGATGGGAGGACTTTATCCATGTGAACAAGCTCTGACTGCTGCCACATTCATGCTAGAAATGTCAGTGAGTATTACAATGGGGTGCAGCACCACACTTTACATGGAGCATGCTCTCTTTGCAGTCCTCAAAAGACCCAAGAGTAGGCTGACCACACAGAAAGCTTCTGGATACGAGGTCATTTTCTCAAATCCAGCAATAAAGGTAGTGAGGTGCAGGACTATAAACCCGGCAACATTTCAAGATGAACCAGTGGAGGAGAGCGACCATGTACATGACTGTACTGCGTACATTCAACAGTATGATGACCTTCATAGAATGGGAGAGAAGACACTTGAGGAGGGAAAAGTGATTTATATTGACAGGTCTTCTATGATAGATCAGGCAATGGGGGAAAAACATATAGGGAAGGCAATGGTGAGAATAAAGATGGACGGGACAGCCAAAGTAATAGCAAGTGGGAGATTGCCTTCACATTTTGCATTGTAAGAAGATAATTAGTGGCTCTCATAATGGCATTAGAAGCAGCAGGGACCAGGAAGTCACAGTGTATTCCAATTCGGCCTACGTGACATCTACAGTACACTCTGGGCTGTCACAATGACAGAGGAGGGGCTTCCGACATCCTGAAGGCACATTGGTGCAGCATGTGCCACTTTTGGGCAGGCTCATAGATGTGCTAGAACTTCCATCATCCATAACAGTCGTGAAGTGCCAGGTCCACATGAGGGGGGAGGACCTAGTCTCCCAGGGCAACAAAGCTGCAGGCGAGGAAGCAAGGCACACAACATATTTCCCTGAGATCACAGACTTTGATACCCCACATCTGTGTGCGCAGTATGGTTCTAAAGGAAGGCAATTATACCTTGCCAGCCATGCAGATAATGGAATTTCAGGAAGGGCACCGATAGAATTTCCCCCATTGACGCTATGTGGCGACAGGCGAGCACAGGCAAGCTAGTGATTCAAACAGCTCCATTGCAGATTGTGCTCAAGCAATTGCACTATCCTACTGATCTTGGTAAGATCAAACTTTACGCACACATTGGGGAAGAGTGGTTCTGTCCAAATATGGCAGAGCATATAGCCGCAAGAAATGTACAGCTGGGCATACTTAATGTGTAGTGAGAGGAGCCATACCCTGCCCAATCGGGCCCTTCAAACCCCTCATAGACTACGTAGACATCATCCAGGTATGCCAGGGCTACCGCAACATGATAGTGGTTGTGTCCATTTTCCCGATGGATCGAAGGCAGTCCCTGTTCACACCCTGACGCTTTCAGAACCCCCAATTTCCTCGTTAGAAAAGTGCTATCACAATGAGGGGTGTGTCAGGTCCTTGAGTATGACAATGGACCTCATTTTGTAAATGAGACTTTTGAGCACATCTCAACTGTATTGGGAATACAGCACACATTCTACTGTGCCTATCACCTGCAAGCAAACAGGGCATGTGAGCGCCTCAATGACCTGCACAAAAAAAGATTGTAAAAATTAAGGCCACATTCACACAGTGCAATCTGACAATCACCTAGCGCCCCATGAGGTGGTAACTGGGCAGCGCATGCAATTCCCCCCGACTCCTCCCACTAGAATATGGCATTGACAGAAGCCAATGCCACCTCTGATGTATTTGGAGATTAAATGCATGAATATGTTGCTTCTTTGATGGCTAGTGCCTCTTTTATGTCTTGCCAACTGCAGACAACATCCCAGAAACGAATAAAGGAGTCTTAAAGCTGCCACTACTTTACTGTAGGGACACTGTCCTATTGAGACACTTTGTCCTGCCTTGGTATAAGCCCAGGTTTGAAGGGCCATACGTCATAGAGAAGGCCACCAATCATGCAGTTAAACTGAGTGGTAAGAAGGTTTGGAACTACATTTGAGACGTTAAGCCCTGCCGATGTGTGACCTCCTCCCGCCCAAACGAAGACGATTTGATTCAAGAAGAAGAACAAGACAAAAAGAAGGACCACAACCGTGGCTAACCCAGTCCAGGAACAAAGAGTTAAGGAATGACAATGCGCACACTTAGATTAGACACATTATCTTTCCCTTACAATAGGTGTACATTGAGAAAGCACAGGCTATCCGAGACATATGGTCCACAATTGACATATGTATTTTCAAGAGTTTTTCATTAGATTTGTGAAACAGTCAGAAAACGAGCAGATGATTCCTTCACGAAAGTTTTTTCATGCTTTTCTACTTTATGTAGCTCAGACCAAGCCACAGTTGATCCGCTGAGACCCACCCATGATTGACTTACTCAGTGATTCGAAAATCTGTATAGTGTTGGAGTGATTGTTCTATGCAGCACTCGCCCAATACTATAGACGTAGCGCTTAAGCTAACCCACAATAACCTTATAACTATTCATTTTTAAGGCTTTTGGGGTGAGTTTTACAGACTGATGGAGCAGCGCAAGAAACTGCTCAGTAATAACAAAATGAGAAATGTAATTCGAAATGTTTTGTTAATGTTATGTGCCTTCTATTGTCTATACCTCTTTACCCTCATTGCTCTACGAAGACCGTTATTTTCACATTCACAAGCTTTAACCACTTCTAATGTAACCCCTATCAATGCCATCATGGAAGCCATATCTAGGCAGGAGATACGCACTGCTAAGGAAGTAAAGAGACTTAGCTGCAGTGCAGACATAGACTTCAGCCATATACATTTTTAACTAACTAATTTGGCCCATATTTCAAACACCATGTGGTATAAACACATGGCCAATGTAGGGAAACAAATCACCAGAGAGAGCTATGATGTCTGTTATCTCATCCCCTATGCCATGACTGCATCCAGGACATTCATAGAAACTTAAATTCCAAAGGCCAGAGCACAATGCCTCATGCATTTATCACTCTGCACTACAAGAGGAAGATTCCAAGAGAGACAAGCCACACTAAGATGGATGTCCAGAAATACGTTCCCGTATGAAGATAGTTACATCAAGATTCAAGAAATTATGTTGGATGATTTCTGGAGTACAGACAAGTCCAAAGTATATGTCACTGAAGCTCCACAAAAGGAAAAAACCCAGGAAATGAAGCAAAAAGAATCACAATGCCCCAATACAAGACCAAGGGAGATAAGGGGAATGACAGGAATCTGGGATACTAGTGTATGGACAAGTGTACACAGCAGATGGGTGGAAAGAAGGATTGGTTGGGAGCAAAGCATATGCGCCCCTAACTGTTCCAGTGGAATTAGTGCAAAGGCACAACAACAACTGCCTCGAGCAATGGGAAGCAAGTGCCAAACTGCTATATGGGTGGAAAACGAAGTAGGGCCCATGCCCATCATACCAGTTGAAGGTGCTCCTTTAAGTTTCCAGAATGATGGTCCATTAAAGGTTGGAGGGAATAAGGGGTGTTAGCAGATCTTGTAGGTACCAGGCAAGAAGGTTGGAACAGCAGTGCTTATGGACCACTGTACCTGCGGGTCGAGGGCATACTTGCAACTGCAACCGTCACCCAACTGGGGAGGAATATGTTCACTCATACAGTTGAACACACCAGCATTGGTAGTGGCCCGGATGGACATACAAGCAGACATATTCCGCAAAATGTATACTCACCAAAGGAAGAAGGAATCTGTCGGGTTGACCAGAGTGAAAAGAGGGAACTATGCATCATCAATAATGACTCCCACTCGACTAGCAGCCAGAAGACTAAGACACGACAGATGCACCTCACTCTTAGGTTGTTCACCACCATCATCAATGTATTGCAGATGTGAGAAATTTTGCTCTCTCAGGCAGCTATCCAGGCCATACCCAGCTGATGATCTCGGGAGATGGAGATGCCATCAATCAAACAAGTCGATTGACCGCAAATCAAGAAATCAATGATGTCATCACTGACATCACAATGTAGCCTCACTTAAACATGAAGTACATAGCCATCCATTCATGAACTTTCACAAACATGCATTAGTTTATTGCACACAGACACAAAATGCATGCTTATAGCTCACAGAGGTATATGACAGACAAACAGACATATCTCTATATATAGTTACACTCTTTGCCACAGCTGAACCACAACATGACAAAATATACGTATACCAAGCTTGCATATGGTTGACTGCCACTTCACACTGACCCTCCATGTTCATTCTCATTGCATTCAGAAAGTACACTCGACCTGGTAATCCAGGGTCCCAGGGCTCGGAGGACCTATTCTACCCAATCCAGAGTCACCTTTCACGTGAAGATATTATATGTTGCAGGAGCAGATGGTCTTCCGGCAACCCTGCAACATTGTAGATTGAAACATGTAGAGGTCGTCCCAGGAGGAGCCACCAGATATGGCTACCCAGTAGGATAACTAACCTGTAGTATCGGGGATGGTAAGAAGACATCTGGATTCAGGTAAGGCACAGGAGACCAGTGTATATATAAAAGGAGTGAGTTTATTTATAAGTTAGAGTTACAGGGCTAGTTATATAGAAAGGGGCAGAGAGCTAAACAGATGACATCCTTTCAGTCAGGTTCTCCCATCCTGTGTACCAACTGTAGTTCTTGGAACCCTCAGGTCCCATCACATTCCATATGACATAGCTGTATTCTACTAGCAGCACTGTGTGCACCCAGTGCAAATAGATAGGTACAATACTACACATCTCCCTCTCTTCAATTGAACACCAAACAAAGTATCACAAACCAAGCATTAAAAAAGGCTTTCAAAATTACACACTCCTGCACATCCGTAAAACCTATACAATATTCACAACCAAGAAAGCGTATCCACATTCACGTAACTAACAATCAAAACAATCAAATACACAAATCACCACCTGCCCGGGACTGCCACTCCGGGGCCTCACAACTGCCACTTGCGAGCACATACGTTCCTTGCCACACTCTCAACCATCAAAGCGTATCTCCTCCCACTCCACCTGCCACACGGAGACAAGGGTCTGCCACACCCAGCACAACCGCGTACTCACGCAACCATCAGGAACTATCTAACATTCATATGAACCTCTTATATTTTATCCTTATCAACATTACATTTGCCTCACAACCATAACTGCATAACTACATACACCACCATTCCTCTCCGAAACACCTGTGGTTTGCGCCATCACATATTCACATACACACCCTGCCATAAGAAACAATGAAAAGTGGGAAAATGCAGAAAAGAAAACTCACAAAACAAAGATCACATTAAAACAACGCAGCTGGAAAAGAACAGCGCGAGAAGAGAATGCACCGCGACAGAGACTGATCAGATCTGAGTCCAAGTGCAAAAGATCTTTGAAAACAAAATTGTTTTGAATGCAGCCAAAAAAATGAAAGCATCTAAGGTTTAAAAACATGTTAGGCCAAGGAATCTAAACCGGTAAAATATTCATATGCATGCCATAAGTAATATGCCCAAAAAATTGTATACATACCACGCAACATCTGTGTCACATTTAACCATAGGGCTCACTCATTTAACATGACAATCACTCAATATTTTCACTCTTATATTACATGACATCAGAACGATGCGCTGCCAAAAATATTATACTATAACATGGCATCAGAACGATGCTGTGCCACTTAAATTATACTTATTACAATCCACATATGGATAATATATCATTAATGAACATATTTCCCTTTTGGATTGATACACATTTAAAATATCAATATGCATTGAAAATATATAAGAATTGCAGCATTTGGAGACCTGAAAATCCTATAATATTGTTAAACACTACACGCAGGGAAAAAAAATCATTTTTTCTTTGTGTTGTTTGTTGGTTAGGTTGTTGGTGTGATATAGTGTTATGCATAAACCCACACAACCACTCTCCCTCATAAAGTAAATGCAATCACCAATTGCACTCTGTCACCCTTTTAAATATTAGGATTTACCATTCCATACAATCATGGCACAATCCACTTCATAAAGTACATCAGCTTAAACCATAACTAATAATAATACATTGCTTCCGAAATAAACGTGCATTTAAATTCCATTAAGATTTTGAGAAATATAACTCATCAAAACTGCAAAATGTCCATGAATTGCACGAAGAAATATAATTGCATCAAACAAAACATGACCGAACTACTAAGTTCAATGAAACAACTGTTGCACAGTCCATGAATTGCACGTAGAATAAGTTCTGTTAAAGGAAGAAAACAAAAACAGTACCTTAATAGTTTCTCCAAGACGGAACGGAAAGCATTACTGGTGTTACACAAATAACACAAGACTTTCAAAACTACCGATGGACGCTGTAATACTTGGCCCACGGATGCACTGCAATTCATTTTCATTTCCTGAAACATCCGATCAGTTGATTTATTTTGCTCCTGCACATCCAATGCAGTCATATTATAAAAAGGACATAACTCACGGGACGTCTATCCGAACGGATTCGGAAGGCATTTTCACATGTTGTTTCTTTAAACAGAGGAGAATATTTCCTGTAAACGTCATCGCGCAAGCCCACGCTGCAAGGAACAGCCCTTGCTGTTGGGCATATTACTTGCAGTCTTCAAAACGAAACAAACCTCGACAATGAGGTTTTTCTTCCTGGATACGTCATCACGCACATCACGCTGCCAAGGCCATTTCTCTGATGTTTTTTACTCAGATTCAGAGACGAAACCGCACAACGCACTCCTGAACACCATCAGTTCCATATGACAGTTTGGAACTTTTACAGCCTCAATGCTCGCGCTATCGCCATACCGGCAGCTGCATTACGCTACGTCATCATTAAGCACAGGTTCACTGTGCAGTGCGGATCCCGGCCAGCACAGCGACAGTACCAATGGGGCTGCGCCTGCAAACATGACGGGAACATATGTGCTTTCGCGCCGGCATCGATAACCGAGCACAATTATCATTTTGGATGCAGAAAAAACACATTCCCCATAGACGCTGCCTGACCACACGCCGTACTTCAATGGTAGCTGCATTAAAGGAGGAGTAGCAATCCTCTCATAGCCCTGTAACTCAGCAGCTGCAATGAACACCCTGCCCTTAATTTAAACGCTGCTACAGCACCCAGCCATGCCGCACAGTACCTCAATTGATATGGATGCTCCTCAATAGTCTTTTGCGTGCCGGCTGCCTGCCATATAGATACAATAATAGCAGGATTTATACCTTGTGTAGGCTGATATATGAAGTCATCTCACATGGAAGCTGGCGCTGGCTGTGCCACTGGTGGGCTCATCATGGACCTCTGCCAAAAGCATTTTTATGATGCCAGGAGTCAGCAGAATTTTCATCAGTGGGTCCTTTTATCTTGGGATCAACAGGCAAACATATGACAGTCCAACAGGAACCAGCAACCGCCTGTTAATCCCATCCTCGTCGCCATTTGTAGTATCGGGGATGGTAAGAAGACATCTGGATTCAGGTAAGGCACAGGAGACCAGTGTATATATAAAAGGAGTGAGTTTATTTATAAGTTAGAGTTACAGGGCTAGTTATATAGAAAGGGGCAGAGAGCTAAACAGATGACATCCTTTCAGTCAGGTTCTCCCATCCTGTGTATCAACTGTAGTTCTTGGAACCCTCAGGTCCCATCACATTCCATATGACATAGCTGTATTCTACTAGCAGCACTGTGTGCACCCAGTGCAAATAGATAGGTACAATACTACACATGTGTTGTTTGTTGGTTAGGTTGTTGGTGTGATATAGTGTTATGCATAAACCCACACAACCACTCTCCCTCATAAAGTAAATGCAATCACCAATTGCACTCTGTCACCCTTTTAAATATTAGGATTTACCATTCCATACAATCATGGCACAATCCACTTCATAAAGTACATCAGCTTAAACCATAACTAATAATAATACATTGCTTCCGAAATAAACGTGCATTTAAATTCCATTAAGATTTTGAGAAATATAACTCATCAAAACTGCAAAATGTCCATGAATTGCACGAAGAAATATAATTGCATCAAACAAAACATGACCGAACTACTAAGTTCAATGAAACAACTGTTGCACAGTCCATGAATTGCACGTAGAATAAGTTCTGTTAAAGGAAGAAAACAAAAACAGTACCTTAATAGTTTCTCCAAGACGGAACGGAAAGCATTACTGGTGTTACACAAATAACACAAGACTTTCAAAACTACCGATGGACGCTGTAATACTTGGCCCACGGATGCACTGCAATTCATTTTCATTTCCTGAAACATCCGATCAGTTGATTTATTTTGCTCCTGCACATCCAATGCAGTCATATTATAAAAAGGACATAACTCACGGGACGTCTATCCGAACGGATTCGGGAGGCATTTTCACATGTTGTTTCTTTAAACAGAGGAGAATATTTCCTGTAAACGTCATCGCGCAAGCCCACGCTGCAAGGAACAGCCCTTGCTGTTGGGCATATTACTTGCAGTCTTCAAAACGAAACAAACCTCGACAATGAGGTTTTTCTTCCTGGATACGTCATCACGCACATCACGCTGCCAAGGCCATTCCTCTGATGTTTTTTACTCAGATTCAGAGACGAAACCGCACAACGCACTCCTGAACACCATCAGTTCCATATGACAGTTTGGAACTTTTACAGCCTCAATGCTCGCGCTATCGCCATACCGGCAGCTGCATTACGCTACGTCATCATTAAGCACAGGTTCACTGTGCAGTGCGGATCCCGGCCAGCACAGCGACAGTACCAATGGGGCTGCGCCTGCAAACATGACGGGAACATATGTGCTTTCGCGCCGGCATCGATAACCGAGCACAATTATCATTTTGGATGCAGAAAAAACACATTCCCCATAGACGCTGCCTGACCACACGCCGTACTTCAATGGTAGCTGCATTAAAGGAGGAGTAGCAATCCTCTCATAGCCCTGTAACTCAGCAGCTGCAATGAACACCCTGCCCTTAATTTAAACGCTGCTACAGCACCCAGCCATGCCGCACAGTACCTCAATTGATATGGATGCTCCTCAATAGTCTTTTGCGTGCCGGCTGCCTGCCATATAGATACAATAATAGCAGGATTTATACCTTGTGTAGGCTGATATATGAAGTCATCTCACATGGAAGCTGGCGCTGGCTGTGCCACTGGTGGGCTCATCATGGACCTCTGCCAAAAGCATTTTTATGATGCCAGGAGTCAGCAGAATTTTCATCAGTGGGTCCTTTTATCTTGGGATCAACAGGCAAACATATGACAGTCCAACAGGAACCAGCAACCGCCTGTTAATCCCATCCTCGTCGCCATTTGTAGTATCGGGGATGGTAAGAAGACATCTGGATTCAGGTAAGGCACAGGAGACCAGTGTATATATAAAAGGAGTGAGTTTATTTATAAGTTAGAGTTACAGGGCTAGTTATATAGAAAGGGGCAGAGAGCTAAACAGATGACATCCTTTCAGTCAGGTTCTCCCATCCTGTGTATCAACTGTAGTTCTTGGAACCCTCAGGTCCCATCACATTCCATATGACATAGCTGTATTCTACTAGCAGCACTGTGTGCACCCAGTGCAAATAGATAGGTACAATACTACACATGTGTTGTTTGTTGGTTAGGTTGTTGGTGTGATATAGTGTTATGCATAAACCCACACAACCACTCTCCCTCATAAAGTAAATGCAATCACCAATTGCACTCTGTCACCCTTTTAAATATTAGGATTTACCATTCCATACAATCATGGCACAATCCACTTCATAAAGTACATCAGCTTAAACCATAACTAATAATAATACATTGCTTCCGAAATAAACGTGCATTTAAATTCCATTAAGATTTTGAGAAACATAACTCATCAAAACTGCAAAATGGCAACCCTGCAACATTGTAGATTGAAACATGTAGAGGTCGTCCCAGGAGGAGCCACCAGATATGGCTACCCAGTAGGATAACTAACCCCTTTAGAAAGTGTATATAGCTCACCTAAACTGACCAATGTGAATGCCTGATATGTTTCGGTCAAGGAGCTTGGTTTTGTGATGGATAAAAGTGGGTGACACATGCTTTGATGATGAGTACACTGGAGAATTAATGTTTTCTAGTGTGATCCCTGTTGTTTATTAGATAATAAAGGCAGTAAACGTTGCCCAATCGCTGAGTCTTACGTTCTAGCACTAGGGATTGTTTGATGGGCCTGAGTGTCTCTCCGCTGGTAATTTGGGTAACTGATATAGAGCCCCTAACCCTAACCAACATTAGGATAAAATCTGAGTTTCACTGTTCAACCAAAGTGTGTTATCCTGGGCAAATAATGTAAACTCTTCATGTATAGAGGACTGACTTTAGCAGAGCCAACAACATGTCCTACTCTATTGCTGCCAGTCACCAAAGGCTGTCCATTGTAGGGTCCCACAGTGAATGACTGGAACATTTAGGTATGCCTTGTTAGGCTGCTAAGAGTCTTGTATAGCAAACAGTCTACCATTGTCACAGTTTCATTGGTTTTCAGGATCTTCAGGAGGTGGCGTAGGAGACTAATAGAGAAGGAGGGCAAGTTTGCTTTGCTGCAATGTTGATATGCACATAATCTGAAAAGGTAGGGTTATCTGGGGTGTCAACGGTTTCTATATTTTTGGAATGTTTTGGGCAGTGGCAATGTGCGCTTGAGGTTAGTAAGGTAAATTGTTTATGTGATTTTTGTGTCTGTCACTGTGGTGTTGAAAGGGTGTGGGGAGCTGTATTGGTGTATATGTGGTGGGTTAGTTAGTGTACTATTTAGGGAATTTCTTTGGGAGGTATGAGTTCTATCGTGTAATCCGTATCGATTCAGTGAGGAGTTGTATGTGCAGATGTGTTGTTTGTTGGGGGGGTGTAGAATGAGTTTCAGGTAGTTACTGTTACTATATATTGCTGAACAGACCACCTGGTAAAAACTGGGAACAACCTTTTTAACTTTGGAAACATCACAGTTGGTCTCATCCCATTGCTTATATCAATGGAACACATGCATCTAGCTTCTATGCCCTGTTATGCCGTATTATGTATTGGTAGGCTAAGTGTTGTTAAATCAGGTGACACTATGCCAAAGAAAAAATGTAGGGAGGGCACATGGTTTCTAGTCATTTTCCAAGGATCTCCCTTATGACTGTCTGCCTGACTCTTCAAAGACACTCCAACTGTAGCAGCATTTAGTCTTACATGGAATTATGGTACAATACAGATATTCATGACTATCAACTTCTGACAAAGCCAATCACACTCACCACAGGCCAAGCACCAGAGAAATTATGGCCCAGAGGAGCAACTCACAAGTGAGACAATGACCAGAGTGGTGATGGACCAGTGAGCTGAGAACCAGAGGAGCAGAACCCATCAGAGAGCCACAGACCAGAAGGTAACTGACCAGGGGAGCGTGACACATCAGGGAGCCAAGGACCTGAGGGGCAATGGAAGAAAGAAGCAACTCACAAGCGAGTCAATGACCAGAGGGGTGATGGACCATATGAGCCGAGGAGCATAAGCAAGTGACCCATCAAGGAGTCAAGGACCAGAGAGATTAGGGCCAGAGGAGAGGGACCCGGTGGCCCAAGTGGCAATCCAGTGACTTCATTGTAATACAGCTTTCAATGTTGAACTTCCAGTCTCCACATTGCTAGCCGCTGGATCCAGGTTTTGCTCCTCCTTCCTCACCCACACCGCACAGCACCACCTCGAGGAGTGGGACCTGCCCATGTAAGTGGCTTGCTTAGGAGGGTGAGGGGTGTGCAGGATGCCATGCCCTAAATAGCATGGTGATTCTTTTGTGCGGTTCGGAGGCAGAAGCCAGGTATGGGGCTTGGGTTCTGGTGGTGTGGAGACAGAATGATGGTGATGGGGGGCATGTGACTGGGCTGCAAGAGGCGGGTTGCCTGGCATGGGGCTTGCGTTATGGCTTCTGGCTGTTAAGGAGGCATGATGCCAGATATGGGGCTTGGGCTTTGGTAGTGGGGAGGAAGGGTGCAGGCATGGTGCCTGGACTATTGTGAGGAAAGGCAGGATGCCAGGTATAGGGCTTGCATTCAGGCCTCTGGCTGTTGAGGCGGTAGGATGCCAGGTATGGGGATTGGGTTCTGGTTGTGGGGAGGTAGGATGCCTTGTAAAGGGCTTGAGTTCTGGATGTTGGGGAAAAGGATGCAGGTATGTGGCTTGCACTCCGTCCTCTGGATATTTGGGATCCAAGATGCCAGGCATGAGCCTTGGGCTATGGTGGTGGGGAGGCAGGATAGCAGGTATGGGGCATGCATTCTGGCCTCTGGCTGTTGAGGAGGCAGGATGCCAGGTGCTGGGGCTTGGGCTATGGTGGTTGGGAGGCAGAATGCCAGGCATGGGACCGGGCTTTGGTGGTGGGAAGACATGATGCCATGTATGTGCTTGCATTCAGGCCTTTGGTTTTTGAGAAGGAAGGATGCCAGTTATGGTGCTTGGGGTATGGTGGTGTGGAGGCAGGATGGAGGTGAGGGGCCTGGAATCTAGGTGTTGTGGGGGAAGGATGCCCGGTATGGAGTCTGGGCTCTGGTGGTGAGGAGGCAGGATGATGGTGATGGGGGCATGGGACTGGGCTGCAAGAGGTGGGTTGCCAGGCATGGGGCTTGCGTTATGGCTTCTGGCTGTTATGGAGGCATGATGCCAGGTATGGGGCTTGGGCTCTGGTAGTGGGGTGGAAGGGTGCAGGCATGGTGCCTGGACTATTGTGATGAGTGGCAGGATGCCAGGTATGGGGCTTGGGCTTTGGTAGTGGGGAGGAAGGGTGCAGGCATGGTGCCTGGACTATTGTGAGGAAAGGCAGGATGCCAGGTATAGGGCTTGCATTCAGGCCTCTGGCTGTTGAGGCGGTAGGATGCCAGGTATGGGGATTGGGTTCTGGTTGTGGGGACATAGGATGCCTTGTAAAGGGCTTGAGTTCTGGATGTTGGGGGAAAGGATGCAGGTTGGGGCTTGCACTCTGTCCTCTGAATATTTGGGATACAAGATGCCAGGTATGAGCCTTGGGCTATGGTGGTGGGGAGGCAGGATAGCAGGTATGGGGCTTACATTCTGGCCTCTGGCTGTTGAGGAGGCAGGATGCCAGGTGCTGGGGCTTGGGCTATGGTGGTTGGGAGGCAGAATGCCAGGTATGGGACCGGGCTTTGGTGGTGGGGAGACATGATGCCATGTATGTGCTTGCATTCATGCCTTTGGCTCTTGAGGAGGAAGGATGCCAGTTATGGTGGTGTGGAGGCAGGATGGAGGTGAGGGGCCTGGAATCTAGGTGTTGTGGGGGAAGAATGCCCGGTATGGGGTCTGGGCTCTGGTGGTGAGGAGGCAGGATGCCAGGTATGGGGCCTGGGCCCTGGTCAGTGGGGATGTAAGAATGTCAGGTATGGGGTCTGGGCCCTGGAGAGGCAGGATGCCATATATGGGGCCTGGTATCTGGGTGGTGGGGTTAAAAGGATACCAGGTGCAGGCCCTGGGCTCTGGCAGTGGGGAGGGAGGCTTTCAGGTATGTGGCTTGGGATTTTGGTGGTGGGTGTGGAAGAATGCCAGGTATGGGACATGGGCTCTGGCTGTAGGGAGGCTAGGATGACAGGTATGCTGCCTGGTTCTGGTAGTGTGGTGGCAGGATGCCAGGTATGGGGCATGGGTGCTGGCTTTAGGGAGGCTGGGATGACAGGTAAGGTTCCTGGTTCAGGTGGTGCTTAGGCAGGATGCCATGTATGAGGCTTGGAGTGTGGGTGGTGATGGTGAAGGATGCCAAGTATGGGGCCTGCATCAATTTGGGAAGGCATACTAATTGCCAATTTTTTAGGCGGCCAGCTACTTTTTCCTGTGGACCCATCTGTGTACCCCTACATTTGATTCCTGGAGAGGCCACTGGGCGTATCACTCTCAAAGATAAATCGCATACCTATCTCGCATGGTCTTTTCCTCTGTCAACATCTGCACATTGTACAAAGAGCTTTTGATTGGTCGACTCAATCTTGCTTTTCTCTTTGATTAGGTTTTGCATCTTACTTTTGGAATTGGCAGTGACATTGTTCCCCCCATGCACACTTCTGCAAAACGATAACATCCAGATGTTAAGCCATTGTGTTGTCAGAATTAGGACTGCCAGCAATGCTGCATTGGACAGAAGTAAGGTCTGGGGGATGGGGGAAATAGCAGTGGCAGCATTTAAACGATGGTCATGTTTGCACAACTATCAGCATCACAGCTAGCAATAAAAAACAGCTGCTTCTGTGGGTAATACTTGAGCCACGACCTTTCTTTCCTTTACTGTTGTTTTGCAGGGTTGCAGCAATTTCAGGGAGTTCTCTCTCCTTTTCATAGATCACAGCATATTTACAGCTCATGGAACAATGCCTCTCTGGCAGCAGTAATAATAGCAATACCACTTTTATCTAAGTAGTCTTCACCCAGCATGGATCTCTCTGGCTGGTCCTAGTGTCTGCTATTGTGTCACTCTGTCAGCACCTCGTCTCCAGTTATCATTCCCTTTCCTTTGTATTCTGAGGTCAGATGGGAGAAAGAAGAGGCATGCAGCTGCCATTGCATCTATGGTTGTGGGTGCCGCAGGCATTCTCTCTATGCGTGCTTAATCACATACCCTCAACAGCTGGCCAGAATTCAGGGCAGTTACTCTGATCCTACATGGGACCTGATGTTCATTGTTTCTGGAGCATTAGCAAATGGTTGCTTGAGGACTGGAGCAATGCTCGAAACTATTAGTGCTCCCCCAGGGGTAGGGAGGTCTTGCCGTGGGAGATTACGAGTTCGATTGCATCTAATTTTTTTAATGAATTCTGGCCCAAATATAAGTGTTGGGTGGGATAAGTGAATAAATAATGGGGAGGGATTGTGGGGGCTCTCTCTGCATATATTTTCAGGAAAATCTACCACAAAAATAAAATTCGATGAAATCAAATACGGTCTAATCTTTTCGGCCAAACCACATAGACCCCTCCCCCCACTGTCTTCCTTCGAACTTTAGCAGCTTTATTTATATGAATGGTGAGTAAAGCAGTGCCTTCATTGACTTCCAAAAGTCAGGGCAGTTCCCTGGATTGTTTACTGGCTAAGGTCACAGCATGCAGTCCGAGGGCATCCATTTAAGGATGGACAGTTAATGGTGCTGCTGCGCCTGTTTCGCGCCTGTTAGTTGCTGGCAGATGCAAACATCTTTCCATTATGTGTCCTTCTTGCAATTTTCTTACCAAAAAAAATCTCTTTCTTTAATATATACCAATAAGGTGTATACCCTACTGCCTACCATAATATACTGTAACAAAGACTGTGCACTAGAACAAACAAACATGAGTATCAGCTGATCCCCTGCTGGGGTCTTGGGTGACATCTTTGTCCTCTTCTCTGAATGTATTTTTGCTGAATGCTTTCTATGCCCCTGCAATTGCTAAACCGATATTCTCTCCTAGGATGGATTTTTCTGCTGAAACATGGTTTTATGATCATACTCAGTATCTAGAGTGTGTGAGAACACTACCACGTTACGTTGATTTGTGAAACACACTCTTATAATTCATTAAACCTTTCCATGTTTCTATAAGGTGCGTGGGTACATGAACATCCACATGTACCGGGGTGTAAAAGCAAGATGACCAAATCAAAATTGCCTTTGAAAACCTTCCAAGGTCCTTACGCATGCACTCTGCAAATATGTGTCCAACTCAAGGACTACTAAAACATTTTTTACAAATAGTTTAAATGTTTTATTCAGCAACAATCAGATATTTTATATCATTCTTTTCATTTAGCACAATTTTTGAGGTCATAGAAATATAAACAAAATGCATTCAGGTGACCAATACTTGTCAACATTTTTCACATTTCCAATTGTCTATGATCATTCAATTTAACATCAACAACTTAAAACATTGCATAATTAATTATAAATACACATTATTCCGATCATCATTCATCCTTTGAAACTGAGTCACTGTGAGGACTCTACACATTTTCAGTAAATACTCGTCTTCAGGAGGATGCCTCAGATAACTTATTTAAAGGGAATATATAAATCATTTTAGCCAATGAACAATTGGTAGTAATTCTATAGTTACAATAAGTGATACTTATATACTCACAAATAGAGCTTTCCAAATACATATATCAGTTATCTTCCACTTTTTGTTGGGCGGTTCTGTGACTAAACATAAGTAAGACCACAGTGAGGCAAGGTATGAATATTCAGTCATTAATTCACGAAAAAATATAACAGAGAAAAATACTGATAATATGAAGTATTCTCACCACTTGATAAAGATCCCCATATACAAAATTGATGGACCATCTCCCTGTTGGTACATTTGAAAAGTTTGGGAAACATCTAGTCTGTTTTCGATCAATTGTAGAAGCACACTACTGTATGCTTCTACAACTGATATTTATGATCATACTTGTGATGCTGGAAATGCCTTTTGGAGGGACAGGGACTCCTAGTCCTTGTCCTACCACTTCTCTGTGTATGTTTTCTATATGTTTTCTGCCTCTGAGGTCCAGCCTGGACCTCTGGCAGTGCAGCTCTTCATGTTTTCCTTTTGGTGAACATCACCCATGGGATACCCTTATGGCAAATTTAGAGAAACCCCTCAACGCACACATCAGAAAAAAATGCATGTCACTAGGGAAAAAGGCCCAGCACACCTCTCGCAAATAGAACAAGGTTTATTTCCACAGAAATAGAAATGCAGTAGCAAAGCACTCTGCTGCCGCTAAACGTTGTGGCAAAATTAGTACGAGCAACACATTAAGAAGGCACAAAGTGTTATCAGTGACGTAAGTTACATAAGGTACACATCCGAGTTGCTGGTTGGTGCAACCCCATACATAGGCTACCTGCTCCATAAGGGATGCCAGGCCATTGGTCCCAGCCCCTTGTGTCCATCTTCTTCCACCTGGGTTCCTCCTTGCATGTCATCAAACATGAAGCTCCAATCATTTGTTCATTAGACAAAGAAAAACGATACATTCTCTTTCTCTAACGTAATATGAACCTGATACTGCAGACAAGGTTATGAAGATACTTTGAGGCCACTCTAATTCGCAAACCCCAGCTCAATACCAGGCACACCTGTGCCCTTCCAAAGCTCACCACCCATGTTTTAGATCGGTTGTTTTACCCCTCCCGGCACCTTTCAGCACAAATCATGTGACCTATGGTAAGGGCAACTGGTCCCTGCCTTCTGATCTTTTCTGATCGATTGGGGGGTCTAACAGTTTTACGGTAGGTGGTCTGGGACTGACGGGTAGGTTGGGTTCTTGGGTCTTGGGATGGGGCAGCTGAGCGCAATTACTTAGAGCTGGGATGGGGGAGGTTGGAGGCTTGTGCCCTCCTTCTTGAGGGATTACTCTTTGCAGGGAGCTCCCAACACCCTTGTGGCCTTGCAGGGTGCATTCCTTCTGGGTCACGAATGCTGGCAACATGAGACAATGAAAGGTCTATGAACCTCGGCAGCACTGGCCTTTCTCGCTGGTGCTCATCCTACAACCTATTTCTGCATGCATACCCTTATTACCATGTGTGTGTGTGTGTGTGTTTGTGTGGCTTGTGCCTACGACCCTAGCTGCAGCACAAGGCTAGGCTTCAAATTCAATGTGGCTGTTATTATCTAAGATGGTGTTTGATTCCCAATGTACTTTAGAGCCGAAGCATGCACTACCCTCTCCGTACTATAGCCCCTGTGGTCTCCCCCCTTCCCCTTTGACCTTCCTGAGCCCCTTTTGCAACCATCCAGGCCTTTGCCTCATCCAAACGCACTTGGGGGTCCGTGATGATTGTCTGCCCTTCCCAACAGTCCCCCCTTTTGTTAATACTACATTAATGAAATTCCAGGTGAGCTTCTTTATAATTCTTTCCCTCTCCAATCTTTCAGCTTCCAAGTATGGCGGTGTCTCTTCCTTTGGTACCCATGCTCTCCTTACACACTGTAAACTTTCCCCTGCTTGTGCATATTGCTCAGGGGAATATGTCATATATATACACCCTACATCCCCTGCTAAATGTACCCAATGTTCTATGTAATTCTTTGTGTCTGGTGGGGGAATTGTGGTCATGTCTGGGGTGTGAAGGCGTTGCTCTATTGCAACCACGCCTGGTTTGTCAGGGTGATCTGTTTGGACCACATTATCTTTTGTACCACGAGGTGTCCCTTGTATCCCAATTGATACCACCATCATTGTACTACAAGGCACTGCTTTGGCACAACATCGGAGCCCCAGCTGGCAGGTACAGAAGATCACCAACACAAACATCATCATGGGAACCAGTATCTTCAGAATCACTCCCATCGACGACGGTGCCCAGAAAAAAAGGTTGTTCAACCAATCATTCAGTTGTATGCCAGCTTCTGTTTGCATGTGGATGCTGAGAGTGTGCAGGGTTCCTATTATTTGCAGGACAGAAACGTTCTCAGCATTGTTAACTGGTACAAATGTGCAGCAAGAATCAACAATTGAGCAGCAAACACCTACCTCCATTACCGTTAGTAGATCCAATAAATAACTGTTATGCAATTTGGAGCCATTTGGTGTTTGTAACTGTTTGTATTCCTGGCACTAAGATCAATGCAAATAACATCTCTTCCTTGCTGTACTGTCTATATTCATCAGGTATTTCTTTTTGAAGCTGTGAGGAGTCTTGAGATAAACAATTGGACTGCCAATTTCTGCACAACTTTTCTTTCTTTTTCTCCTCGTTAGAATACGGAATGAGGGAGCGACACTGGAATCATTGTGGGGACATCAGTCACTGGTACTTTTGTTGGGGCAAGCAAGCCCTGGATCCCACTGTTAGATGATCTTCAAGGATCACAAGGAGAGCTGATTGCAACGTGGTCCACAAGCACATGCCCCTCCATGAGGTGGGGGATGCAGAAATGCCCACTGACCACAGACCCAGTAGCTGTCCATCACTGTTGCTGTACCTTTCTTAAGATCCGGAATGTACAATGTCATGTTGCATTTGTTGTTGGCCACCACAAAAACAATTAATTCTTTGTAAAAACATACTGCCTATTTTTCCTGCTTTTGCAGTTTCACCGGCTTTACCATTGCCTCAATCCTTGTGAATTTTGCCACAAGCTCCTTCCAGTAGTCACTGCACACATTGTTCACTTTTGCGAGAACTTTGTCTCCGAAGCCTACTAATCCTCCTGCCATTCAGCTCATTTTAGTCTCTTGCCATCTGCTGCCCACACACTTCACACCTTCCAGCTTTAAGTGTGGTCTTTATACACACAGAACACTTCTGACACACAGAACACTTCTGGGGTTTTGGGTGCACAGAATTCTCATGTTTTAACAAACCATTAGTAAAGGAACCATTAGGAATGTTTGCATGTCTTATTCCCCCCTCTTTTATATGACCACCCATATAAAACTACACCCGAAATATATACCTAATCCAAACATAGAAAGAGTGAAAAAGACAGACCAGTTACACAATGCATTACAGAGGTATATGTGAAGGAAAACACTGTTATGAGAGAGTATTCTTGAAAGAAAGAATTTTGCTTGTTATAAAAGAATTTGGTTGGAACTGTGTACATTCATTGCAAATTACAAAAGAGAGAGAGAGAGGGAGAGAGAAAGAGAGAGAGAGGGGGAGAGAGAGAGAGAGGGAGAGAGAGAGAGAGAGAGAGATAGATTTTTTGCAAACAATGCTTAGCAGCGGTTTTGTTTATCACAGAGGTTGAACAGTTGCTCAAGGTACAGCTGTATGTGTTTCTTCAGACCACAACTATGGTGTGGGACAGATTTCATGACTGGTTTTGCCAACTTAGTCACTGTTCTTAGGCGGAGTTGGGGTCTGGTGTGCTTTGTGAACATCAGGCAGATGCACCCATTATCGCAGCTCCCGAACCTTCACCGCAAGAGGCGTAGCATAGACAACCTCAAATGTCCTGTTATATTTATACTCACTCCACCGGCGGACAAAGTTCCTTATATACAGAAGGTCTCCTGGGACTAACTGGAAAGGCGGTGACATTGCTGGAGTATCAGGTGCAGAACTGGTTGAGTCTTTGGTCCTTGGTGGCGCTATCTGTTCAGAGATACATTTTATGGCTTTTGTTAGAGCAAACAGATAGCTTTTAAATTCTTCTCTTCACCCAACATGGACGCAGCCCTGTGAGCATCAGATGTTCTCCTGATGGGACATAGGGGCATGTGCATTCGCTGCCCTGTTACCACCTCATGAGGCGATAAATGGTGATCCTTACAGGGATGCATGCGCGTGCTAAATAGCGCAAGGGCCAAGTCATGCACCCAATTCTTCTTTAAGGTGGTGCAGAAGTTAGACAATTTGCTTTTTAATACCCCATTAATCCTCTCTACAATCCCATTGTCCCGAAGGTGGTACATTTTACACATGTGATGATTGATGCCCAGTAATACTGCTATCTCTCTGAAGATTTCATTGACAAAGTGTGTGCCATTATGGGATCTTATTACATTGCACATGCCCCAGCGAGGGAAAACCTCTCTGACCAAAAACCTGCTCACGCAGTTACCATCTGGATGTGCACAAGGACCAGCCTCCACCCACCATGAAAAGGGGCACACAACCACTATTAGATAAAGGGGGATCCATTACACCTTTCCCCAATGTCCTCGTAGTCAATATGTTAGCCACGGAATTCCCCGGTAGGGTGGGGAAGGGTACCTCTAATTGTTCATAGGGTAAACCCAGTTCTGTATCTTTGACACGTGGTACAAATAATAACCATTTTAGTTGCTGCCTCCTGCAAATTGGGGACAAACCAAGTCCTCCCATATATCTGTAGCAACATGCTGTTTTGACACATGGGATGGATGGTGCAGCTGGTTGAATGAGACCAGCAGTAATTTTTGCAAAATGACTGATTTGCCTGATGTTTCCTGTCAGCATAATAAACCTGTAGGGGACTGCTTGCATTTTCTTTTCAACCGTAGATCCTTCTCTTCCTGTGGAGCCTGTCCCTGCAACTCAATCAATTGTGCAATCAGTAAGGAATTATAAGGCTCTGGAAGGTGCTCTTTGCTCTCCATTACCACTGAGTACTAGGTACCACTTGGCACCGGGAGATATGCTGTCTGCTTGGCCGCCACATTCACGGCAGCGTTACTGAGTGAGACCTCATTTGTGTCGTTAATATGGGCAGTGCATTTCACCACCACCTTCAAGGATGGCTGGGACAGCACATTGATCAGTTTGTCTAATAGTGCTGCATGTCTTCGAGCATGCAAGTCCTGTGTGCACTGTTGTGGTGATGTAGGCCAAATCAGAATAGATGGTCACGCGGCATTCTTTTAAGGATAAAAGCACCGCAATAAGAGCTATCATTTCTGCAGCTTGAGCTGAATAGTGCATGGGTAATCTCTTTTTCTCTTTTACACCAATACCTCATAGACCCTATCTACTAGGTGGACCACTGCCAATCTAGCATGCCTCTAACCATTTCATTGGTTGATAGTTGCTGACCCATCAAGGACAAGTACCCCCCCCCAACCCACTCAAGTGGGAAGTGCCTCGCTTTCAGGATGTTATCTTCCTTACCTTCAAATGTCGCACAATCATGTCTCACAAGGTCTTTGTCTGTGCACAGTTCTGCAGGATTTCATATTTTACACCTCACTATATGTATGTTTGGGCTGGACAGTATGATGTCATATATGGATGCTCGCTATGTGGTCAAAGTTGACTTAGATCATTCAAAAATGGCAAATACTTCATGTTCCACATGCAGTGTTATAGAACACCCCATTACAATTGTGGAGTTTTTCTCGATTGCAAATGAACCTACAGCAAGCGCCTGTTCGCATGGGAACTGGCCTGGCATCACTGAATCTATGCTGTAGTATTACTTTGGCTTGTGCCCATTATGATCTTCTGCATAAACACCACAGCGATCAGTTGAGCATTAGAATGGTAAGAAAGGTAAGTAAACAAATTGTGTGTTGCCAGGGGTTGCCAGAACTGGGGCAGTGAAATGGCCTCCTTCAGGTAATTGAAGCTGGTGAGCATGGCCTTTGTCCATGCAAGCCGGTGGTTATTCTTTTGAGCCTCTGCAACAGGGGCCTGGTGTACGCAACGTAATCTAAAATCCATGCTCAGCAATATTTTCACAACCCTTGGCATTTTTGCATTTCCTTAACAGTCTTAGGCTGAGGAGTTCTGCACACTGAGGCAGCACAATCGGATATTATCTTCTTACTGTGGATAGATATCAATTATCCCAAATAGAGCACTTCTTGGAGGCAATATTGTAGCTTTGCCTTGTCTACCTTGTAACACATGCATGCTAGCTGCTGCAAAAGGATGACACAGTCCTTCCTGCATTCTTGCTCACTCTCACTACACACCAGAAGATCAACATACTGAATGATGGTACTTGGCACCTGAATGTTACCTAAATCAGCATGTAATATTCTGTTGCAAATGCTGGGGTACTCACAGCACCCTTGAAGCAATCTTGTGTGCTTAAAACACATACTCCATGCATAAATGCAGTGAAGTACTGTGAGTCGGGGTGCAAGGAAATGGAAAAGAAGGCATTCTTTAGATCCACCACTGTAAAATGTGTCACCTCTTTTGGGATACTGCACAGAATTGTAGCAGGGTTCGGAAATAGAGGAAATTCTGCCTGTACAATGTCATTCAGAGTGCGGAGATCCTGTATCATTCTCCAACTTCCCCCTTTCACCTTTTTGATCGGATAGATAGCTGTGTTACATGGGGAGGTGGAAGGTACAATTATCCCCTGATTCAGGAGTGCAACAATAGTGTCTCGTTGTCCCTCCTCTGCCTCTTTGGACAGTGGGTACTGTTTTGCTCGGGGCAGCACTGCACCTGGCTTAAGTGTTATTTGAACTGGCGCCACCCCCTGCAAGAGCCTACATCATGGACATTTGTTGTCCATTGCCTTTCCAGGACCTGTTCTAAGTCTGTTTCAGTGAAGGGGGGGTGGGATGATCAGAGAACATTGCACTTTGCGATACTGCACCATAATGTCACAGGGAATGCAGATTGCCAACACAATCTCTCAATCATCAACCCGATCTTCGAACAACTATGAGTCCGAAATGTCCTTAAGGGGCACCGTTGGATCAATATATAACACGGTACATCACTCTAAACCATCAGGGTCTGTCCCTATGACAACAATACTTTTGACTGACACAACCAGGCCCTTTAAATCTTTAGAAAGTATCTTTCCTGCCACAAGCTCTGGGGTCCCCATGGGTCGGAAGATGAAATCAGACAGCACCTGCCAACATGCCTTACCAATCTGGGACACCACATCAAGTAAAATTGTGATCCCATACACAAACATATCTGGATCCACTGGGATGCCATTAACCACTACCTTGCCACCCCTGGCCTGTATGATGACCATCGCTCTCTAGGCGCGTGTGCCTGGGGTGGCACAAACTACCCCATGATACGTGAAGGAGATGGTCATGTTCAATGTACTCAACAAATCCCATCCCAACAAGTTTTCCGGAGATGATTCTGAGAACAATACGTGTGCACACACCACTTTTCCTCCTATCTAGATTGCTACCGCTACTGTGTAGGGAACCGTGGCGACAGCCCTAGAGAATCCTTATGTGTCAATACTTTCACCTGATAGTGGAAAGTTGCCCTCACTGATGCATGATTTATTTGCACTTGTGCTGACCATAAAGATTAATTGCTTATTACGTATTTCAGCTGACACAAAGGGTTCCTCATAAGGATGGGTAGTCATGGACTGGACTGGGCACACAAGATCTTTCTGTGGGCTGTCCTAATCGAGGTACGTATTGGTACATGGAAACTTGAAAGGGTTGGCCCCATGATCCCTTTGTAAGGCACTGCTGTTCCATTTGGCAATTCATTTGTTGAGGACATTTGACCTTTGTAAGGGATGTTCTGTTGGGTGGCTTGTGGCTGTGCATTAGGCTGTGCTTGTGCCTGCATGTCTGGGGTTTTGTGTTGTAATTGGTGTATTTCATAGGGTATGTAAATGGCTATCGGGGTGGGAAGGAATAGGCTGCAGTCGACAAGTGAAGGCAGTTGGCAGTGGTCTGCTTCGTTTCCTGTGCCACTGCATGCTTTTATTTTTCCTTGTTTCTGTTTTGCAACCTTATGCAAGAACACAATCTACCGTGTGAATAAACATCAAGGTGCCTACAACTTTAACAGTGCAGGGGATGCTGTGTGCGGTGAGCGGTAACGACAACCGCTAGAAAATAACTCTTTTCCCTGTGTTTAAACCAGGCCTTTTTTCCCCTCTATACAGGACTCTCAAACTTAGGTGTGTTTTTCTCCTGTTTCAAAAACGGCACTATTAAAGTATTTAAAATAGCATGGTGAAAGTATTTAAAATTGCATTGTGAAACCTAGGCCTTTTTTCCCCTCTATACAGGGCCTCAAACGTAGGTTGTGAGTTTCCCCTGTATAAAAATTGCATTGTAAAAGTAGTGCCGTTTTGTGGCTTGCCTCCTAGCAGAGCTCTCATCTGTTGTCTTGTCCTATTGTCAACTTGTCTTGTCTCTCCCTGTCTAGACTGCTTGCTCCCTGCCCTGTGTCCTTCACTAGTGTTCTCCCCTTCCCTCTCCCATACTCTATGGTGCTCTCCGTCTCTCCTATCTTTTCTAACTGCTTCTCTATCGATTATCCTGCGCTCCTCACCAAATCTGGTAGGAAGAAGTTTAAAAAGAACATCCCGGTCTTTAACCCAGGCCTCCCTATCGCTGACACCTATACCAGTGCCTCCTCCAGGCACACTTTCACCGACATCCTCTTTGTCATTCCCTCAATGGACCTATGGACTCTACATATGGTCTCTTTGCTCTCTCCCTTCTCTTCCTCTCCCATTAATGGTGGCACTCTGTGGGAGGCCCTCCTGGCCTCCTTCCACTCCTCCAAAGTCATCATTAATGTTTGCCTGAATGTACCGTCTTGGTCCACGGCCCTCAAGCCAATGTTCTCCTCTTTGAAAGATGCTTCACGCGCCTCATCAATTTCCTCTCTTCTTCTGCTGTCCCCTCTCTCCCCTCCATGGCTTCATTGCCACCCCCTGCTGTCTCCTCGTTGGCTTCCTTGTCCTCTCCTCCTTCCTCTTCTGCCCCTCTCAGGCTTCTTCTACACCTCTGCAGGGAAAACCTCTGATTTTTACCCCACCCCGGAAGTCTTTGAAGGATGGCAACCTTCTCCATATTTCCACTCTAAATTCTCCCTCAGCTGTCAAACACTCCTCTGACATCTGCCACCTCCTGAAGGAATTTGACCTCAATGTCCTCGGTCTCACAGAGGCATGGTTCACAGCCAGCTCTGTCACGAGCTTTGACACTCTCCTCCCTGATGGCTACAAGATCCTCTCTGTGCCCAGACTCTACCATTCCAGTGGAGGTGTAGCCCTGATCTTCCCTCAGTGGATTCCTGCCTCTGTCATTTCTATGCAGGTCTACACTTCTTTCGAATGCCTCATCATTGCCTTACTGTGGCTACCATCTATCGGCCACCTGGTCAGATCCGCTCTGAGTGGGCAGACCTCTCCTCTTCCCTCCTCATCTGAACCACTCAACTCCTCCTTGGAGACTTCAACCAACATCCACCTGGATACTTCCTGTTCTTCCACTTCTCTCTTTTATGACCTCTGCAACTCTCTCTCACTCTCTATTCTCCCCTCTGGCCTGACTCACTCTGTAGGGCACACTCTGGATGTTATGAACTCTTCAGACCTCCCCCTTTCAAACCCTCTTACCACTCCTCTCACCTGGAGTGATCACTTTCTCCTTTTCTCCCATCTCACCCTATCTACTCATCAGGCCAAGCCAACCCCAGCACTGCCACCTACCTTCTTGGTTATCCGACCCATGAAGCATGTGTCAGTTGATGCTTTAACTGCCTCTTTCTTCCCCTTCCCCTCAGCCTTTGGCTGACTCAAACCCTGACACAGCCCTTTCCATGCTCCTCTCTGCTATATTGAATACTCTTGATGTTCTTGTCCATGTCATGAGGATCCGCTTGAATCCCAAAGCCAATTGCAACTCTTAGTATGCCTCAGACCTCGTCACCCTTAAACGCAAGTGCAGGGTGGCTGAGAGGAAATGGCGTGCTTCCGGTACATCCTCTGACAAATTGGCCTGCCACCTGCTCCAAAGGCAATACCGGTTCTCTGTCTGCACCAAGAAGAGAGCTCACATCCAAGCCTGCATCTCTGTGGCATCTAACAACTCGGCTGGACTCTTTAAAATCAGCAAGGAGTTGGCCAATCCTGCTGCAGTCTCTACCTCCTCTGTCCCCTCACAGGCCGTCTGCACGGCCCTGGTTTCTCATTTCATCTCTAAAACTAAGGACATCCTGTCCTCTTTCTCTTCTTCTCCCCCCCTCCCTCTACTCCCGGCTGATCCTCTAGCCCCACTATAGCCACCTCTCCTCCCTCCTTCTCAGCATTTTCCCTGTTTTCTTCAGATGAGGTTTCTAGACAAATCCGATCTATGAAAGTCTAGTCAAAACAGGTTCACCCCTGTTCCTCCAAAACCAACAAGGACCAAATTGACACACTGGCTCCTGCTCTGGCTGATTTTTGCAACCGCTCCTTCACCACTGGAGTCTTCCCCTTCCCCTGAAGCACTCCCTTGTGCAACCTCTTGTTAGGAAACCCTCTGCCAACCCATCCTGCCCAGCTAATTATCGTCCAATCTCCACAACTCCTTTCCTGGTCAAACTTCTGGAAAATCTGGCCATCTCCCAGATTAGTCTTCCAACTGAATCTGTTGGTTGTCTCCATGACCATCAGTCTGGCTTCAGAGCTGCCAAAAGCACGGAAACAGCTCTCCTGATCACCCGTGAAGACCTGCTCTCCAACCTCGATTCCAATACCCCCTGTGTCCTCATCTTACTTGATCTCTTTCTGCCGTTGACACGGTCAACCATGCCATCCTGCTCAACTGTTTCCATGATAACCTGGGTATCACTGATCAGGCCCTTGCATGGCGGATCTCCTTCCTCTCCAATAGACCCTCCCAGGTCCACCTTTGGTCCTTATTCTCCTCTATCTCCATCTCTACCTGTGGTGTTCTCCATGAGTTTAACCTCTCTGCCTGGCTGTTCAACCAATACATGGCACTTCTTGCTCACCACATTGCCGCTCTCTGCCCTGACTTTCAGTGCTATGCGTATGACACTCAACTCATTTTCATGCTCCCCTCTGCCACCTCTTTTCCTTCTCTCATCTCTGACTGTCTATCTTCTATCCAGGAGTGGTGTGCCACCAATGATCTCTGTCTTAATGCCAGTAAGACTGAGATTCTCCTCATCGGCACACTTGCCCTCTGCTTTCCTGTCACTCACTTGCCACCTCTTTTGGCCCTCTTCCTGCTCTCACCTGTGAGGATAAAACCTCTCACCATCTTCGACTCCACACTTTCCTTCTTTCCTCACATCCATGATGTCTCTAAGAAGTCACACTACCAGCTGCACCTCCTACGAGGCATTCCTCCTTTCCTCTCCTTCCCCCAGAAGCTCACTGTCTCCAGAGCGCTGGTTCTCTCCAGGCTGGACTACTGCAACAGCCTCTTTCTAAATCTGCCTGCCTCTACTTTCCGCCCTCTGCAACTCATCAAAAGCAGGACTGCAAGACTTGTCCTTGGCCTCAAGACCAGGTATCGTATCTCTCCAGGACTGAAATCTCTGCACTGGCTCCCAGTGGCAGTGAGGATTAAGTTCAAAACCCTCTCCATTGTCCACAAGGCCTTCTTGGACCTGGGACCTGAATAACTACAACTCTCTCTTCTTAAATGTCTTCCTTCTCGAGCTGTTCGCTCATCCACCTCCAACTCCCTTAGTCGCTTCTCCAAGAAGAAAGTGTGTGGTAGATCACTTTCTTCTGCTGGGGCCTCCTTCTGGAACAGCCTCCCTGCCTCTCTGAAACTTGAGGAGAACCACCTCCAGTTCCGGAAGCACCTCAAGACATTCCTCTTTGCTTCTGCTTTCTCTCCCCCTCTTTCCTGCTGGATACCTGGTTACCCACTGATCACGGGCCCAGGTCCTCTCCCCGCCAGTTGCACACCTGCACTGGCCCCCTGGCAATCCATGCACTCAAGGAATGTTTCTGTATCCTTACAGCCCCTACTAGCATTTAACAATACCTGATGTCTGCACTTACCCTGCACTTGCCACCAGCTGGTCACACTTATTCTACTTTTAGCCTATGTACTGCACTGCCCCTCCCATCTCCCCCGCTCTTTTCCCCTTGCCCCCAACCCCTGCACTTGCATGATCTCAATGTCACCTTGCCTAGTAGGATTGTTGTCTCTGTCTTCCCTCTGTTTTCCCTTCCTTGTCTCATTGTGCCTTAAAACACTTGTGTATAGGCGTGTTATAAATGCCATATCATATCAATGCGCAAAATGAATCAACACTAAGAACATATAATGCTCCAAAAACTGTAAGTACAGAGCGGTGAAGGAAAACAAACTATTGAGCTTCCAATTAGTGGACGGAAACTCTATACGTACTGCAGAGATTGGGGCTTCCCACAGCACAGAAGATTGCAACTGCGCTGCACTTATATTGTCGGGTGTAGCCGATTGCTGCTGGGAGACAGTTGGGGTTCCCCCCTTATCCCAGCAGCGGATATTGTACCAGCTGAGCACATCAGTTTGATTGTTGAGGAAGAGTGTGCAGCAAAGAACAGACTCTGCAGGCCCCAGTGTTTCGAGGACTCTCTTCTTTACATTACTTTCTTTGAAAGCATACTCGTAGTAACCGAGTGCTACTGGGAGCCTACGGGGTTCTACCCTTTGATCCCAGCAGCTATTCTCAGTGTCTGCCAGGCTGAGCTGCTCTATAGAGCTCAGTCCCTGGAGTGTGCCAAGTTAGTGCAGCTTTGTAGTTGCAGGCAGTGATTACAGGGGTCGCAGACTATTGAATACAATCTTATATAGTTATCAAGTAAGCGCACCTTGATACAAATGGGCTCCTTGTGAAAACTATATGCACCTCCATTGACTTTGGGTGGGTGCAGAAGGAAAAATCTTTGTTATTTGACCGAAGACCATGTCTTTCTCCTATAATCTGTGCAGTACATTCTTGGGTATGACTTACGCACTCGAATGTGAAATCTCTGCAGCTTGGGAGAAAATAATGAAAATTGGCAAAAAGATACATTTTTAAACCTTTCCCCGCAGGTGATGGTTGTTTCGTTCCTCCCAAGAGCCTCTATGCACAGGATAACCAAGTACCGATGGGTTCGAGGTCTACTGACCCCAATATTAATGAATATCAGGATCCAATCCGCTTTCACACCTTCCTACTTACTTATGAGTGGGGTGCTGGCCTCTAATATGGAATATACATTGACGGTCATGATGCTAAAGAATACCATCACAGAATTCTTCCAGCTGAAATGTGGGTGGTTCCATAACAGAACCTTTGGAATTGAGAACAGGGCAACGAAGGGGAAAATGGGGGGTCATGGTGCCCCAGATATCCCCTGACTCCTCTTTTGAACTATATGGCTGCGGTGGTATAGGGGCTGGTTGGCTGTATGGGTTATACTCCGCTCCCTGCCTACTTCTACATTCTCTTGCGAAATGCCCCACTCCCACAACTCCAACACTGCCCCCTCTGGGTCCCATCCCACCAAATCCGACCCTTCCCCCTCTGCTCCATTGAAACCATCCTTTTCCCTGTGGCTGACCTTCTTGTTGCCATTGTGGGGTCCATTTAAAGGCCATAAAACAGAAATCCCTTTCACCTGAAAAGTTGCATTTAAACATTGCCCCAAAAACGGCCTTGCTTCACTTTCATTTCACCTGAATGACAAGAAGTTATACACTGCATCAACAAAACGTCCTGCTTTGCTTTTATTTTACATGAGTGGCAAGAAATTATACATTGCATCCAAAAACGACCTTGCTTTATGTTTAATTTAGTTGAGGGGCAAGAATTTCAACATTACAATCAGAAACGGTTTTTGCTTTCCCTTTCACTTGAACAGCAGCCTATTCAATACTGCAAACGGAAAACGGCTTGGCTTTTTCTCCTGTTCACGTCAAATCAAAAAACCATGTGGAAGGGGGCCTACCCCTCATTGTCAATGGACCAACAGCAAATGCAAAATCACTAAAAAATGAGGAATAAACGAATCCTGTGACCTACAAGAAAGGATTTCAAACATTAAACATGAAAATGGCTTGCATACATCTGAAAAAAGAAACATGACTTAAAAAGCCACAGTGAAAAGGTAGCACTGCTTCAGGGAAATATGCTGTGGGGGGATGACTAAAGCAATATCCATTATGTTTCCATCCACAAGACTTCAGTCACCTTTGAAGAGGCACACAATACGGGGAACAAAAAAACAGTTTGGTCTAAGGCAGGGAACTTCCAAATAAAAAGCCCTGCTTCCCACTGGAAGTCGCACCCACCAGTGAACCATTCCGCATTCAAATGTGATGTTACTGAGTGTTTCATAATTCCCTGCTCTGAAAGACTTGAAGGCAGGGGCTCAGGGATTTCAAAAAAATTAAGTGTGGCTAAAGCTTGACTAGGAGGTGTGAGCTCCTTCCTGCACCCACTACCAAGAATAAACTGAATAATTCAAAGGGAGTCATACAAATCTTTGGTCACCGGCTGTGGGGGATTAAGCGCCCCTCGCAGGGGGAAAGATCCACCAAATTGACATTAAAGGACTGATTTCATTTTTAGGCATTTTTGCAGCAATTAGAATGGGAAATAATTTTGTTTTATGCTATGTTTTTATGTAATTTCCAGGAAGTTTCAAAGAGATAAAGTGCATTTTCCTAGGATTGTGGAGACTGAAATGGCCAGTTAGAATGGTTTTCTGGCTGATCTGAAAATGGGACAAATATGACAATTGGTGGAAAGATTATGAACATGCTTGATCAATTGCAGATTTATAACTGTTGTACATTTTGTGAAATGGGCAATCATGTGCTACCAGGCCATGCTACATCATACAGAGTTGGCGATTGGTTTACCTAATTCCTCATGGCCAACTAAAAGCACATTTCTAGTTCATATGTCAGGGCTACTAGAATTATGAAGTTAAGAGACATAACTATTATTTGTCAAAAAGTGGCAAGGAGTACAAAGAATAGTTATGAATGCAAACACACAGATGGTGCTCTCTTCCCTTGAACCAATCATGCCAGAGGGCAGAGAGGGGAATGGTAAAATGTCCTATCCGAGCAGTAGGGGTAATTACAGATTACTCCCCCTAGATTGTGAAGTGAGGGATGTCATTTGTGCTATATAATGGGGACTTTACTAGGTCAGGGGACAATAATCCAGGGAGACAGGAGAAGGAGGATGGAGAGAAGGCGGCTGAACCAAACCAAGGCAGAGTGCAGTGACCAGGCCCCTTGCCTCACTGTCCAGAGTGCCCTGCGATCCAGCTGCCTTTAGAGAATCCCAAACCAAGGCAGAGTGCAGTGATCAGACCCCTTGCATAGTTGTCCAGAGTGTCCTGAGATACAGCTTTCTTTCCAAAATCCCAAACCAAGGCTTACTTTGTTAGTAAACAAATAACCCCAGCCCTAAATTGCATAAGCCCTTCCTTTTGTAGCATTGCACCCAATTTACCCCATTGAAACCCCCATTGAAAACCCCAAATTGGCAGTGTAATTCGGTCATCTTCCCATAGAATAATCTATTGTTAGTCTGTGTATGTTAGCATCTCTCTTTTATAAACCTCTCACTGTCTGTGTAAATCCAGAGCACATTGCATATTGTTAAGTAAGTCAATTAATTCCCCCTTTGAAATTAATGGTACAAGATGGTCGAAATTTGAAATTAACCACCTTGTCCCTGGTGTCTTTCTTTAATTATTATAGTTATTAAAGTATTGCCTCAAAAGAATTAGTGTCCTTGTAACTGAAAAACAAATTTGCCCATGTATTGTGTGCATTACCCCACAACTTCCTATTTGCATCTGTCCTATTGAAACCTCAAATCATAGTCCCATTGAGAGCAATCCCTTTTGCCCACAAGTCTATCTGTTATGTGCCGCTGTCCTTGTCATTGGAAATCGATTTTCCTAGTATAAGCAAAAGCCCTTCCTTGAGCTGCCTGCCATTAGAAATCCAGTGTAAAATGAATGTCCATTTGCCACTGTATTTGCCCTTTGCATCTGATTTCTCCCAAAACCGATTTTTCCATTTCATTCTTACTTTGCCCTGGTGTGCTGATTAGAATTATCTAAGCTTCCATATCTCCTCAAGTGTAAGCAATACAAATTTCCTTTCATTCTGTCATCTAGCAGTTGTGAGGGAGAACCAAAATCGCATTCTGCCATTTTGCTCCAAAAATGGGTTTTCACTTTATTTGCTGGCTTCCCATCTTGGGGTGGTGGGCTTTACCCCAAATCCAATTTAATGTTCTCTCTCTATTACTATTTATTGCCACTTCCTTCCATTCAAAGGAATCAAGTTAGCTGATCTTAGGTGTTGAGTGCTGCAGGGGGGGAGTGCAAACCATTGGTGTTATCTCTTTATCAAATTGTTCTTTTTCTGTGTTGCCATTAAAGACTGTGTGAATTGTGATAGGATATCTTAACTTAATTGTTTTGTAGAGATTAGTGCAGTTTGTGTTGCCACATCATTGGTGGCTGTGAAATTGTTTGATTTTCCTTTTTCATTAAATAATCAATTAATAAATACCTCTTGATACACACCAGCCTGATTCCTGGTTCATTGTGACACGGGGTGTTTGTGGAGGTTGGGTGCGAGACAGGTTTGAGGCCTACTAAAAAATAAATTGTGGTTTATTAAAAATAAAAAGTGCTTTATTTTATGCCACATTCATAGTCAGGGAAGGATTCCCTGGTTGGTGTGGGCTGTGTAATAAAACTGTGACACCATCCAAAGTACTGATGCTGAGGACTGCTAACCCACTGCCCCACTACACCTCTCCTTCGCCTGGCCAAAATGCTGCTATCCCCACATCTGTGCATGCTGAAGCCTGTTCTTCCAGATCTGTTTGTGTGTTTGCTATTACCACTCTTGCAACTGCTATTTTAGCTCACTTTAGTCTCTGGGCCATTTCTGTTCTCACTCCTTGATCCTCTTACAATGATGGATAATTATAGTCTGAATTCCTGCCCACCCCTTCATCTGTATGCCCACTATTTTCTCAAGTGCTTTCTGAACATCCTCTGGGTATCCCCTTTTAATGACAAAAAAGAAAAGAGGAACTGATCAGTCCCACTGGTCTCCAGTCTCCACTCGCCACATCTCCTGCACTTTTAAAATGTACTGTGCAGGGTCTTCAGCATCCCGCATGGTATACTGCATTATGGACTGCAAGTCCTGTGTATCAGGGTATGCCCTCCGTAGCGCATCCCACACTTGTGCTTTGATATTATTAAAGGGTGCCCCATCATGCTCATCATCGTATAACTTTAATCTAGGATACCCTGCTCTAACCCATACGTCCCCAGCCTGATCTTCCATAATTGCAACAAGCAAACTTTTCACTGCCAAAGGAATTTGTCCACAGTATCTCATTCTCCTGCCCGCATGTCTCTATTTGCATCCTGTCCAACCTCACTGTCCTGTAGCATATACTCCTTGCTCCTCGATCACAGCCATTCCCTTTCTCAACATGTACTTCCTTAATTACAGTATTGTGCAGACTGAGCAGAATGTCTCCTGCCCTCCACTCGTCCAAAACACTTCCCTGTTTGCCTTCCCCCTCCTTAACTGCCCTCAAGTCGGCCAATTCTGCTTGTGTTGCCTCCAATGCTTCTTCCAATTCTTTCTGTGATTTGCTGCCTTGTGGCATAGTCGTGTTAGGTGCTGAGTGATATAGGATTGGTGTAGTGATGGGGGAAGCAACGCATGTCGGGTTGGTACATCCTGTAGTGGGTCAAACTAGGACTGTATATCTTCCAGGGCAGTCTGCACACACTGTTCTTTGGATTGGGATGCTGGCATAGTGGGGTCTGGGCTCCTCACTCTCCTCAATGTCCTCTAAAATCTTCCATAGCTCTAAAGTCTCTTTTTTTCTGAAGATTTCTTTGTATTTAGCGTCATCATATGTTCCAATATCTCTCTGTTATTAGTACCCTGTACTGGCCAGGGGTGGGGCTTCCCCCCTTGTGCTTTGCCACCCACTATTTGTGATATTTCTCTATCTTACCCTTAAACAATGGCAATGCACTATACATGTGTAATTACCCCCATATTGACAATGAATTTGCAACAAAAAACATTTTGATTATGCACAGGGCACAATGCTATTAGAAATGTCGCTAGCAGTCCTCCGTTCCTGCTTCCTAGTCACCCCCTATTGGCATCCTCACCTCCCACACACGCACCCGCTCTACGCATGGCCGACACCCACACCACTTTCCACAAGCCCTCCCTTGGCCTACACCTACTGCACAATGATATTTCAACACGACAAAATAACAAACTAAAACAATAAGCCAACACAACAACCACTACACCTTGTCCCCTTCTGCCATCCAAAATATATTGGGGACAGGAATCCGAGCTCTCTAAGTATACAGAGCTGTTTGTATCCCCTTATCACAATGAAAATATGTCGCCACCTTCTACAGTTATTCGGAAATTCGGAAAGGATCCCACACTCCTGTTTCTCTTCCTCGTTATCCTCCCAATAATAATAATAAAAAATACAAAAACCTGCCACATGACCTTCACGCACATATACTACACCCTCCCCACTCACTCCTACCCTCTCAAGAGATGAATTTATGGCTGCGTGTTCACCCGATAATGCCCTGCACCCTCCTAGGAGTTGCACCCCTCTCCAAAGAGCAGACTGGAATTATGTTAAAACGGCTCCTGTACACTGCTGCTTGTGGCACGCTTGGGTTGTTTACTGCAGGTGAGCATGGCCCCTCCAGAGGTTCGGCCAGGAAGCCTCTATCTTTGCGGGGTATTCACTGGGCTTACATCAGGGTCACCAAAACCACATCTCTCGCAAGGAGAACAAGGTTTATTTCCATACAAATAGAAATGCACCAGCAAAGCATGCTGCTGCCATGGAGCGTTTTGCCAAATTTAGTACAAGCAACGCATTAAGAAGGCCCATGGCATCATCAGTGAAGTAAGTTAGATAAGGTACAAATCAGAGTGGCTGGTTAGCACAACCATATACATAGGCTACCTGATCCATAAGGGCTGCCATGCATTGGTGCAAGCCCCTTCTGTCCATCTTCTTCCACGTGGGTTCCTTCCTCACGCGTCATCAAACATGAAGCTACAATTATTTGCTCATTAGACAAAGAAAAACAATACATTCTCTATCTCTAACCTAATGTGCACCTGATTCTAGTTTTGGGTGAGCTTACACCTGACCATGCACCAACAAATAACAAGATGAACAAGTAGTTTCAATAGGAATTGTGTGTTCCTTTTCTTTTGAAATCATAGCCTTTAAGGATGACACGTGCTTCGGCAAAGATTGCCTTTTTTCAAATCCAGGCCTTATATTCTTTCAGATCAGTTAGCAGCATAATGCATGGAAAGTGCAGTGGTTCATGGGGTTAAATCCCACCTTGTGCAGAAAAGTCCCCCGTGTGTCAAGTTGTCAAAATAAAAGGAACACACAACTCCTGTTGAAACTACTTGTTCACCTTGTTATTTTTCTGTTCATGGTCAGGTGTAAGCTCACCCAAAACTAGAATTATTTGCAACAAATGGAGTGGAGAGTCTCAATGTCTCCATAGCAGCTTACACAAATGCTACGCATGATCTAAATATGCATTCAATCTACAATCAATAACAAAAAAACTGTTCAATTCAACTTCTTATCAGGGCGCAAAGGTACCATTGGAAAGGTGTCATCCAAAAAAGTCCCTCACCAGTTACGCTAATGTGCACCTGGTTCTACAGACAAGGCTAAGAAGATACTACAAGGCCACTATAATTTTCAAACCCCAGCTCGATACCAGGCACTCCAGCACCTTCCCAAAGCTCCCCATCCATGTTTTAGATTTGTTGTTTTGCCCCTCCAGGCACCTCACATCACAAATCACGTGACATATGGTGAGGGCAACTTGTCCTTGCTTTCCAATCTTTTCTGATCGATTGGGGGGTCTAACAGTTTTATGGTCGGTGGTTTGGGACTGACTCTCACTTTGGCATGCTGGAGTCTTTGGTTGGGGGTAGATGAGCACAATTACAGCTGCGACGGGGGAGGTCGGAGGCCCGTGCCCTCCTTCCCGTGGGATCGCTCTTCGCAGGGAGCTCTACTCCCATTTGTGGCCTGCATGGTGCATTCCTTCTGGGAATATGAATGCTGGCAACATAAGACAATGGCCCTCATTCCAGGTTTGGAGCTAACCATGGAGTAATTAGCTCCATGGTTGCCTCCGAAACCGTCCCAAATCCGGCATGGTGAATGGAGTAATTACCGGTCCATTCCAGGGTTGGAGGGACCAGTAATTCCCCATTCACCTTTTGCCCTTCCCCATTCCCATTTCTGCCCCATAGGGCTCAATGGGAATGGGGAAGGAGGTGATTACGGCACCGTAAATTACGGTACCGTAATTACCTCCGAGTACCTTTGCGGGTCCCGAACTTTACTCCTGCTAAAAGCTGGAGGTAAGGAAGGACTCGCAAAGGGACCTCGGAATACGGAGGTAAGGGATTACCGGCATCGGCACCCTTACCGGTGCCAGTAATTCCTTACCTCCAACCTCGGAATGACCCCCAATGAAAGGGCTATGAATCTTGGCAGCTCTGGCCTTTCTCACCGATGCCCATGCTAGAACCTATTTCTGCATGCATAAGCTTATTTCCATGTGTGTGTGGCTTGTGTCTTCGGCCCTGGTTGCAGCACAAGACTAGACCTCAATTTCAACATGGCTGCTACTACCTAAGATGGTGTTTGATTCCCAATGTAATTTAGAGCCAAAGCATGCACTACCTTCTCTGCACTATAGCCCCTGTGAACACTCACCTCCCTCCTGTAACCTCCCTGAGCCCCTTCTGCACACTTCCCGGCCTCTGCCTCATTGCTTGGGGGTCTGGGACAATCATCCCCAGTCCAACACACCCACGCGTGGGGGTCCACCCTTGTACCCATTATGTGTGTTTTGGGTACCTATGTGTAGCCCACAGAGCAGGGTATTGCTAAAACAAAAGTTAATATTGAGGCTGAGTACCACAAATTGAAATACACCAAACACGGGCTATAAAGAATCACAGATCTTTTATTCTGCACAGTTTACAAAGAAACATAGAAACAGATAGAGATAGCTATCTGGCTCTCAACACCCCACAATGAGTACCAGCCCGTCAAAGAGAGGAGAGAGAGTGCTGGACATCTGAACATTCATGCTTTTTATACATTTCAACAATATTGTCCCGCCCCTCTACATGTAATTAACCTGTGGTCTAGAGTTTGTGCCGAGTTCACATACAGCTTATATAATAATATGGAGAAGGATTACATGAGTTTGTATTTCCATCAAGTTACAATGGCGATGTATATTCTTGGATCTCACAGTAAGCCTTAGTCTATATCCCAACACAATGTAGTTCAGCCTGTGTCCACGCTTGGTGTTTACATTTCATTGTCGCCGATGTGTATTCGTGGATGAGGCTTGTTAGCACAGACAATACGGAGACGACAGTTCATTCGTAGTACAGTGTCTCTTTGCATAGTCTAAACAGTCGGCCCACGGACAGTCCAACCATTAACAGAACTCAAAGGTCGGGAGGCTTAGTTGCAAGTTAGAAACACAGTCCACCATTTCTGAACAGATAATACTTTGAACAGAAATCAAAATGGCGGATGATTCTAAAATGATTCTAAAATGGCGGCGAAGTCGATCCAAAATCGAAACTTTGCAACGCGGATTTCTTCACAGAGCAACTAGGCTTAGGCCAATATACGTCAAAAGGAGGCATGATATGATTTCTGTTTAACAAACCCTCCTTTTGGCCTAAGCCAAGTGCTAAACTAAGAACTAGTCACTTTACGAATAACTCCACGTCTCAATGTCCATGCAACCTGAATCACATTCATCAGATATATCAATCGCCATAAGATCTACGACGGAAATTTCCTTCATCACAAATTCATTGGTCAGTCTTTCTGGTGCGAGTACCTTTGGTCCTAATGTTCCCACAGTCTGTGCACAACATCCCCCTAATATTGAACATATGGCAGGAAGACATTGTATACAGCAACAACAGAACAACAGAATACCCAGAATAATCAATAAGACTGAGAGAAGCTTCCATCACCAAGATCGTAAGAAGTCCCAGAACCAAGCACCAAGATCCCAATTTACCTCGGGAACATGCACTTCAGAATTTAGGACATGCAGATTTTGTATTGCCTTAAAGATGGTTGTGGAGGACTTGCATACTTCACCAAGCTCAGCCAAGATGACGTCTAATACCATCCGGTTTTATAGCGCCGCTAATCTGATTGCTTTCTGTTCTACAGTCATGTTATAGAATATGTCAGTAGTCCGGTTGATGGTTTTCTCCAGTACTCTCTCTAGTCTCCTAATATCCTTAGAATTCATAATTTGCCCCCAAAATGGTACAAAAGATTTCACTACATCACCCAGAATTTGTGGAGGAGTATCACTGCTCTCTCGTCCCGCCTTGGACGAGCCCTAGAGATTTCTGTGGTACTAGCTATAGGAATTTAGGAATTCCTGCTCCCCTGGCAGCAGAATTCCTAAATGGCAAGTTCCCTGCTAGTCCCTAGGTAGCCATGGGAAAGCTTTATTACCGCAAACAAAGTGGACAGGTTCGCCTACATACAAAGGTCTACCCTCACTGGTCAAGTTTGCAACATTATTACAACCCTCGAAATGGCCCATTGACTGAGTAGTATTCCTTTGTATAGAGAAAGAAACAAGGTTGGGGCTATGGTTGACAGTATAGGGAGGTGACGTGGCATCCCTATTGCCCATAGGAGCTATCTTGAAAGAGATCAAAGATTGGAATGGTTGGGACAGTCTATCAGACGGCCTAATAGAAGCAAAATTAAGCTTGCTCCTACTTACAAAGAGTGAGCATCCCAGAGGTGTTAGAACTCACCTTTCAAACTCATTCAAATTTGTTCCATCAAAGTTCCCCGAGATGCTATCATTCCATCGGCCAAACAATAGTGCCTGTAGAGAAGCATAACATGCAGTAGTTAGAGGCAAAGGATGAATATACCAGCCCAACCCTTTTTCCCCATGTTGCGGTAAATGAGAGCGAACCCAACAGTCTGTCTTATTCAAAATGGCACGGGTTGCATTCATTATTAACAGTAGTGTATTATTGTGATAACTCTGTCTGTCTTGAGAGTCTCTAGGAGATAGAGTGTTCCAAAATCCTAAGGCAACTAATACTACAAAACCAGTTAACATCATTACAAGAAAACAATACGTCTTGAAAGACCATGTATTTGATCGTCCATTGTCATTATTGGCCACACAGTCACTTATTTGTTCCGTACGAGTAGGTGCAATAACAGGCATTGTTCCTTTGAAGCGAAAACTCCGTAGTCTGTTTGCCGATGATCTCCTGATCACGCGTTTTCTTAGTCTTTCCCTATCTCCAGCCACCTACTTTCCTTCAGATTCAAAAGATGGGGCAAAGGACAAGCTCTATGGTTACTTTCCTTGTGGGCACAGCCGAACCGTGCAGTAAGTCTAGCTCCGTGGACGCAGGTTATACCTTGTGCCTATGATGCAGTGTAATCTGTGAACAGTGTGTCATTGCTTCCTGATGGAAGTGATGAATTTGCAGCAGAACCAGGCAAAGATGCAAAAGGATCTGTAGGAGAGTGTGGAGACGAAGCAGCTGTTTCCCCAGGCCCTGTGGGCTCAGAGAGTGTCTCCGAAGCACTCTCAGTACTGCTGAATGCTGGATGACCTTTGAGAACAGAGCAAGTAAGTTTCTCCTTATCTTCTTCGTCGTGTGGCAAAGGGAAAGGTATCCTCTTGACATGCGAAACGTGTATCCAATGTTTCTTTCCAGCTACTCGTACCACAGTCTGTGTGGCCAATAGGACCTGATAGGGCCCTGTCCAGCTCGGTGCATGACAGGATGCTCTCTCAAATGCTTTAGTCAGCACCCATTCTCCAGGTTGGATGCAATGACCTGGCTCCTCATATTTAGCTGGGAAGGCTTCTCGCACCTGTTGATGAATCAAATACAGATTTTTAGTTAACTGTTTGCAATATTCAGAAAGAAGTACATGTTCTATTTACCTCAAAGCCCTGGGTTTAGGAAGATTCCAAATGTTAGCTGGCCTCCCCATCACCACCTCATACGGGGTGAGCCCAGTCCTAGTCTGTGGGGTTGTTCGCATCGAGAGTAACACTATCGGTAAGGCGTCCCGCCATTTCAAATTGGTGCCGGCACACATCTAAGCGAGCTTGCTCTTCAAGATTCCATTGTGTCTCTCTACCAATCCAGCACTCTGTGCGTGTCTGGCCGAATGGAACCGTTTATTGATCTGTAATCCCGCACATATTTGTAGAATTACAGCAGCGATAAAATGTGGACCATTGTCCAACCAGATGACTCTTGGCAAACCAAACCTAGAAAAATATTCCTTAAGCATGATTTTCGCCGTTGTCATTGCTGTGGCATCTTTTATAGGAAAGGTTTCAACCTATTTACTGAAAGCACAAATAACAACCAAAATAAATTTGAAATTATTACAACAGTCCATTTCAATAAAGTCAAAGTGGATCACTTTGAAAGGGACAGAAGGTGAACCAAAACGACCCCTTGGTGTTGATGTACCCTTCCCCATATTCTGCTGTAACCAGACCATACAACTCTGGACAACACGCTCAGCAGTTTTCGGGATGTTAACATTTACCCAGACAATTTCTAACATTTTGCAAATTTTCCTAGTGCATATATGAGTGGGACCATGAGCCATTGAAACCATCATATTAATGTACGCATCTGACAGCTGTAACGCTCACCTGGTTCCCACGGAGGCGCGGCGTCGAAGGCGCAGAACTCTGAAGATGGACAGGAAGGGCCCCTCTATTCTGGCTTCCCCGGCTTGTTGGATACCCTCCTGTGCGTGAAAAGGGAGTATTACCAACTGTGGACAATGCTGAAGCCTCCCACTCCCTTCCAACCCTCCACGATACCTCCTCCACGATTCCCCGTGAAGCCTCACCTTAGGGTTTGGAAGGATGAGCTCTCCATCCTGCTTCTGATGCAGGGGCGCGTTGAAACCCAGTTACTTCACTGGATTGAGGATTGATGGGAGTTCAGGTAAGCTTGACTGTTCAGGTAAGGCGCTGTAAAAATTCTGTTCAAAAGTTCAAGCTTAATAATAATGTTCGTTGTCTAATTGCAGCAAGCGCTAATGCTTATGTCTTTTTCCCCTTAGGGGCGGGGGTTCGGAGTGCCGGAGATATGGCGCCGACCCGAAGTGAAACAGTTCTGGATGAGCGCTCAGGTAATGTCTTTGCATTTGCTCATTCAATGTCTTTGTCTTTTTTCCCCATAGGGGCCGGGGTCCGGAGATGCCAGGAAGCGGCAGGACCCGAAATGCAGTGGGAATAATCCAACAGGTAAGACTTAAAAGGAAACTGAGCTTTCCTTATTCCTTTTCTCCCTCTCACCTTTGTTCTTGTCTTTTTTCCTCTAGGCGCCGGGGCGTAGCTGAATCCGGAAGATCGCTGCTGAAGATGGAAGCGCCTTGCAAAGGTGAGTAAAATGCAGCGCTGCAGCGATCGAAACAAAATGCCTTTAAAATGATGTCTTCCTTTTCAGGGCCGTTGGAGAAATGACTCCGGGATGCAGATTTAGCAGGTAAGGGCTTTTCTTCTCCTATTCTCTTCCTTTCTCCCCTTGCAGGTGTTCCAGGGTGCTGGCAGGCGTGGCTGAAGTCAGGATGCAGGAGCTGACACGGTGAGCGTCCAGCTGCTAGGTGCAGAACAACGCGAAGCACGTGTGGCTGTTCGGGTGGGGTTTAAATAGCCTTGGAAGAAGTTCCTGGTATGTATCCTTCCACCAATCAGGTATGTATCCTTCCCCGACCACACCCGGGTGGTGAAGTAGTCCTACAGGTAAAGTAGTCCCATTCAGGCCTCAAGAGGGCCTGGATGAAGCAGCAAGGTCTGCATCAGGTAAGTGTGCACCCAAGCACTTAAACACATATCCTCTTCTATGAGCCTGGCGCCTAAGGCGCCAGGACTGAGTACAAAGGGCCCCGACTTGGGCCCGCTGAGACTTCCCTGGGGAAAATGATGTTTGCCTCTGGGGTTGCTGGGCCCGGCCTGGCTCCTTGGAGGTAGGCATCATGACAGTACCCCCCCTCAAAGCCCCTCCCAAGGTCTTTTCCTCTGGGGGTTTTGGTTTGTGCGGGAATTTTCGATGGAATCGTTGAATTAATCGTGGTGCGTGAACATAGTTACTGGGTTCCCAAGATCTTTCCTGAGGTCCATATCCTTTCCAATCAACAAGATAGAAGAGTTTAGACTTAACTATCTTGGAATCTAAAATGTCTTTCACTTCGAATTCTAATTCTCCATCAATTTGGACAGGGCCTGGGGGCTCAGACAGTCTGGGTCCAGGTTGTACTGGTTTTAGAAGAGATGCGTGAAAAACGGGATGAATCCGCATGTTGGATGGTAAATCGAGTTTAAAGGCCACTGGGTTGATAATAGCTTTGATGGGGTAAGGCCCAATGAATCTGGGATTAAAAGTTCGCTGACCCTTGAGGGGTAGATGTTTAGTTGCTAGCCATACCTGATCTCCTACTTGGTAAGGAGGAGTTTTACTTCGGTGCAAATCAGCGTTTTCTTTATACTTTTTCTTGGCTTGCTGTAAGTGGGTTGTAGCTTCTTTGAAGGCTTGGGTTATTGTGGAATGTAGGTGATTTACTGCAGGCATCTCCAGGGTCAGAGGTGGATCTAGGTCAGAGGTCCGAGGATGGTGACCATACAGGGTATAAAAAGGAGTCTGTCCGGTTCCAGAATGCACTGAATTGTTGTATGCATATTCTGCAATCCAAAGGATGTCTTTCCAATTTAACTCGGATTGGTGTAGCATGCACCGCAGATATTGCTCGAGAGTCTGATTGGTTCTCTCGGTTTGTCCGTCGGTCTGGGGGTGGTGGCTGGTGGATAACCGCACGTCTATTTGTGCTAGTTGGCAACATTTCTTCCAAAAGTGGGAGATACATTGACTTCCACGGTCTGAGACTAATATGGAAGGGAAACCATGTAACCACACTATATTTTCCATAAATTCCTTGGCCAAGGTGGAAGCTGACGGCAATCCTTTTAAAGGGATAAAATGGGCCATTTTGGAGAATAGATCCACTATTACGAGAATCGTGTTGTAACCACCACAAGGAGGCAGGTCAGTTATAAAGTCCATTGACAAGGTGTGCCAAGATGTTGGTGGAATGTCCAAAGGTTGAAGTAGGCCGGCTGGCCTTTTCTTTTGACTCTTATTTTGGGCACAGATTCCGCAAGACAACACAAATGACTTTATGTCTTTTCTCCAAGAAGGCCACCAGAAGTGGCGTTTAATCTTTTCTTCTGTTTTCGCGATACCGGGGTGTCCTTCCATTAATGATTCATGATGACGGGTAATGACAAGTTCCTGCAATTCTTTACTTGGCAGAAATAACCGCTCTTGGAAGTAAGGTAAATCATCCTTAACGGTGTAGTGAGGACCCTTTTGACTCCATTCCAGTAAGGCAGAAGAGTCAAAAAGCTGTTTTACTTGAGCTTGGATGTCCTCAATGGTTTGCAATGAAGTCAAGCCCAGAATTCTTTGTTCCGGTATGATTGGCACAGGTTCTAAACTCGAATTGGGTTCTTCCATGCCTATCCGGGATAAGGCATCTGCCTTACCATTCTTGCAGCCAGGGCGATAGGTAATTACAAAATCAAATTCCGCAAAGAATAAAGCCCATCGGAGTTGTCGCGAAGATTGAGTTTGGCCGTCTTTATATACTGCAAATTTCTGTGGTCCGTAATTACGATGATGGTGTGTCTTGCACCGAGAAGATAGTGACGCCAAGCCTTGAAAGCTGATTTAATAGCCAGTAGTTCTTTGTCGGTAATTGCGTAATTGAGTTCAGGTGGAGAGAATTTTCTGGACCAAAAGGCTACAGGGTGTAGTTGGTTAGTTTCTGGGTCTCTTTGCGACAGGACAGCTCCCATGGCCGAACTGGATGCATCGGTTTCCACGATGTAAGGGAGATCTGGGCGCGGGTGCTTCAATACAGGTGCAGAGGTGAATTTGGTTTTCAGGTCCTGAAAGGCTTGTTCAGCCTCAAGAGTCCATTCAAAGCGTTTATTTTTCTTTAGGAGAGCTGTGATGGGTTGAACAGTTCGAGGAAATTCCGGGATGAACCTTCGATAGAAATTGGCAAAGCCAAGCATGCTTTGCACTCCCTTCACAGAGCTAGGAGATGGCCATTTGAGAATGGCGTCCACTTTCCGCGAGTCCATTCGGATTCCTTGAGGTGTCAGGATGAATCCGAGAAACTCCACTTCTGTGGTATGAAAAACGCATTTTTCGAGCTTGGCAAATAATTTGTGCTGGCGCAATTTCTCAAGAACTGCCCTAACATGGTTTCTGTGATCAGATTCTGAGGAGGAATACACCAGGATGTCGTCAATATAAACGATGACACAAACATCGATAAGTTCCCGAAGAACATCATTCATGAAGTACTGAAAGGCGGCAGGTGCGTTGCACAAACCGAAGGGCATTACTTGATATTCGAAGAGCCCAAATTTGGTGCGGAATGCAGTCTTCCACTCGTCGCCCTCTTTTATACGTACCAGGTGGTAAGCTCCTCGGAGATCTAGCTTGGTGTACACACGAGCATCTTTTACTTGGTCGATAAGCTCAGGTATCAGGGGCAAAGGGTAACGATTCTTAATCGTTATCTGATTTAGGGCACGGTAGTCAATACAGGCCCTAAGGTCTCCTTCCTTTTTAGGTACGAAGAACAAAGCGGAAGAGACTGGTGACTTTGATGGGCGAATGAAGCCATTGGCCAGGTATTTATCCAAATACTGGCGCAAATGCAGGTTCTCAGGTTCAGTAGGAGCATAAATCCTACTACAAGGTAGTTGTGCATTGGGTACCAAGTCGATTTGGCAATCGTAAGATCGATGGGGAGGTAAGGTGTTAGCCTGCTCTTTCTGAAAAACGTCTTGGAATTCTTGGTATTCAGATGGTAGCTGTACAGGGGTGGAAGTTACAGAGGCTAGACCCATAGCTGGATTCCTTAGGTAACAGGTTGGTTCACAATCAGGAAAAGTTATCTTCTTTGCTCGCCAGTCTATTCTCGGATTATGTGTTTCTAACCAAGGGATACCAAGAAGTACTTGAAATTGTGGGGCCTTGATCACATCAAACACGATTGCTTCCCGATGTCCGTCCTGACCCACCAGAGTGATTTCAACTGTGGAATGCGTTACAGGCCCTGAGGCTATTTCGGTTCCATCAACTGTAGTAATTACATCTTGGGTTACTTTCGGGCGGAGAGGAAGCTTAATCCTGGAAGCCAATTCACGGTCTATGTAATTTCCAATAGCTCCACTGTCTATGTATGCTTTTATAGCATGCAACTGCTGAGGCTGTTTTGGGTTCACAAGCACCATTGGCATGACAAAATGCGAGGTCAAAGAGTTTGTTTTCAAGCTCGGCAAGCGGACCCCTACGCTTGTCGGGCTAGGTCGTTTCCTGAACCAGGTGTTAATAACTCGTTATCAGTGGCTCCAACCACCTTCTTGGGTGGTTTAACTGGACAACTTTGAAGAAAGTGACCGGAAGTTCCGCAATACAGACAAAGTTGCATTTGTCGCCTTCTCTCTCGTTCCTTCTGCGTTAATGGTCCTTTAACACTGCCAATTTGCATAGGTTCGGAAACGTCAGTACTCTTGGAGTTAACGTGGGTCTTGATAGGTACTCTGGTTTCATACTTGAGCCGATCTGCTTTTCTATTTTGAAGTCTGTGATCAAGTTGAACCACTAAGTCTATGTAGTCTGCGCAGGCCTGGGGTGGATCTACTATCTGAGCTATAACATCTTTAAGCTCTCCGCGCAGGCCTCGATGAAACAATGTGATCCTTTTATTTTCAGGCCATCCGGTTTCCACAACTAGTCTATTAAAGGTGGCGATATAGGACAAAAGATCCTGATTACCTTGTCGTAAGGATAGCAGTTCGTTGTCAAGGGCCTGTCCCTGCAAGTGTCGAGCGAACAATCTTTCCATGCTGGCCTGGAAGCCCTGGAAATCCCGGAGAATGGGATCATCCTGATTTACCAATGGAATAGACCAATCGGCAGCACAGCCACTGAGGTAAGATAGTACAAAGGCTACTTTGGTCTGGTCGTTGGGGAAGGCCCCGGGCCTGCATAAAAAGTGTGAACGGCATTGGTTCATAAAAACGGCATATTTCTTGGGATCCCCCGCAAAACGTTCCGGCGGGGCCAAAGGCATGTGTCCAGGTAGATTGATTTGTACCGGGTTATTCGAACCCATTGTTGTAGAAATATCTCCGGAAACAGGTAAAGGAGTGTGCTCTGCCTGGCCCTGCAATAACCTTTTGGCCAGATCATCAGTTCTTTCCTTGGATAGGATTAGTTCCCTTCTGAGAGCATTAGTCTCCGGGCGGGCTGAGTGCACTTCTGCCCGTAATTCCCCTAAAAGATGGGCCAGCTGATCTGTCTCGGAAGTCTCCATAGCGCCCAGGTGGGAAATTGTGGTAAGGCTTTGCGTTCTGTAACGCTCACCTGGTTCCCACAGAGGCGCGGCGTCGAAGGCGCAGAACTCTGAAGATGGACAGGAAGGGCCCCTCTATTCTGGCTTCCCTGGCTCGTTGGATACCCTCCTGTGCGTGAAAAGGGAGTATTACCAACTGTGGACAATGCTCAAGCCTCCCACTCCCTTCCAACCCTCCACGATACCTCCTCCACGATTCCCCATGAAGCCTCACCTTAGGGTTTGGAAGGATGAGCTCTCCATCCTGCTTCTGATGCAGGGGCGCGTTGAAACCCAGTTACTTCACTGGATTGAGGATTGATGGGAGTTCAGGTAAGCTTGACTGTTCAGGTAAGGCGCTGTAAAAATTCTGTTCAAAAGTTCAAGCTTAATAATAATGTTCGTTGTCTAATTGCAGCAAGCGCTAATGCTTATGTCTTTTTCCCCTTAGGGGCCGGGGTTCGGAGTGCCGGAGATATGGCGCCGACCCGAAGTGAAACAGTTCTGGATGAGCGCTCAGGTAATGTCTTTGCATTCGCTCATTCAATGTCTTTGTCTTTTTTCCCCATGGGGGCCAGGGTCCGGAGATGCCAGGAAGCGGCAGGACCCGAAATGCAGTGGGAATAATCAAACAGGTAAGACTTAAAAGGAAACTGAGCTTTCCTTATTCCTTTTCTCCCTCTCACCTTTGTTCTTGTCTTTTTTCCTCTAGGTGCCGGGGCGTAGCTGAATCCGGAAGATCGCTGCTGAAGATGGAAGCGCCTTGCAAAGGTGAGTAAAATGCAGCGCTGCAGCGATCGAAACAAAATGCCTTTAAAATGATGTCTTCCTTTTCAGGGCCGTTGGAGAAATGACTCCGGGATGCAGATTTAGCAGCTAAGGGCTTTTCTTCTCCTATTCTCTTCCTTTCTCCCCTTGCAGGTGTTCCAGGGTGCTGGCAGGCGTGGCTGAAGTCAGGATGCAGGAGCTGACACAGTGAGCGTCCAGCTGCTACGTGCAGAACAACGCGAAGCACGTGTGGCTGTTCGGGTGGGGTTTAAATAGCCTTGGAAGAAGTTCCTGGTATGTATCCTTCCACCAATCAGGTATGTATCCTTCCCCGACCACACCCGGGTGGTGAAGTAGTCCTACAGGTAAAGTAGTCCCATTCAGGCCTCAAGAGGGCCTGGATGAAGCAGCAAGGTCTGCATCAGGTAAGTGTGCACCCAAGCACTTAAACACATATCCTCTTCTATGAGCCTGGCGCCTAAGGCGCCAGGACTGAGTCCAAAGGGCCCCGACTTGGGCCCGCTGAGACTTCCCTGGGGAAAATGATGTCTGCCTCTGGGGTTGCTGGGCCCGGCCTGGCTCCTTGGAGGTAGGCATCATGACAACAGCATCCATTTTCCTTCTAGGTTATCCACCCAATACCCATCATCATCCAACCTCACCAAGTCCTCAGCCCAGTTTCTTCTAGAGTGGCGCCGGCTTGGATTTCTTTATATACTCAATTCCTTCATCTATGGTACAGGCATTCATTGATTCCCTTGTAGTATACATATCTGAATAGAGATCAGTAGCAGTCTGTTTGGCTATCTGGTCAGCTAAAGTGTTCCCTTTTCCTACATCGCCTATGATTTTCTGAGGTGCTGCGCACTTCATTATTGCTAGCTGAGTGTGAATTGCAAGCGCTGAGAGAAGCTGATCTATCAAGGTGCCATATTGAATCTTCGTTCCATGTGAGGTCAAGAAATCTCGTTCTGCCCAAAGTCTACCGAAGTTGTGAACTACCCCAAAAGCATACTGACTATCAGTATATATGTTTACTCTAAGCCCTTCGGAAAGTTCAAAAGCTCGAGTCAATGCAATAATCTCTGCGGCCTGCGCAGAGTTATGCAAAATTCTTTTGGTTTTCACAATTGTGTTCAGTGTAGTGATGGCATAAGCAGCAGTGGATGTACCATCCAGAAGTTTAAAACAGGAGCCATCACAAAACAGCTCCTCTTGTGGATTGTTCAAAGGTGTATCTTTCAAATTAATTCTGCCTTTATAGTTTCTTGTTCTGTGGCATAAAGGCAGTCATCTGACATTTTGTCACTGCAAGCATTATCTTGCGGAAGGGGTAACAATTCAGCCGGATTCACTACACAACACCTCTTAATTTTGATAAGCGGTGCAAACAAGATCAATTTGTATTTTGTTCATTGTGGGGAGGTGAGGTGTTGCGTTTGCGTTTTATTTAATAGAACGTCTAAAGAGTGAGGTACCAACAAGGTTAAAGGATGGCCTAGGACCATACCCTCGCTCTGTTTTCAGACGCAGCAGCAGCAGCGACAGCTCTCAGACATCTCGGCAAAGCGCATGCAACAGGATCAAGGGTGGAGGAAAAGTAGCCGCACAGCCTATTCTTCCCCCCATGTTCCTGTGTTAACACAGCCAAAGCACATCCATCACGTTCATGCACATACAACTCGAAGACCTTTTCATAATTTGGTGTGCCCAAAACTGGTGCTGAACACAGTGCAGTATTGAGCAGATCAAAAGTTTTCCGGTGTTCCAAGTTCCACGGCAATGGCAAAGAAATGCCCTTCTTTGTCAAAGCCAACATTGGTTTGATCACTAGTGAGAAGTTTGGGATCCACTGTCTACAGTAAGAAGCCATTCCTATCAAAGCTCTGACTTCCTTCTGTGTATTTGGGACAGACATGCCAGAAATGATTTTAATTTGTTCAGGTGTCAATCTTCTTCCCTCCTTTGACAGGAGATAGCCTAAATAGGCGACCTACTGTTGACAATATTGAAACTTTTTAAATGAAGCTTTATGTCCATATTTTGCTAGGTGAATAAGCAATAACACAGTGCCTTCTTTACAAACACTTTCTTAATCTGCAGCCAAAAGAATATCGTCAACATATTGAAGCAATGTACAAGTAGTAGGCAACTCAAGTGTGTAGAGCTGCTCTTTCAAAGAAAGCCCTACTGTAAATGCTCTGACTTCCCGTGTACCCTTGTGGAGCACGGTTGAATGTAAACGAGCGTTCCCCTAGGCTGAACGTGAACAAGCATCTGCTATCCTCGTGTATAGGAATGCTAAAGAAGGCATTCTTAAGATCCACAACGCTAAAATGTGTAGCAGAAGCTGGAAGCATTGTCAATATCATTGTTACATCAGGCACAATTGGAAATTGTGGAGCAACAATCTTATTGATAGCACGTAAATCGAGAATAAAACGTAAAGGAATTGCATTATCCCCTTTCTTATAAACTGATAAAATCGGACTATTGCACAAACTACCTGCAATTTCTTCAATTACCCCACAGTGTACAAAATCGTAAACTATACACTTCAAAGCTTGCTCACCATCAATCAAAATCTTATACTGAGGAATACGTGGCAACTTTACTCCTTGTTTCAAGACAATTTTAACAGGCTCAATTTGTAAAACACCAACGTCATTGTCATCAATTGCCCATACACATTCCGGAACGTCACTAAATTCCGGCAGCAACGGTCTAGTCAGAAACTGTGAAACAGAAGGTTGCTGTGGTGAAATCGTCACATGCACTCCATCTGAAGAACAATGAATTACCACATTTAATTCCTTCAAAAGATTCAACCCCCACAAATTCTCACCACAGTTTGATGCCAAAAGAAATGGACAGTGATCCGTGAATGGAACCAGTGAAATCGGTACCAGCAGAGAAACCGGACTAACCACTGGCATACCAGAAAACACTACTGAAACATTAGTTTGCCCTGACAGTGTAATGTCTGGAACCCGTGAATGGTCAATGGAACACTTCTGTGCTCCTGTATTTATCAAAAATAGATGTTTCCTATTTCCCACCGTCATCTCAACATAGGGGCCTTTCTGATTAACGAGAATATGTATAGGTTCCAAACCCTGCTTCGGGAAATCCTAGCGAAACAATATATCATCGAAAGGAAGGTCTTCAGAGAGATATGCAGTAGAGGGATGATCAAAAATATTTCTAGTGTCCACACTCAGTGGCTGATTGTCTTGCGAAAAAGACTGAGGATCCTGAGAAAACTGACTTCGACCAGGAACCCCTGCCCTAGGGTGGCCTCTGGATCGTCTCACCATGATGCAAAATGTGTTATTCGACCTCTGCTGGAGGATCGGGCATTGTGCTCGCCAATGACCCTCTTGTCTACAATAAGCACATTGGTTCGCATGTACAGGACTCAACGGCATATTACCTCGTGGAACATACTGTCCCCTAAACTGTGTACTACCCCCTCTAGGACCTCTAACAATCTGTTGCAACAACACCTTAGTTTTCAAATCTCCTTTTCTTTCCTTTTGATCATTTCCTTCTCATTATTGACTCGGTTTTCATAATACTGAGCCATATACAACACTTCAGACTGAGACTTAGCTTGCCATGCGCTCTCAGAAGTCATAATTTAGGACTAGATGTCAGGCAACAATCCACACACATATTTTTCTGCAAATAATCATTTTCCAGACTCTGTGCTTAAATCTTGTCCACTAAAATCCGAAAATACTTGTTCAAACCGATCAAAATTCGGTAGCACCCTCAGACTTTCCTTGGACACAAGCAGTACGTTTGTCCCAGACAATCCTTCTCTCAGGAATTAGGGCTTTCAATTTTGGGGCTATTCTATCAGGCAATGTCAGTATTACCTGCGGTGGTCTCTCACCAGCTGGTCTATCTCTATCTTGTGTAGCCAAATTGTTCCATGTGTCCCCTAACCCTGGTACATCGTCTACAGTCCTAATCTGTTTCCACAAATCAGCAGGTAGGAGCACAGGAAATAACAAATCTATATCACCCAGAGTAAATACTGACTACTGCAAGACAGATTCTATCTCTTTATAGAACCCTGTTGGATTCTTTCTAATATCTGGGCTAGATTGTCTAATGGTGTTCACCTCCTATCTTGAAAACGGGACGTGAACAAACTGCGATACATAATGTGCATCAATGTCATACGCGGCAACACCCGTTGCGGCATTAGCTGGAACCTCGACTTTAGGGACAAATGTCGGAGGAATCTTTCTCATAGGCAACTCCGAACACTTACTGAGCAACAGAGCCAAATCGAGCGCTAAAGCAGCTGAAGTGTCAAACGAAAAAGCTTTCTTATAGATATTGAATAACTCTGCGGGACAACACATCTTACCTTTCATACATTCATCCTGCAAGTATTCTACCATTACCTGTATCACTTTCCTCTGCATTTCTGGCGTATACTGACTATACATGTCATACACTTCTACGGGAGATATTGACATATCTGAAATCCATCTAAGTGCATCTCTCATGCAAATTCGCTTTTCTTCACTCATTGACTTACTAAGAGGAAGGAACTGTTTCTATACCAAAATAGTGCCCAAACAATCACCATCTATTTCTTCATTCCGTAACATTTCTACCTCCCTTCTATACTCAAAAACCCTCTCGACGTGCTCATATACTTTCTCCGCAGTATCTCTTGAATATGCTAAAACATTCAAATCCCTCAATCCTTGTGGGATATCTGTATCGTTCAGTCTATTCCACATTACGGATACATGAATTCCCTTTCCTTCAATAAACACAGTTTTCTCAGGAAATGAATCCAAATTAGAGAGTGTACCAAGAACATCAGATTGTTCATCCTTCTCCATGCACTGTCTAGCCCATGCATTGAAATCTCGCTTTCTTTCTTTGGAAACTGTATTACGAGTTACAATCTTTGATTCTGCTCCCTTATCAACTACAAGCGAAACAGAACCACTTGGAAGAGAAAGAGTAGACAAATCTTGTACACTAGGTAACAAAGGTGCTATCTCTGGTGGAAAAGAGAAATCTACCAAATCCAGAGCAGCAGGCAAAGGTGGAGGTATAGGTGGATGAGCAACAATCGGAAGAGAAGCAATAACTGGAGGAAGAGGAGCAATAGGAGGAATGATAGGAGGAGCAGGAATTGCTACGGGAGGAGGAATAACAGCAGGAAAAGGTAAACCAGCAGGAATAGGTACATACGGAGGTGGCGCAGTGGCACCAGGCCTTTGTTCATTTAAAAGCTTGTCAATTAATTCATCTGACGCATGAACATCTTTAGACGGGTACATTTTCTTAATGCCAAGTTGAAAAGCCCTATCCATGTTTCTAATTGACTGTGACTGTTTTTGTTTGATCAAACAATAATGCTTTCTCGGCATTTGACATATCTGGCGTGCATGTTTCTCTCTACTTTTAAGCTGCTGCATAGCTTCTTTTTTCCAATTTTGCAATACATGAAATGCTGCAGCTTTTTTCTTTAATAATATAAATTCTAAACATTCTATATGAGAAATCTCAAAGCTATCATTGATTGGCTACTGAAGTTCGGAAGCATGTCTGGTTTGTCTGTGCCAAATATCGTTAAACATTATACTACCAATGCCGTGCTTACCGTACATAGTGCACGCCGGAGGCCCCTCCTGTGGTGCCGGACGGTCAAATTCCAAAGATTGTCTGTCTCTATGGAATAATGCCCTGAAACAGGCAGACAATTTCTCAGGCATATCAGAGTTCTGGTGTTACCTGGTCAATAATTGTTTTCACAAGGACAATACACCAAATCAAATTATCAGGATACTTAGGAATCGGGCATGACTCACCGTATCAAAGAACTAAGAGAGGTCCGATCAGATTACTAAGGACAACAAAGGACCCTCGTGTTTGGTGATTTCGGCCAAACTGCCCGCCTCGATATATGGACCCTCGTCAATATGCCGTTTCGGATCACATGCTAACCGTCCGGGGATCGGGTCGTGCAGTACTGTTGAGGTGTTGCGTCTCATCCAAGAAGGGGCCCCCTTTCTCACCGCCAGATCCCGGTCCGATAGCTGTGTCAACTCTTCAACGAGAAGGCATCAATCTTGAGGGTCCCTATTCGGGCGCCATCTGTTAAAACAAAAGGAAATATCGTGGCTGAGTACCACAAATTGAAATACACCAAACACGGGCTATGAAGATTCACAGATCTTTTATTCTGCTCAGTTTACAAAGAAACATAGAAACAGATACAGATAGCTATCAGGCTCTCAACACCCCACAATGAGCACCAGCCCGTCAAAGAGAGGAGAGAGAGTGCTGGACATCTGAGCATTCATGCTTTTTATACATTTCAACAATATTGTCCAGCCCCTCTACATGTTAATAATCTGTGGTCTAGAGTTTGTGCCGAGTTCACACACAACTTATACAATAATATGCAGAAGGATTACATGAGTTTGTATTTCCATCAAGTTACAATGGCGATGTATATTCTCGGATCTCACAGTAAGCCTTAGTCTATATCCCAACACAATGTAGTTCAGCCTGTGTCCAAGCTTGGCGTTTACATTTCATTGTCGCTGATGTGTATTCGTGGATGAGGCTTGTTAGCACAGACAATACTGAGACGACATTTCATTCGTAGTACAAGGTGTCTTTGCCTAGTCTAAACAGTCGGCCCGCGGACAGTCTAACCATTAACAGAACTCAAAGGTCGGGAGGCTTGGTTGCAAGTTAGAAACACAGTCCACCATTTTAGAACAGAGAATCATACAAACAAAAATCAAAATGGCGGAATGATTCTAAAATGGTGGCGAAGTCGATCCAAAATTGGAACTTTGCAATGCGGTTTTCTTCGCAGAGCAACTAGGCTTAGGCCAATATAAGTCAAAAGGAGGCATAATATGATTTCCATTTAAGAGTATGGGCTGGTGGCAGTAACATGGTGACTTGGCAGTGACTCTGAGTGTCCTCCATGTTTGGGACTTCCAGGCCATGCCATAGGAATCAATGAATTCTTGAAAAAAGGCAAGATGGTCACTGTATCCTCTCAGTTTCTATTTCCTGTACACCTTGTTTCCAAACGTCCTGGGAAGCCCTGACTCTGTCCCTTCCCCCTGACTGGCTGTTGGATGGAAGAACCATATATTGCACTGGGTCCGCCTCTTTCAGACTGACTGGAATCCTTCCTGGGTGCTGTGTGTTGAGGAACACCCTTGGGGTGGCACCTGTATGAATGGAGTCTGAAGTCAACTCACATTCTTTGTTGTGGGTGTCTGGTTTTGGTTGTATGAAAAAATGCCTGACACAGCCGTGACTGAATCTAAACCGAATGCAGTGTAGTGTGCTGAAATGCTGGGTGCTTACTCTAATCCAAATTCTGTGTCATGGGTTTCTGGCTGTGAATGGCCTTCATGCCTCTGAGCCTGAGTTGCTGCCTGCGTAAATGAATGCACAGTGAGCCTGATTGGCTGCCTGCATCTATGAATGCACTCATTAATGATTGGCTGCATGAGCATGGCTCAGCCTAAGTGAATCATTAACTGATTTGTATAACTGGGGACCTCTCACTCACCAATTTGTCAGTAGCTGAAGTCAAAGCATGACAAAACTGTTCTCTGAAAGCCCAGCTGGAAGAACAAGTCTGCTGCTGCATTTTCTTTGTGTAATCTGAAATCTGCGGTGTTCTTCCAAGGATTGATCCAAGAGAGGACCTGGATAGGAGATGGCTTCCTGGACTATGAGGGACTATTATGCACCTGCTACTCTTCATCAGGAGTACCCTGGAAACAAGTCCTGTGTGCCTGCCATCCAGAGAAGGGGTCCAGAAGAGAAGTGCTTGGACCTCTTGAGTCGAACAAGTCCAGTTATGTCACCCAGGGTCCGGAGGAGAGTGTGTAACTGTTGAAAGTGAGATTGCTGTCTACCACCCAGACAAGGGGGTACCCTGGCCTAGTGCTGCTTGACACTTGTACCTGTGAAGGATCCACCTGATCAAAGAATCCTTCAAGGTACATCGCTGACACCACATCTGACCACCCGCCCCCCCCAGAGAACATTCCAGTTTGCTGTGTGCAGAGGAAGGTCTGCTGGTGGGCCCCTCCCCCCCAAAATCCAAAGAAGACGTCCTGATCATCCAGTCTTGGTAAGTGTCCATGGTCCTGTCGAGTGGTTGAGTTGGTGTATTATTACTGAATTTAAGTCTAGTGTGGTACCACGTAGAGTTTATATCATATTGACATTAATTGAGTTTGTATCATATTTGCTTATTGTTTTATCATGCTCCTGGCCTTGTTACCTTCTGTGAGGATATTCCTCCTTACTTTGTGCCATTCAACTTTCTTCCTCCCAGCTCATCCTCCTGGACGATTTCAATCTCCATCTCTCCTCTACTCACTCCTCGCTTCCACTTCTTGCTATTTTCGATTCCTACCACCTCTCTGCTCTTCCCACTCCCCTGTCCCATTCTTCAGGCTCCAGTTAGGACCTTATATTTGTTTCTGCAGTACTGTGTTCTCCTTTCTCTGTCCTGCCCACCTATTCTTCGCATCATCATCTTCTCTCCTTCTCCATTGTTCTACTGTCCAGTCCGCCCCTTTTGTTGGAACTGAGACACACACCTATCTCCGTCGCAACCTCTATTCCTTCAATAGCCCCATATTTATCTCCTGTATTTCCGCTCTTCTGTCTCATTCCACATTCTCTGCACTCTCGGCTGATGATGCTCCGACCTCTCTTTCTTCCTCCCTTTCATCGTCACTTGATACCCTTTATCCTGCTTCTTATTTTTCTCCCTCTCACAAACCCTCTCAACCGTGGCTTTCTTCTTGTCTCCATTCAATGCAGCGAGTACTGCACTAACTTGAATGTTGCTAGTCCAAGTCCTACTCGGACGTTGACTCTTTCTCATATTCTTATTATCAGGCTCTTTATAATGAGGCTCTTCTTGCAGCTAAACACAACTACTACTCTGACCTTCTGCATGCCCAACCTGCCCATCCCTGAAATCTTTTCCAATCTCTCCTTTGCATTTTTACACCACCTACTCCTGATCATTCTCTTCACTCTGCTCTCACTGCTGCTGACTTTACAACATATTTCTCTGCTAAAGTTGCTTCTCTTTGTGCTGCCATTGTTCCTACTGTCTCCTATCTTCCTTCTTCATCCCGTATTTCTCTAATCTCTTCCTTTTACTCCATCACCAATTTAGAAACCTCTGCATTTCTCACTCGCTCACATCTCACTGGCTCTCCTCTTGATCCCATTTCATCTTCCCTAATTCCCAAAGTCTATCCTTCTCTTGTATCCTACCTTGCCATTCTTCTCAGCACCTCTCACTTTACCTCTATCTTTCCCTCCTGCTTTAAGCATGCCTCTATTCTCCCCATCATTAAGAAGCCTTCTCTCGACCCCTCTTTCCCTTCTAATTTCCGCCCCGTCTCACTTCTCCCTTATCACTCAAATCTTCTTGAGAGACTCGTCTAGACTCAAGTTTCCTCCTTTGTCAATGACAACTCTATCATTCCTTCACTTCAATCTGGCTTTTGTCCCTCTCACTCAACTGAGCCTGCTCTTCTCTCAGTTTGTAATGATCTTCTTTCTGCTCAAAGCATTTCTCTCTGCTCACACATCTAGACCTCTCTGCCAGTTTTAACAGTGTTGACCACACCCTCCTCTTGGCCTACCTCGCTTCATTTGTGTTTCATGACTCAGTTCTTGCATGGTTTAGCTCCTATCTTTGTGACTGTACTTATTCTGTCTCCTGGAAAGGTACCTCTTCTCACACACCTCCCCTCCTTCATGGTGTCCCTCAAGTCTCAGTTCATGGTCCTTTCATCTTTTCCCTCCACACTTCTCCTCTGGATGCTATTATGTCGTCCTTTGGGATCTCCCACCACTTCTATACTGACGAAATGCAACTTTTTCTCTCTTTAACCACCTTTACTCCTGCCATTCACAATAACCTATATGCCTATCTGCTTTTTATTAAATCATGTATGTCAGACCACTTTCTGGTTCTAAACTCCTCAAAACGTAAGCACTTGTCTTCCTTGCCACCACCATTCCCTCCCCTCCCCCTCCCTCCTCCCTCTCCATTCCCCCTTCTTCATTAACACTCTCTAGCACTGCTCAAAATCTCAGCCTCTACTTTGTGAAACAGCCTTATTCTTCTCCCCTCACATCTCTCTCTCTCGGTCCTGCCGTTTCCATCTTTTTAGCATGTATGAAGCCTGTCCTTTTGTGACCTTTTTCTAAGAAACTTCTCATGTCACCTTTAATTTTTTTCTTGCCTTTTTTACTGTTCTTCTACCCTCTTTGGTCTCCCCCTTTCCCGTCTTGCCCCTCTTAAATCCATTATAAACACATACATACGTCTTTTCTACCAGTTATTTCCCTGTGACTCCATTTCACAATCTCTGTTTTCAGTTGGTTGGCTGACTTTTTCCTGCAGGCTGAAATTCAATGTTCTATGTATGGTGTTTAAATTCATCCACAATCTTGCTCCCATTTATCTCTCTTCCTTGGTCTCCTTTTCCATGCCTGCTCGCTCTTTTTGTTCAATCCAAGTTCTTGCTAACAGTCCCTCAACCCCCCTGTGCCCAATCCCGGTTCTGTACTTTTTCTCTTCTTGCTCTCTATAATTGGAACTCTCTCCCTCTCCTTCTCCTCTCTACTACCTCATACTCTGCTTTACGTACTTCCCTAAAGTCCCATCTTCTACAAGCCTAACTCCCAGCTGCTCTTAATCATATGAAACTTTCACTGTATTTTCTCATTCATTGAAACACTTCCACGTAGCTACCAAATATCATATTATTGTACTGTAACCATTTTTATGTACATCACTTTGGCGTAAAGCACTTAATAAATAACAAATAAATACAAATACAAATACAAATACAAATACAAATACCAACCTAGATTAATCCAATTTCAGGTGATTGAACTAGGTCACATTTTGGAGGAACTTTCTGAAAGTTTGTCGGCAGTTCAGTCACATGACTTAAAGGATACACATGTCTGGAGCTCCTACACAGGCAGCTTTCACAAAGGAAGGAGGTTGTTGCTGAAGGCCGACTTTAGGGTGGGGGTAAATAACTGGGGTGCCTTTAGAGTAACTGTGTAGGAATAATCGTGGAGGAGAGGAATTAAGTGATTGGAGACACAAATTTCAGATTTGAGTGTACAGTGCTTTGTGATGCAGTCAGTGATTTAAAATGGGCGAAAAATGCAAACATCATCACCAGAGATATTAAGGGAGGCCGGCAAGGAACTCATCAGTGTCCATCACTGGTGGCATCTCTGAAACTGGTGGCACTTTGACACTGGTGGCATCTGGTGACACTAGGAGGAAGAGTAGGTAATCCCTGATGGCAACTTGTGGGAGAGTCATGCTTGCCTGATTTTGCTGGTAATTGACAGCAGAGATTTGAGGTGGTGCGTGACATATCAGTCAGTGTCAATCTCCTGAATCTATTGGATGAGACATGTGCTATCGGGTGACACCTAGGAGTAGGAGTGGGAGTATCCGGCTCTTGAAGCGAGTGGATGAGACAAGTGTATTTGGGTAACATCTGAGAAGGGAACTGGGTGTGTTGTGATGTCACCAGTTTCAGAGAGAAGATGGAATTCTCAACCTTGGATTTGGTGACAGTTGTTGAAGAGGAGGAGGGTTACTGTGAGGAAGATGGTGTTGTTGACCAGTTGCTTGCAGGTGAATAAGGAATTGCACAACCTACCAGTGTGCTGCCTCAATAACATGTGATGAACGGGCGGCAAGTGGGACAGCCATCATTTACACGCCCTGCTCAGGCCATAGCAAGGACTGCTGTTTTGGCCCAGGTGGCAGCAAGCAGACCCACTCGGAAGGAAGAGGTGCAGCAGGGACAGAGACAGCACATGGGCACAGAAATGGTGAGAGGAAGCACCATGGATGCCCACATTTGAATGGACTGCAGCAAGCGGAAGCTGTTGACTGAAAGCACCTGCTATGCATCAAGTGAGCCCAGAACACCCAGAGAGTGATGCATGTAGGAGTATGCACTGCTGTTGACTGAAAGCACCTGTCATGTAGAAAATGAGCCCAGCACACCCAGAGAGTGTGGCGTGTAGGAGTATGCACTGTGTATGTCGCTGCTAAAGCAGTAAACAAAGGACTTGCTGCTCTACAGAGATCAAGGGATTTTCTATGGCACGCAGCAGTAAACTATGTATCAAGAAGCGAAAAGTCCATGGAGCTAATTGAATCAACTATGCCTTAAAAAAAGAAAAAAAGGGAGAACAAAGAGAAAGAAAAGAGGAGGAAGGGCCACTTGAGAAAAGAAGAAGAGGAGAACTAATTTCTAAATATAGCAGCAGCCAGCATGGCACTCGGCCAAATTTCTTGCAGAACCAGGAACACCACCTATACAATGGAAAAGATGGAAGAAGATGTTTGACATCTACCTTGTGGCTATTGTGGTTGATACATTTGCACCAACAAGAAAGGAAGCTACACTGTTGCACAATCTAGGCTGTGAAGGGTGCAGCATGTATGACGGGCTTCCACAATTGCTACACATGAGGGGCAAGGGGACCTTGATGAATTTATTAAAGCCTTAATGATACTACAAAATCACTTTCAGCCTGGAAAAATAAAACTTTTGAGAGACATACATTGTTTCAAAGAACACAGGAACAACATGCACTTGTGAAAAACTATATAGCCACATTTAGGACGCCTGGCCACATTTCAGAATGCTAACCATCTCACTTATACAAGATCAAGTAGTGAGATGCACAAACAACCCAAGGGCCCAGAAGAAACTGTTGCTCAAAAACATGACACTGGAGGAGGCAGTAGAAGTGGCCATAAGTGTAGGGCAGACAGACACATATATACAGCACATTAAAACTCATATGCAGGAACATCAGGAGGGCAGTATATGTGCCATTAAGGCTTCCATTAGGTGTGGTTTTGAAGCAAGGAATGAGGTGAAATGCTTCAGATGTGGGAGCAATAGACATGTGGCCACTAACCAATTCCTTGTCATTTACAATTTTACAGGACTTGAGCTGTATGAACAGATAATCAAGTAAACAGGTGGACATATCCATTACACACACACATACTCATGCATGCACAGAGAGCTTAAGTGATTAAGTAGATGTGACTGAGATTTTTGGTTTGTCAGTCTAGGACATTGATGCCACAAAGAGAAGTACTTGGTGTCACGCACAGTGACGAATCTTTCAGGTACTGAACTTTCAATAGGTATCACGTACTTGTGTCTTACCGAATTTAAGAGCACAAAAGAATGTTTAGAGACATATTTGGCTAAACGTGCTTCATTTTCTTTATTTTCCCGTCCTCATTTTCCCGATTGGATTTCTACAACAAATCATGATGGTGTATGACTGGTATGTGCAAATGGCATTTATTCTTTATTTCTTCAATCTTACTGGTTGGGACTTTACCATGCTTTCCATTTTCTGCTTGTGAATTCTCATATTATTAAATACTTTATGATATGTTGATTATTGGTTCATTATGATTATATTTACCTTAACATGTGGGAAATTGACTTATGATGATGGTTGAATAATGCCTTAAAGCCCTGACGGTGGACTTATGTCCGAAGTGCATTGGCAAAACTGATTTGGGCACTGAGAAGTCAGGCCTATACTTATGAAGAAGTAATTAAATTTAAATATGGATTTACCATATTCTAAAATGAACTGAAGTGTGTCCACATATTGTAGCTAGTACTATTTGAGATACACCAACAACTCCGGAGGGGGAGTGAAGAGTGAGCACACCCAGAAACAGATGTAGGTCTGTTTCTTTCTTTTGGATCTAAATACAGTAACCTTGTGCCAAGGCAACAGTGTGTGCTCCCATTAACAATGTTTACTTTTGGTATGATGTTGTATATAATCAAAAACAAGCCGTGCCCACCCTATGCCTTTCTTCTCACTAACCAATTCTGCCAGAAAAGAACATAGCATGTTTGTAGTGTAAGAGAAGAGGCCCCTTCACACGCAATGGCAAAGAGATTACCGTCAACAATGTTGAGTCTATCACTAGGAATGAGGGGCAGGATGAAGAAGTTCCAACTGATATACAGGTTAAAGGAAACACATATTTGAAATAATGACAACCTGGGCTGACAGGAAAGGCTCAGTGGACAACTTTATATCGAATGACAAAGACATTCAAATTAAAGTAGACAGTGGATCTCCATGGAAAGTCATTTCTGTGAGGATGTACTTAGAAACAGTATGCATAGACCTAAGTGAATTGCTGGAGCATGACATCATGTTGTATTCTTATCGTGAAGTGGATATTGAACTATTGGTAAAGTTAAAAGCAGAAATAAAATACAAAGGAAGGAAGTGTGTTGCATGGGTGGATGTGGATAACAAGCGGACCTCTCTGTTAGGATGGGAGGAGCAAGCTGAGTTGGGTATCCATAGCAGCTGGATCGAAGGAACCTGTCACCATTGCTGAAGTAGAAGACAGATGGGCAAATTAGTACCCAGAAGTATTTTCAGAAGAGGTGGGAGAATTGAAGATTTTCTCCGCCATATTTGGCTCAGGGGGAATGCAAAGCCTGCAGTAGATAAACTGAGATCAGTACGGCATCATATAAGGGGATGTTTGAAGGAAGAGCTGGATACCATTTTACAGAATGGAATTATCAAAAGCATCCAGAGTTCAGAATGGTTATCACTGATAGTTTTGGTTACCAAGAGCTATTGAAAACTAAGGGTATGTGCGATTTAAGAGATTTAAACAGGAGCATTTGGGTAGACAGGCATCCTTTGCTCAACATATCAGAAGTGTTGACCAAATTGGGGGAAGGAAAATTCCTCACAGTCTAGGACCTGTCAGCTGCATACCACCAAGTGCCACTGCCATGCGAGTGTGAATATCTAAACTCAATCATAACACCACACACAATGCCTTTTGGACCAGCGTCAGCTGCAGCATGTTCAAAAGAGTGATCGGGAATGTGACAGAAGGTTTGGCAAACAAGGTCATGTTTCATGACGATGTGTTGGTGTTTATGATTTACAGAGAAGAACATGATCAAGTGCTGAGGGAAGTATTAGAATGACTCAAGCCAGCTGGTTTGACAGTACAGAGGAAAAAGTGCACAATCTGTGTAGAAGAAGTTGAGTACCTCAGGCACAGAGTGTCTATGAAGGGAATAAGTGCAACGATCAGTTTGGTATATGCTATCGAGAAGGCACGTACACCTGAAGACAAAGTACAGTTGAGGTAGTTCCTAGGATTAACAGAATACTACCACGCGTTTGTGAAGGATTTTGCAATCAAATCAATGCCATTGAAGGTGCTTTTATAAAAGGGATTGACATTGGAATGGTCAAGTGAATGTGAGAAGGTGTTTGGACAGATAAAGGAAGACATTATGAATGCTCCATGTTTGGAGAACTTTCAGTCGAGAGGTTGCACCTTGTTGATGATTGATGCAAGTGGATTGGCTTTAGGAGTCATGTTATCCCAACATGCAAAAGAAAGAGAAGAGCATGTGGTGGCTTTTGCTTTAAGACTATTAAGGGGGGATTAAGGGGGGATGAGTTGAACTACTCAGTAGTGGAAAGTGAAGCACTAGCTGCATATTGGGCCATGAAGTATTTTAAATTTTATTTGTGGCGGGATCATTTAATTGTGAGGTCACTGGCATCCTATGCAGATGTTTTCCAGTGTATGCTGGAAAAATGTTTTGCCTAGGATATCTAGGTGGTTACTGGGAGTACATTCATATGATTTTAAGGTGGTATACTTACCAGGTGGAGAATGCTGCTGCAGAATGTTTGTTGCATCGTTTTATTCATACAGAGACACAGAGTGATGAACTGCTGACTCATGAAGTGATACTGGCACGTTTAAATGAAGAGGCAGCTGTCTCCAGGAGTGGGAACTGGCTGAGAAAACTGATGAAGTAATGTGCTGTGTCAAGAAGTGGTCGGTCACAGGATGGCCTGAGAGAAAGATGCTAAGCAGAGAGTTTGATATTTGTTTCGAAGTGAAGGATGAGTTGACTCTCATTGAAGGGACATTGAGGAAGGGAGATAACATCATACCTTCAGAGAGTTTGAAACTAAGGTTGGTGGCAGTAGCCCATCAATGTGATTTAGGAATAAGTGGTACAAAAAGAAGATTGAGAGAGAGTTATTGGTGGTCCAATATGGATACCACTGTGCAGAGATGTGTTATGGAGTGCAGACATGTGCCAACAGTGATAAGAACAAAACAGTTAGAGAGCCATCATTGTTACCTGTAGGTGTACAGTCCCAACTATGGACCAATGAAGCAGGTGATGTGATGGGGCCTGTTAGGAAAGATTTCATAATTGTATGTAATGTTCCCTTCATGTGTACACCCCCAAATGTTTTGCTGCTGTTTAGATACCATAGACTGACTTTGCCAGAGAAGCACAGCCTTCAGCTGCACTCCTCTGGGCTTTTGGTCACTTATAATGGGGAAACTGACATTCCCTTAAGACAGTCAGTACTGGGAGATTTTGTTTCCCTTAGTCCTTTTCCCATGTTGCAACTTTTCTGCAACATGTAACAAGTACACAATGCACCTTCCAGTACAGTGTACTTGGGACTGTAGTCATTTTCCAAAGTCCCTAGATATTCCAATTGACGTTTTGTGAGATGTGCAGATGTGTCATGGACAGGGCTTGTGGCAGCTATCTTTTTGCATTGTTTATAACCCTTTCCTGCAATGTTAATTGTGTTAACAGCCTTTGGCACAAATAGGTGGCCTGGCTCCAAAATGGCCATGCCACGAGGTTCTTTGTCCTGTCCTTTGGCCATCTTGCCCCTTCACCTTCCCCAGGTCGAGCTGACCCAGGTCAGTCCTTATTTGGAGATGCAGTTTCCCGCAAAATGCCAGGCTTTCGCAGGCTTCCGCATGCCTTGTGTGTGTGCCTCCAGGATGTGGGCTGGCGTGTCTGTCCCCAATACACATCCTGGGTGCCAGAGAGTCTGGAGTGCTGTGAATGACTGGGCCCACCGTGGTCCATGATTGGTCCACGTATGGAGAGTGTGTTTGTAAGCAGATCTCCCATTGGGTCCTCTCCATTTTGGCACAAAGGGAACTTTGGATAAGTGGAGGCTGAAAACACCCATACCAGGTCGATCTCTGGAGTTCTCACTGAACGAAGGATAGGATCCAAGCATCCTGAAACTACAAAGCTGAATCGAGGAACCGCTGGTAACCAGCTGGAAAGTTTGGCATCATGAGCCCGCTGTCATCCTGTGGAACCCCTCTGCATCTGGACGTCCTAGAAGGTCTGTGAAGATGCTTTGACCCATTGGAATAGTGAGACCAACTATTCTCGGCACCTTCATCAAAACATGCAAGTAAGCTTTCTCGGAAGTGTCCCTGGGCCAACCAGTGGACTGAACAGCTTACCCAGTTGCTTTGCTCTGTCACTGCCACCATTTTGAGGATGCCCTCAAAACTTGGTATACTGCTAGCTCTGTATCCACGGCACCCTCACACCAAATTTCGTACACTTGGTGTTCCCATGTCTGAAGTGAGACGAGTGTGCTAGGACTGGAGCATATGTGGTTACCATGTTGCCCTGCCATGGCAACAACCTTTGCAAGTGCGCTGTGACCCTCTTGCCCCTGAAGTATGCTGCAGTGAAACCAGGTCGATCTATCCACCTGGACTGGAGAAATCACCACTGTCCCATTTGGGAACACTGTATCTCAGGAACTGAAAGCCGCAGAGATGTCCTTTTTGTCGTGTTTGAACCTGCAAGCGAAGTGGACTGAACTGGCGAAATTTGGGTCCGAGAGTGCCGGGGACCGGTGAGTACTTCCAACACTAACAGGTGACCCCTAGCACCAGGGCCCCTTTTTACGCACGAGTGGCCCCTGAGGGTCACTCTCATTTCCACTGCTAGTGCAAACTAGCGACTAGATCCCGCACTCTGGAACTGGCTCTGCCTTCAAGTGGAGGTCCTCCCTGAATAGTGTGAACTCATTCTTCATCGCCTCATCCACCTTCCTGAGCTGCTAGAGACCCCTGAAGAGACCCTGTTTTGCCCATGTTAACAAATGTGTGCACTTGCATTGCATGTACTATTGAGCACAAAGCTCCTCTCTTCTTGGGGCCTGTACTGCCTCTTAGTTAGGTGTGTTGCTGATGTAGAAGAGGCCTAAAGACTACCTGCACTGCCTGTTTCCTTCCCATCTAGGTTGTCGACATATTGCATGCATTTAACCCTTTAGACCCCAATGGTCCTGTATGTACATTGTATTCATAAATGTTGTGTTGGTTTACTTAGTACTGCTGTGATTCTTTTGCTATAGTCTGAGTTACAAAGGCCTTGTGATAAATGTGCTTATAGCTTTAATATAACACCTGTCTGGGAGTGATTTGTAAGTGTCCTTTCTCTGTGTGCTCATTGAGGTCTTTCAGTCACCCTCAACCCTCCTGAGATGTAGTCTTGACAGCCGTCATAGCTACCTGCCTTGTCCAGAGGTTACTCTGTTCCAAGAAACTAGGCTGACCTTCTGAACCTCTGCCCACCAGGTCAGAGTTCAGAAATCCATCTTAACAGGGCCCATGCAAGCATTAGGCTGGGGTTTCTAGTCCATATGTGTGTTGGTGGAGTACATTCCAAGTGGGTTGAATGGAAAGGTGTAGGAGAGAGTATTTTTTGAAGAAGGATGTCCCAAGGAAATAATAACTGACAATGGAGTTCACTTTTGTTCAGAATTGATGGGAAATTTTTGGCAAACAATTCAATTAAACATGTGTGCACTGTATTACATCATCCCAGGGCCAACGGATAGTGGAGCGGATTAATTGCTTCATCAAAGGAGGCATACAGTTAGCTATCAGGGCAAAGGCACCATGGAGGGAAGTACTCAAAATCATGATTTGGGGTTCCTGTACCACTCATCATTTTGTCACAAAAATCTCACCTTTTGTCTCACTCAAGGGACATGAACTGGGCACCAGGCTGTCCCTGGGGTGGTTGGAGTTGGCAGTTGCTGTACCGGTTGACAGACAGAAAATCATGAGAGAAATAAGAGAAGGACAAGATCACTACAAACACGTGTTTGATAGCGAGCATAAAACTAAACAGAAAGGATGTGCAATAGGAGATTCTGTCTTAACATAAAATCCCAGAATGGGCCGGAAATGTCAGTGAGACAAATACTTGGGCCCAAGAAAATTATGTCAATACACACTGGTGTGGTAATAGTAGAAGGGGGCGAGGTATGGTCCAAGGGAGGATTAGCACTTTGGTAGGATGGTGAAGGAGGGAGTTGTCCGAATGTGTCTGAAGATAAGAGGAGTGACAGCAGCAAAAGCCAAGTCAATTATACGAATTATGAGAGTGGACGTCGTTGGAAACAAGATAATGGTAATAATTAAATAAAAGACTTATATGTATAATGTTGTTGCAAAAATATATTTGTTAATGTTACACCAAATTACGTTTTGTAAATAGTTTTGTAGAGGAAAATAAAATGAGGGCTCACTCATACCATTAAAATGTATTTTATTCAATGTTATGCACTGTTGCAACTTGATTGTCTGGTTGGAATTGATTAAACAAAGTTAATTACATTTTGTGAGGAGGGAGCCATGTTGTGATGTCTCTAGTTCCAGGTAAAAGGTAGAATTATGGGCATTGAAAGTGGTGACAGTAGACGAAGAGAAGGTTGACTGAGTGGCATATGTTGTTGTTAACCTGCTGCTTGTAGTTGAGTAAAGAACAGCACAACCCATTAGTGTGGCACCTCGATACAATAGGGTGTAATCCATGAGGGCTGCTTGTGGGAGGGACATGCTTGTCAGATTTTGCTGGCAGGGGGCAGCAGTCATTCAGGGGGTGTTGGTTGGCACACCAGTCGTTGAGCGCACAACACATTTGGAACAACCTGTCAGTACCCAAATGCACCTGAGTTAAGGGCAGACAATATATTTGTGGCCTTTTACTTGAGCAGCAGCACTTGCTTTTTGCATTGCGAAGGCAAAATTGCACATGGTCAATTATAGGTATCATTCAAATCACATTCCACATCCCTCTACAAGTAGCTCTGGGGTATTTGTTTGTATTTATACTTATTTGGAGAACAGTGATGACAATTTAAATCAGAAATTAATTACAATAACACATTTACAGATGGTGAAGGAATTCTCTGGAAGGATGTCTGTACAATCAAACAAAGATAAAAGCAAATGGCTTACCAGTTTATGAGTGTGTGAACAAAGTGAAACTTGTGCAAACGCAAAACAATACAAATATAACAAACCATAAGAAACTGGTGACTTGCAAAGGTAGCATTAACCTAGAGATGCAACTGTAAACTGAAGAGGAGTACATGCACCAGTAAAAGGAAATGTACAAAGTCCAAGGAAAAGCAGAGATATTGCAATACCCTGATGAATATCCACCAACATTTACAGAGGGCATTGCACTTTCATTATTGCCCACTATGTCAGTGGCAGAGCAGGGAGGTGTACAGATCTTCCCTACAGAAGATGTGTGAGGAAAAAATCACAGAGAGCTTGAAGAGCAGAAGGAGTTTGAAAATCCCAGATCACCACCTCCACTACTATCCACTAATAATTGAGGCAATAATGATGATGAAAACAGATACAGATAGGAATGAGCGTTGATGCTGGAAAGCCTTGCTACTCAGGAGGAGGCTCAGAAAGATACCACAGATGCATAGGCTCTACTACTATGAGAAACAGACTCCCTGTCACAGATACAAAAAGAACAGCACATTATTAAATGACGTCCATTGTACCCCTAGCACCACCACTGCCAGCATCATCACACCCACATGGGCTCAGCCTGTGGGCTAGCCCATAATAAAAGTTGAAAATGTAGACATATTTCACAAATAATGAATAGCAACCGAATCTGCCCATTTGCAACTTCTTCCAGACAGCTATTTGCCCAGGGGAAAGCAGGAACTAACTTGGGTACTACATCTGTGTGAGTCTTTTTGACGTGCAACCATGTACAGGCATGGGAAAAAGTGAACAGATCTGTTATGAATCCCTCCCCATTTCATCTGTCAAAAAGCACACCTCCACCAATCTGCACAGTTACCCATGCCAATAATGTCATTGTATTATTGCTCGGATGGGGGCAAAAACCACCCCCTGTCCCCTGAGCACCAGCAGCGCATAGAGATGATCCCCTCCCATTGCATCAGATCAGTGTTGCAGAAGTGTTTGAGCTTGCCAACAATAACACAAGTTACAAGACAGACAGCACCTTCTCTATCCTAGCATGGCTGTACTGTTGGCAATTGATTACTTGCCTTTCTCTTTTTGTGGAAAACCTTGGATACTGGTAGCTTATGGGAAAACACAAACTCTGTTGGGAAGTCTGCAGCCATTATTTCTTCTCTCAAAGAGCAGTACCAGAGTTGTGCAGCACTGTTATGGCTTCAGTGTGGCAGGTACTACAGCAGACAGAGTAATTAAGCATCCACTTCACCATGGATATGTGGAGCAGTGATCAGAGTATTGACTGCATGGAATCACATCACATTGGGTGTACTTTCCTTACCCTAAAAGCCAATATGGCTCCAGAAGAAATTTAAGGAGACAAACAGGTGTATTGCGTTCAGCAGCAATAAATGTTCAGCAGCCAATGGTTTCAGGTCAGAGGCACAGGGAAGTTGTCTTCTGGAAGAAATTGAAGGTGAAAGCGAGCACAAAGGCTAATTCTTTGTAAATTTCATGCAGGAAATGGATCAAATGTCATTGCTACCTTACACATTGAAAATACAATGCTTTTCTCCTGCTTTGTGCATGTCCTTTACTGCTCCGTGACTCCCCTTGCCAGCAATTGAAACACTGTGAAAGAAATGGCCACTGTGCGCCAGAAGATCATCTCTCAATTTAACCATTCATACTAAAACAGCATTGCCATGTGCCAAGTGCAGGTGCACCACATGTTGGCATGCCACACCCGGAATACGTCAGTGGCCACTTGTTTGACCAATACATTACATCGTTTGGGCATGCTACGTGAGCAGTGCAAAGCCAATCCAGATTACTTCAAGACTCAGAGCACAACTATAGAAATGACATGTTTAACACTGTGTCAGTAGCAGCAGCTATCAAAAGTCTCATCTGAACTGTGACATTTAAAGGGGGCCATCAAGTGGGTTAACTGTCACAATTCATCCCCAAGTATTGTTTTCCATTTAGTGTATCTGCTTGAGCTCAACCTAAGCAGTATGCCTAAGGGCTGTGCCTTGTTAGATGCTAACGCCCCAAGACTGTGGAACATCCTCCCCGTCAGCATCGGACTCGCCCCCATGGTCGTACAATTCTGAAAAGAATTCACAACACCTCTTCAAGGAGTTTCTCTTCCTCAACACTTAAGCCATCATTTCACCCCTCTCTCCACCTGACTCGCTAAACACCAGCTGTCCCCCTCATCCCGCCACCCGGTACAGTTGCACCCCTCCTCTGTGCCCCTCTATTTCCTACCCCCTGCTGTATATCTGTTCTGTTATGCATCTGCACAATTAAAGCTAAATTTGACTGCTGGCTACCTTTAGGAACCTTTAGAAACCTAATTTCAAAGTAAGATTGATCACTTTCCATATGCATGTCTCAATGGGGGAGGGCTCACAGTAAGAATCAGAAGGAGAAAAAAAGTACACATGTGCAAGGATTCTTTGCTGAAGCTCTTACAACAACAACTGGAAAACGAATGCAGCCAGCATGAAAAACACCAAACAAACTAAATTTAGTTCACCTGGATGGTAAAGCACAAGGTTGGAGTCATGTGGGTAGTATATCACTAACAGCTGTTGTAAATTGCGTGAGCAGTGTAAGTGCAGCCTACTGGGAAGAACGTTTGTGGCAGACCCTCCTCACTGATATGCATCTTAAATACAGATGGGTCATCAACAGGAACAGACAACATGCCATTAGCGGGTCAGATATTTGATGCCTATCTACTGGACACTTGACCCATGGGAATTTATAATTATCCATTACATTATTGGTACAGACAGTGGTACATCTGGCTAGTGGCCCATGTCCAAGATGATGTTAAGTTGCTAAGCTGCCCCCACTAGTGTGGAATCTGAGAGAGATGTTGGAGTGGCCATGGCTATTGTCAAAACCAATAGGAAAAACCTCACAGTTTTACATGTTGAGAAATTGACATTTATAGAAATGAACATTCACTTCATTAGAAAAGACTATGGGATGACATCTGCCCATAACCAACACACCAGCTGGGATGATGAGTTGTTAGCCCGTACAAGTCAGACACAGAAAATGGAAGCAGAGTAATGTCATTGGGCAAGTCTTTGGGAAACAGATAGATGTAGTAGTGACTGAGAGGCAACAACCAGTTGCTATACGATACATGATTTTACCTACTGTGGGAGCAATGTTTTCAATCCTTGATTTGTCTCATGATTACACCATTTGGTAAAAGGTCTCATACTCTCCAACATAGTGCAACAACCACTTAAGGTTGTCCTATTTTCTTAAAGAGAAAAGCCACCCATTAACGTTCTTAGGTTCTCTAACAGGACAAAAACACCCCATATGTTTTCCATGGTTTCTCACAGATTACAGCCACCCACAGAAGTGCTCAAGTACCCCCAAGTAGTGCAGCCCCCCTTTAGATTCTCAGTACTTTTCTCATGGCACAGACACCTGCTAAATCCTTTGGCTTTGCCTAGGGAGTGTAACTGAATCTTATATTTCTCAGGTTCTACTACATGGTGCAGACATTTCTTACGTTTCTATGGTTTTTAGACAGGAAGGTTCACAAAGTAAAGTTCTTAAGCTTTTCGACAAGGTGTTTTCTAAAGGTCTCCCATAGACTGCTGTTGCTCTCGAGGTGGGGAGTCTCTCTGTGAGGTCAGTCCCTTCCCATGACTGCTCTATTCCTTCCCTCTGCACAATGACCTAAAGGTGGGAAAGGAGATGGAGCTCATTGTTCCTTCTCAGGTTGCCTGACAACACTACACAGACCTGCTCCCCCTGTCTAACAGACTGACTGCAATAAAGGCAGTAGGTGTCAAAATGCTGGATAATATACGGAAGAGGGTCCTGCCCAGAAGGGGATTGCTGATGTTGCTCTAGTCCCAATTGTTTGATAGAATGGTACTCATAACAGGGGCCTGTGTCTGGATGTAGGCTCAACTCATTTGGGTTACTGCATGGCCCTTGAAAGTGCTAGGACCCATTCCCTCATCCTCATCACCACTGGAGGTGGTAATGGTGCCAACCAGGTTGCTACCAGCCCTCTATGGTGGTAGATAGGTAACCTGCCAGGAAGACCTGCCCCTTTCCCTTCTCTGTTGCTCCTGCTTAACATGTTTCCACAGCTGTCCGCCTTAGAGAAGAAGCCATGTTCCCCTCCCACTATGGTCTGTGATGGAGCCAGGGCAAAATAGTCTCATACATAGGAGAACATGGGCTCAGTAGGGGGTTGACGTCTCCACTTCCTGAGATTCTTACTGTGTTTCACTTGCCCCCTCTACCATTGTAAGTGCAGAAATATTCTCCTCCACCACCTTCCTGATCCTCTCCACTAATGTATCCTTCTCTTACTCCCCCTCAGGTACGTCCACAACCTGCTGTTCCGCCTCTATAGACATTTCCTACACATGAGCCTCCTCCTGATGGAACCCTGCTTCATACGATTCAGCACCCTCATTCTGCTGGCTGGAGAACTATTTCTCCTAAATTCCCGCCTCCTAGCATTAGCCACCCCATACACACTCTCGAGGTTGCCTGCTGTGGTCCGACCCCTCCTCTCACAAGAAGAACATTCCCACCAACTCCTCCATGCACTAGCGGCCCTGTCTCCATTGGGGCGCCCGCAAGAGTCCCTTCCATACCAGTCTGCATGCATGTAGTAGCAGCCTCCGCTAGTGGCCCTGTCTCATCCTGCACTTCTTCTCATGAGGCCTCCCCGAATGCCTAAGCCCACTCCAGTGACTCAGAAGATGGTTCTATGTGATTTCTTCGAATTTTTCATCAAAGTAGATATCATTACATTTTGTATTTTTTACTGGAAGATCTTGTCACAAAAAAATGTGGGGGAGACACTGCACAGCCCCCAAATCCCTGTTAGCACCCTTACATTCATCAATCACCTAAACCCAACCCCCACATATATTTGGGGGAAAATCTGTTGTGAACATTTGATGATTTCTACCTTGATACTGCATGGCGCAGGATTTAGAACTGACACTCACACACAGCAGAAGGTGCCCCACTTCTCCCCCTCTTGTGAAAAGAAACATCCATCTCCCATACAACCTTATTATTGTTTCCATCCCAGCATTCCATGCATGCCATCTTGGATGAAATGGCATTTGACAAAGATGTTTGAGAACTATGTGTGAGCAAACCCAACAATCCAAAAGTGTGAAACATGGAATCAGCTCTAAGAAACAAAGGGTAGCCTCAGTATACCAGCAAGTCAATGCATAGTAAACTATACCCATACTACATCACTACACAGCAAACCATTAGCTGTGTAGACAAGACAACAAACACGCAAGGGGAAACTGGGAATGGGCAAATATCTGTTTTAGTTTAGTTTTTTGTTTTTCGAGGATGGCTCTTGATTGGATGACAAATTATTGTGCAAGTCCTGGAAGTCTGCCCTGAGTCCACCAGGGGTTTGCTGTCTATCTTGTATTCCTGTGGTATCGGTGAATCTTTCTAAAGAGCTTTGTGGGGCCCACCAGTAATTTTTTTGTGTGGTTTTCCAGATTTCTCTGAGAGCTGTAATTCTCCTGCCACACGGTGGGCTGCCGCCTACCTGCAGTGGCCCATATGTGTACACAATTAGAGGAGTTAATCAGAAGGATGGCCTGGTCCCTGGGGAGGGCCGTTGAGGCCACCTGTGCAGGCAATTACAGGGGGACGCAGCATCTGAGGAGCTCAAAAGACACCTACGAAAAACATAAGTGCACCTTTGTGGGAGAAAGCAACGAAAAGGGAGTGCGTGTGGAGTGAGTTGATTGTGAGTGTATGTATTTCAAAAGATCACGTGGCAATATCTTTTTTTTTTATAGAGGTGGAATGAGAGATCTCCTCCGTTGAGATGTAAGGTGACATCATGGTAGTAAATTGTGTGAAAAAGAGAAGAGAGGGGAAACAGGATCTCCTCTGTCGTGGGGGAAAGGCAGTGTTGCAAGGAGAGTGAAGGTCCAGGATATGAGGGTCCCGGGATCCCTCCACTCGGCAAAGAGCGTGAGGAGGGGAATTCCCCTGTCCCAAGGCAAGGAGACAGAGGAATGGACTAAACCATTGAGTAAACAAGTGTGGTTTTGTTGTGTAGACCCATTATATGGAGAGCCTGCAATCCCTTCCCCTGGAAAAAGGGGATGAGAGGAGGTAAGATCCCTCATCTCGAGGCAAAGAGACAGTGGAAGGGACTAAACAATTGCGTACATAATTCTGTTTTATTATTGATTTTTGTAATTAGTTGTATATAGGGATGAGTGAAGTGTGAGTTGAGGGTATTGGTAATAAGGGAAGGGGCGGGACTGATTTTGGGGTATGAAGGTGTGTTGATTTTGTTAGAGGTGTTTATTTGACAAAGGTCTGTGTTTTGGAAAAGTTGGAAATGGGTGTAGATGTATGTAATGGGATGGGTTTGAAGTTGGAGTTATTTGGTTATTGTTTGTTATGTGTAATGTTTGAAGTTGACAAACATTAACCAACCCCCATAACATTATTGTTTTGTGTGTTGAAATGTTAAAACATGATGGCCCTCATTACGACCCTGGCGGAAATCGAAAAACGATGGCGGAAATGCAACACCGCCATCGAATACCGCTCGGTGCGATTATGACCCGTCACCGTAAAGTACGATGCCATCAGCGACACCGTAGTGAACGCCAACGCAAACTGCACCAAGTACGCGCACGCGCGCCATGCTAAACCGTAATTACCACCATGGCGCAACGGTACGCGAATGCTGACCCTAGCGGACATTCACTTAACGCCATCAAGCATGGCGGAAAGTACCATTCTGCCATGGTGAGAATTACGGCATCGCGAACCAACCGTAAATGGCCCTACTGAGTGCCTGTACACCACTCCCTGCCCACATTGCACAACACCTCGTAGGTGCAATGAAGTTACACAATGCAACCAGTGAAATGCACAAGTCACCCATGCATGCCAACGAACAAATGAATGTAGGGGCTCCAAGTGCCTTGTGAGTGGCCATCCATATTTGGCATGGCACCATTGCCGTACTGATGCAGCACAGGCACGTGAAGGTTCAAGTACAGCAATATGAACTGAAACATGAGACAAAACAACAACAGGCCCCCATCGCTTGACACCAGTGTAAGGCAACATTCAAAGCAGTATCCTGAGGGAGACTGCACCAGCCCTGTACTCATGCCAGTAAACAAACCAACCATCAGCATAAGCATGTACCACACAAGTTGGCAGAGTGAGTGAGCAGCCAGGCACATCTCAAGAGGGGCCAATGGGAGCTGCAGGGCACAGATGGCACGAATACAGAAGCTATTCCAATGGACATGACCTCAGTCTCCCTCCAAGAAACGCACGCAAACACAGGCACCTGTGACCAGCCATTTTCTGATAATCACATCATTCCACCAATCCACCTGGCTGACCGGCATCTGTTACACAAAAGCTAATCCCCCGCCCCTGAGCATGACATCATTAAAACAGTCATAATGGCAGGCCCCATCCCTGACCTTACTGTGCTTCGTAGGCAAACGCGGCCAGTACAGTACCACGCAACTATACTCAGAAGCCGGAACCCAATGCAGATCTCCTCACAATACACCGCTCCACAAATAGGAATATGCTACATTACTTGCAAAGAATAACGCTACACGGTTGAAATCAGAATCAAATTTTAATGCACATCAAATTCACCAAGCCCAAACAGCTATTAGGTCATAAACTCCAAAATATTTTTCATTACTGTGGGCTGCATCCGCAATAAATGACCAGCTTCTCCTTGTGTGACGCCCTGTTCCTTCATGGTACACAGGGGCTACATTCACGTTCAAAAAGGCAACATGGAAGCGCCGAGAACCGCAGGGCCGTCCCATTAGGTAGGCACTAGTCCAGCTGAAAGGCTGATATGTAGCTCCTAGCCACTAGTACTGCGTAAGGGCATGTGGCCCATTGGCGATCGTCCCATAAGATCGTAATGGTGCTCCACTGATTAACTCGAAGCAGCAGGTGTCGGGAGTAAAAGCCATCTGCAGGAGTGGCATACAGATGGCAGCGGCAAAAGGGGAGGAGATACCTGTCACCCAAATGAAATGAAAAAGAATAGCATGGGCATCAGAACTTCATTTGTATTACTCACTTCAATGATCACACTAAATCCACAGCCATATGCATGCTAGCCCACTCAAAAGGATTATTTCCACCCAAAAATCACTTGCGAATCATAACTATATAAATCGAGGTGAAAACACTATTACAAACGAGTGTTTGTGTGCATGCGTCTGTTAAGACAGAATCCATTAGATGGAATTTGTAACGTGCATAGACACAAGTGTTTGAAGGCGCGTCGAGACAGGGAGGGTTCAACAAGGGCAGATAGACGATGGTCCCACTATGGCAGCTCTGCATCACATAGCGCAGGGGAAGGGGATAGATCCCGAAAAGCCATGTACATGGCAAACTCTCAATTAAATCATCTGTCCATGCATCCATACATCATTCCCTCATCCCGGTATGAAAACGCCTGATTATTTACTCACATCACATTTGAAACTTCCATTGAGTCTGTGCGTAATGCAGTCTGCAAAATCCACTGTGCTCCAGCCCGGAATCCTAGTGTTGTGAAGTAACATGTATTTGGGAACGTCCTGCCTTATCGTCCACTACGCTATTGCGCATCCCATACTATTCATATCAATCATTGCATTCTCGCCATGGCCCCTGTCCCAAGGACATTAAACAATAGAACGTTATATTTGCAGTCAGACCTGTGGGCGTCTCCTCGCCGCTAGCTGAAAACCGAAAGCGCTGTCCTTCGAATTCCTCATTTGCAACATCACGTCGATAAGGCATCTGTGACTGCTTGAAATCACAAATTCATCCATGTAGTGCGGCAGTGTGTGAAAATGGCAACTGGCTTCACTCACAAATGGGACGCCCCGCCCGCCGGTGAACCTCGGTACAGTGCTCGCCCAAAGGGAATTGCAGCTGGCACAGGTGGAATGAATCACCACAGGTGGAGGCTATACAGCCTGAAAACACATAAATTGCACACCCAACCCCCTCCCACAACCACACCCACTCCAAAATGATACCGGCAGGACTAGCGATGTTGGCCCTGGGGGACCTGATAGCACTGCAAGTACTCCAACTTCAAGAAGAAGACGAACACCAACTACTACAACAACCGGCCGCACAGAGGAGACGCAGGAGGAGGAGGAGGGCAAGGCAGGGCCAGCAAGGGCCACCAGCACAGCCACTACCACCACGCAGGCAGCCCGCAATCCCACGCCTCCGAGCTCATCCGTTCAACCTCACTGCTGAGCAGATCCACACCCTCTACCGTTTGGACGGGGACACCATAACCGCCATTGTGAACACGACACACGCTGACCTTGTCAGCATGATAGATAGCCCAACCGCCATCCCACCCCTACTGAAGGTGGTGTCTGTACTCCACTTCCTGGCCACAGGCACCTACCAGCACACAGTCGGACAGTTGCATGGCATTTCACAGCCACTGTTCTCACGGACACTATCGCAAGTGCTCGATGCCCTCCTGAAGCACGCAGACGACTACATCTCTGTACCACGCTCGGAGCATGACATTACTAACACAAAAGTTGGATTCCATGCACTGGCCGGCATACCGGGTTGCATTGGTGCCATCGACTGCACCAATGTGGAATTGGTTGTCCCACATGCCATGGAGGCCCAGTACCGCAACTGGAAACAATATCATTCTCTTAATGTACAGATGGTGTGTGACTCCAACAGGATCTTTACACATTGTTGTGCCCGATTTCCTGGATCAACCCATGATTCTATGGTCTTGAGGAACTCTACAATACCACGCTACATGGAGCGACACGCAGGGAACAGATCCTGGCTACTCGGTGAGTCTCATTTCATGCATGATAATGTGGGGTATGTGATGCGGAAATGACCTGGCAGGTAGGGGGGGGGATGCGTACGTAGCAATGTCATTCCACAAACATCCTTTATTGTCCACATACAGGTGATGCCGGGTATCCACTGAAGAGTTGGCTCCTTACACCACTCCGGAACCCACAGAACCAGCATGAGGAGGACTACAACCATGCCCACTCACGTACCCGTGTAGTCATTGAACAGGCATTCGGCCTACTGAAGGCTTGTTTCCGCTGCCTCAGCAGGTCTGGCGGGGCACTCCTGTACCGCCATGAGAAGGTTGCAAAGATGGTCATGGCATGTGTCATGCTACACAACATGTGCGTACGTAGAAATGTGCCCATGCCCCCTGACGCAGAACTACAAGCACCTGAAGATGGTCATGATGAGGGTGGGGATGTGGCAGCACCTCAAGGAGTCCGCGAGGCACAGGAGGGCCGTGAAATTCGTCAGAATATCATAGATTCATGCTTCTAGCACTCACGCCTGGTGGCTGATACATGGACACGGGACTTGTGGCACTGTGTGTGTCTGGAACATGCCCAATGTGGAATGTACGCCTATAAAGGCCTCGTACACAAAAATCAATGTCCACACATCTCATTGGGTGATTATGTAATGTTTATAGCATATGTGAAATTATATTACACACCCCATCGACCCGCCACCCAAGAAAGCCCAACACCCCCCCTCCACCCTCCTACCTCCCCCCCGAACACCAGTGTCCAAAGATGCTCATTGTCAGTGGGCAGACGCTATTGCAAGCCCCCTCTCCGGGTATCAGATGCACCCCTGCCTGTGGAGCGCAGGTTCCTCCCAGATGTACGTTGGGGGCTGCCCTGGACGGAACATGCAACGGATGATGTCTCTGCCTGCTCACATCCATGCATGTCCCTAAGGGTTTGTGAGAGCTCAGTGAGCACACGGCGCACAGCGGCAAGTTCACCACATACGTCTTTGGACGTCGCATGCAGTTCCCCCCTCAGGCTCTCGGTGCTTCTCTCCATTTGTACCCTCAGGCTCTCGGTGCTTCTCTCCATTTGTACCCTTAGTGTCTCTGTACTTCTCTCCATTTGTGCCCTAAGTGTCTCAGTAGATGTTTCTATGACTGCCTTAGTACCCCCACATTCATCAGCATGCTCCTTGAGGAGCGTGGCCAGTTGCTGCTGTTGCACGATCACCTGGTCGAGGGACTGTTGCCTCTGCTGGGCCATGGCCATTTGCGGTGGTGTCACAGAGGGGCTGATGACCTCATGTTGCCTTGCCACAGGGCTTGTGGGGGATGGCCAGTCGTCGTCTTGTGGGTGCCCCTGCGTGGTATCCTCATGGTGTACGGGATGAAACAAACAGGGGGATTGAGACTGGTCATGGATGGGTCCTACATCGACAGCACCATTTTCTGTGTCGGAGCATGCTGCCATTAATGCAGTGTCACCTATGGTGCTGCTGCCACCAGAAGCAGTGCCTTCTGTGGCATCCATTGGGGGGACCTGTGGTGCTGCTGTTGTGGGCATGCTGGCTGCTGGGGTGCCTGTTGGAGTCCCCTTCTGTGTGCTGCCACTTGATTTGTGCTGCTGCCATGTCTTGATCCGTGCAGCTGAGGTGGAGGGTCTTTGGCCGTTGGTCTTGGCCCTCTTTGCAGGTGTGCTGGTAGGGGTGTCCTGGAGCTCGTCGTTTGAATCGGACCCTGTGGTGGAGTAAAGGAGGGCGAGCGTTATTTATGGGTCTGTGGAAATTGGAATGGCAATGTATCACATGCATTGGGGTGGTACCTGAGGGTGATTTGGGTCAGGGCCTTGAGGGGGTTTCATTTTTGTGTGGATTGAAGATGCAGTTGTTTTGCAGCCTGCAGTTAGGGTGTGCATGCTGCACGTGTAGAGAGTATTTTTAGGATTTTTAATTATTTATGTATTTAATGTGACTTTTAAAGTGCGCTATCAGGCCAATGTATGTGGACGTTCTCCTGGACATGTGTTTCTGTTGCACTATGTGGACACATGGTACTTCACATGATTGGACATTGTGGATTTAGCATTGTTTTATTTGGCCCACCTACCTGATTCTTCGGATGTCTGCACTCCTTTCTCCATCCCTCCGACTCCCTCTATACTCCCCATTCCAATGGTGGAGGCACAGATTTCTTCCCAGGGGGTCAACTTGATGGGTGATTCCGATCCTCCCCCGGTAGCTGTGGCAATGTTACGGTTGGCTGATAGTATGCTCCGTACGCGTATCCGCAAGTCGTCCCATCGCTTTCTGCATTGCTGTGGGTTGCGGGGTGCGGTCCCCACCGCACTTACCCGCTGTGCCACCAGGACCCATATGGCCTTCTTGTTCGCAAGTGCCGTCCTGGTCATTTGCGTCGAGAAGACGACGGCAGCATTCTCCTGGAGGGTCTCTGTGAGCACGGTGAGTTCCTCATGGGAGAAGTGGACCTGCCGCTTGCGGTCGCACGCTTTTTTGGCAACTTTTCCCATTTCGATTGTTTTAACTAGGGTGGCTAACGGGTTGGGATGTGTCTCAGGGTCGGATTTTTAATGGTTGTGTTGGGATTCTGATTTTATAGGTGTACGGCGTGCTGTTTCCCGTTCCGGCCCCATGTTTTTACTTCCGTTTCCGTATATTTACGGTCACCGTATTTTGCGATTACCGCTCATTACGGTGACCGCTATGATGGGTGGCGGAATTGCACCTAGGGCGCCGTACGACGGCGGTGAGGGGCGTTTTGGGGACATTTCCGCCATCGCGGACTTTGTACTTCCGCCATGGCGTAATGCTCGTGCCCGATGGGTCGGAATTAGCCGCACTTTCCTCCATCGTGCAATGGCGGAAACGCTATTTACGCTATGGCAGTCAGGTCAGTTACTTTCCGCCAGGGTCGTAATGAGGGCCGATGTAATATTATATCGTACAGCGCGGTATAAATATAAAAATAAATACATTATTGCCCTCCTTTACATAACTCTCTGCCTTCTTCATCTTATATATTGTCTGTCTAGTCTGTGTCTTTTATTTGCGTTCTGAGGCGTACGGGCATGTAGCGCGTTATAAATATTAAAATAAATGAATAAATACATGTTTATTTTGTGTTTGAATTGCAGAGACATACAGAATTGGCAGAATACAGGCAGACACATTCTTTGGGAGCAGCGAGGGGCGTTTTAGTCCGATGTTCACAGAACTGCATTCCTGAGGGAAGGGGGGAAGAGTCTCAGAGAGCGAGAGCAGAGATAGCTCAGTGAAAAGAGTACTTGCTATTAAGGTTTTCAAATCTTTTTGGAGCAGAATGTATTTTTGAGGTACAGTAAAATTAAAACAGTGTTTTAATTATTTTTTTTAATTAAAAATGTGGTTTAAACTTGCACAATGTTTCATATTTAAATGAATATTTCTGGCAAATTGAAAATGATTATAAACAGTTAATATAAGCTCCTGTGAATAACACATGAGAAAAGGTTATTCGGAAGATAGGCCCATTGCCCTAACGAGTACACATGTATGTGCAAGTGCACAGGTACAGCACACACATGAAAACACATTGTATAATGTACCAGTAGTTTTGTAGGAGCATGGGGAATGCATTTTATTCAGAGTGTTGTATTGCAATATTAGATACTGTAGTAAGAGTCTTTTTGTATGTTTTGGACTAAAGGCAGTATTGAGGGGATAGAAAGTCACAGAAATTGTTTTTAATTTGGAGTTTAAAGGAAGAGTTTCCCATGTAACACACATATTGATTAACACTGAACTATTATGTCAAGTAGATTAAGGGAAGATAGAGAACGCGCACTGAAGGGAAAGATCTGCATTTTATTGTTGTCCTTTCAAAATGTGTAAAACGCTCAGAAAGAGAGGTATTCATAATATATGAAAGTGATGTATTATTATTTATTGTAGGTATTGGGTGTTAAATTGAATGTGGGTAGAAGTAATGCACTATCACAGATTTTTGTTGAATTGCCTTGGAAAAGTCTAATATTTTCACATTTAAATGAGAATTATTGGTGCGAGCAAGTAGAGGAGCATTTTAAATGAGGGAAGTGGATTCTTAATTAGATGCCAGCCAGTGTAGGGACATCCCGGTGAGCTCTATAAATAAATAAACAATACCAACAATACAATACCATGGGCATATGGAAGAAGCAGGATTTATCATCAGTTGGTAAAGCAATTGTAGAATGAGGTGAGAACATGTATGTTATATGTTGGGTGTAGGAATACAATTAGGACAGAATATTAGACATTGACAAAGGTAACAAATGAGAATTATTATAGTGACCCAAGGTAAGAGGAAAGTGGGAGATTTGATTAAAGGCAGTACATCTCTTATTGGTGTCATCCTGGGCACAAGGGGTGTTCATGGGAGAGATTGATCTGGAAGACAGGGGTGTTAGTTTAGAAGGAAATTAGCATTCTTGATACCTTTGGCAGTTGGGCAACAAGGGCCACAGCCTGGACAGTTTTGTGAAGAGCTGTAGTATAGGTGCTCACAGGGAAAGTTAAAGCATGTGAGGGTTTGGCTATGGCTTGTAAAAATGGGGTGGCAGGTCTGCAGGAGGTGTTTTGAAGTGGCAGTGATGTAGAGGAAGGGTTTTGTCACCATGTGTGAAAAACTGCCTTTTTAGAACACAGAAGCTGAAAAAAGGAGTTTAGTAACGCCACAAAAATTGAGTATTTTTAACATATATCTGGTTAATGTAGAATTTTACAATAACAGATTTTATATGTTTTAATAGAAATGAGGATTTAAAGTTGGTTATGTTTATTTATGATGCACTTATTTGTATTATGTGTGTAAGGCTTTATTCTTTTTGATATTTTGTGCAATGTAGAACATTATATTAGAGGCCTGTAGTATGACAATATTGTATTGCATTGTATTGTACTTGTCATTTGTACAGCATCATTTTGCCATTATTACCGTTTCAATGCGCTGTTAGTGGGATCACCCTCGGAAGGACCGAAGAAAAGATTGTTGAGGGTTTTGAGTGCTTCGAGGGAGGGTGTGTACCACTTTTGGTGTGGGGACGATCATTGGGAGGGGCGATGGGATGGTGTAAGGGGAATCAGAGTTCTCAGAGCCATTGGTTGATGTGTTCGATGGAGGGGTGTCCTTCCTCATGAGATAGACCTGGAAGAGTATGAAATAAGGGATTGGCCAGGTCTGAATTGATCATGTGTTTTTCCAAAGCAGGAGTGTGGCTGGGGTAGTAGTGGGATTGATTGGTGGAAGTAGTGGGGAGGGGCAAAGGTATTGAAGTGAGTAAGGGATAGTGTGATGATCAGTCCAGATGAGTGGGCAAGGCATGAGAGGGGAGACTTGCCGGATGTGCAGAAAAGGGTGTGTTCTGCAATGTGGGTAGGGTGCGAGATCAATTGTGACAGGCCAAGAGCTTCTAGATTGTCAGTGAGGGAGCAGGTCATGAGGTTGGCAGTGACATCAAAGCAGATGTGGAAATCTCCTAAAATAGTGACTGCAGGGTGCTTGGTCAGAGTGAGACACAGAGAGAATTGGCAAAGTGTTGCTCGTACCCGGGTGGTCTATATAGGAGAAGGGATCTGTGGTTGACTCAATAGCTGAGGCAGAACTTAGCGAGAAAGGATTCCCAATTGGTGTCGCCAGGAAGACTCTCAGTGGAAAGTACTGACAGGTTTTGTTTGTGTAGGATGGCTAGCCCCCCTCTCTGCTAGGCCTGTTGTTTATGAGCAGGGAGGAGCCAGGAGAGAAGGCTTTGTGCATGATTGGGTTGAGATCATTGGTGATACAGGTTTCAGCGCTGAATAGGAAGTATCGGTGTTCAGTCGATATGAGGTAAAAAAATGATGTGTTGATTTTTGGTGAGTGATCAGGCATTGATGAGTATGAAGGATAAGAGAGAAGGTTTCTGCGGCGAGGTAGCCATTGAAGGAGGGAGTTGGTAGAGATTGGGAATTTAGGGGGGGTGATCCTGGTTGTCCGGGTGTGCTGTGGAACTTTCAAGAGAGGGCAGGATTGGCAGAATATTGTTTGGGCATGGGCATTTAAGAGGGGACATGAAAAGGGCTAGGACAAGGTTGGGAGTTGGTGGGGAAAACTTGCAGAGGGCAGAGTTGGTTTGCAGAAGGTGACCTGGGGTGGAGAACAGGTAGTTTGCCCACAGTATGGTCTGAGCAGTTTGCAGGATGCCTAAGTGGGAATCGGGGTGTACAGTAGGGTAGGAGGTTGCCAACTTGGTTGGGTTGGCCAGGGTGGCACATGCTGCACTGAAGGAGGTCATGTGTGAGTTAGGTGTCTGCATAGGTCAGATGGAGGGTGGTGGGTTGGAGGCTGTGAGTGGTGGTGCGGTGGTGCAGCATTGCCGCGGGAAGGGGTGATGGAGTTTAAATGTGGGTGAGAGATTTATAATGCTAGATGAACAGTGGGCTGTAGAGATAGAGACAAGGGTGATATGCCAGCAAGCTGCCCAATCTGCTTTATTTCTGTGCAGGAGGGGAGGTTGGGTGGGGATGGTCAGTGGTGGGTTTGGATGGGCTGAAAGAGATAAGGGAGGAGGGGTGTGGAGGGTATTGAGGGATTTGTGGTGGGTGGCACGCCAGTGGACTGCCCGAGTCGCCCTTAGGGTGGAGAAGTGTCAGTTGTTATGGGGGGCTGCTGAGAGGGAGGAAAGGTTCGGGGTGTGGAAAAGGGGTGGGCGGGGCTGAGTGTGGTAGGTCCTGGGCTGGCATGACCGGGCAGGCACAGAAGGTAGAGGTACCAAGAATAGAATATGTTTCTGCACTTTGGCAACAACAGTAACTGCCAAGCCTTAGAATTGACTTATTTGGGCAGCCTCACGACATGAACATAGTTTATTTTGTGTCAAACTACATCCACCAGGCATGGCATACAAGAGTGAGAATACTGAAAGTTGGGGGAAACATGAGCTAGAGTAGTGTTTTTCAGTGAGCTCATTACCCTGTATTTTAACATGGTTTCATCTTAGAAATGTAACCCCTATACACTGCTGCTGCTAACTCACAAATGCACTTAATTGCTCTTTGCATTTTTCTACGGGTTAGGGGAAATGTATTCTCTCTTGCAATGATGCTGCTATCAATCCACCTTCTTGTTTTTTGAACATTTTTGATAATATAGGAAAATCGGGCAAGATGGGCAAAAATGAGATAAAGCTGCTTTAGAATCTGGTGGATTGTAATGTGGTTCTCAAGGAATGTAGCCCTCCCTTCTTATGATGCTGCTAATTCACACATGCACCTTATTGCTCTTTTGCACATATTTTCGGGCTAAGAAAAAGTATTTTGTATGCAATGATGCTGCTATCAAATGTATAAGTGCACTTTCACTGCTCCTTTGCATATATGTCTGAGGACTATCCCATTATTTATACCTGCCCAGGTCGATTATACATTGAATGGACTCAAATCGATGAATTAATAGTTTGTGATATTGCGACAATTTGGCCCAGTTGTATACCTAATGTTTTAGATACAGTTTTATTCAGGTTGTCTAGCAATTGATGTGTTTCATACCGAAGTGTTTTGTGGCAAATGGCTATGTGCCGAATAAAAGCCATATGATGATGAGAATTGACTTCAGAACAGTAATGGATACATTAACAGGGTAATTTGTAGATTTCAGCGCAGAGGCAGCGCACGCGAGCAGCGCAGAGAGCTAGCGTGCACCAGCGTGCGCCAGCCATATGCGCTAAACAGCATTCTGGCGCACCGTGTATTCATGGAATATCGAAGCCATTTTGAGCACTGACGCAGAGAACATCCCGAAGCGCAAGTTACGCCCCCCAAGAACGCCCCTTGCGCAAGGATAAGGCATTGAAATCCCCAATGTAGCACAAAGGGCCGTGCTAACCCTGCACCAGTTGACAGGGCTGGACAGTGCATTTGGGGGGTGCGCATGGAGATTCACATGTGATAGGCCTTGTGCGAGCAGAGTACATGTATTTCGGGTGTGCGCGTGGAGAATCACATGCGATAGGCCTTGTGCGAGCGGGGTACGTGTATTTCAGGGGTGCAGGTGGAGAATCACACGCAATAGGCCTTGGGGAGCGGGGTACGTGTATTTCGGGGGTGCTCATGGAGAATCACACGCGATAGGCCTTGTGCGAGCGGGGTATGTGTATTTTGGGGATGCGCATGGAGAATCACGCATGATAGGCCTTGTGCGAGCGGGGTACGTGCATTTCGGGGGTGCGTGTGGAGAATCACACGTGATAGGCCTTGTGCAAGCGGGGTACGTGTATTTCAGGGGTGCGCATGGAGAATAACACGCGATAGGCCTTGGGGAGCGGAGTACGTGCATTCTGAGGGGTGCGCTGGGAGTATCACATGCGATAGGGCTTGTGTGAGCGGGGTAAGGGTATTTCGGGGGTGTGCATGGAGAATCACACACGATAGGGCTTGTGCGAGCGGGGTACGTGTATTTCGGGGGTGCACGTGGAGAATCACACGCGATAGGCCTTGTGCGAGCGGGGTACGTGTATTTCAGGGGTGCGCATGGAGAATCACATGTGATAGGCCTTGGGGAGCGGGTACGTGTATTTCGGGGGTGCGCATGGAGAATCACATGCGATAGGGCTTGTGCGAGCGGGGTACGTGTATTTTGGGGTGCGGATGGAGCATCACACGTGATAGGTCTTGTGCGATGGGGGTACGTGTATTTCGGGGGGTGCCCGTGGAGAATCACACGCGATAGGCCTTGTGCAAGCGGGGTATGTGTATTTTGTGGGCTGCACGGGGAGTTTAACATGTGTTTTTGCTCTCATGGGAGGTGTACGTGTATTCCTGGTGTGCCCCAACGTGAATTGGCAGTGTGTGTCCTCCCAGGTGTGCCCTCTGCCCCTCCCCATGCCCTGCAGGCAGCCCACAACACAGGGGACTACCCTGCACCCCTGGCCATGCCCCGCAGGCAGCCCATCCATCCTGGCCATGGCCCCCAGCCAGCCCACATGTCACCATGCACAAGTGAGCACCAACACATGTCCCCCTGCACCCACACCCACCCAGCAGTGACAGGCACCTGCCAGCAGGCCCTGACTCAAGTCCCCCCACCCACTCACCCACCTAGCAGTGACAGGCACCTGCCAGCAGGCCCTGACTCATGTCCCCCCACCCACTCACCCACCCAGCAGTGACAGGAACCTGTCAGCAGGCCAATACTCATACCCCCCCACATGTCATGACGATCCACGATCATGGGCCTTATGGCCACAAAAATGACACCCCACGCCACCCCAGTCCAAACACACAACCAGGTATTACATCCAGCCCACAAAGAAATCCCCATGACATGACACATCCCAAATGGAAAGTATGCACATCAACACATTTCCATCACACCCACACAATGGGTCCATGTGATTGAGAAAACACACATCGTGACATGCATGAAACCAAAGAGAGAATACCAGACATTGAAGTAGGATATAACAATGTATTGAATACAAAAGCAAGGGAATGAAATGAAACACAAAAATATGGAATTAAATAATGAAAAGCTGCATTTACAAAATATAAACCAAACATGCATGAAAGCAAAATCCAAATCAATCCAAAAGCACGTGTCCAAAGTGTCAGTCTGGCAAAACAAATCCAAAGGGCAAAAAAAAGAAAAAAAACATTGATCCAGGGAAAAAAATAAATGAGAAGCCAAATCCATTGTCAAACTATTTACAAAGTACAAATCCAGGGTCCATGTGCCCAATCTTTTAAATGAAACCTATAAAAAAAACCCTACCTAATGAAGAACTATATACAAAAACATGGGGCATTGTCCAAGTGTCCCAAAATAAATAAAAACAGAAAGGAAACCTAACACTAACTAACTATATACAATGGCGGCGGGCAAGTCCTACGGCTCATTCTGTGATGTCCTGGGCCAGGGTATCATCGAACTCCATGTCGATGTCCCGGGGGTGGGCCTCTGCCCTGGCTCTGAGGTCTCGCAGGGATGCAGTCATGGCTTGTTCCAACTCCCTGCAAGTTGCTTCGAGGCACTCAGCCCGCCTCAACGCCTGGCGCATGGAGAACTCCGCCCTGACCATGGTGAGCCGCGCCTCATTCATCTTTGCTCCCGCCTTGAGCCTGCTTCTGCTGTCCATGTGCCCTGCCCGATGATGCCGGCACATCCTCCATCTGCTGGTCTCCAGTTGGTGGAGTGTCCACCCCTGCTGGACCTCCAACTCCCGACTGTGGCAGGGATGGGAGCTCCACCAAGCTGGCTGCATTGGTCGGGCCAGGTCCAGAGAGGGCCCTGGTGGAATCTGGGACCGGATGATGGCAGGGAGAATGACTGGCGCATAGTCTCCACAGAGGAGGAGAGGGCCACCAGAGTGCTCAACACATGTAGTAACCCTCCGACCAGGGCCCCTCCTTACTGTGCCACGTTGCCACGCAGCTCTTCCTGATGGCGTGTGTGGTCCCCCCAGGAAGCATGCACGTCATCATGTATGACACGCGTGTGCAACGCGACACCAATCAGGATGGAAGCCATACGGTCAGGGGTCTCCCCGTCCGCAGGAAGTGGAGTGCCAGATGACGTGGGCATCCCCCATACCTGCGGATGGGCCTGGGATGGGGCATCCCTGCTGGTGCATGGTGGTGCAGTCACAGGGTCAGGGACAGTGACATGCACAGGCCCCTCCGTGGTGACCTGGGCTGGCTCCTGTCCCTGGCCCTGGACTGCACCACTTGCACCAGTGGTACCACCCCCACCAGGGCCCATGCGCGGCTCAGTAGCGGCCTCCTCCTCATCTGTGTAGACCACCAACCTGGATGGCTCTGCACCGTCTTCCGCCATTGGAAGCCCCTGTGGGGGGGTCACCCGGCCCTTCCACTGCAGCCATAGTGGCAGACGCGGCACCAGTCCCCTCGCTCCCAGATGATGGCAATTCCTGGGAGGGTGGCAGGGCCTTGCGTCGCCGCCCGGTGGAGGCATCCCCGCCACTCTGCTCCACAGCACCGTCTCCGCCCTTTTCTTCACTCGATGCTGCGTAGAGGGAGACATAGAACACAAGCATCAGGGTACTGTACAATAGTCCCCTAGGCAGGAAGCAATAACACATTAGTGGCACTGTCAAACATCACTTCCATCCTGTCCCTCCACAACACATGCGTCAATGCAGGCAACACACATGCAGAAACAGGCACGGCGCATGCAATCAACATCAGCATCCATGTACAATGGCCTCTATTGACAGAAATGTTGGCTTCGAACTCACATGCATCATGGCTCATACTGATCCCATGCACACACATCACCGGAGGGTCATGCATCAGGGCGTGTACACCACAGACACAGTGGATACAAGGATGACTAGACTGCATAAGTGAATCAACACATCGTCATGGAAATGTGTCATGCATCCATGGCATTTCAAAGTCACACACACGCTACTCAGACACACAGACATGTACACCATACATGTACATGAGAGCACCACCCATCTCTCACACCCATTCCATGTCCAAGAACAGAGACAGGCATGCATTCATGTGTGCACTCCGCATGCTGCTCCCCATGTTGCATTGGAACACATGCACCATCCATGTGGTTCACGCATGACTGGTCTCACAAGCATTAGCATGATGTCCCTGCACACACACACATCCATACATGGCCTATATCACACATACAGGCAATTAGCTGACTACCAGCACACTGCAACATGCCCTGTTTTACACAGCAATGCATGGCTACTTACCGCTCAACTCCAGATGGGTCTGCCTCTGAAGGATCTGGACATGGAGCGCTGGGCTTATGTGTTCCAGGACCCTCATCTGGAAGTTGGTCAGGCTGACCCGGCACCCCTCTGCATCCTCTGCCTTCAAGAGGCGCCGGGCCTTGTTGAGGGTCCTGGACCTGAAGTCCTCCCAGCGCTTCTGGACGTGTTTGATGTCGCGGGTTGCCACCCTCTCCGCGTTGATGGCAACCACTACATCCTCCCAGATCCTCTCCCGTCCTTCCTTTTTGACGCGCGATGGTGTGAAGAGGGCATCATAATGCCCCAGAACTTGCTCCACCAGGGTACCAACTTCCTTATCGGTGAAGCTGGTAGCCCTCTGCCTCTCTGGCTGGGGGTCGCCAGTGGTCTCGGATGATGTTTGCCCCGACATGGCGACCCCCAAGGCAGGTGTGGGTGGGCAACTGGGTCCTGGGGCTGGGCTGTGGAGCGATGGCATCCCAGTCGTGAGTCTTCTGTTCCAGTAGGGGTGGACACAGCAACTGGACCCTGGCAGATGTCTGACGTGCAGGCACCACATAGCAGGGCACGTGGGCAGCAGGCAGGCAGCAGCAGATGGCAGGTGGGAGCATGCTCAGGGGTGTGGGGGGCAGGAAAATGGCCTTTTGGGCAGGAGCGTGGTCTACCGTGTGTTGTCGCGTGGCCAGCTTGATATGGAGTGATTTGGCACGTGAAAATACTGCACGTCAGCATGTAATTTGAGGAAAGGCCCTTAGTGCGTAAGCGCGCCTGTGATGTAACACACAAAGGCGTTTCCCTCAACACGGTGCATAGTGAATCCGCATGTGATAAAACAACACATCAGCGTGTGATTTGACGAAAGGTCCTTAGCGCATAAGCGTGTCTGGGACGTGACGCACCAGGGCGTTGCCCTCACCACGGTGCATGTTCATTGTACACGTGCAATAACTGCATGTCCGTGTGTCACTGCGTTTTGTGGAGAGCGAGCGGCTGATTCTTGTACTTTTTGTTGATTCACACGCGATTACTTCACAACGGTTCCAGTTCGTTCTCATCTGTGTAGACCACCAACCTGGATGGCTCTGCACCGTCTTCCGCCATTGGAAGCCCCTGTGGGGGGGGTCACCCGGCCCTTCCGCTGCAGCCGTAGTGGCAGACACGGCACCAGTCCCCTCGCTCCCAGATGATGGCAATTCCTGGGAGGGTGGCTGGGCCTTGCGTCGCCGCCCGGTGGAGGCATCCCCGCCACTCTGCTCCACAGCGCCGTCTCCGCCCTTTTCTTCACTCGATGCTGCGTAGAGGGAGACATAGAACACAAGCATCAGGGTACTGTACAATAGTCCCCTAGACAGGAAGCAATAACACATTAGTGGCACTGTCGAACATCACTTCCATCCTGTCCCTCCACAACACATGCGTCAATGCAGGCAACACACATGCAGAAACAGGCACGGCGCATGCAATCAACATCAGCATCCATGTACAATGGCCTCTATTGACAGAAATGTTGGCTTCAAACTCACATGCATCATGGCTCATACTGATCCCATGCACACACATCACCGGAGGGTCATGCATCAGGGAGTGTACACCACAGACACAGTGGATACAAGGATGACTAGACTGCATAAGTGAATCAACACATCGTCATGGAAATGTGTCATGCATCCATGGCATTTCAAAGTCACACACACGCTACTCAGACACACAGACATGTACACCATACATGTACATGAGAGCACCACCCATCTCTCACACCCATTCCATGTCCAAGAACAGAGACAGGCATGCATTCATGTGTGCACTCCGCATGCTGCTCCCCATGTTGCATTGGAACACATGCACCATCCATGTGGTTCACGCATGACTGGTCTCACATGCATTAGCATGATGTCCCTGCACACACACACATCCATACATGGCCTATATCACACATACAGGCAATTAGCTGACTACCAGCACACTGCAACATGCCCTGTTTTACACAGCAATGCATGGCCACTTACTGCTCAACTCCAGATGGGTCTGCCTCTGAAGGATCTGGACATGGAGCGCTGGGCTTATGCGTTCCAGGACCCTCAACTGAATGTTGGTCAGGCTGACCCGGCACCCCTCTGCAACCTCTGCCTTCAAGAGGCGCCGGGCCTTGTTGAGGGTCCTGGACCTGAAGTCCTCCCAGCGCTTCTGGACGTGTTTGATGTCGCGGGTTGCCACCCTCTCCGCGTTGATGGTAACCACTACATCCTCCCAGATCCTCTCCCGTCCTTCCTTGTTGGCGCGCGATGGTGTGAAGAGGGCATCATAATGCCCCAGAACTTGCTCCACCAGGGTACCAACTTCCTTATCGGTGAAGCTGGTAGCCCTCTGCCTCTCTGGCTGGGGGTCGCCAGTGGTCTCGGATGATGTTTGCCCCGACATGGCGACCCCCAAGGCAGGTGTGAGTGGGCAACTGGGTCCTGGGGCTGGGCTGTGGAGCGATGGCATCCCAGTCGTGAGTCTTCTGTTCCAGCAGGGGTGGACACAGCAACTGGACCCTGGCAGATGTCTGACGTGCAGGCACCACATAGCAGGGCACGTGGGCAGCAGGCAGGCAGCAGCAGATGGCAGGTGGGAGCATGCTCAGGGCTGTGGGGGGCAGGAAAATGGCCTTTTGGGCAGGAGCGTGGTCTTCCGTGTGTTGTCGCGTGGCCAGCTTGATATGGAGTGATTTGGCACGTGAAAATACTGCACGTCAGCATGTAATTCGAGGAAAGGCCCTTAGTGCGTAAGCACGTCTGTGATGTAACACACAAAGGCGTTTCCCTCAACACGGTGCATAGTGAATCCGCATGTGATAAAACAACACGTCAGCGTGTGATTTGAGGAAAGGTCCTTAGCGCATAAGCGTGTCTGGGACGTGACGCACAAGGGCGTTGCCCTCACCACGGTGCATGTTCATTGTACTCGTGCAATAACTGCATGTCCGTGTGTCACTGCGTGCAATTGGAGGAAAGGGCCTTAGCGCATATGCACCTAAGTGACGTTGCACGTGGGGGCTGGCTCAAAAGGCATGCGAGTGATGCCATTTTCTCATATGTGCTTTTTGTGGAGAGCGAGCGGCTGATTCTTGTACTTTTTGTTGATTCACACGCGATTACTTCACAACGGTTCCAGTTCGTTCTCCCTGTTTACTCAGACAACGCTCAATTCTTCTTTTGGCGGGGGTGTTGCCAACACGCACATGCGCGTCTTTTTCTTCTTTTTCCAGGCAGACGGTGAGTCTCGCACTTATTTTCCAACTGTGGTTGCCCCCGTGTGTCGGGTACCCCTTCAGAGGTCATTGTAGGCAGCGTGTATCACGCGTACGCCTATTTTTGTGTTTCTGGGTGCCACAGCGTAGTGCGGGTTCATTTTTCCACGCCCGTGATCTTCCCCCAGGGGTCATAGGCAGCCTTGCTAGAGCACTAAGGTACAAATTCCATCTAGTACCCTACCCCTTTCACCCCAATTGCCCAGGACAATTGTTAACTGTAACTCCCATACGCACAAGAACATCAGTGCCATGGTTGGAAGGCAAAGGTGGCCGAGCTCAAAGAGGTGTTCGCGGTAGGGGACGTGGCCAGGATGTGCAGGGTGCCCCAAGAGGCCAGTGTGTGGAGGACCAATCGGGGACACCTATGCACCCCCCCAATGGTTGGGGGAAATGTAGCTGATACCATCCCAGCTCAGACAATGTTAAACCGGCCCATATTGTCAACTGAACCGGCACAGGATGACTTCCAGGCTGACTTCCGTGTCACCAAGTCTAAGCCACGTGTTGCGGTGAAAGTTGCTGTCACCAGGCCACGTGGATCTGGGGCAGCAATGTAATTTGCTGCCCCAAGTAGCCAGGGTGAGGAGGCTGCAGGGGCAGCTGCAGCTCAATCCACCCCAGCTCCGAGTCTCCTAGCCGGGACAGTGTTGGTCCAACTCCATCACACCGAGGTTGGTCCTGCCAACATCACTCTGCAGCCAATGCCTGCAGTGAGACCTTTGGTCATTGTGCCTTAGGAAAATTCCAGTGCCAAGTCCACCTGCGCTTCTGCCCCTACCAACCAGAGCGGCGTAAGCCACTCAGGGTCCGCACCACCTTCCAACAAGAAGAAGGGTGCTCTTGCAGTACAAGCTGGAACCCCAGACACGGCTACACACTCCGGCACATCAAGGAAGCCTAGTTTCAATGACGCCAAACTAGATGCACTTGTGGCCTATGTGTTGGCACATAGCCACAAAATGGTGGTGACTGCAGGGTGCAAGACTACGGCTACTCAACGTAGTGTCCACTGGCAGACCATTGTGGACCGCATTAGTCCCCTTGGATTCGTGAAGCGCACAGCTGATGATTGCTCTAAGCAGTGGAATGACCTGAAACGCAGAGCAAAGAACAAGCTGGCTTCCAGTCATGCCACTACTCTGGTGACTGGCGGTGGGTCTCCACCAGAGGACGACCAACTCACTAAACATGAGTCTGTGGCTGGAGGCTTCATCACAGAGAATCAGATCCGAGGCGTGGGAGACCTACCAGATCTTGAAGCATTGTCCGGTGAGTGCCCATGCATGTGTATGTTGCTTGGGTGATGTGTTCTGATTAAGTACCAGGTGAGGCTGTGTAGTCATGACTGGTATGGGTCACCCATGTGGTCCTTCCAAACCATTCCCCGGCCTTGGGTTTGGGTATGACAGTATCCCATCTGACCACAGTTCTCAATTTGCACCAGATTACTGCAGTTGCCCTTCAACTGTCATCTTGCAACAACATTGTTCAAAATGTTTTCCTGTTCATTCAGCCTGATTGTTTTAATCCTTGCCATTTTTGCCACACATTTTATTGCCGTACTGCCACAATTGTAACATACTTCTGTCATAGATTACACCCCACAATGGCCCTCAATTATTACCTTGTTATGGGAATGATTTAACCATTCAGGCTGATTGAGTAATGGCCTCACAGAATAATTTTTGGGCCCTGTTTGAATGTTGAACATGACTGTTGTCTTCTGTCATGTTGAAGTGACCAACCATTGATGTATCCATCTGCCTGCCATCACTGCAACAGTGAACACTGGATTTGTTGCAGCGTGTGGCACATGCGTGTTTTGTCACACTATTGTGCATGTTTTATCTCATGATGTCCATCTCACATGGATGGATGAAAGTCCTTATTTCCTACCATATGGCTGTACTTGTCAAATGTACCATGGCTATGCTACGTGCCATCTGTGTGCTGGCATGTGTCATGTATGTGTATTGGACATGCCACTCACAGGCTAATGTGTGATGCCAGTGCTATTCAGCATGCAGCACATGTGTTGCTTTTGCATCTTGGAGTCCTCAGTGTCTACTTTTTTCCTCCCCTTCCAACTCATTGAGAGTGCATGCATTCCAGTGTTATTGTCATGTGGGACATGTGTAATTTATGTACTGGATCTTTGCCTCTTCGGGCCTATGTGTGTGTGCTATGTTGCTCATGCCTGTTTCCATTTGTTATCTTTCATGTTTTTGCAAGTGATGAGGCACTTGATGCTGTTGAGGAGGAGGAGATGGTGCAGCCCCAGGAGGAATCACAGCCACAACCGGGGACCACTGGAGGATGTGGGGTGGTGGTGGGTGAAAACCCATTTGTCCTACAGACCATGCTGTCCACGGGTGTCTCTGGGTACACCTCCAGAGACCTCTATGAATCAGGTGCTGAATCGGACATTGAGACATATATGCCGTTGCAGGTGAGTGTTTCTGGCAGGGATGCTGTTCTGTCCAACCCTCCTGCACTGGGGATAGACCCCTCTATGGGGATTTCTGTGTTGGAAAGTCCGCCTGTGACAGTTACGGATGCAGGGTCACACTCCACAATATTTGCTCCTGTTCCTGGGCCAGCAGATCAAAGGAGGAATGCAGTCCTGCAGCCTCAGGCAGTGCCAACACAGCAAGGTGCACATCGCCTTGCCCCAAACAGGTGTGGTGACGGCCAACGCAGTGGCCGTGCGCCACCAGGCAATACTGTGTGGGAGAACTCCATGTACAGTATAGCAACACAACAGGGGGCATTGTGTAAAATGATGGCTCAGGCAATGGATAGGGTGGCCACTTCTCTTCTCCCTCCTGAAAGGCAGATGGAGCTCCAGCAGCAGGCAGCAGACTCCATTTGCCACTCACAGAGGGAGGACATGTTGGCGTCCAACAGGGACTGACGCGCTGGACTGGAGACTCTGCGCTCAGCCATATCTGTAGAGTCACAGGCCCACAGGGCAGCCCTCAGGTTAGAACACAGCTCCCTCAGAGATACTCTGGGTGAACTTGAGTTGTCCCGGAATACAAGGGCAGAACAGCAGCTGGAGCAGCTGACACGTACACTGTCAGCTGAGCTCCAGGCAACCCGTCAGGAGATCCGGGCATCACGCGAGGCCATGCAGGCAGAAATGCGTGCTACCCGTGAGGTGCTGCATGGGGATCTGCGTACCATTATCCTACAGAATCAAACCTTCCACATCTTCTTGCTTGCTGCCATGGAGCACCATACCAGGGCTTTGCGTGGTCTGCCTCCCATATCACGGCCACCTCCTGATGTAGCAGCACGGGGTGATGACAGCAACAACATTTCTCCCACTGTAGCGTAGCCATGCAGGCCATGAACCCATGGCGGTTTTTTTTTTCTCTCAACATCCACGCATGTGTTGGGGTGCACCCTGTACCTCATCCCTCCTGGGTGGCCTCGCCCTCCATGGTCCACACATGGGCATTTTTGATTATTTATTTTTTTACATTATGTTGCTTTGTGTGGCTACCGTAGGCATCCACTGCGTATTACAGCTGGGCACATGAAGGCTTGTCCTGTCTTTGGGTTAGATGCTTGGGTTCCGGACACACACACCCCTCCTGCTTGCAAAGGGTGTGACCAAGTGACAGTAACTTACACAGTGACATTGGGTTCCCATGAGTTGTGTGGCCAGTCTGTAGTCAAAACTGTGTGTACATCCCTAGTGGGGATTGTTGTTAGATTCTCCACTGCATGGTGGATTGATATTTTCTTGTGCAACCATGTCTTTATCCTTACATACATGTATATTTTTCATGTCTTAACAAGCACATCCCCTTTGCAGATGCAGTTCATGTTGTATGCAGTACACTGACACATTTGCCTGACAGCAACACTCTGCAGTTGGAAGGGGTTGATGTGCTGCCTTAGTCAGTTTGTGACACTTGCAGTACTTTAATTTTTTGCTGTCATATATTGCCACTGTTTCATCCTGTAGTGATGTCTTGTGTTGATGGTAAGTATTTGATCATGTGTGTGGTTTCTTATTGATTACTGAGAGCATATTGTCTGTGGCCTGTTTACATTAGGGACAGTGTACTTTGTGACACTTGTGTCATGTGGTTGCTTTCACATTGCATGCCATGCCATGGTGTGTTGGGTAGCTGAGATGGGGAGGGGTTGGGTGACATGGCACTCTTTTGATGTGCTATTTTGCAAGGGGGTAGTCATTCATGCTGCATGAATGTGTGTCTTTTTGTGACTCAGCATTGGGTGTCTTTAAGTAGCTAGGGATGCACACAATGTAACACTTCCAGGTGAACAATCTCAGGCTGTTATGGTTGTGACAGTTGACTGTCCCTTTTGTCATCATCATTGATTGTCAGCTGGTATGTGCCAGGGCTATGTGCACTCCGCAGGGGTGGGATTTTAGGTGAAGTAATTTGCCACCAGCTCGGTACGGGCTGCCTCACCATGTGCCCTTTCACCTCCCATACGCAGCGACTGTGCATGTGGTTGGGGATGTGGGGGCACCACCATGTCCACCGGCATGCCCTGGCAGGTTGCAACATTGTGCAGGACACATGCTGCCACTATGATCCTGCACAGTACTGGGGCGCATATAGCAGCTGCCCACCAGAGCGGTCAAGGGAGCGAAAGCGTGACTTGAGCACTCTGAATGTGTGCTCCACTATGCCCCGGGTTGCAATATGGGCTGTGTTGTATCTTACCTCAGGTGGTGTGGTGGGGTTCCGAATTGGTGTCATCATGTAGGTGCTCAGGAGGTAGGCACTGTCCCCTGGAGAGGTGATGATGGCTATCATTAGTGGGGTTTTCACATTACTCACTATCTGACATGCATGCATGGGCAGAGGCATTTATACTCACCAATCAGCCATGTGTTGCCATGCCGCCCAGCTTCCAGGTCCCAGTTTAGGGGTGACATTCTGAAAATGAAACTATCATGGCTTGACCCTGGATAGTTGGCATATACTGAAGTGATGATTCCCTTGGCATCACAAACTACCTGCACGTTGATTGAATGCCAGTGCTTGCGGTTTTGATATATGTGCTCAGTGGCCCTGGGAGGACGTAGATCCACATGGGTGCAATCAGTGGTACCTAGCACTTTGGGGAAGTGTGCCACCCCGTAAAAGTCCTGGACCACAGCATCCCTTTCTGCAGGTGTTCTGGGCATGTATATGTGCCTGCGGACAGAGGGGCGTGCAGTCATGATGGCCAACACCTGGTGTAGCCAGCGTGACTGCGTGGACCTTGACACACCCCCCACTATGGCACTTGTCCGCTGAAATGAACCAGTAGCCAAGAAGTGCAGTACATTGAGTACCTTTTCCAAGGGGCTCAGTGCTTGTGAGCACAGGGTGGGTGATGTGAGGTCATCCTCCCACTCACTCACCAGGTCTAGGATTATGTGTGGTGGAAACCTGTTCCTCCCATACACCTGGTCATCAGGCATCCCAAAAAGGCTGGTCCTGGGTAAAAAAATGTGGGGCCTGGCTTTCCTCCTCCTCCTGCGGTGTCCCATGACCACTGCTGTGAGGAACGGTACATTCATCATAGAGTTTGAGCTTGTTTGTTGTTTGCGCACACTTTTATGCTGTGCGGGGCCGCTTATGCCTGCTTCCTGCTGGCGTACGTGTTTCCAGATTAGCGTGTCTTTTTTGGCGCACGCCTTTCCCCTGTACGATTCCATGAATACGTGTTGTTGGCGCGTGTGTCAGTGTTGCGGGCATTTACCTCCTGTTCTTCCCCCGTAACGCCCACATTTTCACGCGCTGTTCCCCATATCGCGTGTTACGCCCTGTGTTCCGCCCACTTTTCTTGTGTGCGCTGCACTATGTGTGTTTTCCCTGTGCGCGTAGCGCATGCCATTTAATGATGTGTGTGCCCGCATGCGCCCCCCACGATTTTAGCGCACATCCCAGGATTTACACGCGCACTGAATTCCATGAATGGATGGGTGTGGCTTTGGCACACGTGCGCTGTGATTTTCATGCTTGCGCTGCGATTTTCACGCTTGTGCTCCCCTTTTCAGTGCACATTTATTCCATGAATCGGCCAGTAAATATCACCCTTGGCAGTACATTGGTAACACCCAGATTCAACTGTGGCAGAGTAAACACCTAGTTTTATCTATTTCAGCGAGAGGGAAAGGGCCTAGATTCAACCTTGGCAATCGCACTGTAAACCCTCTGAGTTGACTATGGCTTCATCATGAGTTGGGTGGTATCCATGCCTGGATACCGCCCAACGATATTAGCATTACTGCAACTCGATTGCTGTAACTCCTGAGTTGCAGTGACGCTGTTAGTCCTATTTATTCAGAGTCCTTAGGACTCTATAGGGCTTTCCGGGGCTATTACCCCAGGCGATAATATTGCAGGCATTAATAGTGCTCAAAATGGGCAGGCTGGGGAGGTTTTTACCTCCAGCAAATAACTGGAGGTAAACTTTGCACTTTCCACCCAAACTCGGGATCGAGAGGAGCGGTAATGCAGTCGTAATAGCGGTACCACCGCATGTTTCCTGCTCCACCCCACCCTGATGAGGCCCTATGACATTTCTACACAGTCTGAAGTCAACTTAGGTTTCATGGCAGAAATACTGAGATTTAAATATGGCAGTGAGAGGGAAAAAGTCTTAGCACCAACCTTGGCAGCAGTGACTTAAACACTCAGAACCAGCCTTATTTGACAAACGTAGCAGGGCAGTTGAGAGCCATGCAATCAATTTTGGTAGCAATTGCGCACAGGTTAATGTGAAGAATACAGAGACGTCTGTAATATAAGACACATCTTATTCCCTGGAAAGTGGAATGAATCTAAGCTTTTCACTTTGTAGTCAAGTTTAGAGGACATTGGGTAATAGTTCCAATGATCATTTTGAATCACATAAACAAAGCAAAGGGAGTGTTTTTGGTATTTGCATACTTGATCGCAAACCAAATAGATTTTTTCAATTTGACTGATTTCTTTTGGGGGGGAATTTCAGTCAAATTAAATATATATATGGGGTGGTGTAAGGGAATAGGTTAATGTGGGGACAGTGGGGGATACGTGTGGTTTCCCCCCACATTTTTTAACAAAAAAAAAACAAAAAACAAATATTCTGTCGAATTGGAAAAAAGTTACGTTTTTTTTCCGGTCTAATAGACCGAAACCGTGTTTTGCAGACATTCTGACTACCATACCAACAGGAGGACATTGAAGACCTAGAGTGAGAAACGAGAAATGAAAAAAGATTCAGGATGGTTCCAGTAGTCTTAATTCTTGTTCTCAATCTTCACAACCAATTAGGAATAAGCCCAGAGTTGTAAAGCCTTCTAAAGAAAGATTGCATGCTTTCAAGTGATACATGGACAGGTTTCCAACCAGGGCACTAACTTTGGAAAAGGACAGTCAAGGCCTACATTTTATTTCCGACTATTTTAGGCCCATGCACTCTTCCTGGTGTTCTCAGGTATGGAATGTGGCATAGATAGACAACAGCAATTTCTTTTCAAGCTTTCTTTCCCTGACTAACCTAATGGAGAAAGTGGCCAACTAGTTAAGGACAAATCTAAGGAAAACCTTATGATGGTGAGAACAAAGGATATCATTAAGATATGATCATCTGTAAAGGCCAAGCGTCCTTGTGGCAAGTTAATACATTTTTTTTATGAAGAGTCTTTGAAGTAGTGCCCAACCAATCTCAAAACCAAATCCTCTTACCTGAATAGTTAGATGTTAGGGGAAGGTACTATTTTGGGGATTGTCTGGACATAATATGGGTCTCCTAAACATGTTCCTTTTCTTCTGCTGACTTCCATGATTTCCATGATTTTTCCGACTTTATTTATTGGGCAGAGGCACATCTACTGGCTTCCTTTTGCCATTGCAACCCTTTTTGTGATGTTATGTGCTGCCCTAGTAACTCAAATGGCTATTTTGAAAGTGGTGTTTTTTTAAACACCCCATTTTGATACCAGGCTGGTTAATCATCCTATAAGTGTCACAAGGAGTAGGTTTGCAGCACCTATATTCTAGATTTGGATTCACAAAGGGTGCATGTTAGGAAAGATTTGTCTTTAGGCAACTTTGCCCCCATATTCTTTGGACCTCCAACCTCTTTGTTTTTTAAACTGTCCTGACCTTTTACAGAGAAGTGCCACATTTTGCTAATTTTTTCATGGGGAAACTGATCAGTCCTTCAGACTATCAGTACTATGAAACTAGATTTCCATTTTGTCTTTTACTTTTTACCTATTTTGGTAACCTTTCTAACACTGCACACAGCATTTCACAATGCAGTGCGTGGGGATACATTTGCTATGTGCCTCGAGACAAACTGGAGCAGTTACATTTTTACCATGTTTGCAGTAGTTTTAAAGTGTACATTCGCGTTTACTGCGTTTGGCTACTATACATGGCTTTTGCCCTAAAATGGCCATGCCACGAGGTTTCTCGCTTGTTCTTTGACCACATTTTTTGCATCTTGGCCTTCTCAGGTCAGGAAATCCCTCATATGGTTGTGCATTTTCCCAGAAAAGCTGCTGTTTCCACAGGCTACTGCATGCTATGTTTGTGTGGACCAAGAAAGTGGGTGGGACTGTCTGGTTCCATTCCACAACCATGGCACCTGAAGGTTTGGTGTGCATGCTTGATTGAAACCCACAGTGGACCTTGATTGGACCGCTGCTGACTGAGTGAGTGGTGCAGAGCCTTACCATTAGTGGGATGGTTTTTGTCATGAACCTGGATTTGGGTTAAGAAGAGGACTCTGGCAGCCATTCCAGGAGATCAACATAGAACCAAATATCTTGTGTAGCTATTCAGCCAACTGAAGACCTGTGGACGACTTTTGAAGAGGTCTGGTAAACTTTCCTGCAAATGTCCCGGTGAAGCCCTGCTGGACTACCTGATCTCAGAAGTCCCTCTCTTAGCGCTTTGATCCTTGGACGTCGTTGCACACTCCTGCAGTCCTGAGCCCTCTGAATTGTCGTTGGACCAAAAGGTGGACCGACTAGCTCTGTATTGGGCTACAGTATCAGAAGTGTCTCTGTTCCATTTTTTCGTCTGGATCTTCGGTGGTCACCAGGTGGTGCCGCAAGTCACCTTCCTGCAAAGTTTCAGCTTCCCAGCATCAAGGGATCCTGCATGGGAAGAACTTATTCTAATGTGACAGGAATGACATCTGTTGTTGTCCATGTGCAGTGACTGTCACTGGAACCAGCTTCCCTTTGTCTAGTAAAGTGTCCTTAAGAAGCCTGCATAGGTGCCTGCTGCATTTCTTCATTGGAAAGGGTTGCTCTCAGCTCCTGGGCCCGACCGGAATCTTCCTTGCACCCACAGCTCCTGGGTCTCCTCTACTGGCTCAAATGGCAGGAAAACCTACCTCCACTGACTATGTCGACCTGCCTAGTCCCTTCAGAGTCTGGGTGGTAAATAATCCAATATGTAAAACAGGCAGTTTATATAGGGTTTATAGAATGTTTGGGGGATATGGGTTTATAGTTAATATTCTCTTTTTTTCTTTTCTGTGTGCATATCACTTTGATATAAAATTATATTTTCCTATTTTGAAAGCATTGTTATTGATTGAACAATCTTTGGGTGCCCAATTTACCAGCATTTGTTTTTCCAATACACATGCAGCAACTGAAATACATTCTGGGCAGACAGTGCAGAAAAGTTCACCCCTTGACTTGGATTTCTTTCTTTATTGGGTGAACATTTTTTATTAAAATGAGTGGCAGGCCTTAAACATAAAATATTGTACAGTAGAGCAGAGTATATTTTAGAATGACAGTAACAGTAGACAGAGCACCAGGGATGATTATAATGGTACACATTGAAGCAGTAATTACCAAAACAGATCAGGTATTCTTATCAGCAACAGATGAGGACCACATTGAATGGCACACTTTGTCGTGCATCGAGCATTCTCACAGATGGGGAAACATATGAGATAAAGCAGGCAAAATGTTTTTTGAAGTTCAGATACATCACCATACCACATTATGTGCCCTGGCCCCATATAGATGGTGATCATTTGAAGAGGTTATTACCCTCACTTACAGCAGGAGAAGGGAAGTGGATATACGCCCTAGAAACAGAGAGTGCAGGACACATACCCAGATACACGTGACATTAATTAAATTATGGCCCACAAAATGAAAGCAGATGAGTATACCACACTGTACATTCATAAGATTCAGGAAATGTAGTGAGCAGAGACAGGGGAATAATGGGGCCAAAACATAGCTATATTCTGTCATATGGTCTGAAATGGGCTCCTTAAAGAGGAACAGAAAGACTGAGATAAGGGGTCAGCATTGCGATGAATGGTTGGGCCAAAATACAGGCACATGTAGTGCATCTCTGTGAGCGGAGAAAAGAGCGGGAAAAGAAAGTATCAGAACAGGCACATGAGGCAGAAGCAAAGTTGGTGCAGAGGAAGATAGATAAATGGAGTATAGCAGGAACAATGATTACTAGTACTGCAGGGCGCCAGCCTGATAAGAATCCGATCCAGGGCGGGACAAAGGGGTATCAAGATGATAGCAGGAATATGTGAAGGTTTCAACAGGGAAGAGGATGTTTTCAAAGAGGAAGAGGGACCGGATATGGAGGAATGAGGCACAGGTTTGGAAGACAGTAATAGAATTGTGGAAAGATGAGACATTTTGCATGAGAATGTAGAAGCAGGCAGTGTTTCTTTTTGACACTCTATCACCCACAATCATACCTGCAGCACCCAGCAATGTAGTATGACCCTGGAAATGCACAAGCATGTGCCACAAGCCCCATGTAATTGCCAGAGACACAGTGCATTCAGTATCCAACACCAGGGAACATCCAGACGTATGCACAGAAACAACCCATGGCTACACACTTACACAGCACTGGAATAAAAATAGCATTCCACAAGGAACAGTGACACACTACACATGAGTAAGTATGTTAGGGGATAACACCTTCCTTTTCCAAGAATCGAACACACATACCAAAATGGATAGCCCACAGAGAGAGCCCACACCATCTCTGAGAAAGTGGCTGATGAACAGCTGTTTGAAGATGGTGGCAGCACAAGAGGACCGTTTTTTCAAATTGACATACCATGCCAAATAGTGCTACAGAGCCGAGAAAGACTATACACCATGGTCATTACTAAAGAATTACCAGTGCAATTATAGGGACATTTGGAGAAAGTACCCAACTGCCCATGGATCAGCAACATGCACAATATAGGACTATTATACAGCAAAGGGGAAGTGTGGATTAAGCTTAAGCAAGGTGCAGTACTACCCACTGTAAAACAATACCACATGCCAAAGGAAGCAGATAAGAGCAAATAAAGAGCATTATATCATTATAGGAACAGGGGATAGTAGAGTCATCAAAGTATTGCTCAAGGCCTTTGTCCACATACTCATCACACAACATTCAACAGAAGATGTAGTGATTAACATTGTTAGATGTCATACTGTAAATATAGCAGCATTTTTTGCATCAGATAGTACATGCACATTCACTATATGTCACATCCACAGTGCATTCAGGTTTTTCAAAATGGCAGAGGCGTTGTTACAAAGGATTAAATGGCACATGGTATAGCATGCAACTTTAATACTAAGGCTAAGAGAAGCCTTGCCAGTGCACAAAAGCAGGGCCTGTGGAGAAATAAGCAGTACACAAGAAAAGCACATTGTTGCCAGCATACAGTATGACACACTAGAGTTAATAACGAAAGAAGTTGTTTATTTGTTAATAGTCAGCACCATAACACTAACAGAACTAGTGAATAATATTCCAGATACCAAAATATGCCGATACTGCCTCACCAGTATGAGTTTAATGATCTGCAAGCATGAGCATCACAAGAAAATAATAATTTGTGGGCACAAAGGGGGTGTGCAATTTCCCCAACTGCAACAAACAAAGGGGGGACGTATAGGCAAAGTAGTTATGTTTAGAAATGTATTCATGATAGTATTAGATTAACTGCATTTCTTAGCACACACAGAGCGAAGGAGCACATTGCAGACGACTTACAGATATAGGCCTTCATTACAACACTGGCGCTAAACCATGGCACTATTAGCACCATGGTTGGTGCCGGTGTTGTAACGAGTCCGCCATGGTGAAATGGGAAATACCACCCCATTCCAAGGTTGGCGAGGCGGTATTTCCCCATGGCCCTTCCCCATTCCCATTTTTGCCCCATAGGGCTCAATGGGAATGGGGAAGGCGGCAATTACGGTACCGCAAATTGCGGTACCATAATTGCCTGTGCGGTCCCTTTGCGGGTCTCTACTATAACAGCTGGTCCAGACCAGCCGTTCAGGTCGGGTCCCGCAAAGGGACCTCGTAGTAAGGCGCTAAGTGGATAACGGCGCTGCAGCCTTTTACGGTGCCGTTAACCACTTGGCACCTGGGTCGTAATGAGGCCCATAGTATTATATACCTAATTAACTGCATAACATACCAGAAGTGTTCTTTTGGCCACACCTTAAGAACATTGAGGGAGACCCATGGATAAAACTTACAGTACATTTAGTTATTGTATTATTAGTATATGCAGTTGTTATGTGGGGTATTGTATGATGTCTGTGTAGTTAATAAAAGAAGAATTGTATTGCACATTGTTTGTATTAGCTAGGGTCAATTTATTATTGTTTATCACAGGAATTAGTGATAGGCAGATGTATGTAAACACCTCTGCATGCAGAACCTCAGATGCTCAAATGTTAGGTGAGAAATTCTAGGGGAATTTTAGGGACCCTACAGCATCTGTCAGATGTATCTACAAACAGATAGACCCACAGCATCTAGAACTGGTTCCATTGCAGCCTGATGCCTCATCAGAGCAACTAAATGAATGTGCACTGACGCAGCTGCAACCTGGGGACAGGGTACCCTTCTATTCATTCGGCATTGTAGATGTCAGGTAGCCACAAATGGATCCACCGGACCGACATCAGTCTGGGCAAGAGCACACATTTCACCCACCAGCAGATGACAAAAGAAGAGGGGAGAGTAATAAAATGGGAAGTACATTTTTTAAAATATTTGCTTTTTTTAACTTCATGGCATTCTCCTGGACATTTGTGTACCCATTTGGGCCAAGGGATATTTTACTACAACATCAAACGACTGCCCCTGGAACCAAGCAGCATATGCCTTATGTCATGTTTCTTTAGTGTCTCTTTGTTTTTCTTCTTATGAGGGTGGGGGATATAATGAAACTAACAGGGGAACTGTGTTTGCAGTTGTGTATGTTGCTGAAATATGGACTTAGGGATATTGTAAATCTAGGTGTTATCCTAGACAAATCGAATGATTTGCATGGTCATGCATAAGAAAACATGGTTTTGCTACATGCAGTCAGTAGGCAGAGCGAAATAAAATTAACACTGTTTGTCTGCTCCCTTATATCTTATGCAACAGCAATGCCTAAGTTATTCTTGCCTAAAGAGTTGCCACTCAATGAACCACTATGTTTAGTTCATCTCCCTCTCTAGGCAGGGTGTGAGGCCCCATACAGGCAGACAAAGAATACATTAGGTGGTGTTTAGCAAAGAAAAGCATTTATGATATTAATTATGGAGAAGAAGAGATGATCACAGAAGGGAATGGGTTGAGTAATACTATACAAATGTTTTACAAAAGTGGGCATGCACATATAATAGAAGAGCCGGAAAACTTAGTGTGGGAAAGTAAGTTCTCTATCACAAAGACCCCCGATTCCAAATGTTTTAATGACACAACATGGACCAATATCACAGTGGATGCAGGCCAGGTCTAAAAGAGAAGACTACAATGGCAAATGGGTTGCAGGGACAACAGGTTTTGGACAAGAGCGTTGCTTTAGAAAAACGATAGTGTGCTGCAGAAAATCAAACAAACCTGTTAATCTGTCTGGCACTCCTATGATAGAAGCCTAACGTGGAAATATCAACATGAGCCCCTATTAAGAATCATGACACTTATGTGATTCTTCTTATGTTTCAGGAGGAATGGAACTAGTTTTGTGGAGACCTATTGCACACTGCAACAGAATCATCTATATTTCTGACCTCAAAGGTGACACTGCTGTGTAAAAGGACACCCACTGGCTGTGAGGTGGACTTTCATACACCCAGCTTCCACCATCATGGGCAGGACTGGGTTTGATGGTCACACTACATGCACCCATCATAGTGTTCCCAGGGTACAATCCCATGGACTATCATAAGCACTCCATGTTGAAAAGAACAAGCCTATGACTGCAAACAACATCAACATTGGAGGCATTACCCACACAATGAAGGCCCTGCACACTCACTGCAATGGAGAAAGAGGACAGAGTGCAAGAAATGGATTGGTTGTCATGGGTAACTTCATGGCTGAGAAACATCTTCAAAGGGTTGATCCTTCTCATCATCCTAGTGCTGATTTACTTTTGTAGCTGCCAACTGATTTCAGGGTGCTGTGCGGAAATTAATACTAAAGCTATGCCTGTTATGTTTCTTACTTTATCAAACAGTGCTCGAATCAAAACATGTCGCTACCCAAACAGTTCCAGGGACTTGCGAGAACAGGTCCTGCAAGGTTGAAATGTGGGGTAAAATTGGTAGCCAAGGAAATGTGTGGGATTGCCCTGCAGACCCGAGAACTATTTCAAACCGCATGCTGATGTCACTGGAGATGGAGAATGCCATTTGCGATGCTGCAGCCCAGAAGAATATTTAGGGGAACCGAAGAACGTTTTGTAAGGTGTGGGTACTGAAGAATGCCTACCCATCTTGGGGCAACAAAGTTTGTGCAGTTGTAAATTCAACTAGATTGGGGAATGGTGGGGTGGGGATGTAACGTCCAAAACCTAAAAGGAAGTATCACCTGAGAAATCTCTACTGACACACATATTTTCTGCACACATTAAATTAGGCCCCATCTGTGATGTCATGAACATGTTACAAGGTAACTGTAGCCAAGAAACAGGCCTTGTAATGTCATCCATCATGTCTCTTTCTATCTTCCATCTTGCTTTAGGGTTTCTGCCATGATGAATTAAAGTTTACTTTCTGCTTCTTTAAGAATACTGCACATTTTACATGGCCATTATTCTCACAAGTGAGCCTCTGCACATTATTTCCTGAGAAACTCCAAAGAGAGTTGTGCACACAGTGAATGTATGACTTTGACCCTGATATAGCGAGACAAAAAGAATGATAGCTGGGCCAGGCAGGTGCTGGAGTAGGATGGCCTTTGGTTTTAATTTGCTGCTGATAATGGTTTGTTTCACTCTGTTTGTTGACTGCACATAAATTAGATCATCAGTGGGAAAGTGCGCATTTGTGTGGAGCTTATGTTGTCTTAGCAAATGGGAAGCAGGGAAATGTATTCACCTATCAGAATAGGAATAGTTACTACAGAATAAGCTTAGAGTATTGTATATTGAAATGCGTTTTCTATGGGCAAAGGCCAATCGGAATGTTCAGAGAACTGTCACAAATAATATTATGATTGCATATTCATGTATTATAATGTTGGGAATTGTGTCCATAAATACTATTGACTGATGTGGTTGGGTCAAGTGTCAGCTTTTCTGCTTGATGAGACTGTCTGATCTCTCCTTGGCCAAGTTATTTTGTAATACACTTTGTTTACTTCAAAAGACCTCTGCTCCTTATGTCTGGAATGTTTTTACTGATCAAAGTTTTTGAGCCTGCCCTACTCCCTTTGTGGTTCCACAGAGTTGTTTTCTGTTGCCAATTCTATTAAACCTGTATATGTAACTGCTTTGTGATCTGTTGGTTGGCCTGTGCAAACACGTGCAACATTATGCAAACAATAAGCTACTTTTCTATTTCTCCAGACAATCCTTACCTTTCTATTTTGTCTTGGTTAAATGAATCAAGTGCGTAGGGTGCAATTTCTTTAATTTTGCAGTACAATTTGGGGATTTTATGCATGATCCAACTCTTTCCCTTATTCTTCACACAGCTCTTTCGTTAAATTCACTAGTTTTAATATATTTGCTCTGAATGCTGTAACGCCATTTGGTTCTAGTTGCTACTTATTTGGTAGTTTCACTGGGAACCACTTAAGCAAAGGATCCAGTTCAAGGTCAATTGTCTTGCACATCAGGCTGTGCATTCCAGTCAGTGAGTTATTCGATATCCACAAATCTAGGCTACTTTGAAGCCAAGAAACTTTCTGTCTCAGGGTTCTGAAGTACCACGAGATATTTGTGTGATTAATTGGATTCTGCTCTGCAGGAGTACAAGGATGAGCAGTGGTAAAATTACCTGCTCAGCCCTCACACTTCCACAAACCAAGAGACAATGCAATCATAACGGTAACATTAAGAACTATTCCTCCTTTGCCTTTTGTGGTAACGTGAGCTGTGGGAAGGCTATGCTCTTAATTGGGGTGTGAAGGTGAACTACAAGTGACCCAAACAACACAGTATCACAGTCCAAAATAAAGGGAATTTGCAATCAAGGTTCTAAAAGAATATAGATATGTGACGCTCCAGCGGTTTGAGTCGGCGAATGACGGTCATCGAATTGGTGATCTTGATGAGTGTGTCAATGTGCAATCGATGAGGCAGCAGTACATTGGCTTACTGCTCCTGGTGTGGAGCAGTCACTAGTGGCCTAGCAGGTGATGAGCTTTAGGCTCGGACACAATACAGTGTCAAGCTAGTTGAAAATGCAAGCAATGTTCTTTGTAGTGGAGGATTGTAGCAATCAGCACGGGTGACTTACCTCTTGATCCAATTGCGGTGAACATGGAGCGACCGTTTCGATGTGGTAGAACAGAGAGCTTTGGTTGGTCTGTTCCTCCAGCTCCTATGCAGCCTTCTAAGAGCGACTCAAGCATCAGATGGTTCCATTTAGGGTCTGATCTCCCAGCTCAGGAGATTCTAGCACAGAGTAATAGGTCCTGATACCAAGCAGAGGTTACTCCCTATGTTCCCTGGGAGTGGTAGGAGACAGATATTCTTTCTGTTTTGGATGATTCCTTCTTCACCTCAGACTGATGGCTTTGGAGAGGGAAACTTTCCCAAAAGAAGTCCAGTAAAATCTACAGAACATATCTGCGGCCTTCAAGTATCTAAAAAGGAACTGAGCGAATCTGATGAAAGGGTGGAATACCCCTTCTTTTAAAGGCACACGTCCTCAGGTGATTGGGCTAAAGCTTGCCTCCTGCTGTAGTAGTCCAATCCCTACTCTTGAGCTGAGTGGGCTTTGCCCTTCTGTCACACCCAAAGTACTTTGATAGGGAGGAAGTGAAAGGGACAGGAAAGAGAGAGCGAGGGACAGTGAGACTCAAGATGATGGAAAACTCCTTCCATTGACCCGGGCCTTCTGTCTATTATAATCCCACCCCTTCCCTTCTCATTGAGAACAAAGGCCCTTACTGAGGGAGCACCCTGGTGTGCGGCCACTCCTTTTGAATGGGTGTGCTCCTTTGATGCTCCGGTCCAGGACAGCTGCCTGCTGTGTGGCTGTTTCAGGAAGAGGGTGTTACCTGCCTTCACAAAGAGATCAAAGAGGGGACTCAGCCCCCCTGGTTATTATCCTGTCATTTGACAGGCTACTGATCCACTGAGCACAATACAAATCACCTTCCACAGCAGTGCTAACTCACAGGAGCTGACACATGTGCAATATCAATTGAAATGTGGCAGTCGTGATAAAAAGTAATACCATGCACTATGCTTAAACTCAGGCATAGCTTTTATTTAGAATTTACCCTGCCACCAGCCTGGGTTACATGTGATCATCATAGTTTTGGGTAAAGGGGGGCACATCTAAAATGCTGCCTCTGTGCTGCAGGGACATTGCTGTCTCTGGGGCTGTCAGGTAGGCACCTTGTGACCTTTGAACCTGCTCTTTGCTACAAGCAGCTCAGGCCCTGCAGATCAGGCTACTGATGCAGCAGTGAACAAGTGCATTATGCTTTGGGCATAGAGTTGAGGGGAAGGTGGAAACTGCTTGGCAGATTACCCCTTCTTCAGAAGTAATTAACCTCATCATTCTATTTGTTAATCAAAATAAAAACTCCAGTACTTTGCCGTATTTCCAAGTGTCAATTCCTTACAATTTCCCCTAAATATGTTACAGGTGCTGCTGTTAGACATGTTGGAATGCTTTGCTATGCCATGTGAGATATTGAAGTAACCTTCTGTGTCTGAAGAAAAGCTTAATCACTTAACTTTGTTTTCAAGCCTTTTTTTGTAATTGAAATGATAGGACATGTTTATATCTGACGTGTTGTTGATTTGGTTTGTCAGTTTAATGATGTTTAGGGTGTATTGTATATGTGCCTTTTTGGGCAGCACCCTAATCACCTTACGTGCCTGGTTCTTGGTATTTAACAATATTTGATAAATAAATATATACACTGCTGTCCTTCTGCTAACTGATGCATCATTGAAGGAGGGGGCGAGTCGTATGTTGTAGCCAGGGCAGAATACAACAAGAACACCAGGAGTTGAGACTGACTAATGGTCAGGTAGAGTGCATGAAAAAAACAGTCCGACAATAAGCAATCAGTGTCAATCAATGCCATTCAGATTTAAGGTTGCACAAGCCTTGAATCTGCAAATAGCCTTCCTTTAGTTCCTTTGACAGATGCTGCACAGGCAGCAATTTCCCCATGCCCAGTCACTTTGACTGGCTTTGTGGCAAAAGTGATGTTCCCTTCCCAACGTTTTTGCCTTGTGCCACAGGCAGAGTACCTTCATTTCTGTATCCACTCCGACACATGACCAGAAAAGTCTTTAAAGGGGAACATGTAACAGAACATTGGCAAATTGTGGCAATTTCTAAAAAAGATGAGAAGCTCCTCTTCACCACCATGGGCGTAAATATAGATCACTGGAAACCAGAAAGATATTCATATAGGTTGACTAGGTATACTGCTGCCAGATAATTAGCGGCGAGGCACTATTGTGCATTGTACACAAAAAACAATTTATTGGGTCAAGGTTCCTAAGTAATGGCAAGTCTTCAGCAAAGTGGTCAACTGTCAAAAAAATCAGTGTGTGAAGACCAAGACCACAGGATTTTTTACAAGGTTTGCAAGGATGACCAATCAAAACAGGCATTGGACAAAATGGAGGTTTTGACTTTTGTGAATGTATTTGATAGGCAGCCATCAGGCACTGCCATACTATAAAATACCAGTCATGTCATTTGGCAGTCATTGCCACTCTTTGGCCGGATAGTACCATAATTTGCTATGTACTCATTTCAAACTTAGGTTCTCTGAAACTACCAGAGTAGTGATTTGGTACAGTATAAAATCATATTGACATAACATATGACACAACATGTGAAAGCTAGTGTCAGAGTGTGCTATTTGTCAGATCACATCCTTGGAGGACAAAGATCAAGCAATCTGTCAGCCTTTACCAACTAAGCCCTTTTAAACCCATCCAAAGCTGGGAACATGTTCATCCTTGTGATGTTGGTTAATTTCATCCCGTATGCACGAGTAATTTCCAATGATTCATAATACTATGCAACAGGGCATTAATCACCTATTTTTGCCCAGATCGGTTTTCCAAATGAAGTCCTTACAAATCAGGTATTGGTATTCATGTCCATTGGTATGACAGAGCTTTAGGACACATGTATAGAGAGTCACTCTGCACCTCCATCTGCAGAACTCACATGAATGACAGTTGCAACCAGACACTGAAGAACCACTTGCGAGAGATTGAAACTCAAGCCAATCGCTGCATAGATCCGGGCTCTCATCTCCATGAGAAAAACACCACAAGTGTCTCATGAAGCTTAACAATTCAAATATGTTTATGGGGGTACACAAGGATGCCTTAATAAGTTAAATGAAGGATGGGTAAGGAGAGAGATGTGGTGTGAATGGCCCACTTTGGACATGTCACCAGGGATTAAACGGGCAAGGAGAGAGATGTGGTGCATAAATACCTTCATGCCAGTCAAGAAAAGTAGAAGCATGCATATAATAGTTAGGCCCATGTGAGGAAGTTTCAGGTGAGAGACCAGTTTCTGGTACTACTTCTGACATCCAAAGATATGCTCTTGGCATAAAGACATTTGACCTATTGAGTCTGCAAAGTCCTAAGAGACCAAACTATCAAACATAAAAGGTTGTCAAGCAAAATACCTAGCCCAAAGTTCCTACAGTGTCGCCAGAACCGCAGTGGATGGTCTACCAGTCCAGACTACCAAATTCCAAAAGATAATTCCAGAAAACTTAAACTATGTTGATCACTTTTGATATTCTTTCATTGACAGGCCAGGTAATGAGACCTGTGTCATGCACCATATTGAAGGAGGATCTGGCCAAAGTGAATACCAGAAGAATGATGCCAGTCAGTATAGGGCCGTAGGAAGAGGTGGACAAGGTGCTCCCACTGAGTTTATTGAGTCATGCTAAAGACATTGGTCTTTGCCTATTGTAATGGCTACCAAGCCTGACAGCACATTTTCAGAAAGGACATTGACATGTCTAGATGCAATGCCTACCCGAAGCTCTGCATAGATGAAACCATCAAATTATCAGCCCTCTGAACTTTTCTCCAACCTAGAATGGACACAAGGGTATTGGCAGATCACTCTTCCTCTGTACAACAGGTAGAAGACAGAACTTTCAAAAATTGTGTGTCACTTCCAATTCACAAACAAACCGGTTGGTCACCAGGGAGCTCCTGCTACATTACAGAGGATCTTATATAACATCCTGGAACTTCCTCAGGCGTTTTGAAAGATTTCTGGTGTCTGTGTTGGCAGAGTGTAAAGGAGCAGAAATGCTGCACGGGAGTTGTCTGCATGGCAATGCACAGACACACCATGTCCCATTGGAGATAATGGCAAACCCTTTCAAAGCTTGGCCCACTTTCTGCCTAACCCCCAATTAGAAGAATGAACAGCAGGTACGCTGAAACAAAGTTACTCAACTTTCCAATCAGAGTCCCCAATTCAATATCGACCACCAGTTCACATGTTTAGTCAAACACAAGCCAGGGGCAGGGTCTAATACACAATTAAAGCTGCATACCCCCTCCTTAGTATGGCTGTGAGGAGTTGTTGAGAGGGAACGAGAGGTTGTGGGAGACCAAAGTATTAAATAAAGCACTAACCCGGACTGAGAATGTATTATTACAAGCGTAAGGAAATGTCTGCAGCAAGTGGTATTTAACTGATAGACATTTCTTCAGAAAATGCCGACAGATTTCTACGGTTGTAAAGAGTCAGCCCAACTTTCAGTTAAACAGGAAAAGTGTGGCTGTTGTGCACAAAGACACTTTTCTTATTAACACCCGATTCTTATTTAATAGGAGAGTGGTAGACAATTTTGTTGTCTGACACTTTTTGGGTTTTAGTGCCGTCCTCACCTTATGCCTTGGCAAAGGCCCTCGTGACCGCATATTCCAGACCTCATATTTTGTAAGTTGTAGGTGGGGGTGACAAAACCTTGTTAGTTGTGGGCGCTCTCAGAAAAGTGGGTAGTCCGGTACTTTCGATAGTTATTCACAATTCAGTCTTGAGTTGTTGGTGTACATTTTTTATTGATTGCTCAGATTCAATATAGTACTTAACTCACTTGTGCCAGAGTGGTGAAGCAGAAAAAAGCGGACACTCGTTTCGACCAAAGTCTTTCTCCAGGCAAAAAGAAGGTGGTTGAGGAGGCTCTCGTTGGAGCTCGTAGACGAGGCACCCTGATTAGGGTGTTGAATGACGGCTTAGTAGCTCATCTGGGAGGAGAAGTTAGTGTTCACCCCGTGCGGTCCAGTCCCTAATCAGGGTGCCTCCTCTACGCGCTCCAACGAGAGCCTCCTCAACCACTTTCTTTTTGCCTGGAGAAAGACTTCGGTCGAAACGCACGTCAGCTTTTTTCTGTTTCACTACTCTGGCACAAGTGCCTATATTGAATCTGAGCAATCAATAAAAATTATACACCAACAAGCCATGACTGAATTGTGAATAACTATCGAAAGTACTGGACCAACCATTTTTCTGCCAGTGCCCACAACTAACAAGGTTTTGTCAGCCACACCTAGAACTTCTAACCTCCCAGTTATCCTGGAGTTTGGTTCCCAGACAAACCATGTGCCAGGCTGCAGGCTAAACCCCAACCACAGACGAACAGTTGCACAGGGAACCAGCTTGTCCCAACACCATGGCGCTCATTACGCCCCTGGCGGTAAGTACCAGACATTACCGGCATGGCGCAATTACCATGTCCGTGTTGGCAATAGACCGCTAAAAGCGGCCCATTACGAGTTTGTGGGCACGAGCTTTGCGCCATGCCGGTAATGAACTCACGCCATGCCTCAAAAGCCCGAAAAATCCCCCTTTCCGGGATCGTCTGCAGTGGAAATTGCACCTCCGGCATCCTAACCATCGGCATTAGCGGTCACCGCTAATAGCAGTCACCTCAAATAGCGGTAACCGCTATTAGCAGTGACCGTAAATAAGCGGAACCGGAAGTAGCGTCATCGCACAGGAATGGGAAAGAGCACAGCGGCCATCTTTAAAAACACAATCCATTGCCATCCACCACAACCAGGAGTCATCTGACCCCCAGAATTTCCACACACTTAAACCACCACCTGTTTGAATATAGGACGCCAAAAGCTGTCAAAAAAACTGGAGATCGGCTGCGTCAGGAGCGCTTCTCCAGAGAGGAGCTCACCATGTTAGCAGAGACACTGCAGGAGCATGCAGACGTGGTGTTTGCAAATGACATGTCCCGACCAGCGCTGCAGCGTAAAAAGCTGATTTGGGCATTGGTCGCCCAGAGACTCAGTGCTGTCGCCACCACACCCTGCACACCAAAACAATGCCGTAAGCGATGGGACAACCTACGTCTATGTGTGCGAAGTATACTGTCGGACAACCAAAACCTTGGGATGGCGACAGGTGGAGGTGGGGAGTCGCCCATAAAACTCCAACCATGGGAGGAACTATGTGCCTCCACCATAGGCACCGAGGCAATAGAGGGAGTCGGGGACATGGAGAGAGGAGCCCCGTCATCAGCCAATGCAGATAGGTGTCTCTAATCAAACAATGCAATACTACCACGATGATGTCCACCTGAACTGACAGTGCAATGATGTATATCAGGGTTCACCAGACACATAAGCACAAGACTGCCTACAGGCAGTGCAGAGCATCACCTTGTCCACATGCATGATGCACCCCATTTGTGTTGCAACCCAAATGCCTCCATGCATCATCCACCCAAGAGTGAGGCAACCTGTATGTCACTCCCCCCAATGTGACTCATCTACCAATCCATATCAATGCAGCCACCCCAATGCATGCTCAATGCCTGTAGACCCATCACTAACCCTCTCCCTCCTTTGGTCCCCCACAGGCACACATTCTGATAGTGGTGATGAGGACACTGGTGCCACACCACGGAAGAAGGCCAGGGCCGAGGAGGGACAACACTGCCCCTCCACTTAAAGGGGCATAGGCCAACCGGCACGACATCGGAAGGCCAAGACCACACCACATGCCACAGCACCAATGTGCTCTACGTCCCCCACTATGTTGACTACAACAGCCACCATCACCCAAGTGTCGGAGGCAGAAGGGACTGCATCGGCTGCAAGCAGCACAGTTGGCGAAACAGCTGCCATAGCAGCAATCTCTGATGTTGAGGAAGAAGATCTGCTGCATGTTGCAACTCCCCCCACTGGCCCCCTGCATTCCCCACTCCCGTCCCCATGCAGCCTGCCCGACACCAGCATGCACGGGCTGTCTCCGGATAACTCATGGCCAGCAACTCCCAGCCTCACCCCAACTGTGCCCGAGGAACATAGTATTTCGGGAACCCCTCAAACATCCACCACAGCCCCAAACACCCAAGAGGGGATCCAGGACATTCAAAGGCACCAGCAGCAGCTCACTGGCCTCTTGACGCAGCACATAACTGAATGTGGGAGTGTAAGGGACGACATCGGGGAATGTGCTGCATCCTTTAAGTCAGCAATAGAGTCATCCTCAAAGGACATATGTGCAGAACTGCCCGCGGTGCGGCACGTACTGTCTGAGATGGTGGCAGCAATGCGGGACATGCGTCCACCACAGTTATCCGAGCAACCAAGTACATCTTTAGCTGCTAGTTCTACCAGGACCAGCCCTGTGCGCAGGTCTGGCAGGAACCTGCGCCCATCAGACAGGGGGGCACCTGGTGCTGGAAGAGGGGGACGCCAGTAGGCACAGCCTTGCATACTGGTGCCATGTGGTCCACTGGTGCACAGTACTGCACACCATGTGTGGGGGAGTTGAGGGGGGAGAGGGTGTGTGGGGGAGTTGAGGGAGGGGAGAGGGTGTGTGGGGTGGAGGGCTTGTTCACTTAGTTATGCTTCTTCAATACACATTTTGGTTACTCATAATTCACATGTGTGGACATTGCTTATTGCGTACATGTGCTTTATTGGTTAACAGTCTACAGTGTCCATGTCCCTGACACACCCAGTGCCCAGAGTGCCATCTCCATGTAACAACCCCCGTCCATGTCTGCTAGAAACATTGTTGATCAGAGTCTGACGCATGTCACGTCCCTCCTGTGCATCGCTGCCTCCCTGAGGTGCTGCCCCATCCCCAACCTCCTCATCCTCTTCGTCAGGTGGTTGCAGTTCAGCGTCAGGGGGCAGGGGCACATTCCGTCTGGTGCATATATTATGTAGCATGACACATGCCATGACGATCTTTGCCACCTTCTCATGGCGGTACAGGAGTGCCCCACCAGACCGGCTGAGGCAGCGAAACCGTGCCTTAAAGAGGCCAAATGTCTGCTCAATCACAACACGGGTTCGTGTATGGGCACGAGAATAGTCCTCCTCGTGCCTGTTCTGTGGGTTCCGGACTGGGGTAAGGAGCCACCTCTTCAAGGGATAGCCTGCATCACCTGCATGTGGGCAACAATGCATGTGTAAGTCATCACATCATATGGACCTAATTAAGTGACACCATGGCATGCATTTATTTCTTCAATTCAACCCCATTTCCATGCATGAATGGAGACACACGATGTGACTGCTATGTGTGTATATTCCTCTTATGGACTGGTGTGCATGCCATCAACTAGTGGGCACAGGGGGATCCAGTTCGTTATGAGTGCTCATGCACTGTGTTAGTCCACGGCGGTTGTTTCTGTGATCTGGCAGATGTCCAGTAATTTGTATGCTTTCATCCTGGCACCGTTGATGTCAGCCTCATGATGATCACAAATGGTGTCATGCAATTCAGTTGGGCCTCTGTGTCAGTGTAGTGGTGTATTGATGTATTGGACCCTCATGTGACTCCTTTGTATGCAGTAATGGGGGACTGTCCTTTCAGTTGATGGTGCTTGGTGCTGTGTATTGGCTATAGTCATTGCTTATAGCTGCATTGTGTTGAGGGGGATTTGGTCTGATTTGGTACAGTGAACATGCAGATGGCTGTGGAATGGTTGTGACAGTGCTTCATTTACATGGTAGGGCTGCTTACATCTTGCATTATGTGGTCAGGCGTCAGGTCCAGTCTGGGCTGCTTTGGGGTATTAGCATGCTCCATTCCCTATGACACTCGCAGCCAGGTGAAGTATGCATCTGTCCCGCCCCATCTCAGCCAGGTGATCTATGCATCTCTCCCCCCCCATCTCAGCCAGGTGAAGTATGCATCTCCCCCCATCTTAGCCATGTGACGTATGCATCTCTCCCCCCCATCTCAGCCAGGTGAAGTATGCATTGTTAGGCGGAAACCTGTGCAGTTCCCTCTGGGACCACTGCAAAAGATTTAGGACTACAGGTGTTGCGATGAACCCACTTGGTAGCAGTCTGTACCACACAGATTCAATTGGTAGCTGTGGCTGAGCAGTCAGACTTCTCTCAAGAAAAGTTGGTCAGTATAGGGAGTATACAAGATAGGGTAATTATTCGCAGCAAAATGAGTAAACACGCAACCAGGCTTTAGTATAAAGATAGTAAGTTATTTATTAATAACAGAACGTCTACGAAAAATACTAAAGTGAACCACGGCAAACAAATCAAAATACAATTACTCTGCAGAATGGAATAAAGCTCAACCCCCCGAAACACAATATCGACAACTCTAGGTTCTACGGCACCACTTATTTTCAGACAGAGGTGTATACCTCAACCCAAATGACACTCGAATATTTAGTGAGGAAGGGAGAGAAGAGAAAGGCAGGTAATGAAGTCAACACGGTTCGTACTGAAGCGGGTAAAAATGCAAGGCAAGAAGGCATTAATCACACTAGATCATACAGTTCGGCGGCCAGGCCCACTCGGTGAGAGGCAAGGCACGATGTCCTGGAAAGTCTCTACGGATGATGCACTCAAGTCTTGTTTCGCAAATTGGTTAGCGACAGGTTGAACCAGTTCAGAACAAAGAGTGAATAAAGCTTGGAGGCAACCCAACGGAACGGAGAGGAATCAGATACCTCACACGAACCGATCGAAAAGGGAAGCCAGGCGGTTACGGTACCTTGTTGTGGAAGACAACTCCGACGGGGGCAGTTGTTCCTGGTGGTGGATGCACGAAGGGTCTTGGCCAAGAGAAGAGATGCTCTCGTTGTCGAAGAGAAGATGTCCGGTGCACCACCAGGGAAGAAACCAGCCGCGGAGTGCTTCGTCACAAGGCACCACCTTTCAATCACGGTGCAGGAGTAGTGGCTATCCGGTTGCCGGGTGCTCTGCACGGGCAATTCGACCACTGCGTCCTGGGCGACCAAAAAGCACAAAGAAGAAGAAGACTGGTTGTCCCCACCAGCCAGGGAAAGAGACTCTCCGGCAGGGAGATCTCTTCTGTCGTCGGGAGATTGTGAGACGATTCCGCAGGGCTTCACCGGAGGTGTTGTCGTGCAGGTCGACTCAGCGTTACCCTCGTCGGATTCTTTAGGTCCAGTGGCGACTTCCTGAAGATCCAGTCCCAAAGCCCTGCTTTTATGCAGACGTCCCCCATTCATTCAGCCTAGCTTGTCAATCAACACATGCTAAGTGGTGAGCGGGAAGGCTCACCACCTGGGCCAATCACTTCAGAGTGCGACCTGAGTTGGCAAGGCAACTCGGTCCAGGGTGTCTAAACCCCCTCCCACACCCCTGAGGTAACCCAGACAGAATGGCACCACTTTGGAGGGTCTCTGTCCAGAGGCCCGCCAAAAGTGGAACAAAGGGCTCAACCTTTGGTTTAGGAGTCACAGAGAAAAACACAGACGCCATTTTACAACCCGAGTTCTGGCAGAAAATACCACTCGATAAACCTATTTAAGATAAGTAGATCGGTGGTACGTTGGAGATTAACGAAAAAACAGTATTAATCTTCAACAATGGGACGGATCCCATAGGGTTATGCCCGGGGTCGAACATAACAAGTAGTTTCCACTGCCACCAGCCAAAACTCGACGAGGAGGGACGGGACAGTGCCCCCTCGAGTAACAGATCCAGGAGTAATCGAATTACCCCTACTAGCACGTCCACAATAAGATGGTTGGTACTAGTTCTGTTAGCAAATTTAGGTCTAGTAAAGCCAATGGTGACTTTACATGCCCGGGGAGACGGTAGTCAGTCCCCGGGTATGGAGTCTATGGTGGGGGGACCAGCTAGGGTGCCCCCGTGTCACGACACGTAGGGTGCGGAGTGACACACATAGAAAAACTTATGAGACCCTATGGAGTAAAAGACCCCATAGCCCATCGAACACATTGACAATTCAAAGGAATTCCACACATACATGTCCAAGAGTGAGAGGAAAAGGGTCACACTCTTGGCAGGATGGAAAAAACAAACTCCAGAAATCCAGCAAAGCTGCTGGGGGACTCACTAGGTTAGGAAATTCAGCCTAAACAGAGAATTCTCCCTAACACTCGCCCCCCCCAGACTAAGGGACAGGAGGATTTAATCCACTCCTGGATGAATCTCATACCTCTAGTCGATGATATACATCCTAGAGAGACCATCAGCATTTTGGTGGTGACACCCTGACCTGTGCTCAATGGTGAAATCGAACCCTTGCAGGCAGATCGACCATCTCAGTAGTTTTGGGTTTTCCCCTTTCATTTGCATTAACCATCTCAAGGGTTGGTGGTCAGTCTGAATAACAAAAGTAGAACCATACAAGTACGGCCTAAACTTCTTCAGAGCCCACACGATAGCAAAGCATTCTCTTTCGATTGTTGCCCACCTTGTTTCAGGATCCTTCAGCTTGCGGCTGATGTAGCAAACGGGGTGCTCCCTACCTTTCCCATCCAGTTGACTGAGTACGGCACCTATCCCTACATTGGAAGCGTCTGTCTGCACAATGAAGTGTTGGCGGTAATCAGGAGCTCTGAGTACTGGGGCTTGGCAAAGAGCCTTTTTCAGGTTTTCAAAAGCCTGATTGCACTCCTCGTTCCATTTAACCTTTTTAGGGAATTTGGGCGAGGAGATGACATTCAGTGGAGAAGCTATGGTCCCATAGTTCTCTATGAAATTACTGTAATACCCGGTGAGGCCTAGGAAGGCTCTCACCTGAGTCTGAGTAGTCGGTGTTGTCCAATTTTGCACAGCTTCAATCTTACTGAGCAAAGGCCTTATTTCTCCACCGCCTACCTCATGCCCAAGGTAGACTACCTTACTCTGTCCAATTTGGCATTTACTCGCCTTTATGGTCAGATTGGCTCGTCCAAGAGCCTGCAAAACATCTCTCAGGTGGGTTACATGTTCGTCCCAGGAATTGCTGAACACTGCTATGTCATCCAAGTATGCCATGCAGAAGTCCTCCATCCCGGTTAGAACCTGGTTTACCATCCGTTGAAACGTAGCAGGTGCATTTTTTAGTCCGAAAGGCATTACCGTAAACTGGTATAAACCAACGGGGGTAGAAAATGCAGTTTTCTCCTTGGCATGGTTGGTCAGGGCTATTTGCCAATAGCCTGACGTCAAGTCAAATGTGCTGAGGAACTTGGCGGCGCCAAGTTTATCCACCAACTCATCTGTTCTTGGCAAAGGATGGGCATCAGTCGTGGTGACTGCGTTAAGAGCTCTATAATCCACGCAGAATCTAAGTTCTTTAGATCCGGCCTTTGGTACTAACACAACTGGGCTAGACCATGGACTAGTAGAGGGCTCTATTACCCCGAGATCAAGCATCTTGCTGACCTCACCTTTGATGTGGGTTCTTACGTTTTCTGACATGCGATATCCTCTGCTTTTGACAGGCAGACAGTCACCAGTGAGTATCTCGTGCTGGCCCCAAGGGGTCAAGCCTGGTGAGAGCGAGAACAGAGAGGCAAACTGATTCAACATAGACTTGCACTCTTCTTGTTGCTCGGGTGTCAGATTGGAGGAGAGATTTACTCCTTCAATGTTTTCATCTAAAGGTAAGCCTCTGAGGAGATCCAGAAGAGTTTCACTCTCTTCTTCTTCCTCGGCTGATGCTAGAAGCAACGCTCCTACGTCAGGTCGTGAGACATACGCTTTAAGTCGGTTGGTGTGAAAGACTGTTGGAGCCTCCTTGGGGTTGCCCAAGTCCACCAGATAGTTAACCTCACCGAGCTTACCCACTACTCGGTAGGGTCCCATCCATTTATCTTGCAAGGCCCTCTGCCTTGTGGGGATCATAACAAGAACAAGCTGGTTTTGAGCGAACTCAACCATGTTAGCCTTTTGATCGTGCCAGTGCTTGACCAATGCTTGTCCAGCTTTCAGGTTATCGCTTGCTTCTGTCATCAGGTGCGACATTCTCCTCTGGAGACCTATCACGTAGTCAGTCACTCTGACTGGCTTGGGGGAAGGAGCACTCTCCAACCCCTCCTTAATCAGGGCCAATGGAGCTCTGACGGGATGACCATAGAGCAGTTCGAAGGGAGAGTAGCCTACTCCCTCCTGAGGGACTTCTCTATAAGCAAAAAGAAGGCATGGCAATAGAAGGTCCCACTTACGCTTAAGGGGTTCTTCTAGAGCACCTATCATGCTCTTCATGGTTCGGTTGAACCGTTCTACCAACCCATTGGTTTGTGGGTGGTAAGCCGTTGAGAACTTGTAAGTTACCCCGCAGGTTTTCCACATGGCTTTCATGTAGTGGGACATAAAATTTGACCCCCTGTCAGAGATAACTTCCTTAGGAAATCCGACCCTAGTAAAAATACCAAGGAGGGCCTTAGCCACAGCCGGAGCTGTAACAGTCCTCATAGGAATTGCCTCAGGATACCTAGTAGCATGGTCTACTACAACAAGTATAAACCTGTTGCCTGAGGAGGTTGGAGGATCAAGGGGACCAACGATATCAATCCCTACTCTCTCAAATGGGACTCCCACAACAGGAAGAGGCACTAACGGTGCCACATTCTTGGACCCAACCTTACCAGAGATCTGGCAGGTATGGCAGCTTCTGCAGTGTTTTTCTACTTCGGCCCCCATTTTTGGCCAATAGAAGTAGAGTGAGAGCCTTTCCTTAGTCTTCTTGAAACTCAAGTGACCAGCCAAAGGAATCTCGTGGGCTAACTGCAAGAACTGTGGTCTGTTCTCTTGGGGTACTACAAGGCGTTTGTAGTCTCCAGGTGTAGACTCGGTCGGTTCACTATAGAAGAGGCCATCTTCCCAGTGCAACCTATGTTTCCCAGGCTCTTGCCCTTCAGCCTGAGTTACTGCCTGACGGCGAAGACCTTCCAGAGTTGGACATTCTCTCTGTCCCTTACTGAAGTCTGCCCTGCTGGGTCCACCTTCTGCCAGTAACGACTGCAGCTCAGGATGGTCAACAGGATCCAGATCTCCAATGAGTTCCTGGCCTTCCATTAGCTCTTCTTCAGAGTCTAATTCTACCATACAGGGTTGTACTTCCCCCTCAGCCTCAGCTGGAGGTGGAGTTACGGGTGTGACGTTGGACAACCGCGGGGAAGTCCGTGTCGGCTGCATCGGAATGTGGGCTGTTGGTTTCGGTTTAGAAGTTTTAGGTTTCCCTTTGACTTCTGTGTTCCTAGAGACAGCGGCCGCCATTTCCAATGGAGCAGGAGTGATTTCTTTCTTCATCATCTCCCCGAGAGTACCGCGCAGGGTCCTCTCTCTTGCAGGTCTGGTTAGCTCCTGTAACCGTTTACTAGGAGGTCTGGGAGTATGCGATACAACTACGAGAGTTTTCAAATCGTTACCCAACAGTACGCGTCCTGGTACCTCACTCTGTACGCTGACATGTATCTTTACAGTCATGTCGTTACACTGGATGAGAACTGGTAATTGGGGAAGCATCTGCACAGGCCCTCCAGCTAACTTGGTGAGGCGTTTGGGTGCCTTAGCAACATCCTCAGCCTGAAAAAACGATTTATCCACCACAGTTATGCTGGCCCCAGTGTCCCTAATGGCAGGCGTCTCCTGACCATTCACCTGGACACTGTCCTTATAATACTCTTTAGTATTATCGGGGATAGAATTATAGACATCTAAATTCTGTTGTTCCCACAACCCCAGAGATACTAAAGAAACGCTGGCTGAGACTCCAATGGGTTCGTCAGCTAGCAGTAGAAAGTTTCCACTTGCCATTTGGACTTCCTCCTCTGGAGCGAAGGCTAAGGAGACAAGCTGGACCCCTGAAGGTTTACCCTTACATCTGGGATCTCCTTTCACGTGATCAGTCGAGCCACAAACAAAGCATTTCCCGAATGCTTTCTGGAATGGTGGCTTGTTCTGACCTCCTTCCGGTTTGGCACCAGAAGACACACTATTCTGTTGTGGTTTTCCCGGTGGCTTACCCTTCTGGTTTTGTTTGGGGCCCTCTTTGGAATGTGAGTTATTCGAATTCTCCTTTGAGTCTTTTTTAGGCTGTTTTCCCTCGTCCTTTTTCTGAGTTACCCCAGAATCCTTGTGAGTAGCCCTGTTGGCAACCCACAAGTCAGCAGCCTTAGCTAGAGCCCTGGAATCTAATTCCTTCGAATCAGCCAAGTGCTGTCTGAGCTCAGGAGAACAGGCATCATAAATCGACTCCAACATAAAAAGATTTCGCATACCCTCGTAAGTGTCAACTTTGTAACCCTTAATCCATCCCTCTAGGTTTTTCAACCCTTCACTCACCCAGGTAGCCCAAGGGGTACCATCATGCTTTTTGAGGGTTCTAAACCTCTTAAGATACTGGGAAGGGGTCTTCCCGAATCTAGCTATCAAAGCTAGTTTCACACTTTCGTAATCCGTCTTATCCACCTCCCCCAATTCCATTACCACATCAGTCGCAACAGGAGGAAGCCTAGAGAACAACCAGGGAAGCAACGCATTCCCGGTGATGTCCTGGAGCCCATGATTGTATTCAAACAGTTTCAACCAATCCAACACATCCAATCTCGGTTCGTACATACCCACTAATTCCTTCGGCATCCGGGGTCTTTTGGGACTGGAGCTCCTAGAGGAAACAGAGGAGAGAGAAGCATTTTCCATAGACAACTTTTTCATTTGTAACTCATGATTAAGCTCTATTTCCCTGAGTCTTAACTCAGCTTGTTTCTGCTCAGCCTGGGCATTCATTCGTTTGAACTCAAGCTCTTGGTTTCGTTCAGATTGAGCCAAGAACCGTTTATATTCTAATTCGAGCTTCATTTTTTCAAGTTCAAAATAAGCAGGGTTACTTGTGGGACCTGGTATGCGCCCCGTAGGCACAGTTGGTAAGGCAGATAGGGGAGCGGGGGAGACCGTTTCGCTAGCCTCGCCGTCCTCGTCAGCCTCTTCATCGCTATCATCAGAATTACGATTCAGATCAACACCATTACTGTTATCTACAGATGCTGGAGAGTTTGGTTCCTCTGAACCAGTACCCAGACTTTGGTTCGCCAGCAATCTCTCTATCAGTTCTAACTTCTTGCCTTTTACAGGAAGATTCTCTTGTCTACAGAGAGCTCGCAGACTCTCAGTATTTTTATCCGACAAAGACTCTTGGCTGTAGATTTCCATCGTAGACATGTTTTTTGAAAGTTGCTTTTGTAAAGTTTTGTGGTTAGTCGTCCTACAGCGTCGAAAAACACTCTAAACTGTATACTCGATACTAATCCCACCGCTGTACACCAGTGTTAGGCGGAAACCTGTGCAGTTCCCTCTGGGACCACTGCAAAAGATTTAGGACTACAGGTGTTGCGATGAACCCACTTGGTAGCAGTCTGTACCACACAGATTCAATTGGTAGCTGTGGCTGAGCAGTCAGACTTCTCTCAAGAAAAGTTGGTCAGTATAGGGAGTATACAAGATAGGGTAATTCTTCGCAGCAAAACGAGTAAACACGCAACCAGGCTTTAGTATAAAGATAGTAAGTTATTTATTAATAACAGAACGTCTACGAAAAATACTAAAGTGAACCACGGCAAACAAATCAAAATACAATTACTCTGCAGAATGGAATAAAGCTCAACCCCCCGAAACACAATATCGACAACTCTAGGGTCTACGGCACCACTTATTTTCAGACAGAGGTGTATACCTCAACCCAGATGACACTCGAATATTTAGTGAGGAAGGGAGAGAAGAGAAAGGCAGGTAATGAAGTCAACACGGTTCGTACTGAAGCGGGTAAAAATGCAAGGCAAGAAGGCATTAATCACACTAGATCATACAGTTCGGCGGCCAGGCCCACTCGGTGAGAGGCAAGGCACGATGTCCTGGAAAGTCTCTACGGATGATGCACTCAAGTCTTGTTTCGCAAATTGGTTAGCGACAGGTTGAACCAGTTCAGAACAAAGAGTGAATAAAGCTTGGAGGCAACCCAACGGAACGGAGAGGAATCAGATACCTCACACGAACCAATCGAAAAGGGAAGCCAGGCGGTTACGGTACCTTGTTGTGGAAGACAGCTCCGACGGGGGCAGTTGTTCCTGGTGGTGGATGCACGACGGTTCTTGGCCAAGAGAAGAGATGCTCTCGTCGTCGAAGAGAAGATGTCCGGTGCACCACCAGGGAAGAAACCAGCCGCGGAGTGCTTCGTCACAAGGCACCACCTTTCGATCACGGTGCAGGAGTAGTGGCTATCCGGTTGCCGGGTGCTCTGCACGGGCAATTCGACCACTGCGTCCTGGGCGACCAAAAAGCACAAAGAAGAAGAAGACTGGTTGTCCCCACCAGCCAGGGAAAGAGACTCTCCGGCAGGGAGATCTCTTCTGTCGTCGGGAGATTGTGAGACGATTCCGCAGGGCTTCACCGGAGGTGTTGTCGTGCAGGTCGACTCAGCGTTACCCTCGTCGGATTCTTTAGGTCCAGTGGCGACTTCCTGAAGATCCAGTCCCAAAGCCCTGCTTTTATGCAGACGTCCCCCATTCATTCAGCCTAGCTTGTCAATCAACACATGCTAAGTGGTGAGCGGGAAGGCTCACCACCTGGGCCAATCACTTCAGAGTGCGACCTGAGTTGGCAAGGCAACTCGGTCCAGGGTGTCTAAACCCCCTCCCACACCCCTGAGGTAACCCAGACAGAATGGCACCACTTTGGAGGGTCTCTGTCCAGAGGCCCGCCAAAAGTGGAACAAAGGGCTCAACCTTTGGTTTAGGAGTCACAGAGAAAAACACAGACGCCATTTTACAACCCGAGTTCTGGCAGAAAATACCACTCGATAAACCTATTTAAGATAAGTAGATCGGTGGTACGTTGGAGATTAACGAAAAAACAGTATTAATCTTCAACAATGGGAAGGATCCCATAGGGTTATGCCCGGGGTCGAACATAACAAGTAGTTTCCACTGCCACCAGCCAAAACTCGACGAGGAGGGACGGGACAGTGCCCCCTCGAGTAACAGATCCAGGAGTAATCGAATTACCCCTACTAGCACGTCCACAATAAGATGGTTGGTACTAGTTCTGTTAGCAAATTTAGGTCTAGTAAAGCCAATGGTGACTTTACATGCCCGGGGAGACGGTAGTCAGTCCCCGGGTATGGAGTCTATGGTGGGGGGACCAGCTAGGGTGCCCCCGTGTCACGACACGTAGGGTGCGGAGTGACACACATAGAAAAACTTATGAGACCCTATGGAGTAAAAGACCCCATAGCCCATCGAACACATTGACAATTCAAAGGAATTCCACACATACATGTCCAAGAGTGAGAGGAAAAGGGTCACACTCTTGGCAGGAAGGAAAAAACAAACTCCAGAAATCCAGCAAAGCTGCTGGGGGACTCACTAGGTTAGGAAATTCAGCCTAAACAGAGAATTCTCCCTAACATGCATCTCCCCCCCCATCTCAGCCAGGTGAAGTATGCATCCCCCCCCATCTCAGTCAGGTGAAGTATGCAACCCCCCCCATCTCAGCCAGGTGAAGTATGCATCTATACCTCAATCACCTAGCCACATCACATTTCCATGGGCATAACATGCGACTCACTGAGAAGCCAGGATCTCTGCCCTGCATGTCGCTCCATGTAGCGTGATATCGTGGAATTCCGCAGGACCATTGAATCATGGGTTGATCTGGGGAATCGGGCACAACAATGTGTGATGATCCTGTTCGAGTCACATACCATTTGCACGTTGATTGAGTGGTATAGCTTACGGTTGCAGTACGCTTGCTCCATGGCATGTGGGAGCACCAATTCCACATGGGTGCAGTAGATGGCGCCAATGCAACCAGGGATGCCGGCCAGTGAATGGAAACCTACTTTGGTGTTTGAGATCTCCTGGGCAGACCGTGGTAAGGAAATGTGGTCGTCTGTGTGCTTGAGGAGGGCATCAAGCACTTGGTTCAGCGTACGTGAGAATAATGGTTGTGAAATGCCATGCATGTGCCCCACTGTGTGCTGGTAGGTGCCTGTGGCCAGGAAGTGGAGCACAGACACTTCCTTCAGTCGGGGTGGGATGGCGGTGAGTGTTTCAATCAGGCTGACAATGTCGTCATGTATCATGTCCACAATGGTGATGATGGTGTCCCGGTCCAGGGTGTGGATCTGCTCAGCGGTTAGGTTGAATGGAATGGCTCTGATGTGTGGGATTGGGGGATGCCTGCATGGTGCCACTGGCTGCACTGGTGGGACATGCTGGCCCTGCCTTGCCCTCCTTCTCCTCCTGCGTCTCCTCTGTGCTGCCTGTTGTTGTTGTTGTTGTTGTTGTTATTATTGTTGTTGTAGCACTTCCACTGCAATCAGGTCCTCCAGCCCCAACATTGCTAGTAGTATTGGAATCATTGTGGAGTGTGACTGGGTGTGGGAATGGGTGGGGTGTGCTCCTTTTGTGCTTGCCCAGTCGGTATTGTCTCCACCTGTGCTGATTGTGCACACCTGTGGCAGTTGGGAATACTGCACATGGCCATTTACGGGTGGTCCGTGATGCCGGTATTTGCACCATGGCGGTAAGGTACTTTACGCCCTTCACTAGGGCGTTAATTGCATGTCCGCATGAGTGATGATGTTCCCCTGTTTGCGCCATGGAGCTATTTCCGGCATGAGGGGTCGCGTGCCCGCGCTCATGTCGCTATTTGCTGCACCGTAAAGTACGGTGCCGCTAATAGCGGGTTGTCCTTTCCTAATTGTGCGGAGCGGTAAGCGATGCCGGTAATCCTTTACCGGCATCGTTATTCACTTAACGCCCGGGTCGTAATGAGGGCCCATAACTCCTAACCCCTTTCCACGGATATTTTGTAAGGCTATTTTCCTTGTATATGGCTTTACTATTAATTGTGCCAGTAACATATCCAAAGAGTGGGATGTCCTGCCGAACATCAAAGCAACTATGTGCATATTTATTTATTGTATGTGTGGCTCCTCAACATAAAATCATAAACGCTGTCATGTGTTTTTGCATTGTTTGATGTGATGTGCAGCATTAGGTTTTTGTATTATGTGTTGTTTACAATTACACATATTGGGGTTCAATATCTGTGTGGTGGCATTTCTTAAGTTTTTTCTCAAAAATGCTGCCAAATTCTGTTAGAGTTACTGCAACTCACTCTGGAAAATGTATACCATAATAAAAGTGGTTGCAGGGCGTTGTTACTACCCAGCGAACTACAGTGAGGTGTTGATGGATTTACTGGGTGACAGTGGCAGTTCGTCCATGATGGCTGGTGGGGAGGAAACCTTTGTGCATTTACACAAACTAGGAAGCTTTAGCTGCTTCCTGGTTCCTACTGTGTGAGAGGCAGAGGGTCATCATGGCAGGTGGCATAGGCAGTGTTCGGAGTCCGGATTCGGGATTCACATATCAAAAAAGTAAACATGCCATTTATGTATGCATGTATGTGTCTGCATGTATGTGTGCATGCAAGGGTTTGTGTCTGTAAGTGTACATGTTAATGAGTGGTTTTATGTTGTTTGAGTGCATGTGTGAAGGAGAGAGTGTATGTTGTATGGGTGACTGTGTGAGAGAGTCTATGGCCTCATTACACGGATTGCGGTAAGATACTGCCCTTACCGGCATGGCGCTATTAACGTGTCCACCTTGGCAAGAGGATGCTAATTGCGTGCCATTACGAGTACGCGGACACGAGCATAGCGCCATGCCGGTAATGACCCTACCGCCATACCGCAAAATACCCCGTAAAGACCCTTAGCAGCACTGATGAAAGCGCTGATAGCACTTCCGACCTCCAGCAACACGCAAATAGCGGTGACCGCTATTAGCGGCGACCGTAAAATTGCAGAAACGGAAATAGCGTCATCGCACAGGAACAGGAAAGAGCACGGCGGCCATCTTTAAAAACACATTCCATTGCTATCCTCTGCCCCCAGGACCTGCATCCACACGAGTGCCATACCAAACCATCCAGGATCCCCTGACAATGCCCAAGGCAATTTAAAAAGGAGCGGATCAGCAGCGGAAGGAGAAATTCACTAATGAAGAGCTCATCATGCTCACAGAGACGCTTGCTCCAAACACAAATGTTGTCTTCGCGATTGACATGCGGCATGACACCCTGATCAAAAAAAGGCCATCTGGGCAGAGGTGGCCCAGAAAGTCAGTGCGGTGGGCACCACCACCCGCACTGTGAAAGACTGCAGGAAGCGGTGGGACGATCTCCTCCTCCGTGTCCACAGCATGCTGGCTGCCAATCGTAACCTGGCCATGGCCACAGGAGGTGGTGGAGATTCACCTATCAAACTTAGGGAGTGGGAGGAGACCTGCGCAGGCACTATTGTTGTTGAATCCATAGAGGGAGTCGGCGACATGGAGCATGGTGCGCCCACAACATCAGATGGAGGTGAGTGTCCACAGAAAACAATGCACTGTGAAAGGTGAGGTACCCCCCACATCTGAGCCCTGAATCATCTCATGGATGCGGCCACAAACATACATGCACACAACTCTGCCTATGTGAGTGACACACCCCAACACACACACATGCACGCATCACAACAGACACGTGCCACTCAGACCCATGCATGAATGACCCACCCAACAGTCCCATGACCTGAATGCCCACTGATGAAGTCACAATGCAACAGCATGATGAACAACATCTGCATGAAGCACGTTGACCCATCACCAATGCCATCCCCCTCTTTGTCCCCCACATGCTCACAGACCGACAGCGATGAGCAGGACACCGCAACACAGGCTTCCCCTGCCAAGAAACAAGCCAGAGCAAAGGAGCCAGGGAACACCGCAAGCACATCAAGGGGCACAGGGAGGAGTGCGCTCCTGCAGAGGGGCAAACACAGCAAGCCACCCATGTCACCAAGACGTGAAGCTACGGCAGCAACAATCGCTGCACCCACTGCAGTGATCCCCCCAACACAGGAACCACCCACGGAGGGCACACTGTCTGCTGCCAACAGTTCAATTGGCGAGGTAGCAGCCCCCGCACCACTGTCCGATGTGGAGGACACCTGTGACTTGGGCATGCAAGAGCACACCCCCAGCCCCTCCCAATCCAAATAAGCAAGCCCACAGCCACCATCACTATCCAGCAGCCATGCCCAGTCTGGCAATGAAACCATGGCAGGGTGCTGGAGCCCACAGGTGCTCTCACATGATGGCCTATCCATAGATCAAGGTGCGGCACCCACCCCACGAGCAGGACACAGTGGCCATGACCTGGCCACCATCAGACAGTGGCAGGAGGAGATCACAGCATTGGTTGGCCAGCAAGTTGATGAGGCAGCCCGTCTGAGGGAGGAGTACAGGGAGAATGCAAGGGAGACGAGACAGGGCATGGAAGCCTGCACCAACAGGCTCTATGAGGAGATGGCACTACTGAGGCAGGTCCTCACCCGCATACCGGACGCTATGGACAGACACTTCCTCCCCCACCACAAGAACAACCAGGCCCATCCTCCTCTGCCAGCTCAAAGCATACAAGCCCCTTGTGCCGCTCCTTGCGCACCATGAGGCGCACACCCTCCCAACCCCCTAATGGTGGTGGTGGGGATGGGAAGTAGGGACAGCCCGATGTAGCTGGCACATGTACAGCAAGACAGCAATGTTGTAGCAGCCACACATGGGGGTGTAGTGGGGGGCGGGGGGAAAGGGTGTCTTGGGAGTGTTGTGGGCGAGGGGGGAAAGGGTGTTTTGGGAGTGTTGTGGGGGGAGGGGGAAAGGGTGTTTTGGGAGTGTTGTGGGGGGAGGGGGAAAGGGTGTTTTGGGAGTATTGTGGGGGGAGGGTTGAAAGGGGGTTTTGGAGTGTTTGTGGGGGGGAAGGGTGGTTGCATAGTTGGGGCCGTGCACTTCTTCTCAAAACATATTAAACACACTGGTGACAAGTTAAAACACAGGCTTGGACTTCATCATTGTGTATGTGAGCTTTATTAGGGGGACAGGGCCCATTGTGCACTTCACCACAAAACCCAGTGCACAAATACCCACACCTATCCTACAGAGTTGAACCATGTGATTCATAATATTTGGTTAATCAGATGCTGACGCACATCGCGTCCCTCCTGGGCATCGCCTCTTGTATGACCTGCAGCCCTTTCTCCTCCCTCCTCATCCCCATCATCATACTCATCAGGTGGTAGCATTTCAACGTCATGGGGCATTGGCACATTCCGTCTGATACACATATTGTGCAGCATGACACATGCCATGGTGATCTTGCCCACCTTCTCATGCCCATACAGGAGAGCTCCACCCGACCTACTGAGGCACTGGAACCGTGTCTTCAAAAGGCCAATTGTCTGCTCAATTACGACGTGGGTACGGGTATGTGCATGGTTGTTTTCCTCTTCGTGCCTGTTCTGTGGGTTCCGTACAGGGGTAAGGAGCCACCTCTTCAGGGGATAGCCGGCATCACCTGCATGGGTAAAACAATGGGGACTTGTTACTGTTCACATCAAGTGCAACCTGTACATATCACACAAATCAACTTTGCATTGTGATTGGCATCCACGGATCCCAGCATGCATGGAGACGATCTGTGTAACTGCAATGTGTGAGGGTGAGCTAGTCCCTGCAAGTGGACATGCACCATGCATGCCTCCGGCAGTTATTGCCATGTCCTGGGTGAGGACAGGTCTTAGGTGTTCCTGGGCCCAGGCCAATTTGGTACCACACTGCTATTGTACTGCCATTCTGAAATTGATGTTTCTATGCTGTGAAGCCTCACTTCAGTAGTCGTCTACGGGTGTGGTTCAGTACAATGGCTACAGGTGATCCCTTTGCATGCACTCAAGGGCGCATAGCTGTAGTGATGTTGGTCAGCGCACATTTTCATTTGGCATATTGGCGCCATGTTGCTGATTCGTGTCATATGGGGTATGGTATGATGTGCAATGTGCATGTGGATAGATGGTTCATGTTTGCCATCTCGGATTGTTTTCAATGTTGTGCAGCTTCAAAATTGCATGTGGTTTTGTTTCCGGTCCATTGTGGCCTGCCTTTGTGGACATTGGCGTACATCTGTATGTCCATTTGTTCTACGGACGACAGTCCACACCCAGTTGGAGTATGCATCCCCCCCCCAATCACAGCCAGCTGGAGTATGCATCTCCCCCCCCGCCAATCACACCCAGTTGGAGTATGCATCTCTCCCCCCCACCCAATCACACCAAGTTGGAATATGCATCTCTTCCCCCCCCAATCAAACCCAGTTGGAGTATGCATCTCCCCCCCAATCACACCCAGTTTGAGTATGCATCTCTCCCCCCCATTCACACCCAGTTGGAGTATGCATCTCTTCCCCCCCACTCACACCTCACATCACACTGCCATGTGTTTGCCCTGCTACTCACCAAGTAGCCGCAAACGTTGTCCGGCATGTCACTCCATGTAGCGTGCTATTGTTGAGTTCCGCAGGACAATTGAATCATGGGTTGATCCGGGGTATCAGGCACAACAATGTGTGATTATCTTGTTTGAGTCACATACCATTTGGACATTGATGGAGTGGAATTGCTTTCTGTTTCGGTAGACTGCTTCTTTGCGATGTGGGACCACCAATTCCACATGGGTACAGTCGATGGCCCCGATGCAACTTGGGATGCCTGCCAGTGAATAGAAGTCAACTTTGGTGTGGGAGATCTCCTGGGCAGTCCGTGGCAGGGATATGTGTTCACTTGTGTGCTTCAGGAGGGCATCGAGCACCTGGGTCAGCGTGCGTGAGCATACTGGTTGTGAGATGCCATGCATCTGCCCTACTGTATGCTGGTAGGTGCCTGTGACCAGGAAGTGGAGCACAGTTACCACCTTCAGTAGAGGGGGGATGGCAGTACGGATGTCTATGAGGCTCACAATGTCGTCATGTATCATGTCCACGATGCTGGTGATGGTATCCCAGTCCAGACTGTACAGGGTGTGTATCTGCTCAGGGGTTAGGTTGAATGGAGTGGCTCGAATCCTGGGGATTGGTGGCTGCCTCTGTGGTATTACTAGGTGCCCTAGTGGGGTTTGCTGGGCCTGTCTCGCCCTCCTCCTCCTCCTGCGTCTCCTCTGTGCTACCTGTTGTTGTTGGTGCTGCAATGCAATCATGTCCTCCAGGCCAGGTAATGCTGCTAGTATTGGAACCATCTTGGTGTGGGAAGGGGTGTGGGAAGGGGTGTGGTGTGCTCCTTTTGTGCTGCCCCAGTCTCCATTGCCTCCACCTGTGCTGATTGTGTCCACCTGTGGCAGGTGGGAACACTGCTAATTTCTCTTAACGGGTGGTTCGCGATGCCGGTATTTGCGCCATGCCGGTATGGGCTTTTTGGGGCTATTCCATGCCGCCATTGGCATGTCCGCATGGCTTGTGATGGTGTGCTATTACTGCCATGCCGCTATTTACGGGTTGAAGGGTTGTGCACCTGCGGACTAGCCGCTATTAGTGGCAACGTTCTTAGCGGTGCTGCTAATAGCGGTTATCCGGGTCGTAATTTGCATGGGTATTTAACGATACCGGTATTCCCTTACCGGTATCGTAAATCCCTTACCGCAATCTGTGTAATGAGGCCCTATGTGCTGTATGAATGTGTGTGTTTGCATCTGTGCCGGGCCAATGATCCGGTTTCTGATTTGGGGAAGGGGTCCTATATTTCTGCAGAGGCAGCCAGCATGGAAATGCTTTCTTAAAGTGGGCATGATAGCAATTTTACCCGCAGAAGGGACCCAAATCCATGAAAACGCAGTGGTCGAAGTGTACGAAAAGAAGTAGTGGAACTATGTTCCCTGCTGGCCTGCACCCACTCCCCACAAACCCCATCACCACGTCCCCTCCCACCCACAACACACACATCCAAACACTTGCACCTGCTGTTTAAGGGAACGTTCAGTGCAGTGCACTAAGAGTGCAAGTTTCAACTTCTTCCTACACTTTTATTTTAAAACGAAACCATTCCGGAACGGTTTCTTTTTAAAATAAAAGTATAGGAGCTGTAAAAGGTAATTAAAAAAAGTAGAGGAGCAGCGCTCCTGACCGCTCCCGCTCACTTCGACCACTGTGAAAACGTGATGTATGCATAAGGGTAAAGCCAACGTGATATGTGTTTTCTTACATGGGGGGTTTGGCCTGCCTCGGTGCAACCAGTGTAGACATATTTGTTTTCTGTTGGATGATTTGTATTACTAGAATTATGGCTAAAGTCATACATGGTAAGTGTTCGAACGTGGCCTACTTTGGTGCAGCCATTCCAGACACACTTTCTTACCGTGGCATGTCCTTTATTTACTGGAAGAGCCAGTAGAAGTGAATTCTTTATACTGGCATATACTGTGATCCAAGGCACAATTAAACTCGGTAGGAAAAATGCAACTGGGTGCTGTTGGTAATTTACCATTTAGTGCATTTTGTATATGTTGCCCTAGAAAACCAAATGCACATGCCTGCTTTTAGCCAATATTTTCACAGCAAGTGCATGGTTAAATCAGGGAGAGGTCCCCCCTCACCCTACCGAAACTTCTTCGGTTGGTTCAGGATATCTTGCGGCACTCAGTCTCTCCAGTATAGTCATTGGAAATATGAATGCCCATCCGATTGATTTTTTTAAAAAAAAAAAAAACATTACCAGCCACCATTGCTGCAGAGGGGATACCTTCATCTATAAACTGGAGGTTTCTCCTAAACTTTACCTACCAATCTGTGATTTGGTGTTGTCGGAGAGTGGTAATGTGTTGGTGATGGCATTACTGGCATGTTATTGCCAGTTCCCCCCCCCCCCCACACTGAGGCTCATTGTCTTTGTTTCATGAAAGAACATCACTATGAGCTCATGAGAAGTTCTTAAGTACTCTTGAGCACTACATCCCGCTGCTGACGTCCTCTTGTAAAAGTGTTGGCAAGGGTCTTTATGATTCGGCAACACTTTACTAAAATAAGCGCACTGTTGTTGTTTACCGAATATGAAAGGCACCAGTTTCGTCAACCATTTAAAAATGACAGTTTACCCAAAATGGATTACCACATTTCCAAACACTTTTACATATTTTGGAAAGTTTATTAAACGTGCAAACATATAAAAGATATTTCTTGCAAAGTCTTCAAACTACTTTAGGATCGATGTGGTCGAACTTGGTCGAGAGAAATATTGCATTTGTTCGTTAAACTCGCAACATGCCTTTAGATATCACAAACTAGGCCTTCGTTGTTGCCTAAAATTGAACCGCAACAGGCTAAAGACCATACAGTAGTACTGTGTTTTATTTCCAAAAATGCCTGACACCAGTCCAATGTATCGGCTGCCTCAGCATAGTGGCACACTGCATTGGCGGACATTTTTTGTGCACATTAACACACATGCTTTAAAAGACTTGGACATCACATTTGGGAAACTGAGTGTGTTGTACATCTGACTGATTGAAGGCCCTTCAAAAGCTGTTAATCAGAATAAGAACATAACATTTTTCAGGATTTAGGCTCTGAAAAATGTTGTGCCTCGGTTTTTGTCTCTGAAGATTTCTTTGAATTTACATTCCATTGCACTTCTAATTAATTGTTCTTACCTCCTCTTTCTGCTCATTAATCCTTTGCTTTACTCCAGTGTCTCTTGGTGACATGCGATACACTCCGGGCCATTGTTACAGGGCTGAAGAGTTTGATCCTTCAACAATTGCCAATTTACCAGGGTCAACTGAGGTCAGAGACGCGTCTGTTTATAATGTTGATGAAAATCACTCTGACATGGAGCGTTTTCCTTATAATTTTGAAAATTAGATTGCATTCACTGATAGCCACTTTTGATTTTATTTTATCCTACTGTGTTATGGCTGAATTATTTGTTTTGCATGGTTTGGACATTGTATTGCGTTAGTGTAAAATGGGTAAGTGTATTTCTAAATCAATATTTATATCAATAAAACAGAAATGAGCAAGCCCCAGGCAATGTAAAAAAAAAAAAAAAGAATTATGAAAACTGTAATTGCAAGAATACATTGTATTTTCTGTCATTTATTTGTACATCTACAAAGAGCGGATTATTGTAAAAAAAAAAAAAAAAGAGCAGATTATTGAGTTACAATCATACCTCTACAGTGCTGTAGCACAACCTGAGCGTGCCATTTTTGTCATTGTCAGTGAATTCTTGTGAGGTGTAAAAGTAAAGTGTGTGAATTCTGCACTGCTTTCACGTGTGTAAGTGGCATTTGTAACAAAAAAGTAATGAAAACCTCACAGAATGTTGATTTACAAGTAGTCAGCAATGGCTCAGCAAGTAAAGGTTCTCTGATGGCAACACAATTTTGCAATAATGGGCAATGGTGAACTGGGCAGTGTGGGAATATAAGGCACATGGTTCCTGTTGCCGATGTGAGATAGTTATTGCTGCTCTTAGTGCCAAGAGTCTAAGGCGGGTACCAGAACCCCAAAGGATTCCACCTCAAATGTCCCTTTTGAACATGCCCCGTTGTCATGCACCCTAGAGGAGGTAAAGGGTGGGCCAGTTCAGCTTCATTTTCGATTTGCAGTCCAGCATGCTGCATCGGGACACAGTACATAGTCCTCTGGGACTTGCAAAAGGGAGAATGTCGAACAAGAGCGGCTAAACTTTATCGTGCAAGTCACAGAGGTCAATGGCAGATGGGTTTGGGTGAACTTTACTGCAAGAACCTCACATTACTGGAATTTCAGGTGATATGGCCAAGTAAACATTTGCTGGAAACTTTTAAGAAGTCTATACAAATTCAACTGCCTGGCTTGTACCAATGCACAAGTAGTTGCAGCTCATTTTCAGTCTTCATCAGCATTCAAAGAGGCAGGAGGTTGCTGGGTAGAGGCTTAGGGAATTTAGGGAAGTGGGAATACTTTGGAGTGGACTTAGAGTGGTAGATAACGGAAGAAGGGTTGGAACTAATATTGACAGTGTATGATTTAGAGTTGATTTTGTTTATGCTGGGCTGTGTGACACAACTTCAGCGAGTTGAAGTGGTTGGGCAACCCAAGTGGCATCTGTTGGGAGTTTAGAGAGAGGGGATCTCTGACAGAGAGATCAGCTTGGGTGACTGTAAAACATTCACACCAGTGACTAGTAATTATGTGTGACACCATTAAAAGGAGTCTGGAGAAGATTGCATTGGTTATTGGAAGAAAAATGGAGAAATTAGGCCTTTTGTGTCTAAGAGACTATTTTCAAAACATGTGTAATGAGAAAAATAATAACATCCAATTTGTTTCCTCACAATGGGGAGAAGCATGCACAGCAGGTCATCCCTGGTGGCAGATTGTGAGCGGTGCACACTTGTGTGATGTTTGTGGGTGGAAGCAGCGAGATTAAAGGAGGCCGGTGAAACAGCAGTCTGTGTCTCTTTAAGTGAGTAAAAGAGAAATATGCCATTAGGTTACACCTCTAGTGCAGACTCACACATTTGTGGCTTTTGGTTGGCTGGTGAGTGATATTCCAGTCAGCCTGCATCTCTTAAAATAATTGCAGGGACACATGCCATCAGGTGACACGTGGGAGGAGTAGGAGGAGCAGAGAATCATGAGGGCAGCTTCCATGAGACTCAAGCTTGTGCTGTTTTTAGGAAGGAACCAGCAGAGATGCAGGGATGTGCTGATATACCAATCACTGTTTCTCTCTTAAAATTAATGCCCAATACACTTACCATCGAATTACACTTAGCTGAAGAAGCAGGGGGAAAATATTTATTTATTTATTTAGTGAATATTTATAAAGCGCCTGTACAGCAAATGGTGTTTCAAGGCAACACAAGAGAAAAAGGGAGGGCAGCAGCAGGGAAGACAACAACAAAAACGGTCCTACTAGGCTTGTGTCATTCGCATTGTACAAGTGCAGTAAAAAGAAGTGCAGAGGGGTGGGGAGTAAGGGGGGGCAAAGTGCCAGTCGGAGTGGAAGGGATAATGCTGATAGGGTGGGAAGGAAGTGTGGGGCACAGTGGATACATACACATGTAGGGGTGAGCAGTAGGGGAAGAAGAGGGGCCATGAGGCTAGGCAAGTGCTAAGAGGAGGCCAGACGGGCTAGTGCCAGGGGATGCAGGGAGTGCAGGGAGAGAGGACCATATGTTCAGTGCGAGGACGGGGTTGGGCCAGGCTCAGTAGGGAGGCTCACCCGAAAAAGCTAGTCAGGAAAGGGGGTCCAAAGGGCAAGTGCAGGTTAGGGGGAGCTTTGGGGTAGACTGTTCTAAAAGGGTCTTTTAAGCTTAGGTCTTAGGGTCTTTAGTACACAGAAGGGACCAGGAAGCCAGTCAATGAGGCAGACCCTGCTAATGCAGGGGAGGGGTAGAGGGAAGCAAGAAGAGAAAAGGAGGGTCTTGAGAAGCTTCCGTAATTTAAGGAGATCGTCTCAAGCCTGAGAGGGGTAGGTGTGGCCATTCCAGAGGGAGGCTCCTGCCGAAGAGAGAGATCTACCCCCCACAGTTGGCTTGGAAAAGTGTCTGATCTGCATAGAGTTGGAGATAGAAGACCGAAGGGCTCTAGCAGGGAGGTATTTAGAGAGAGAGAGAGAGAGAGAGATGTATATAGTGGGGTCTTAAAGAAAGCCTTGTGGATTTATTTTATTGTGCATTTCTAAGGCACTTATACATCAAGTAAATTGATGATGCAGAGGGCCTTGAACTGGATCCTTGCAGCCACTGGGAGCCAAAGGAGAAATGTTAGGGCTGGAGAGATGCAGTATCTTGGCTTGAGGCCAAGGATAAGTCTGGCAGTCCTATTCTGGATTAGTAGAAGGGGGCGAAGGGAGGATAAAGGCAGAAGGAGGAAGAGGCTGTTGCAGTAGTCCAGCCTAGACAGAACCAGAGCTATAGAGAAATTGAGTTCCTGGGGGAAGGTGAGGAAAGGGGTTAATGGGGTGGTAATGGTGAAATATGCAGTATAAGAAAATACTGGATGATTTACCACACTGTACAGTTACTATTCAGTTATCACATGTGTTAATAAAAAGCATCCAATAAGAACAGATGTGGCAAATATGCCTTACAGCACCCACACAATACTGCATGTGAAGAGTGGCCAATAGCAGATGCAGTTTTTATCATATAATTCTGAGTAATATTATAGGGATCAAGCACAAAATCAAGCAAACGTGTACATAATCAGCCCTCGCAACATAATCAGCCAACAATCAGATCCATTGTTGTTGGTGGGCCAGTGTAGCTGCTGAGGCCATGGGTGGTTGTGGAGAGGGCTTGGCTTGTGGTGGAGAGGCCCTGGCTTATTGTGTCGGTTGCACTCTCAGCAAGACCTTGGTTGGTAGAAGGGTATTAGCAAAAGTGACCTAAAACATTTGACCTAAAACATTTGATCGAATTTCTTTGACCTTTTTTTTGATCAAGCAGTGGTGGTGTTGGTCACAGGGCTAGTGCTGCCACTTAGGTCCAGGGTGGTGGTGTTAATGGACCTAGCACTGATGGCATGTATTCCACTGTTGGTTGGTGTGACCTTTCAGCTGAGAGAATGATAGGTGATTGTGTCCCAGTCTCTGCAGCACAGGGTGCTAAAGTTGGTTAGGCCAGCGCTACTGCTAAAAGCATGGTTTGTGTCAGCACCACTAACACAGAGGCCATGATTGTGTGTGTGATGGTGTGAGGCTGTGTGTGAGTTGAGCGAGAAAAGGTTTGTGCAAGGATGAGACAAGCTGTGGGTGAAAAATAGTGCATGCTAGTGTATGAGTGGGCGAGTGTGCCTGGAAGAGAGAGTTGATGCAAGGGAAGAGTGCATGCTGAGCCACTGTTGGAGTCAACACAGACACAGTGGGAAATTAGTCAGATAGGGGTTCCAATTGGCAAGGGGAAAGGTACATTGAAAGGCTGACACACATGTTTTAGGGGGAGGCAAGAGGAATGGGGGAATACAAAGAGAAATTGGGTTTGCAAACACAGTGGCAAATGGAGTGCAACCGACCAGCACAAAGAGGAAGATGTTGTAATAGGCACATGGGGTCATATTGACGAGGAGGGGGAGGCGACGAGAACAAGGTGCCAAAAATGGGAAAGAAAGGATGCCGTGACAATGGGAATGGGCAACATTGACCAGAGAAAGTATGACTGTGCAAGGATGATGTGAGAGAATGTGGATGCATGCTAGGCAGTCGATGCAAGAGAGTGTATGCAAGAGAGGGAGAGTGTGCATGGAAGGGTATGCAACTGTGTGCATAAGTAGTGTGCATGAAGATGTAACAAGTGGGGGTCAGAATAGATACACGTGGAAAGGAGGCAGATGTGGGCTCAGATTGGCAATGGCTAGGAGCATGAAACGGTTGGGCAAAAATTAGAATTTTTTTTGTTAAAGAGGAGATAATGAAAAAGAAAGGAGTGAAACAATGGCAGGTAAGCAAAGGGATGAAACGGAAGCAACGGGTGTAGCAGGGAGAAGACTAAACATAAAACCTGCCAGCAGTAGGGTTTACAGGCCTCACTTTTGACCATGGTTAACAGAGGGTTTGCTGATAAAAGATGAAGCAGATTCAAGGCCTGATTTATTTCTTTTAGATATGTTCTGCGATCTGTTGGCATGGACGATTATTGTGTTCTGTTGACAGTCGTACTTAGAACACCCAGAAAAACCTTTTCTTGAGCTGTGCCTTCTGTGCCACCATTCTCAGTGTGCAGTGGAGAAAGTCTCTGATTTGCCTATTTTTTAAGGTAAAGATTGCAGCAGGAAGGAGTAGGAAGGAGCGAGAGTTATAAAGCCACTTGAACATTTGTTCTTCTGAGTGCTGGGCATCATTTATACAAGCAATCACATTGATTCTATAGGCTAATCTGCTCTATGCATGACATGAACTATCCCTGTCTTGCGTGCAGCACAGAGCTGAAGGCCTGACATCTGTCTGCATAGGAAGAGTCCCTTGGAGCAATGCATTCCCGAAAGAAGGTAAGAATACATTTGATGTGTGTGTGTGTGTGTGTGTGGTGTGTGTGTGTGTGTGTATGTGCTGTTCTGGGGGAGAGGGGATGTACGGGTTGTATATGTATATTATGTAATGTGAATGCGTGATGTATGGGTGGCTGGGTGTGTGTGTCTGTGAGTGTATGGTGAATTGGTGCATTTGTCAATGTGTGTTTGTGTTTAATGCTGGGCTGAGGAGTTGGTTTGGGTGAAGGGGTGGGATGAAGAGGGGAATTGTGAGGTGTATTTGTATGCTATGCAATTTGAGTATATGATGTGTGGGTGGATGGGTGTGCACTACTGTAAGTGCATTGTGAATAGGTGCGTCTGAGACTGGTCTGTGAATGTGTGTGTGCTTCTGTTTAATGCTGGCCTGAGTAGCTGTTTTTGGGGATGGAGAGTATGTGGGAGGGATAGGGGATGTGTTTGGTTGTACATGTGTATTATGTAATGTGAGTGTATGATGCGTGGATTGCTAGTTGTACATGTCTGTGAGTGTATGGTGAATGGGTACATGTGTGAATGTCTGTGTGTGCTTGTGTTTAATGCTGGGCTGAGGAGCTGTTTTGGGGTTGGGGACAGAGAGGAGACATGTGGAGTATATATGTGTGAATGAGTGAGTGTATGATCTATGGGTGGCTGGGTGTGCATGTATGTGAGTGTATGGTGAATCGGTGCATGTGTGAATGTGTGTCTGTGTTTGTTGCTTGGTTTAGTAGCTGTTTGGGAGGGTTGGGAAGGCAAAGGGGATATGTGGAGGTGTATGTGTATATTATGTAAGGTGTTTGAATGATTGAGTGTATTGTGCATGGGTGGCTGGGTGGGCATGTCTGCGTGTATGGGGCATGTGTTTATGGGTGTGTGCTTGTGCTGTGGCGCAGATTTTGGAGTTGGTTAGGGCATGGGAGTAAGAGGGTGTGTGTGGGGGTTTACATGAATGTTATGCAATGTGAGTGTATGATGTATGTGTGGCTGGTTGTGTGTGTCTGAGTGTATTGTAAAGATAGGTAGGTAAAGTACCCCGAAATAATTCAAGCGTAAGACAAAAATAATCAAAAATAGAGTGCACACATTGGAAAAAAACTTTTTTATTCTCAGAATACGTCTGGGAGAATCAGGCAGCACTGTGGGAACATCCTTTCTTTTAAGAACAGCATTAGCTTTTGTTACAACAAAGTTATGCAGGTAACAATGATGCATTTGTCTACAAAAAAGAGCACAAAAAAAACACACCGGATTAGCATAAACCCAAACAACTGCTTAAGAAGCAGGGCTGTTCAAGCTTAACTTAAATAACTTTCACCCTTCCCTATCCCTCCCACCAAATCCCAACTACTTGCCTATGCTTCCTATACTGTAGAGCAGTGTGTGGTTCGTTGAGTGTTTCTAGCTTGTTTACCCAGACGGGCTTAAAGTTACGGAGTCACTGGGGCAAATATGGTGTGCACTAGCACTTTCCATACTGTAATATCGTCATTGGTATCAGACTGCTCAGTGTGTACCGCTTGGAGCCAAAACCCTGATTCGGCAGGGGCCCATTTATGTAGGTTGCGCCATCAGTCTTCGATTCTGGGGCCAGATGAAGATTTCCAGGACAGGGCAATTTTGCATTTAGCCAGAATGTATGCCAGGTCCTTCATCTTGCGTATATAACAAGAATGTTATCGGTCTTCTGAACCTAGCCGATAGACCAGTTGCTGGAGATTTGACGTCTAGTGTAAGCCTTCCTAGCGTCATTTTAGTTACAATCCCCTCCCAGTACCCTCATATATTTGGGAAGGACAAGAACATGTGCAGCATGCCCGCTTCTGTGGCTCTGCATCTGGGACAGCCCTGCTCCGGGGAATCATGAAATTGTCAGGGGTGTCATGAATGCCCTGTGTGTTATATACAATTAGATGAGTTATAATTTTGCCTTCCTTGAGACCTTTTTGTGATACCGGAGTATGTTTGACCAACACAAGTCTGTGACAGGGGCTCCAAAGTCTGTCTCTCATTTAGCTCTAAATGCTAGCCCTGAGGAGAGCCCTGCCTTTAGCGGTAATTTGGATATTTTGGATAGAATGTGCCCACCTTCCGTTACCTTGTACCTGTGGTCTATCTGCGAGTTAGCATCGCAACTTCGCTGAAGGTTGGCCAACTACTTTTTATGGTCCTCGTGATCACACGATGCTGTAGATACTGGCCTTGGTGCAAGCCTGTGTTAACTATAAAGTTCTTGGAAGGGTATAAAGGAGTTTTGTTGTAACAGATCTCCTGTTGTGGCGACAACAAATGTCTCCCAATTTGTGCGTATGTTCAGTATGGTCCGGGGCCTGCCAGGGGCTACTGCCACAAGGAGAATATGGGAGGAAAATGGATTTGCAATTTTAGCTAACTTGCATGCTCTGTCCCAGAGCTGTATGCCTAGTATCCCTAAGTGAGGGTATGATCTATGTTTTGGTGGTTTTATCCACAATATCTCTCCGAGGTAATAATGCGGTACCATTGGTTGGAGCAACCCTGTGACTAAGGTGAATTCATCTGTTTTACAGCCTGCCACCCATTGTAGCTGTCCAGCTAGGAAGTACAGCTCTAATTATTCCCTCTTATACCTCCTTATTCATGTTGCCTTTTAAGAGAGTTGTCAGCGCTGTTCTACATCTTTTGTGTTGCCACAGGAATCCCCTACACAAGGTGTCTAGGGCTTTGAAAAAGGGTTTTGGTATGTTATATGGGATGTTCACAAAATAATGCAGTAATCTAGGAAAGGCTACCATTTTAGCAGCGCAGCTCTACCCATGACTGAGAGGGGTACATTTGACCATAATTTCATTGAGTTTTATATATTTCCAATGACTTTCACCATATTAGCCTTGTACTCGGCTCCTGGGTCATGATATATAGAGATTCCTAGGAACTTGAATGTGTCTATATTCCATTGTAGTGCCAGGACCGGTAGTCTGTTGTGTTGTATTTCAGTCAGTTTCGCTAATGGGAACAGGCATGATTTATCGATGCCAACCTCAATACCCTACAGTGCTGCAAACTGGTTTAGGACGTCTAATATGGGCTAGAGGTTATCTTCAGGGTTTTGTATGTACAGTATTGAATCATCTGCATACATAGATATTAGGTGACTTGTCCCACCTATGTTTATTCCAGCGTCTATATATTGTGTCTTAAGTACACCGCTATGGGTTCTACGGCCAGGATATAAAGTAGCGGAGAGAGCGAGCAGCCTTGTCTAGTGCCTGTCGCTAATTCCCAGGTTTTCGAAAAGTGTTGTCTGCCTGTTTTAACTGTGGTGACAGGTTTTGCATTTATTAATTGCACCCATCTGATATAGTTCCGACCAATACCATAACGCTGTAGTGCGGCATAGAGTCAATCCCATCTAATGGAATCGAATGCTTCGATAGCGTCTAGGACAGTGATTGCGCAACTGTGGGATGTTTTTACCCACGCATCCAAGCCCTACCACAGAACTGTGCATTACTGGCATTGAAAACATCATGATGGCCAGAACTCACCAGAAAATGCACAGGGAAAACATGAAAAATAGGTTGCCATCCCTTTTTGCCTCAGTCAATGTTAATACAAGAGACCATTGCCAGGCCCTATCCTTTGGCTACACACAGAGCAAAAACCAGTGCAAAGAGAGATGGTTCTGTTCAAAATCTGTTTTTATTAATGAAAAAATTGCTAAGATCATGGGCACGAAACCACCAAACAAAAATCCAACTCTGATTGAGTGTTCTACTTTACTCTACTGCAGATCCACATCAATGCCATGTTAAGCAAGGATCACATACTATCAAGTAAAATCCCCTTTTTGAAATGGATTAATTCAAGACAGCTCCCAAAAATGGGTGGGGACAGACAGAAATTCCCCCATGTGCTCTGGAACCCAAACCACACCCATCTGGGCCAGAGCATAAGTTTAGAAAGATGGATAATTCATAGTACATAATCGTCAAAATGATATCAATGATATCATTGTTCCTGTGATTTTTCTCTGCACATTTTAAGAGGTGTTAGGACTAAGTGGTATGTTCTGGGGGTAGTAGCAGAAAATAGGGTATTACTCCAAATGTATGTATGTAAAAAATCTGACACTACATCATCTGATGCCCATATGTCTTGCGCACATTTGTGTAAATTCTGGAAAAGTTTAGAGGTTGTGCTCTGGATGAAAAGGGCAGAATTCTGTCAGAAGTGAACACAGCATCTTACAAAGACAGGGATCGGATGGTTTGGCGCTACAGAAAATATGTTAACTGGACATATAATATTAGAAAAATTGTACATAGATAAATATGCATTTGTATCAAAAATAGTTTTGTGTGCAAAGTGGCAAGGGGAGGATCCTCTGACCCATAAACATACCTCATCACGATGACACTCCATTTCCTTCCCCCAATCAAGGGAGAGAGGAGAACTTGGCCAATGATAAGTTGTGAGGGGCAGGCTTAGTAATGCCCACGCACACACCCATTTCAAAAGACATAAAAAGAGCCACTGAGACCCAGGAGAGACATTCACTTCCCACTTCAAACTGATTTCTTGCGAAGCACTTTGACGGACGACTCCAGATCCAGAACCAAGCTAGAACTTAAAGCAGAGAGGCCTAGTCCACTAGCTGAATCCTTCAGAGGCCTCAGAATCCAGCAACCTAACCAGACTATTCAACAGCCGGGTGAGCTGTTTGATTCTGGCCTAGAACCCTGTGCCAGAAACACCCAGAAAGCAGAGCTGTATCCAGAACCGAGACCTGACCAGACCAGATCGCTGTGCAGTGCCAATACCGGAACCAGAGATCCAGAACCGAGACCAGACCAGATCGCTGTGAGCAGAACCAGTGCCAGATCTTGACGGCCTATTTCAAATTTATAGTGTGAGTACCCAGCCAGAACTGTGCATAGTCATCTAGTAGTTTAAAAGAAGCTTATCCCATCCAATTCAACCTGCCTAGAACTGCATTAGAAATCGCGTGTTCATTCTGTGACTTTAAAGCTGTGAAAGTGTCATTTGCCATTCTGAATCATTATTTTATTTCTGAAAATCTACCTCCACAAAATCGTCCGTATCTTTCTACTCCTTATAGTTTTTCAGTAATCGTGCTTGACGCATTAGGAAAAAGTGCCGCAAATTGCAACTCGCTCATTTCACCATTTGTAAAGAAATCGCTGTCTTTTGCTTGCAACTGCTGAAATCTGTTTTCAACCTGATAATCCCTCATGAATCACTGATAGTGTTGACCTGAACCAATCTTAAGTAGCTATCACCTAACCTGAATCTCCTATAGTGTATTAAAATCATTTTTAGCATATTTTCAATTAATTGTAAATCACATTAAAAGTATTTTGGCACGTTTTAAAATCATCCCTGTTGCTCTAAGCTTGCTAGGGGGGAACTAAAGTGGTATTGCATTTGATTGTATTCCTGAAAATTGTGTGCTCTCCTTTTGTCTCCTTATATTGAATAGGGGGGGAGTGAATTGTCAAAAGAAAAAGTGATCATATTATCTCTTGTGAAAACCATCTCAGTTATTTCTGTGCTGCATTCTTTTCCATCATTGCATTTCCTCGAACCCATAAAAGCATTCTCAGCTACTTTATCCTCTGTATACCAACTCCTAAGAAATTAAAAAAGTGTGCTAGTGTAATATTATCCATTGTTGATCACTGTCATATTCATAAGTGTACTATCAAATATTAATTTATTTATAAAAGTGTGATATATATATCTTGTTTAATTCTTCAATAAATCTTTTAATTTGCAAAACAAACCTACTTCTTGGCTCAGTGAGGTCAGGGGGATTCAAAGAGAGGGGCGTTATACAAGGGTTTATCATCCAGATCTATGAACTTGTCATAAAAATATATAATTAAGGGCTTCCCTTGGGCATCCCAGACTCTGCATTAAGGGCTGAATTGAAGTCGCTTAACAGAGTGGGGGCTCGAGCCGGGAAGTTTGGATTAGATCTACCACTTGTGCAGCTTAATACAGTGCGCTAACTGACAGGATACATAAATCCTGTTGGATCGCCACGCCGTGTTACATTGTAAAAGCACCCCTCAAAAGAAGGACGCTCTAAGGAGACAGTCTGTTTTGCAAAATAAAATACTAACTTCTGTAAATCAATAAGGAAATCAATTTCCAGAATGACGACCTTGGTAGATATCAAAATAGCCAGAGAGCACCTCTTACATAAGCTATTTGTAAGAGGCGAATGGACGGAACAGGACCAGAATGTGTGGTTGCAGGCAATCACGAAACAGGTCACTGTAACTGGGTCAGATATATGGAGAGATCAGGGTACCTTACATGTGGCCCTGAGTGAACTATATATGGCCCCTAAGGCCAAGGTTGAGCACAACAAGATTGCCAGGGTAGCAGCATATTTATATTTATATACGGGAGCCATACAGGACAAATGTGCTGAAGGCAAAGATCTGGCAAATAGGCAACTGATGGCTTTAGAGAAGGCCCAATCTGACCTGGTCTCTTCTGAGCAGAGGCTGCAGAGGAGCCAGGGGTCAGAAAATGATAGTAGGCAGTATATCATTAAAATAAAAGAGGATATGGGTATCCTGCAACAGGAAAAGTCTGACCAGGATACCAGATTTCTGGCCTTGCAGAAGGAGTACCAAGAAGGTTTGGACGCCCTACTGCAGAGCCAGAAAAAGCTGGAGCAACAACTGGACTTCAAAAGGGCATGCGCAGAGCAGATAGTCGCCCTGCAAAGCCACCTAGATAGGGAGAAGGCAGAGAGCAACAAACTGATTCTGAAAGACCTGGATACCCAGACAGAATTTGAGGAAGAGCGCCAGAAAGCGGGTGCCCTTAAAAGGTAGAGGGACGACCTGGCGGCACACATGCAGGCTCTTAGTCAGGAAAGGGACACCTTAGGCCAGGAAGTCTGCCAATTAAAAGAAAAAATTGAAGAAAATCACTTGGCCCTCCAGGGACTGGGTGACTTCCAAAAAGAGCATCAGAACTTGTTAGAGCACACCAGGAGGGTGGAAGATGCTCTGGCAAGAAAGGAACAGGCCAGTAGGAATGGGACTCAGGAGGTAACCCTCCTGCAGCAAAGACTGGCCCAGTACTCCAGGACTAACCAGGAAGCACAGAGAGAGAATGAGTCTCTCTGCCAGGACAATGATAGGCTCCAGCAACTGGTAGCCATGCAGGAGAGACTGAAAGAGTCTAGTAAGGGCTTAACTGAGGAACTGAAAGCACAGGCTCTTGCTTGGCAACAGGGAGCAGGGGCTGATAGAGATGAGGTTCGCTGGCAAAGTTAAACACCTGAGCATAACCTCAGGAACCCTAGTACCAGAGGCCTTCACCTCTCCCAGTCCCTGGACTCTGCCACCCCCATGTCCCCTGGCGCACATGATCACAGGGCCACAGGGATTGCAGATTACAATCCAGCCAAAAGAATGGGGCTCACAGGCCAGTACCACCCAGGAATGGATGGGCGGGCTTCCGGGTATGGGCACCTAAGAACAGTGCAATTTAGTGGGGAACCCCAGGAGAGTAGGCCCACTAAGGGCATCCTGAAAACCTCTGCCCAGTTAGGTCAGTGGGGAGGGTACCCATCAAATCCTGGCAGCAAGGAGGGATCTGAAGACTCCTCTGAGCGTCACAGGACACAGGAGACCAGGTCCCCACATTCTGCCAGCCATTCCCAGGCTCGCAGAATCCGGGAAAACCTGTAAGATCAGACGGGCACCTCTGGGAGCAGTGCTTCTGAGTCAGAGGATGAATGGACCAGGGTTACCTGAACCAAAAAGGCCAATAAGGCAAAATGGGCCTTGCTTAAGGACCCCTTAAAACAGATTAAGGCAATAAGGAGTGTCATCACGCCTTATCACAAGAACGCCAATTATTCTGTGTGGGAACACTTGGAGCTCTTTGAGCAAATGATGGAGACTTTCCATTTGAAGGACAGCAGTAGCTGCATCCAGTATGTAAAATGGACATTCTCCCCAGAATACTCCAGTTTTTTTGTGGGGCTGGAGGACCAAAACCATTCAAGATGGTCCACATATAGGGCAGCCATCTTGAAACATTTTCTGTTCACCGGAATCCCCAAGAGGCTCGCAAGGCAGCCTACAATTTGCAATGTGGGGAGGATCGGGCCCCACAAGAATGTGTGCAGGAATTGAAGCGTGCCTTTGCGCAGACTACCAGAAGGGTGCACACTGAAAGTAAAGAGTTTGTAAATACGTTTTTCCATGCTTTGCCCAAATACATCATGACCCAGCTAGTGAGAGATTTTCACGAGAAAAGATCACTGGACTGGGTCATTGAACAGGCTACCCGGATCTATGAGGTGCAGAAGCCCATAGAAAATAAAAATAACGCCCAGAAAAGCCCCAAAACGACCAGCACCCCTGCTGCTGCCAAGGTGGCAGATGTAAAGGTTGCCCCCATTTTAGATTTGGAGATGGGGGGGCCTAAAAACCTTCCTGCACCAAAAACTTCTCAGCCCAGAAGGCCCTCGGGCCAGTCACAGACAGGGTGTCAAGGAGGTAGTCCCACAAATGGGGTCCCTCGCTCCCCTGACTATGTAAGTCCCCGCTACAAGGGAAACCGACCCAGCCTGGGTTATGTGTGGACTCCTCCAGCCCAGGGGGGGATCCAACCAGGCACCCAACCCAGGGGACATCCCTCCTAACTTCCCGCAGGAGGACAGAAATTCACCAAACTCTGGGCAGTACTTTTTTCCCAGGAATCCACCCAATTTCCAGCCCCAAAATCATTCATCCTTCTTTCCCCAATTCCCTGAGCCCAGACCACCTAATCGGGGAGAGGGGAGGCCAAGGGTGGAGGGGTACCCAAATCTTCCCAACCCGGGGTACTACCAGAGAAGGGATAGCTACCCTTCCCGTGATCAGCCCAGGGGAGAACATAGAACCCCGTATCAGCCTGAGCGGGTTTCACAGTTAGAGCGCCAGGTCCGAAATATGGCACGGGATCTGGGTCACATGCTGAGGGCTCAACAGAACCCTCAGATGAGCATGCCGGCGCAGAATGCCCCAACCTCTGGGCCTTGTGCTCCAGAACAATGACAGGGGCAGCATCCTGATAACCCACCGGTTCCCAGTTAGGAGGCACAAGGGGAAGGGGGGTGTAAAGCCTTGGAGGAAGCTTCCTCCCCCTCTTGTAAACAGCCCCTGGAAAACCAGGAACCAGAAACAAAATCTCCTACCCCTGAAAGTCTGCCACCCAAGGAGCAGAGAGATGGTATGAGAAACAAAGGACCCAAACAGACCCAGTTTGTGGAGGAGGTACAGATCTTCCAATTTGAGGGAGAGGGATCCTCAGAGGATCCTGGGAAAAGGATCTTCTCCTTCAGAGATGGGGGAACTCCTCCCAAAGAAAGATGGGTCCCAAGGGATTCACATCCCGACTGGGGAGATGTGGGGACTGAGCTAGCGCCGCCCATCATCTCATCCCAGAAGCAACCACATCAAAATCCCCTGGTTCAAACGCATCCTGGTGACTGCCTCCAAAAAGGGGTGGGCCGGCCCAGAACCAGAACCAGGGGAACCCACAATGGCTCTGATTTCCAGTTGCCAACTTTTTCTTGCAGATTCCCATGACTCTCCACAGAAATCTGCCCAAATCTCTTCTCTCGCAATGTCCAAAATTAAAAAATTAGCCCACCAGTTGTCCAAAAATGTGCATTATCTGTGCCCCCTTGAGGAGAAGGAGGGAAGGTACTATGCCCCGGTACAAGTTCAGGGTCAGGGTACAATTTTGGCACTGGTGGACACTGTATCCCAAACTACTCTTCTGTCCAGAAGGGCCTTTGATGAACTAAATGCAGAAAGGGGGGAGAATTACCGTATTCCTCTCACCTCTCTTCCTGGAAAACTTCAGATCTTTGACGGGAAGGAAATTCCAGTCAAGGGGATTGCAGATTTGGACATTAAAATTGGGCGACACAAGGTGAAGCACCTGTTCATAGTAGCGACTCCAGAGGGCACCCCTTGTTTACTAGGGAATGACCTCCTGAGAAGGTTGTCACCCCTAATAGATTGCGTAAACAAGGTCCTCTGGACCCAGACTAGCCGACCAATAAAATTAAAACAGAGTGTCAACCATGTTAGTTTAAACAGCACGTGCCACATGGTTGAACAAAAATCTGACCAAGTAGAATTTCACTTCCAGAACAACCAAATTCCAAACGTGGCAGTAATAGCAGTAGGACAACATACTGGTGAAGGGGGGGTCCTCTCTATTTCTGAAAATCAACCTTCCTTCCAGTTTAAGGTGGTATTCCACACTGGAAGGAAACACTCTGAAATTCTTTACTAATCCACAATCAGACATTCCCAATCCAATAGTCCAGAAAGATGTGAAATCAGCTCAGAGCCTGGCTGATATTCAGCAAATTGGAGAGCAGTTGTTCATCCCTGTTCAGTTAAATGATGGGAAGGACTCTGTTCTCGCCCGAGTGTGTGTGAACAACGGTAAGAGCTTCATCAGCGAAGCCATGTTCCGCCAACTCCCAAAAGATCCAGCCATTCCCACATTCAAACTGATAGACAAATGGGAAATGGATCTGGAAACACCCAATTCCAAACATCTCCTGCCAAGCAGGTGTATGCTCAAAATCTCCATTGGCAACAAGAGCATAGTCCATAATTGTTGGGTCGTGCGAGACGTCACTGCCGCCTTTTACTTAGGCAGTGATATTCTCAATCGCTTTGCCATTAGTTTGGACCTGATCAACTTCAAAGCTTGGTCCCGATTAGCGGATAATCCCATGCGCTTTGATGATCCAGAAAAAGCATTTAGGTCGGCTCAATTGCTACCTTATGCAGTTGAAATTCAGATTAAAGAGGAAGTCACCATCCCAGTAAGGACCCGACAATTCTCCCTGGAAGTGAAAGTTAAAAGAGGACAAAAATTGAAAAACCCTGATGCTTATATTCATCTAAATGCTTCTCTCCAACAGCAAGGGTTAGGGGTAAACCCAACACCATTAGTCAACATAGAACATGACACCATTCCAATAGATGTGGATAACAGCAACTTAAAGAGTATTACTCTAGCCGCAGGCACCATTATTGGAATGGCGGTTGAAGACCGACATTTCTCCATTGATTTAGGAAATGAACTGTTAGGACCAATCCCCAAGGACTGTTTTGACAGTGACAGTGATGACAATACAACACCAGACAGGATCTTTACCCGGCATGGGGGGAACTTGCTGTGGTACACTTCCTGCCCTTATGGTAAGGAAGATGTGACTTGTGACTTCAGAAGGGATGAGGTGATTTTCCAGGTCCATGAGGGCTGCCTTTCCCACCTGAAGCCACCAGTCCAAATCAGCACTCTGACCAGGGACTTCTCCACCCAGCTGGAGGAGGCCGCTGAGATAGCAAAACCAGAAGTCTTTCCATGCTTCAGGCAGATGGTTGAAATGAGAGTCAACCTAGCTGATGCCTGTGTGACTCTGGAGCAGAAGCAAAAGTTGAAACAAGCTTTCTTGGATTTCCAAGATCTCTTCGCGGTGGACTCATATGACTGTGGTCGCAGCGACATCCACACAACAACAATTCCCACGGACCCTGGCATGACTCTAGTGTTTGTGAAGCAATATCGCTTGCCTCTCGCATCCATGGAGTCCCTTACTGAAATAATTAAGATCCTTGAGTCCCGGGGAATAATCCGTCAAGTTCGCAGAACCTTCAATAATCTGGTGCTGGGAATATTGAAGCCAAACGGCCAGTGGAGACTCTGCGACGACCTTAGGGAGCTCAACAAATGGGTCCATACTTCCCGATGGCCTCTTCCCTACATTGACCAAGGGCTGGCCCAGATCCAGGGGTCACAGGTATTCACTGCAATAGACCTGACCAATGGATACTGGACCGTGCCTGTCAGTAGGGAGGACCAATACAAACTGGCTTTTACCTTTGGGGGCCAGCAGTACACATGGACCCGAACTGCATTCGGATACCTCAACTCCGGCAATGAATTCAACATTTTCCTACACAAGGCCATGCCCGACCTGGGTCCAAGGGGTAACCTGGCTTATGTAGATGATGTCCTCATCAAAAGTTCATCTGTGGAGGAACACATAGCGGAGATCCGTTATATTCTGACACAGTTGAGGGCTGCCGGAGCAAAACTTTCCTTTCAGAAAGCACAGTGGTGTAGAACCCGTGTTAATTTCTTGGGGCATGAGATTACTCCTCAGGGTCTCTGTCCCCAGGAAAAGAAAGTGGAAGCACTTCAGAAACTGAAAGACCCCACAACTCTGCGGGAACTAAGGAGCCTCCTTGGACTGACTAATTACAGCAGAAAGTTCATTGAGGGCTACGCAGAGATCACCAGACCCCTGATTCATCTCTTGAAGGCGGGGTCAAGTGGGAATGGGCTCCAGAACAATCCGAAGCAGTAAGACAGCTCAAAAGAAGCCTCTCACAAGCGCCCTGCCTAGCTTACCCTGTCAGAAACAAGGAGTTTTTCTTGGAGACAGGGTTCTCTAATACATGCTTGACTGCAGTATTATACCAAAAGCATGACAAGGTCAATAAAGTAATCTCCTATGCCAGCAAAACTTTATCCTCTGTGGAGGAAAAATTCAACGATTGTGAGAAGGCACTCCTGGCAACGGTGTTGGCATTGAAGAATTACTGCCCGTTTATCCAGGGGGAACACATCATAGTGTAGACACCACACCAGCCTCTGCAATATCTCCAAAGTGACAGAATCCGGGCCGGAAATGTGAGTAATTCCCGAATTACTTCCTGGATTCTGTCAATGCAAGGCTTTCCTGTGGAGGTCAGATATGGCCAAAACAAAAAGAGTCCCCTCGCGTCTCGACGACGAAAGTCTAAAAATCAAGGACAACATGGAGGCATACCTTAATTCCCCCCATAAAGTCTTTGAAGAAGACAAGTGTGAGGGAATGCCCACTGTCTATGTGGATGGATGCTCTTATCATGTTGACAACAACAGGGAAAAAGAACTTGTGGCCGGCGTAGGGAATGCATGGGTGAAGGAGTGTAGGGTGTCCTGACCCACGTTTAAGCTACCCTGCTACAACATTTGGTGCTGTGGGCTTAGGAAATTCAAGATGGCGGAAAACCCACATGTGCGCCGAAATCCAGGAAAGCTGCGCAGTTGTGCGCACACCAAAATGGTTACCTAACTTGCCACCCACCAGGGTAAAGAAAGGTCTTTGTTAACAAAATCCACTTTTACTGATGTCAAAAAGTTGCTGAAATCGTGACTCATTGGACCACTTTAAAGATTCAACCCTTTTTGTGGGGTTCCACATAACCATCTTACTGTAAGGAGCCCCATCAAAACAATGTTAAGCAAGGATTTACTACCATGTAAGAACCATTCCTGTTTAGAATGCATTAATCCAAGAAAATCCCAAAAATGGGTGCAGTACCAGTACTCACCACTATCCAAAAGCCGGCGTTTTAAAACCCACTGTGTGTTTTTCTGAAGGCAAGCAAAATGCCTATTTCAAACCTTGCAACATGTGCAAAATATTCACTGAACACCAGCAGACATTTGGCAGAATGGAGTTTTGTGTGCCTACAAAATCTGGGAAATGAAGAGCCCAAAAACAATGCTTATAACAAAAATGCTATGGAGTCAGCAGCTTAAGCCTAACTGCAACTGGATTTAAAACCACCAAAATCGAAAATGTTAAATTAAATGAGTGACCTATGTTTGGTGTCACATGCCTTTGTAACTGTTGAAATGTCATAGTTTTGCACTTAGAATCAGCATTCTAGCTGCATGTGTAAAATTACAAGTTATTTTAAAAGCAACAAAAAGTTAGCTGAAGGTCTGGCTTAAGGAACTTGATTTTGCCTAGCAACGGATCCCATCAGGAGTGAAACTTGAGTCACAACTATGTTCCCAGGCCAATGTTCCTTTTGCTGCCCACCCTAAGGATATGCCATCTATCTGATAATTGAATTTCCTGTGCTCTGCCAGAGAGTGAACAAAGCCCTCTCCACTCAGGCAAAGGTTTTTATTACAGACGTCGTAAAAAGTGGCTTCCTCCTGGAGAAGCTGGGAGGGGCACTGCCTGTGAGAAGCAAGCTGGCTTGGCAGAAACTGGAAAGACTGGTTTCTGTACCATGTGACCTGAAAAGACACACCCCTGCAGCAAGGATATGGTTTTATAAAAAGGGGGATAATTCATAGTGCGGACATGGGAAAATTTTATAAATGATACCATAATTCTTGTGATTTTTCTGCCCACAGTTTAAGACGTGGTAGGAACCGGTGGTATGTTCAGGGGGGTTTTAGCGGAAAAGTGGATATTACTCTAAATGTGTGCATGTTAAAAATCTGAAACTTCATCAGTTAATGTCCCTACCCCCTGCACACATGTATGTAAAGTTGGGTCCATGTCGGAAATTGAAAAAGCAGTTAAAAAGTCAATTATGTACACTCTTTGAATGCAAGCTCCGAGAATGAGCAGATTTGGACATAGACATGGCTAAATTCAGCCACACCATGTATATGTAATTTCAAACAACTGTGTAACTCTGAAGTATGGATTTTGATCATATATATATATTTGGGTGCACAGATGATAAGGGAGGGTGTTTCAAGAGATCATAAAATGACATCAATCTGACTCACAGTTCAGTTTGCCAATCAAGCGGAGGAATGGAAGCCTGACCAATGACGAATGAGAGGGGCAAGTCTAGTGATGCAACACACACACCCATTCTCAAGAAACAGATAAAAGCAGAGAGTCAGGACACATAGAGACATTCAATTTCATCTGCCGCTGGAAGCCCTGCCGGAAAAATCCATACTTACCTCCATCAAACTCCAGAAAGCCAAACTAGAGACTTCAATCTATCCAGAGCAGAGACCAGACCAGAGAGAAAGCAGTGCTGTGCCTAGCAGAGACCAGACCAGAGAGAAAGCAGTGCTGTGCCTAGCAGAGACCAGACCAGAGAGAAAGCAGTGCTGTGCCTAGCCGAGACCAGACCAGGCGCTGTGAGCAGAATCCGGAAAGACCTGACCAGACTGAAGATCGTGACCAAGTCGCTTTCCTGTTCAAAATCTCTTGTGAGTACTTAGCAAAACTCAGAACACATCTCTTAGTTTAAATTCATCTAATTCAATCTATTTAACCTAAGTAGAACTGCCTCCTATCTGTCACCTGTCATTTCTAGTAAAATTTGTCATTTTGAAAAAGTGTGCGTTTAAAATTTACAAAACCAAAAACGACCTTTACTAAATTACTCATATCTCCGCAACCGTTTGGGCTAGAGACTTGCAATAACTTTCATTTGGAAGCTGAGATCCCAGGCTTTCCTAGGACCCCAAAACGGTAGAGATAGTCCTTGTGGTTCCTTTGTAATAGCGCTCGGCGCATCCGCGAATTTTGCCGCGATTTGCAATTTCTTCACATGTAAAAACTGCTGCTGCCTGATTTCATTTGCCAGAAATTCGTTTAACCTGCTAACTATCCCTGCATCATTGCTAGTGTGAGCCTGGACTAATATTAACTAGATACCACTCATCCTGAACCTCTAAAAGGGAATTAAGAGCGTTTCCAGCATATTTCTCATTCATTGCTAGCACCTATCAAAGCATTTGCCTGTGTTTTCAAACTTCTGTTTAAGCTTGCTGGATTGAACTGAATTACAGTTGATTGCATTTCTGAGAACTGTGTGTTTTCCTTCCATTTCCTTGCCTTGCATCAAGGGGGGGAGGGGAGTAGCCAGAGAAAAGTGATTACATTGTTTGGTTGAAATCATATTGCGTATTTTCTGTACTGCATTCATTGAATATTGCATCCACCTGAGCCTACATAAAGCATCCTCTACCACATTATACTTTTGTTCCTATTTACCAGTGTGCTACCTTATCCATTTCATGTCAACTCATTAGTGATTAAAGAAGTGTGCTAGTGCCAGATTCTCCGTTGTTAATATTTACCATATCAGATTAAGTGTGATATTCAATTATTAATTTATTAAAAAGTGTGATATATATTTTAATTTATCAAATAAACCTTTTAAACTTGCAAAACAGAATTACTTCTTGGCTCAGTGGGGTCAGGGGGATTCCAAGAGAGGGGTGTTATACAAGGGTAGTCATCCAGAACGCATGAACTGGACCTAAAGATATATCAATAAGGGTTTTCATTCAGTATTCTAGACTAGGCGTTAACTTGGCTGTAGTGCTGAATTGAATCCTCTTACAAAGTGGGGGCTCGAGCCGAGACGTTGGGTTAGATTTACCAGTTGTGCAGCTTAATACAGTGTACTAACTGACGGGATACATACACCCGGTCGGATCACCACGCTGCATTACGCTGTGAAGCATTCCTCAAAAGGGACACTCCAAGAAAAGTTCTGTTCTGCAAAAATAAAATACTAACTTCTGTAAGTCAGGACAGAGACCAATCTCTAGAATGACGACCTTAGTAGACATGAAAATAGCCAGAGAGCACCTCTTGCATAAGCTATTTGTGAGAGGTGAATGGACCGAACAGGGCCAGGATGTGTGGTTGCAGGCCATCACACAACAGGTCACTGAAACAGGGTCAGATATATATAGAGATCAGGGTCCCTTACATGTGGCCCTGAGTGAACTATATATGGCTCCTAAAGCCAAAGAGGAACACAATAAGATCGCCAGGATAGCAGCATACCTGTACCTATATATGGGAGACATGCAGGATAGATGTGCTGAAAGCCAAAATCTGGCAAATAGGCAACAGATGGCATTACAGAAGGTCCAATCTGATCTGGACTCTTCTGAGCAGAGGCTGCAGAGGAGCCAGGAGTCAGAAAATGACAGCAGACTGTACATTACTAAAATAAAGGAGGATATGGATGTGCTGCAAAAGGAAAAGTCAGAACAGGATACTAGATTTCTGGCCCTGCAGAAGGAGCACCAAGACAGTTTGGACTCCTTACTGCAGAGCCAGAAAAAGCTGGAGCAACAGATCAATTTCAACAGGGCATGCACAGAGCAGGTAGCCACCCTGCAAATCCAACTAGACAGAGAGAAAGAGGAGAGCAATAAACTGATCCTGAAAGACCTGGATACCCAGGCAGAGTTTGATCAGGAGCGCCAGAAAGCTGGTGCCTTCCAAAGGCAAAGGGACGACCTGGCGGCACAAATGCAGGCTCTTAGTCAGGAAAGAGACGCCTTAGGCCAGGAAGTCTGCCATTTAAAAAGGAAAATGGAAGAAAATCACCTGGCCCACCAGGGACTGGGTGACCTCCAAAAAGAAAACCAGAACTTGCTAGAGCACACCAGGAGGGTGGAGGATGCTCTAGCAAGAAAGGAGCAGGCCAATAGGGACACAGCTCAGGAGGTAACCCTCCTGCAGCAAAGACTGGCCCAGTTCTCCAGGACCAACCAGGAAGCACAGAGGGAAAATGAGGCCCTCTGTCAACACAATGATAGGCTCCAACAGCAGGTAGCGATGCAGGAGAGACTGATAGAGTCGAGTAAGGCCTTAACTGAGGAACTGAAGGCACAAATGCAGGCTCTTGCATTGCAACAGGGAGCAGGGGCGGATAGAGATGAGGTTCGCTGGGAAATGGAAACTCCGGAGCATAACCTCAGGAGCCCTAGTACCAGAGGCCCTCATACCTCTCAGTCCCTGGACTCTGCCACCCCCATGTCCCCTGGCGCACATGAGCACAGGGCCACAGGGATGGCAGATTACTATCCAGCCAGAAGCATGGGGCTCATAGGCCAGTACCATCCAGGAATGGAGGGGTGGGCATCCGGGTATGGGCACCCAAGTACAATACAGTTCAGTGGGGAACCCCAGGAGAGTAGGCCCATTAAGGGCATCCTGAAAACCTCTGCCCAGTTAGGTCAGTGGAGGGGGTACCCATCAAATCCTGACAGCAAGGAGGAATCTGAAGACTCCTCTGAACTGCGCAGGACACAGGAGACCAGGTCCCCACATTCTGCCAGCCATTCCCAGGCTCGCAGAATCCGGGAAAACCTGGAAGAACAGACGGGAACCTCTGGGAGCAGTGCCTCTGAGTCCGACGAAGAATGGACAAGGGTTACCCGAACCAAAAAGGCCAATAAGGCAAAAAGGGCCTTGCTCAAGGACCCCTTGAAGCAGATTAAGGCGATCAGGAGCGTCATCACGCCTTACCATAAGAACGCTAAGTATTCTGTTTGGGAGCACTTAGAGTTGTTTGAACAAATGATGGAGACTTTCCATTTGAAGGACAGCCAAAGCTGCATTCAATATGTAAAGTGGACCTTCTCCCCGGAATACTCCAGTTTCTTTGCGGGGCTGGAGGACCAAAATCATTTAAGATGGTCCACCTATAAGGCGGCCATCCTGAAACATTTTTCTGTTCACAGAAATCCTCAAGAGGCTCGCAAGGCAGCCTACAATTTGCAATGTGGGGAGGATCAGGCCCCACAAGAATTTGTGCAGGAGTTAAAGCGGGCTTTTGCACAGACCACAAGAAGGGTGCGCACGGATAGCCGTGAATTTACAAACACGTTTTTCCATGCCTTGCCCAAATATATCATGACCCAGCTCGTGAGGGATTTTCACGAGAAAAGATCTTTAGACTGGGTCATTGAACAGGCTACCCGCATCTATGAGGTGCAGAAGCCCATAGAAAATAAAAGCAATGCCCAGAAAAACCCCAAAGCCAACAGCACCCCTGCTGCTGCCAAGGTGGCAGAGGTAAAGGTCACCCCCGTTTTGGATTTGGAGATGGGGGGGCCTAAAAACCTACCTGCACCTAATAATGCTAGGCCCAGAAGGTCCTCGGGCCAGTCGCAGACAGGGAGCCAGGGAGGCAGCCCCACAAATGGGGTCCCTCGCTCTCCTGACTATGTAAGTCCTCGCTACAAAGGTAACAGACCCATCCTGGGTTATGTGTGGACTCCTCCAGCCCAAGGGGGGGGATCCAGCCAAGCACCTAACCCAGGGAACATCCCTCCAAACTTCCCACAGGAGGGCAGAAATTTACCAAACCCTGGGCAGAACTTTTTCCCCAGATATCCACCCGACTTCCAACCCCAAAATCATCCATCCTTCTTTCCTCAATTCCCTGAGCCCAGACCACTGAATCCGGGAGAGGGGAGGCCAAGGGTGGAGGGGTACCAAAATCTTCCCAACCAGGGGTACTACCAGAGGAGGGACAGCTACCCTTCCCGGGATCAGCCCAGGGGAGAAAACAGGGCCCCGTATCAGCCTGAGCGGGTTTCCCAGTTAGAGCGCCAGGTTCAAAACATGGCGCGGGATATGGGTCATATACTGAGGGCGCAGCAGAACCCTCAGATCAGCATGCCGGCGCAGAACGCACCCAACTCTGGACCTGGTGCTCCAGAACAATGACGGGGGCAGCACCCCGATAACTCACCGGTTCCCAGGGAGGAGGCACAAAGGGAAGGGGGGTGTAAAGCCTTGGAGGAAGCTTCCTTCCTCACTTGTAAACAGCCCCTGGAAACCCAGGAACCGGAAACAAAATCTCTTGCCCCTGAAAGTCTGCCTCCTAAGGAGCAGAGGGGGGGTAGGAGAAACAAAAGACCCAAACAGACTCAGTTTGAGGAGGAGGTACAGATCTTCCAATTTGAGGGAGAGGGATCCTCAGAGGATCCTGGGAAAAGAATCTTCTCCTTCAGAGAGGGGGGAACTCCCCCCAAAGAAAAACGGGTCCCTAGGGATGCAAATCCAGACTGGGGAGATGTGGAGACTGAGCTACCGCCGCCCACCATCTCATCCCAGAACCAACAGCAAGAAAATCCCCTGGTTCAAACCCATCCTGGGGACTGCCTCCAAAAAGGGGGGGGCAGCCCAGAACCGGAACCAGGGGAACCCACAATGGCTCTGATCTCCAGTTGCCAACTGTTTCTTTCAGATTCCCAAGACTCTCCACAGAATTCTGCCCAAAATTCTTCTCTAGCGATGTCCAAAACCAGAAAATTAGCCCACCAGTTGTCCAAAAATGTGCATTATCTGTGCCCCCTTGAGGAGAAGGAGGGAAGATATTATGCCCCGGTACAAGTACAGGGGCAGGGTACAATCTCGGCACTGGTGGACACTGGATCTCAAGCTACCCTTCTGTCTAGAAGGGCCTTTGACGAACTGAATGCAGGAAGGGGAGAGAATTACCAAATTCCTCTCACCTCTCTTCCGGGACAACTACAGAACTTTGACGGGAAGGAAATTCCCGTTGAGGGGACGGCAGATTTGGACATTAAAATTGGGCGACATAAGTTGAAACACCCGGTCATAGTTGTGACCCCAGAGGGCACCCCTTGTTTACTAGGGAATGACCTCCTGAGAAGGTTGTCACCCCTAATAGATTGTGTAAACAAGGTCCTCTGGACCCAGACTAGCCGACCAATAAAATTAAAACAGAGTGTCAACCATGTTAGTTTAAACGGCACCTGCCACATGGTTGAACAAAAATCTGACCAAGTAGAATTTCACTTCCAGAATAGCCAAATTCCAGACGTGACAGTAATAGCAGTAGGACAACAGACTGGTGATGGGGGGTCCTCTCTATTTCTGAAAATCAACCTTCCTTCCAGTTTAAGGTGGTATTCCACGCTGGAAGGAAACACTCTGAAATTCTATACCAATCCACAATCTGAAACTCCCACTCCTATAGTCCAGAAAGATGTGAAATCAGCTCAAAGCCTGGCTGATATTCAGCAAATTGGAGAGCAGTGGTTCATCCCTGTTCAGTTAAATGATGGGAAGGACTCTGTTCTCGCTCGAGTGTGTGTGAACAACGGTAAGAGCTTCATCAGCGAAGCCATGTTTCGCCAACTTCCAAAAGATCCAGCCATTCCCACCTTCAAACTGATAGACAAATGGGAAATGGACCTGGAAGCACCCAATTCAAAACATCTCCTGCCAAGCAGGTGTATGCTCAAAATCTCCATTGGCAACAAGAGCATAGTCCATAATTGTTGGGTCGTGCGAGACGTCACTGCCGCCTTTTACTTAGGCAGTGACATTCTCAATCGCTTTGCCATTAGTTTGGACCTAATAAACTTCAAAGCTTGGTCCCGATTAGCGGATAATCCCATGGGCTTTGATGATCCAGAAAAAGCATTTAGGTCAGCTCAATTGCTACCTTATGCAGTTGAAATTCAGATCAAAGAGGAAGTCACCATCCCAGAAAGGACCCGACAATTCTCCCTGGAAGTGAAAGTTAAAAGAGCACAATATTTGCAAAACCCTGATGCTTACATACATCTAAATGCTTCTCTCCAACTGCAAGGGTTAGGGGTAAACCCAACTCCATTAGTCAACATAGAACATGACACCATTCTAATAGAGGTGGATAACAGCGACTTAAAGAGTATTACTCTAGCCGCAGGCACCATTATTGGAATGGCAGTTGATGACCGACATTTCTCCATTGATCTTGTAAATGAACTATTAGGACCAATCCCCAAGGACTGTGTTGACAGTGACAGTGAGGACAATACAACACCAGACAGGATTTTCACCCGGCATGGGGGGAACTTCCTGGTGTACACTTCCTGCCCCTATGGTAAGGAAGATGTGACGTGTGACTTCAGGAGGGATGAGGTGATTTTCCAGGTACCTGAGGGCTGCCTTTCCCACCTGAAGCCTCCGGTCCAAATCAGCACTCTGACCAGGGACTTCTCCACCCAGCTGGAGGAGGCCGCGGAAATAGCCAAACCAGAAGTCTTTCCAGGCTTCAGGCAGATGGTGGAAGAGAGAGTCAACCTAGCTGATGCCTGTGTGACTCTGGAACAAAAGCAAAAGTTGAAACAAGTTTTCTTGGATTTCCAAGATCTCTTTGCGGTAGACTCATATGACTGTGGTCGCACTGACATCCACACAACAACAATCCCCACGGACCCTGGCATGACTCCTGTGTTTGTGAAGCAATATCGCTTGCCTCTCGCATCAATGGAGTCCCTTACTGAAATAATTAAGAACCTTGAGTCCCGGGGAATAATCCGTCCAGTCCACAGCACCTTCAATAATCTGGTGCTGGGAATATTGAAGCCAAACGGCCAGTGGAGACTCTGTGCTGACCTTAGGGAGCTCAACAAACGGGTCCATACTTCCCGATGGCCTCTGCCCTACATTGACCAAGGGCTGGCCCAGATTCAGGGGTCACAGGTATTCACTGCAATAGACCTGACCAATGGATACTGGACCGTGCCTGTCAGCAGGGAGGACAAATACAAACTGGCTTTTACCTTTGGGGGCCAGCAGTACACATGGACCCGGACTCCCTTCGGATACCTTAACTCCGGTAATGAGTTCAATATTTTCCTACATAAGGCCATGCCCGACCTGGGTGCGAGGGGTAACCTGGCTTATGTAGATGATGTCCTCATCAAAAGTTCATCTGTGGAGGAACACATAGCGGAGATCCGTTATGTTCTGACGCAGTTGAGGGCCGCCGGAGCAAAACTTTCCTTTCAGAAAGCACAGTGGTGTAGAACCCGTGTTAATTTCTTGGGGCATGAGATTACTCCTCAGGGTCTTTGTCCCCAGGAAAAGAAAGTGGAAGCACTTCAGAAACTGAAAGACCCCACAACTCTGCGGGAACTAAGGAGCCTCCTTGGACTGACTAATTACAGCAGAAAGTTCATTGAGGGCTACGCAGAGATCACCAGACCCCTGATTCATCTCCTGAAGGGGGGGGTCAAGTGGGAATGGGGTCCAGAACAAGCCGAGGCGGTAAAACAACTCAAAAGAAGCCTCTCACAAGCGCCTTGCCTAGCTTACCCTGTCAGAAACAAGGAGTTCTTCCTGGAGACGGGGTTCTCTGATACGTGCTTGACGGCAGTATTATACCAAAAGCATGACAAGCTCAATAAAGTAATCTCCTATGCGAGCAAAACTTTATCCTCTGTGGAGGAAAAATTCAACGATTGTGAGAAGGCACTCCTGGCAACGGTGTGGGCATTGAAGAATTACCGCCCGTTTATCCAGGGGGAACACATCATAGTGGAGACTCCACACCAGCCTCTGCAATATCTCCAAAGTGACAGAATCCGGGCCGGAAATGTGAGTAATTCCCGAATTACTTCCTGGATTCTGTCAATGCAAGGCTTTCCTGTGGAGGTCAGATATGGCCAAAACAAGAAGAGTCCCCTCGCGCAAGGTCTGGCTGACTTGCATGATTGTGCCAGAGAAAACTGTCTCGAGGACGAAAGTCTAAAAATAAAGGACAACATGGAGGCATACCTTAATTCCCCCCACAAAGTCTTTGAAGAAGACAAGTGTGAGGGAATGCCCACTGTGTATGTGGATGGATGCTCTTACCATGTTGACAACAACGGGGAGAAAGAACTGGTGGCTGGCGTAGGGAATGCATGGGTGAATGAGTCCCCAGAACCCTCCGCTGGATACAAAATTGGTCCCCGAAGTAGTCAGGTGGCAGAATTGATGGCTGTGCATCAGGCCATCCTCACTGCTGTCCAGCATCAACTCCACGAACTGGTCATAATCACAGATTCGGATTATGTACGGAACGGGTTCGTGGAGCACCTGGTTAATTGGAAAACCAGAGGCATGTTATGTGCTAACAACAAACCCTTGAAACATGGGAAGTTGATCCAAAACATTGATGATCTGGTCACCTCGAATGGGATGACCATCTATTGGAAAAAGATTAAGGGTCATTCCAAAGTAGAGGGACCAGACAAAACTGGAAATGACTTAGCTGATCAGCTGGCCAAAACCGGGGCCATCCAAGGGGATCTAATTGAGATTGAGTCCCTGTTGGGGGAAATCCAGGTCACTGCTATCACTAGGTCCCAGACAAATGCTCACAACGACCTTTCAATTGCACAATGGAGCAAGGAGACCCCTGATGCTGATTTGATTACCGCTCAGAAGGGGGATCCAATTATTGGTACATTTTACCAGCACCTTGAGGACCCTGAGAACTTTCCCCTGACGGATACCGATTACATTGGGAAAGAGGACCTAAGAGTGTTGATGAAATGTCCCAAAATGTTCCGGATCCAAGACGGTTTGTTGGTAAGGAAATCCAAAGCTGGCCACGATCAGTGGGTGGTTCCTACCTCATTCCGAAGCCTGATGTTAAGTCACGCCCATGATGCGGCCACTGCCGGTCATAGGGGGTTTCACACAACATTGGAAATCTTAAGAGAGGTTGCATACTGGCCACACATGGGGCAGGACCTCGACCAGTACCTGAAGGGTTGCCTTGTGTGTGCACAATTTCAGCCATCATCCCTCACACACCGGGCGCCTTTACAAAAGAGGGGAATGACACTGCCATGGTCAGATTTACAAATCGACTTTGTAGGCCCTGTGATTCGCTCGGCTAGGGGGAATAAGTACATGTTGACCGTGACATGCTTGTTTACCAAGTGGGTGGAATGTCTCCCAGCCCCAAATTGCAAGGCAGAAACTGCAGCGGCCTTGATGATTAACCACATCTTTTCCCGTTTTGGTCTACCTCAAAGGATTGAGTCAGACAGAGGTAGCCACTTCACCAGTGAAGTAATGACAAAGATGTGGGAGATACTGGGGGTCAAGAGAAAGCTGCATATTGCTTATAGACCAGATTCTTCTGGGGCAGTAGAGAGATATAACCGGACAATTGTGAGCATATTAAAGAAGTTTGTGGCAGATTCTGGGCCAAGTTGGGATATCCGATTACCTCTGGTCCTAATGGCCATCAGATCTACCCCTTCATCTGCAACCAAAATGTCACCATTTGAGTTGATGACTGGGCGCAAAGGAAGAAGATTATGCGGACAGACCGGTGCGTGGGTCAAAACCCTTGGGCACGCGACTCCCCATCGACCCAAACTCAAAGTGCAGTCACGTGGGGGGGCTTGTAGGGTGTCCTGACCCACGTTTAAGCTACCCTGCTACAACATTTGGTGCTGTGGGCTTAGGAAATTCAAGATGGCGGAAAACCCACATGTGCGCCGAAATCCAGGAAAGCTGCGCAGTTGTGCGCACACCAAAATGGTTACCTAACTTGCCACCCACCAGGGTAAAGAAAGGTCTTTGTTAACAAAATCCACTTTTACTGATGTCAAAAAGTTGCTGAAATCGTGACTCATTGGACCACTTTAAAGATTCAACCCTTTTTGTGGGGTTCCACATAACCATTTTACTGTAAGGAGCCCCATCAAAACAATGTTAAGCAAGGATTTACTACCATGTAAGAACCATTCCTGTTTAGAATGCATTAATCCAAGAAAATCCCAAAAATGGGTGCAGTACCAGTACTCACCACTATCCAAAAGCCGGCGTTTTAAAACCCACTGTGTGTTTTTCTGAAGGCAAGCAAAATGCCTATTTCAAACCTTGCAACATGTGCAAAATATTCACTGAACACCAGCAGACATTTGGCAGAATGGAGTTTTGTGTGCCTACAAAATCTGGGAAATGAAGAGCCCAAAAACAATGCTTATAACAAAAATGCTATGGAGTCAGCAGCTTAAGCCTAACTGCAACTGGATTTGAAACCACCAAAATCGAAAATGTTAAATTAAATGAGTGACCTATGTTTGGTGTCACATGCCTTTGTAACTGTTGAAATGTCATAGTTTTGCACTTAGAATCAGCATTCTAGCTGCATGTGTAAAATTACAAGTTATTTTAAAAGCAACAAAAAGTTAGCTGAAGGTCTGGCTTAAGGAACTTGATTTTGCCTAGCAACGGATCCCATCAGGAGTGAAACTTGAGTCACAACTATGTTCCCAGGCCAATGTTCCTTTTGCTGCCCACCCTAAGGATATGCCATCTATCTGATAATTGAATTTCCTGTGCTCTGCCAGAGAGTGAACAAAGCCCTCTCCACTCAGGCAAAGGTTTTTATTACAGACGTCGTAAAAAGTGGCTTCCTCCTGGAGAAGCTGGGAGGGGCACTGCCTGTGAGAAGCAAGCTGGCTTGGCAGAAACTGGAAAGACTGGTTTCTGTACCATGTGACCTGAAAAGACACACCCCTGCAGCAAGGATATGGTTTTATGAAAAGGGGGATAATTCATAGTGCGGACATGGGAAAATTTTATAAATGATACCATAATTCTTGTGATTTTTCTGCCCACAGTTTAAGACGTGGTAGGAACCGGTGGTATGTTCAGGGGGGTTTTAGCGGAAAAGTGGATATTACTCTAAATGTGTGCATGTTAAAAATCTGAAACTTCATCAGTTAATGTCCCTACCCCCTGCACACATGTATGTAAAGTTGGGTCCATGTCGGAAATTGAAAAAGCAGTTAAAAAGTCAATTATGTACACTCTTTGAATGCAAGCTCCGAGAATGAGCAGATTTGGACATAGACATGGCTAAATTCAGCCACACCATGTATATGTAATTTCAAACAACTGTGTAACTCTGAAGTATGGATTTTGATCATATATATATTTGGGTGCACAGATGATAAGGGAGGGTGTTTCAAGAGATCATAAAATGACATCAATCTGACTCACAGTTCAGTTTGCCAATCAAGCGGAGGAATGGAAGCCTGACCAATGACGAATGAGAGGGGCAAGTCTAGTGATGCAACACACACACCCATTCTCAAGAAACAGATAAAAGCAGAGAGTCAGGACACATAGAGACATTCAATTTCATCTGCCGCTGGAAGCCCTGCCGGAAAAATCCATACTTACCTCCATCAAACTCCAGAAAGCCAAACTAGAGACTTCAAGCTATCCAGAGCAGAGACCAGACCAGAGAGAAAGCAGTGCTGTGCCTAGCAGAGACCAGACCAGAGAGAAAGCAGTGCTGTGCCTAGCAGAGACCAGACCAGAGAGAAAGCAGTGCTGTGCCTAGCCGAGACCAGACCAGGCGCTGTGAGCAGAATCCGGAAAGACCTGACCAGACTGAAGATCGTGACCAAGTCGCTTTCCTGTTCAAAATCTCTTGTGAGTACTTAGCAAAACTCAGAACACATCTCTTAGTTTAAATTCATCTAATTCAATCTATTTAACCTAAGTAGAACTGCCTCCTATCTGTCACCTGTCATTTCTAGTAAAATTTGTAATTTTGAAAAAGTGTGCGTTTAAAATTTACAAAACCAAAAACGACCTTTACTAAATTACTCATATCTCCGCAACCGTTTGGGCTAGAGACTTGCAATAACTTTCATTTGGAAGCTGAGATCCCAGGCTTTCCTAGGACCCCAAAATGGTAGAGATAGTCCTTGCGGTTCCTTTGTAATAGCGCTCGGCGCATCCGCGAATTTTGCCGCGATTTGCAATTTCTTCACATGTAAAAAACTGCTGCTGCCTGATTTCATTTGCCAGAAATTCGTTTAACCTGCTAACTATCCCTGCATCATTGCTAGTGTGAGCCTGGACTAATATTAACTAGATACCACTCATCCTGAACCTCTAAAAGGGAATTAAGAGCGTTTCCAGCATATTTCTCATTCATTGCTAGCACCTATCAAAGCATTTGCCTGTGTTTTCAAACTTCTGTTTAAGCTTGCTGGATTGAACTGAATTACAGTTGATTGCATTTCTGAGAACTGTGTGTTTTCCTTCCATTTCCTTGCCTTGCATCAAGGGGGGGAGGGGAGTAGCCAGAGAAAAGTGATTACATTGTTTGGTTGAAATCATATTGCGTATTTTCTGTACTGCATTCATTGAATATTGCATCCACCTGAGCCTACATAAAGCATCCTCTACCACATTATACTTTTGTTCCTATTTACCAGTGTGCTACCTTATCCATTTCATGTCAACTCATTAGTGATTAAAGAAGTGTGCTAGTGCCAGATTCTCCGTTGTTAATATTTACCATATCAGATTAAGTGTGATATTCAATTATTAATTTATTAAAAAGTGTGATATATATTTTAATTTATCAAATAAACCTTTTAAACTTGCAAAACAGAATTACTTCTTGGCTCAGTGGGGTCAGGGGGATTCCAAGAGAGGGGTGTTATACAAGGGTAGTCATCCAGAACGCATGAACTGGACCTAAAGATATATCAATAAGGGTTTTCATTCAGTATTCTAGACTAGGCGTTAACTTGGCTGTAGTGCTGAATTGAATCCTCTTACAGGAGTCCCCAGAACCCTCCGCTGGGTACAAAATTGGTCCCCGAAGTAGTCAGGTGGCAATCAAGCCATCCTCACTGCTGTCCAACATCAACTCCACGAACTGGTCATAATCACAGATTCGGATTATGTACGGAACGGGTTCGTGGAGCACCTGGATAATTGGAAAACCAGAGGCATGTTATGTGTTAATAACAAACCCTTGAAACATGGGAAGTTAATCCAAAATATTGATGACTTGATCACCGTGAATGGGATGACCATCTACTGGAAGAAGATCAAGGGTCATTCCAAAGTAGAGGGACCAGACAAAACCGGACAATGACTTAGCTGATCAGCTGGCCACAACCGGGGCCATCCAAGGGGATCTAATAGAGATTGATTCCCTGTTGGGAGAAATCCAGGTTACTGCTATCACTAGGTCCCAGACAAAGGTCCCAGACTAATGCTCACAATGATCTTTTAACTGCACAATGGAGTAAGGAGACCCCAGATGCTGATTTGATCATGGCTCAGAAGGGGGATCCAATAATTGGTAAGTTTTACCAACAATTGAGGACCCCGAGAACTTTCCACTGACGGATACCGATTACATTGGGAAAGAGGACCTTAGAGTGTTGATGAAATGTCCAAAAATGTTCCGAATTCAAGACGGTTTGTTGGTAAGTAAATCCCAAGCTGGCCATGATCAGTTGGTGGTTCCTACCTCATTCCGAAGCCTGATGTTAAGTCATGGCCATGATGTGGCCACCGCCGGTCATAGGGGGTTTCACACAACACTTGAGACCTTAAGAGAGGTTGCATACTGGTCACACATGGGGCAGGACCTCGACCAATACTTGAAGGGGTGTCTTGTGTGTGCAAATTTCAGCCAGCATCCCTCACACACCGTGTGCCTCACCAAAAGAGGGGGATGACACTGCCATGGTCAGATTTGCAAGTCGACTTCATAGGCCCCGTGATTCGCTCCTCTACGGGAAATAAGTACGTGTTAACTATGACATGCTTATTTACTAAATGGGTGGAATGTCTCCCGGCCCCAAACTGCAAGGCAGAAACAGCAGCTGCCCTGATGATCAACCACATCTTTTCGGGTTTTGGTCTACCCCAAAGGATCGAGTCAGACAGAGGTAGCCATTTTACCAGTGAAGTAATGACTAAGATGTGGGAGATACTGGGGGTTAAAAGGAAGCTACACATTGTTTACCGGCCAGCCTCTTCTGGTGCAATAGAATGTTACAACCGAACCATTGTGAGCATCTTAAAAAGGTTTGTGGCAAATTCTGGGCCAAGTTGGGATATCCTATTACCTCTGGTCCTAATGGCCATCAGATCTACCCCTTCATCTGTAACTAAAATGTCACCATTTGATCTGATGACTGGACACAAGATGGTGCTTCCTCAGCATTTGCTCTACAGGACCCAAGAGCAGACATTAATCAATGCCTCCACAACTCATGAATATGTGGAGAATTTGAGGAAACACCTTCAACATGCTTTGCCTATGCTCAGCGAAACCTAGAAAGATCAGCCGAGAGTATGAAGACTCACTATGATTTGAAGACTACTAGGAAATAATACAATGTGGGAGACTGGGTCTATCTATACAATTTCCAAAGGAACCAGGCCAAACAGAGAAAATTTCTGCCTACATGGAAGGGACTTTTTGAAATTGTAGACAAGATCTCCCCAGTTGCCTTCAAGATCCACATCCCCAAGGGTAGTTTGGCGGAAGGGGAAGACAAGTGGGTCCATATAAATCAGCTAAAGTGTTGCCATCCCAGGCACACTCTGCAGCAACTGGAGGAGTCCTCTGCAATCCCAGAGGTGGCTGCTCCAGATTAAAGACAAGTCCAACCCTAAAATATCCCACATATAGCCTATAAAATTCCATGATTCTTGAATGCAAATGTCTCCTGATTTATAAAATGTATATGTTCGCCCCACCATTAACAGTGGTGGGGAAATGTCTAAGAATATGTTTCTGCCGCTTTGCTTTGTCATCCTAAGAGAGATGAAACCATGGAGACTGACCAAGGAGGACGACCCGGGGACCGAGAGCAAATATCCGAGGGGCCCGGGGTACCACCCAATACTCCCATCAGGACCTGCAAGGAGAACTGATCGATCGACCCTGATGAAGGAAAAGATGCTGAACTTTGCATTCGGCGGAATCGGAAGAAGATGAGGTGAACATCCCAGATCTTGCGAGTTCCATCGGTGAAAGATCAGAATGGCCATCGCAAGAGGGGGGGCTTGTGGGATGTTTTTACCCACGCATCCAAGCCCTACCACAGAACTGTGCATTACTGGCATTGAAAACATCATGATGGCCAGAACTCACCAGAAAATGCACAGGGAAAGCATGAAAAATAGGTTGCCATCCATTTTTGCCTCTGTCAATGTTAATACAAGAGACCATTGCCAGGCCCTATCCTTTGGCTACACACAGAGCAAAAACCAGTGCAAAGAGAGATGGTTCTGTTCAAAATCAGTTTTTATTAATGTCAAAAATGCTAAGATCATGGGCACGAAACCACCAAACACAAATCCAACTCTGGTTGAGTGTTCTACTTTACTGCAGATCCACATCAATGCCATGTTAAGCAAGGATCATATACTATCAAGTAAAATTCCCTTTTTGAAATGGATTAATTCAAGACAGCTCCCAAAAATGGGTGCAGTACTGGTGCTCGACACTAACCGGCGCTAGCGGTCTAAACTCTGACTGGGGACCTGTATTTCAGAAGCTAAACAGCATCCTGAGCTAGCTGGGACTTCAAAGGCTTGCTGATTAATGAGAATTCTTAACACCTACTGTTCACAGGCCTGGCTGCATTCTGCTTCCCCCACCAAAAGTTGATTACACCTCTCTGATTGAATTAGGGGAGGGGTACCTGGGGCTGCAGGAAAACAGAACAATGAACTTTCCTTGGCTCAGGCAAATGCTAACTCAGGGGTCGTAAATGGCTTCCTCTTGGGAGAAACTGGGAGGAGCCCTGCCCCTGTGAGCCAGCTGAGCTTGGAGGCGGGGACAGACAGAAATTCACCCATGTGCTTTGGAACCTAAACCACACCCATCTGGGCCAGAGCATAAGTTTAGAAAAATGGAAAATTCATAGTACATAATCGTCAAAATGATATCAATAATATCATTATTCCTGTGATTTTTCTATGCACATTTTAAGAGGTGTTAGGACTCTGTGGTATGTTCTGGGGGGTAGTAGCGGAAAATAGGGTATTACTCCAAATGTATGTATGTTAAAAATCTGACACATCATCATCTGATGCCCATATTCCTTGCGCACATTTGTTTAAATTCTGGAAAAGTTTAGAGGTTGTGTTCTGGATGAAAAGGGCAGAATTCTGTCAGAAGTGAACACAGCATCTTACAAAGACAGGGATCGGATGGTGTGGCGCTACAGAAAATATGTTAACTGGACATATAATATTAGAAAAATTGTACATAGATAAATATGCATTTGGATCAAAAATAGATTTGTGTGCAAAGTGACAAGGGGAGTATCCTCTTACCCATAAACATACCTCATCACAATGACACTCCATTTCCTTCCCCCAATCAAGGGAGAGAGGAGAACTTGGCCAATGATAAGTTGTGAGGGGCAGGCTTAGTTATGCCCATGCACACAACCATTTTCAAAAGACATAAAAAGAGCCACTGAGACCCAGGAGAGACATTCACTTCCCATTTCAAACTGATTTCTTGCGAAGCACTTTGACGGACGACTCCAGATCCAGAACCATGCTAGAACTTGAAGCAGAGAGGCCTAGTCCACTAACTGAATCCTTCAGAGGCCTCAGAATCCAGCAACCTAACCAGACTATTCAACAGCCGGGCGAGCTGTTTGATTCTGGCCTAGAGCCCTGTGCCAGAAAAGCCCAGAAAGCAGAGCTGTATACAGAACCGGGACCAGACCGTTGTGCAGTGCCGAGACCAGAACCAGAGATCCAGAACCGAGACCAGACCAGATCGCTGTGAGCAGAACCAGTGCCAGAGACTGTCCCATGGCGAGAGAACTGCAGCCAACCTGACCAGATCTTGACGGCCTATTTCAAATTTATAGTTTGAGTACCCAGCCAGAACTGTGCATCGTCATCTATTAGTTTAAAATAAGCTTATCCCATCCAATTCAACTTGCCTAGAACTGCACTAGAGATTGCATGTTCATTCTGTGACTTTAAAGCTGTGAAAGTGTAATTTGCCATTCTGCATCATTATTTACATTCTGAAAATTTACCTCCACAAAATCGTCCATATTCTTTGAACCATACATGCTAGAAACGAGATTTAACTTTCATCTCAAAGCTAAGAATCTAAGCTTTCCAACAATCCCTTATAGTTGTTCCGTAATCGCGCTCGACGCATTCGGAAAAAGTGCCCTGAATTGCAACTAGCTCATTTCACCATTTGTAAAAAAATCGCTGTCTTTTGCTTGCAACTGCTGAAATCTGTTTTCAACCTGATAATCCCTAATTAATCACTGATAGTGTTGACCTGAACCAATCTTAAGTAGCTATCACCTACCCTGAATCTCCTATATGGAATTAAAATCATTTTTAGCATATTTTCACTTCATTGTAAATCACATTAAAAGTATTTCGGCATGTTTTAAAATCATCCCTGTTGCTCTAAGCTTGCTAGGGGGGAACTGAAGTGGTATTGCATTTGATTGTATTCCTGAAAATTGTGTGCTATCCTTCCATCTCCTTATATTGCATAGGGGGGAGTGAATTGTCAAAAGAAAAAGTGATCATATTATCTCTTGTGGAAACCATCTCAGTTATTTCTGTGCTGCATTCTTTTCCATCATTGCATTTCCTTGAACCCAGAAAAGCATTCTCAGCTACTTTATCCTCTCTATAACAACTCCTAAGTAATTAAAAAAGTGTGCTAGTGTAATATTATCCATTGTTGATCACTGTCATATTCATAAGTCTGCTATCAAATATTAATTTATTTATAAAAGTGTGATATATATATATCTTATTTAATTCTTCAATAAATCTTTTAATTTGCAAAACCAACCTACTTCTTGGCTCAGTGAGGTCAGGGGGATTCAAAGAGAGGGGCGTTATACAAGGGTTTATCATCCAGATCTATGAACTTGTCATACAAATATATAATTAAGGGCTTCCCTTGGGCATTCCAGACTCAGCATTGACTTAGTTGGAGTGCTGAATTGAAGTCGCTTAACACAACGCGCGTCTAGATTTTTAGTGCAGTCTATAACATGATGTAGACACATTAGGTTCCAGGATATATTTCTCCCTGGTACGTAGCTAGTCTGGTTGGGGTGTATTAAGGTGTTTATGATTTTTTTAGCTTTTGGCTAGAAGGGACATGAGAATCTTGCTATCTTGATTTAGCATGGATAGTGCTCTATAGGACCCACAGTCCATTGGTACTTTACCCGGTTTAAGAAGAGGGACGATTACTGATTCTCTCAAGCTAGGGGGTAAAATCCCTGACTCAAATGCCTCAGTGTACATTGCCATCAAGAGGGGGGGGGTCTGCTGTGAATTCCTTATAGAACTCCCTTGGCAGGCCAACTAAGCCTTGCGTCTTGCCAGTGGGCAACAGTTGAATGGTCTGTTGTAGCTCTTCCAAATTAAGAGGGGCATCCAGGCTCTCTGAAGCTGCGGTGTCTAGTTTACAAAGGTCAATTTGATCAAAGGCTTCAGGTATTTCTGCTTGCGGATTGAGGGTGTCTGCGAGGTACAGTAGAATTCGTAAAATGCTGGATTAATCTTAGCTTGTGTGTTGTGTGCAGTGCCCGAAGCATTGTGGATAGAGTATATTGGCTTGTGCTTAGCTTCACTTTTGTAAAACCAGGCTAAAAGCCATCCAGGTGTGTCCCCCTATGCGTGTTGCCTCTCCACATATCTGGAGCAATTGTGCTTCCCCAATCTGCCCCAGCAGCCTAGGCATTTCTGTTTCAGCTCGGTGCTCTTACTAATGAACTCTTGCTGGGTCGAGGAGTTTTGCTCTATGTCCTCTGGTTTTTTTTCCGCCGCAGCAAGTTCTTTGCAGAGGGTCGCTCGGATGCCTCTCGATTTGCCTATCTCTTCCCCTCCAATTAATACCTTGAATGCCTCCCTAATTGTTCCTGTCTCGGGTACGCTACCTGTGTTCAGTGTAAAGTATGCTTTGATGTTCTTCTTATTGTGATCTTTGAATATACAGTTTTGTAATGCTTCACTTCTTAATGTCCATGTTGGGACTAGGGGTCTGAGGGTGTGAATTGCCAGGTGAGGAGAAGCGGGGCATCGTCTGAGTGGACCCATCCTTTATATTCGGTCTCAATTTTGTCGTTAATCATTTCTTTTCAAATAAAGAAGTAGTCAAGTCGAGTCTGGATAGCTTGCGGTGAGGCGAAATGTGAGTAGCGCCTGGAGCCTAGGTGAAGTGACCTCCAGATATCTGACAGTTCTAGCAAATCTAGGAGTGCCTGAAGGGCCCTAGCAGGAGGTGCTGGTCTTGTGAGTTTTTAGTCTGACCTGTCTAATATCGGATTCAGTGTGCAGTTGAAATCACCTCCCCAGATTAGGGTGGCTTTTCTAAAGGGGCTAAGTCTGGGGTATAGTGTTTGAAAGAAGTATGCTGCGTTATGATTAGGAGCATATGTGCTGGCCATGTGAATTTCACCATTTTGTAAGAACCCATTTATAAGTGCGATCCTCCCCTCATTATCAGTTTTGGTTAGGGTTATTCTGAGAGGCACTGATGGCACTATCTAGGTCAGAACTCCTCTGGCGTAAGCTGAGTATGTAGAGAGTTTTGGTAATCGTGACTTGTTTGTCTGCTGTGAGGTGCTTTTCCTATAATAATGCTACATCTATTTTGTTTCTGCGTAAGTATGTTTACGCCCTATTTCTGTTAACATAATTATTAAGCCCCCAGATGTTCCAGTTTAGGAATTTTAGTTTGTCGCCATGAGTTGGTGTATGTTACTGTGGGGCGGTGCCTATGTTGCCCCATGGTGGTGGTCTGACCAGGCCTTAACAATGGCCTCTGTACCCATGGGGCCCACTTCCACTGTCAATAACTTGAGGAACCTTGTCCACTTTTGTATGGTCCCATTCATGCAAGGAATTAAACATAGGCAAACTTTGATCCCTTAATCCCCTCCCAACTTCCTCAACTTGAAACAATCTCCCAGGAAAAAATCCCAGGCTCAGATGTATCTGCCTCTCACATCTTCCCTTTCCCACAAAACCGAGGGCCTGGTATGCAGAGGGTGGGTTCACAAGCTAGAACCCAAAGACAGAAAAAGGAAGCAATGTGCCAGCAGACTGGTGGCGGCAACCCTAAACTGGGTATTGAAGGTTGATGTGTGAGTTTCATCCCGCCGTAAGGTCATCTGTGAGTGTTCCAAGAAGGTGGCCAATCCAGTGGTTAATGGAATGCGCGTGTGAGCTGAGTGGGCCACTTAGGTGCATTGAGGTTAGATTGATTTCGCATTGTGCTTGTGGCTGTGGTGAATAAAGTATTTGCTGGCCTAACTGTATTGATAGTAGAGCAGTGCAGGCATTCATTCTGTGGGGGTCCTATTCTTTCTATGTCCATCCACGTATGTGCATTTTCCGGAAGTTCAAAGAATAGAGAGAATTATTTATGGAGGATCTTCAGACAAGCTGGGTATATAAGCATGTCTTTCAGGCTAGCTTTTCTGAGTCTTTCTTTAGTGGACGTAAACTGTGCTCCGTGTCTCTGCACCTGTGTGGTGTAATCATAATAATAATAATAATTTGGCACTTATATAGCGCTACGAACCCTCAGGTATCTGAGCGCTGCTTATTATTACCCACGTTGTGTGGTGCTCATTTATCGACCTCGGAAGGATAAAAGGCTGAGTTTGGCCCCGCCGGAATTCGAACCTGCGTTAGCAGACTCTGCACAGATGTCAAAGTGAGCGCTCTACTCGCTGTGCCACTTGACTGGCTAAACTGCCAGATGTGGCGATGCCCTTTGTAAAGTTCCGCTGGACCTTGAGAAGGATAAGACCTTCTCTCTGTCCTTATAATTAAGTACTTTTGCTATTATGGGTCAGGGTGGGGCCCCTGGTGGTGGTTACTTGTTTATGGCTATGTGTGCTTTCTCTATTGTGAAGCCTTGAGTGAGGTTGCCTGGTCCTATTTCCTGTAAGAACAAGTTTTCCACGTTTGTTGTGGGGCCAGCGCCTTTTTCTCCTTCCGGTAGGCAAGGGTTCTGATGTTGTTCCTACGGGAGTGCCCTTCTACCTCCTCCGCTCTATTTTCTAATATCTGGACTTTCTGTTTAAGTATGTGGACGTCGAATGTGTTTCATGGATCTCTGTGGTGTTTTTGTTGAGCTGTGTTTCAATGTTTGTAGTACTCGCAGCAAGAGTTCTGACATCCTGGAGCCTGACGTCCACCATAACCGCACCAAACTTGAACTCCAGGAAGGTTTTCAGTTTGGCAATGGCTCAGAGGATCTGACTCCTTGCACCCACATTAATCCTGTCTGTATCTTGCGAGTGCTTGTATTTGTATTCCTGTGGAGCTTGGGGCAAGTTCTTTGTGTAATTGTCCATGGTGGTTTGATTGCCTTTCATTTTGACTGGCTTGGGAGGCATCTAAATATGCAGGGCTCTTGGTTCCCATGTGGGGTGATATAGCGCTTCGGGCTAGGTTGGTGCAGCACTCGCATGCAGTTCTGCTCCCAAACTTAGACTCTTGGGTATTCCCCCACTATGAATACGTGGTCATTCGAGCTTTGTGCGACAGGGTTAATGTGAGGCTTTACTTTGCTTTGCTTCTATGCGCCTTTAGGTATCTTCCTCCCACCACCACTGCGTGCCGCTGCTGGTCAAGACGTGTTATTGAATGGGTGACACGTGATCCTCAGAGGGAGTGCGGTTGATTGGGGGTCTTCGCTGGTATACAGTTAATGGTATCACTCCGCTGCTGAGGGGGCTCCTTGTATCTGAAGACTTGCGCAACACCAGTCAGCTGGGTCCCATATTGAGTGGTTGGGGGCACGAGTTGGAGGGTCTGCACTACTCCAAATGCTCAATCAGGGTTTAGGCAGTTGTTGTAGTGTTAGGTGGGGGCCACAAAACCCACCTCTGTGATTGCCTGTGCGCAGAGACCCCCGCTCTGTTGCCAGTGAGTTTCCTGTTAGCCCCTAAAGCTTTGTATGGGGTAGGCATGCAATTTTACAGTGGTCTACAGGGGCTGCTGCTTCTGCCGAATTGTATGTTAAACCAGGGGCTGTGTTACCTATTGAGGTAATTGTTCAGTTTTCCAGCTCTGAGCGCAATGTGGTGGGATTGATCCAACTCCGAATACTCTGCAGGCTCTCTGTCCCTGTTCAGTCAGGAGCTGTGTGTAGGGCAGTCGTCTCCCACTTGCTTCTCTTTGATGGGCCATATATGGTTCTATAGAGCTAGCGGTTTGTATGAGAGAGTGGGGGGAGTGTGCCCGGAGTAATCAGTGTGTGGTTGTTGCACACTTCGTATGTGTCTGTCTCAGAGCAGGCTGGCTGGCGTTGCTCCCTGAACAAGCATTGCACCTTACACCGTTAAGTATTGGTGTATGGAGTTCAATAGCTCTGGCACCCCTCCAACACATGTCAGTGTTTGTTTTTGGTGTGGTGCTCTCTGTCACTGAACTGCAAGCGGTCGGATGCACACCGCTCACTTCCCTTGAGGCATTGATGTTATGTCTCTGCTGGGGCTACAGGGGGGGACTGAGGACACAGCACCAGCTCCTCACCCTACAGGCAGCTGCATCCCGCAACTCGGGTGCCCGTCCCGCTCTGTACTTTCTTCTGGCTACCGAGCAGTGCAAGTGTGGCTCTTCTAAGGACGGAAGCGGGACGGCATTCCAACGCACCTCTTCAATAGATTTGGGATACGCTGCGCGGTCACATCTATACAGGCGCCCTCTTGGTTTTCCTTTGGTGTCGGCGACCGCACCCTTGGTCCACTGAACAATTAACGCTGGGGGGTTTTGGGAACCTTCAAAGTCTCGGGCCGGGTCTCAGAGCATTCCTACAGCTTTTCTGACTTTGTAGGAGAATCTTATGAAGATAGTGTAACCCTCCGGAGCGTATCAATTTCGGATCAGGCGGGAGGTAAAGGGTCTGCCGTCCTACAACAATGGCCTTCATCTCGGCAAGGATGGCCTGGAGCTGAGCTGGGACATCCAAGATCTTCTTGTACCTTGAGGACTGACACACTTGGGCTGAAATGGGGGTGCAAGCACTGCTTGATTCTGTTGTCTTGGCCTCTGAATCCAATGATCACTGGGACATAGTCCACCATGGTCATTTTCAATCTGATTGAAGAGGTTATCAGTTCCAGAGGGCACCTTCTGTGCACTCCTCTTCAGGCCAGTGACTGCGCTCGTCTCCCCCCGAGACCTTGTTCCTGGCCAGTTGTCAGTGTAGGCTCCCCACCTCACCAGCAGTTCCCACCTCTGGCTCTGCAGGTGGTACGCCTCTGTATTCAGCATAGTTTGCCTCCATCTAGTGTGTGCTGCGTCATATAAGGGATGCCCGTAGCAAGAGAGTGGCTCTGGCCAGTCCCGCCACCATGGGACACCCCTAGCATTTGGTCTCTTCACCTCAGCCATGGAGTTCAGGAAGGTGGCTCACCAGCACACTCCGCTGCCCTCAGTATTATATTTCAGGATAAGGTGACAAGATGGTGCAGTGTTGATTGTGGTGTGGCTGGAGGTGGAAGAAGGAGCATGCCCAGCCCAATACGATCAGCTTGTTACCCTTTGGGTTCGGTGGCAGTCTAGCAGCAATCTGCACCACATATATGTGGCTTTACAGCATTTATTTGTGGCACTGTCCCAGCGGTTGTTTATTTGAGCTTGGTAACTTTAGCGCTCCATAGCCGTTCTCCATTGGTTGAATTTGGCACCTCTCAGTGTGGGGTCCTGGTACGCTGTTGCTCAGCAGGGTACTGAGTCAGTAGCAGTCCGGGGCACTTGACTATATCATCCTGGTTGCAGCGTGTGTCCTGCTGTGCAGCACTCTCATAGCAGCATTCTTAAATTCATTACAGTGGGTAGGCAGGCATTCACCTCAGACGCTGCAGAGTTGGCTGTGTTTCATGGGGAAAGGGGATCACCGGGCCTGCCAGCATCTGATGGCCCACCGCCCAGCTGGGAACCCCCAACGCACAAACACTCACTGCAGATGATTAGCAGTGCTCTGCGTTCTCTCTCTTCCCCACTGCACGTCTGTGATTGGGCCGCCAAAGCAGCGCATAGGAGCTCCATGCAGGGCACATGGCGAACGGTTCCCCTATGGTCATCTCTCTCGGCTCATTGTTGTGCCTAAGCCGCATCGCCTCGCTCCTCAGTATTTCGTCCGCATATGTACATGGGTCAGTGCTAGCCAAGCTGTGAATGACGCTGCATGCAGACGATCAGGAACGGGCATATTTCGGATGGACCTTACCATCCCGATGGGAGCAGTGTTAGCCCCCGGGCATGTTGCTTGGGCTCTTGAGAGCCCCCACCATGTTCTCCATTTTTATTTGTTTGTTGTAAACTCTGACATTTTGCAATATGCAAATCAGTTCCCCATTGGCTGTCCCACCTCAAATGTTCCATGGTGTGTTTCTTCCCACTTCATTAACGAATCATTTTGGTGAGGTAAAAACAGTGTGGCAACACAAACAAATAATCACTTTCTCATGGGATCCAAATGTTGGCATCTTCTGATCATTCCCAGCCTTATAACTCTACAAATGGCAGAAAATGATGCAACGTTTCTTCAGAAAGATGTTTGAATTTCAGAACATTTCCTTCCTTTCCCATCATGGGACTGTATGATCTCATGATCTCATGTGTCATATATTTCTTGAGTGCTACTCCAGGACCATGTGCAAATCTTGAATGTGCATCTATGTGTGGATATGTGTGTGTGTGTATGTGGATTATTTAGGTTTTGTGGAATATAGTTGGTTGTAGGACAGCAGGGCCACTCATTTCCCCCACACCTCCATGATACTCTGTTCCCTGCAATGTGAACAGGTATCATTTTGCCTCTATTGACAAAGTAACCTTGTTGCTTGGTACTTGTAGCTTCAATATAAGTGGCCATTTTTCAACAGGGGGCTGTCTAAGTGGCCACGTTTCTCCACTACTCAGCACACTGCCTCATTCTCACCAAAACTGTGGCCTTCACCTTCTAGGTTTTAGTTACTGTGCATAAACAATATTAGTTATATTTGCTCTCGCAGGGAGCTTGGGAAACTGCTTTGGCCTGTGCTTCAGACCAATCTTTGTGAGACTTTTCGCCTCTGCCTCTGAAGGATCTGGCCTTGTCCATGCATCATCTAGGATGGACATGAATTAAGTGTATGTTACTGTGAGGAGAAATCCATGTGCTTCTATGAACTTATAACTTATAACTGGCCCAAGAAGTTGCATCTGTTATGGGGCCTATATTTGTGTATGTGCAATCTAAATTCTAAAGCAATTAATGGGTGGTAAAATAGATTGGTAAAGTGCTTCGTAGCTACTACCTGTGCCATTGCTAAATGAAGGCTTTTCCAATGCTTGTGGTGCCCTTTGCATCTTTTTCTGCTCACACATGTGTGTCAAACGTAATGCTCTGCTGTTCAATATTTTCTTACTACATTATGTCTCATGGGCTGTATTCTCAATGTGCAATTCTGCTTTATGTTGCTGCCCTACATTACCTCATGGAGTGCTCTATCTCTCGCCCTTACTGCTCAATTAAGGGTGCACCTGTAATTGCGGCCATTGGCATTTTACCAGGCCCCCAGTCCAATCTATAGGGATTTTCTTAATTTGTAGTTCCTCTCATGTTTGGGGCGTTGGGGGTGCATCCCAACAGCAAGATGGTGTAAGTAGACTGGGCAAATGTTCTGACCTGGACCAGTAGAGGTACTGGACGTGTGTATGTGATTGTAATTGGCTGTAACATGCAGTGTTAACAACACAGGAAGGGGACACAAACATACATCTATTAAATTTCAAAGGAAAAGGAAAGTGAACTCGAGCAGCAGACAAATGTCAAATTAAGCAATAGGAGCACAGACAAAATAAAAGAAAGCATTTGAAAAGCTCAGAATTGTGACAATTTTTAAGTCAAACTACAAAGAAAGATATTATAGGTTTTTGGCTGTAAGAATGTGACCAAACCTGTAACTTACAGAAAGATTAAATTGCAGCATTTTCTCTCGTTTGCTGGCCATACATATCTGAGGCAAAAGAGTTCTAAAGATACCTGTGTGAACACAAGGTGTTATAAAGAGCGTTCTCACTGGCACCATTGGTAAAAATATAGGAATAATATTAAACCAGATCCAAAGCACAAGAGACGGTGGATTGAAATGTTTTCAAAAAGCAGGGGAAGACTTTGATTGACTCTTTGACACAGTTCAAAGGAAAGGCTGTGATGACCAATGGATTCAGTTACTTGCACATTGGAACTTAATCAGGGTCTGGAAATGCAGGGAAGAAGACGCCTAAGGCATTAGGATGAAAACACTGAGCAAGCAGGAAACGGGTTTCAACAGCAGAGCTATCTTTCACTCTTGAACTAACACCAGTGAAGAGGGAGTCTTAAACTAGACATTGTGACTAACGCAAACGAATCATTTCTCACACGAAACTGACAACTTTCTATTATGGAAGCAATGGTGCATACAACAATCAAGGGAACATTGAATGCTAGCACAATACCTGGAAACTGGAGCTTGGGTATTGTAAGTGAAACAGGTGAGAGAATTCCTTACATTTTCGCACAGGGAAGGGCGCTCAGCCAATCAGGTGGAGGGAAAAGCACGCGAGAACACACAGTGTACCACCTGCATTTGCTAGCTACCTCAGGCCCTTCCCCATGTGCGAGCCTCTCCCTGTTGCCTCTCCATGATAACTTCCCTCCGGCAAGGACATCCTGTACACTTTCCTAATGCCACCCCCCTACTTACCTACTGGATGAGAGCGTTGTGCGCTAGTTCAGTGCTTCTCCCACCCGCGGCCTCCATGAAAATATACAATGAGACTATGTTGCTTTTCTTGTGACGGTGGTCATTTTATTTATTTATTTATTTATTTACAGGAGATTGACTCGCTCAGGCCTACCTAGGCTCCGGCTGGCAGGCAGTTACTGGCCCTGTACACCTCGCAGAGCGGGGATTATTTCTACAATATCTACAAACAGAAGTCAAAAACATTGAACGAGGAGGGGACAACACAATGAAATCAGCAAACAAATATGGGAAGTATGCAATCCAGGGTTTAAACTGAAAAAAAGAGAACTTGCAAGCCAGACTTTACACTGGAAATACATAGTCTGCAAGCCAGGTTTCATAGTGGAAAATGTGGAGTTTGAGAATCTGGTTTCAATCTGGAAAGGAGTACAGCCTGCTTTCCTTATCAGGATTAAAGTGGAACAATACAGCCAAAGGATCAGTATCTGTTTCCGACAGACACATTTCCAGGAGGAATGACACGCTCTGGTGGTGGTGGGAACAAGGCCCTGCTGGTGGATGATGCCACTGTCGAAGAAGGCAAAGAGAGCAGAGGTGATTGGGCAGACACAGAAGTTGTGTTGACTAAGGATTGCTTATGCTGGCTTTTCCTTCATTGAGGAAGCAGCATAAACCCTTTGTGTGCAGTCCTCATCAGTGGAGGGTGTTGTGGAAGAGGGGTATCTGGAAGCTGAAATGTACTCTATGATTAATCAGGCCATGCATCTGAATCATAAATGTTTGCCTTGATGTAGTTCCCATTGAGCAACCATGCTTTGTTATACCCCGCTTGACAGGCATCTTGAATATGTAGCATATGACAGTGCCTTCCACTTCACATTCTTTCACTGCAGCAAGCTAAAGTGGTCGCTAATCCGGGATGGGTTGGGCAACCTGAGCTTGACGAGGGGCTCTGTGTGTGCCTTGTTCTCTTTGCCAGGATAGACAAAGGTGAAGAGGTCATAGACTCTACCTCCTCCTGAGCCACTTGCTTGGGCCAAGACCCTATGCTGCCTCCAGAACCACCACTTGCACTGCCATCTCATTATTCTTAGGGACATACCGTGTTTCCTGCAATACTGCAGCTCCATCAATTTGTTACCTTTAGCTCCTCTCCAAATTCAAAACCAATAATGGCATTTTCTGCAGGTCAACTACCTTGATATCCAATAAGGCATTTAGGGCCTCACATTTGCCCTCGAGCACACTGTAGACTCATTCAACCACTTCTGGCATGACTCCCTATATGACCCCCACAGACAGACCTGCTTTGTGCACAACCTCCTCTGCCCCACCCTCCTCCTCCTGTGGCAGTGGCAGACCCTCCTTCACCAGCCCTGGTTCATAACCTGTTTCTGAGTCATCGCCCAATTACCTTTTCACCTGTGGCAACACCTGCTGTAGATCTGGGTGTATGCCACTTACTGGGGCCCACAGCCACAAGAGACACACCAGTCTTCTCCGAGAATGCCACGTAGCAAGAAACATCCTATTATTGTGAGAAGTGGACCTTCCCTTCTTCCTCTACATCTTCCTCTACAAACAACATTAGTTCTGCATCATCATTGAAATGACTTTTTAGGGAAGGACTTACACTAAATAACAAAACATAGAAAAAGAACTGTGGCATAAACATGGATTCACATCTGATTTACACAGGCAATTGGAAAGGATTCACTGACGCGCAAAGGAACGTGCCTAAAACCAAGCAAGCCTTCTATTGTTCATAAATATTGGAAAGATGTTTTTGTAGGGTTCATACAGAGAACAAGGAATACGAATGGGACAACCAAAAAGCTAAATGGGTTTAGGAATTAAATGGGGGAAATGGCGTCTGTGTTGTGTCTTTAAACTGTGTGGGTGGACTCAGTAGGGAAAAGCAACACAAACAAGTCACGAAAAATGTGTTTGTTGTTGAGGTAAGCATAACATAGGAATGGTGACAAAGGGTGTTTAATAAACACACACACACAGAACAAAGGGCGGAAATAGGGATAAAAAAGCATCAAAAGTTAATATACTGAAAAAAAGACCATCAAAACCTTTCAAAGGCTACCAAAACCTATCTAAAACGAGCAGTGGCCATGCCAACAGTTTGGGCTTTTAAAAGGGCCCTTAAGGATGCACTAATCTGCTAGAATCTTTCAAGCACGCAGCCCCTACATGTAGGCTTTTTAATGCTTATATCTACAGTTATGTTTTGTGGTAGTTCTAAAGCCCTGATTTGCTATTGCTGGGGTCTCATAGCACTGGAATGTCATCAAAGAGTGCTGCCTGGCTTTCAGGTGAGAAATATCCTGGTAACGCTGAATGAGCCATATGTGATCTATGTCACAGGCAGCGCTGGAAATGGAAGAATTCATGTCCCGGACCATAGCTCTCCCCCCATACTGCACACTCACTGCTGGGCCTGGTGCCATTATACTCATATTTGAAGAAAAAAAAACACAAAGAGACCTCTTGATATCGTGGAAGTCTCTCGGTGCTGGAAACAGCTGATGACTGTGCTTTTGGTTTTCCTTATCCAGGGTGGGAATTTTGTCTGGATTCTACATACCAAAAGTCCTGCACATTCTTGAAACAGGTCACAGGTTTAACTGCCAGATTATCAACAAGTCCCAATCTGTCATGATCCTGGATCCTAAGCATGCATACTTGTAGCAGGATACAGGATACATGTGTCAAGCTTTGCACTTTAATAAATTAAGGAGCAGCATGTGATTAAATGCCCCTCGTCTACATAGATGCCAAAAACACTTCTCCCTACCATCATCAACAGTAACTAACTAAGTTTTATCTTTTTAGTCAATGTCTCTGCACAGACTTGAAGCTTTGCTTTTCCCTTTATATGCACGAGACTGCAAGCAAGAGTCTATGAACAACTTTATCCTCACCAAAAGGACCTATGTCACCTCACAACATCTGCTTTATAAAATACGATGTGTATCTTGTGCCAGGGGATTGATTCCATCAGAAACGCAGTACAATTGCTGAATAGCTGGCAGCTGAGCAATAATAATGATGCATCATTTATATAGTCGTTTCACGAAAGCACTGTACAGAGGACGCGTTTACATACAATGATCACCCAACCACGTACAATTATCACCCAATTGAAGTTGTTACTACTTTATCGGCCTCAAAACAATGAAGAACTGAGTTCGGCTTGTAGGATCCAAACATGCGAACTGCAGATCACAGCAGCAATCGCTCAACCCGCGGAGCTATCTTACCCCTTTAAGGCACTGCACAAAAAAGTACAAGATGACAACAGGTGTGAACAGCAAAGGTGGTAAGCAGCAACATCAAACAGACACAACAGCTATGAATATTAACTATATATATATATATAGCTGTGTACAGATTAAAGGTGAATGTGCTTAGGAGGGGTGTTTGGGGACTTTGGGAGGATGTGTGGTAAAGGACAGTGAAGAACACTCATTCAACCGTGATAACGTTCCCTCCTGTAAGGTTATTAGCACATGGAAATGAGAAAATGAAAATGAAAAGGAAAACACAGCAGATGCAAGTAACGAAAACGTACTACAAAGTTGAGCGTTCTAAGAAACATTTACAAAATAAACACACTACAGGCTTTGGACATTTCCAATGAGACTGGTGGAAAGTCAATTCAGAGGTAACCACAAAGACCCCCACGCACTCCCGGAAGAAGACGGGCACTAGAATAACAATTTCCGCATTCATTTCATGTTTTAACAGGCATTGATTGTCACTTCCATGAAGTAGACTGGGCTTCAGTTGCTCCTGTTATTTGACAGTGAAATGGGAAAACAGGGGTTTCCTTTCATTCATAGGCACTATGGCAGTGGGCGGTATTCAAACGGAAGACAAACATTACATTTACTTTAACCAGTCTGGTAGGACAAAGGCTTCACAGTGACTGACACATGGTACAATTTGTCTCGGGAGGATAGCTCAAGGCAACGTGCTTGCCTTGGAAGCAAGATGACGCAGAGCAACATTGGTTTGATCCTGTGTCCGTGCTTAGAAACCTCTGGGTATTAAGCGCATTATAAATAACCTATCATATCATGTCATACAAATCGAGTATGTGAAAGACCAATAGGGTGGCAAACTAAATGATACATGTGACCATAGAGCTGCAGAGATGATGCAGGGCTAGCATATTCTTTAATGCTCCTGGGTCCCTCCGACAGCTGGAATGTAGTAAAATGTTACATCTAAAGAATGACGACATGACTATAAGCATTGGGCTAAATGTGTAGCCACGGGAAAGCTAGAATTGAAACTATACGTATGCACACCTAAACTGGGAAGTCAAACCCTTTATTAGTTTTGAAACTGCGTGGTTTTCGTCTGCTGCCATCTGAAATGCAGCAACGGCAAGGAGACGCTGATACATAAGTACCACAGAGGACCAGTCGCATTGCATGGTGGACTTGCGGAGGACCAGTCGCATTGCATGATGGACTTTAAAATTAAATTAGTTGTTCATAACGCACTTAATACCTAGAGGTTTCCAAGTGCGGACCCGGAGATCGAATCTGTGTTGCTTTGTGTCATCTTGCTTCCAGAGAGCACGTTGCCCCTAAGCTATCCTCCTGAGACAATGTATGTGCCATAAATGCATGTCATCTTGGAACGGAGTAACGGCAGCATCTGAATAAAGAAAAGCGGCGTCTCAAAACTCAATTTGGAGAAGCAAATTGTTTAAAGGTACAGTTTAGAGGCATTGTGCTCATTAACATAAGTAAAGGAAGGCTATGTAAATTATGTTAGTACGTGTACACCTAAGTCTAAGTTCCAAACTGAGGGACACACCATCATAAATAAATATATATTGAACATAAATGAAGATTGAAAGGAATCATAAATTGTCGTTATTGTGGCAAGTCACAGAATATCAAATGAAGCATGTAAGGTAGTCTGGCTATTGCCCCTGCCCCCTTTAAGCTTCTATAGAGATAAAAGCTTCATTAGAGACAGTCACCCAAGATGACTGCCTCCACGGAAGACCAAAAAGAGTTCCAAGATGGGCAGGAATGGGTTGGATTAGCCATAAGGATTAACATGGCTACGGGTAGGGAATGGGAGCGATTCTATACCAAACAACTGTGTATCCCTCTGCAAATGTCAACTCCATTGAAAAGCATTACAGACCCTCATTCAAACCCCATATTTGAAGCTCTTATATTAAAGCTCTAATTTTAATAACAATAGTTTTGGCTTAAAATTAGTGCTTTCAGTACCATCTAATAGCCCAAACAAAATACACTGTGAACCGTCCCTTTACACGTCTGCTCTTAAATCCTAACAAAACACGGAAAAAGAAAGTGAAAGAGAGCTGGGCCTTTTATAGGGGTTTGTATATGGCTGCAAGCCTCCCTGATCCGCTGAATCTCCTCTGATAAACGGAAACCAACACCACTGAACCAGTGTGCCTTTTTGGTGGCTGTTGTGTGCTATCAGAGAGTCCCATGAGATTTTTCAGGTCAAGTGAATAACTTCCCTGGTATTCAACTTGTGTAACAGGATGGGGCAGGCTGTAGATTTGCCTAGGTTTACTCATTTGACATATTATTTTGACAATGGGCCTCATTATGAGTGTGCCAGTGTGGAAACAATAGTGCTGGTAAGCCTACTGGCACCGTTGTTTCCAGTCCAGCACACTACAACTCTGCGGGTGGGTTGTGGGGTGCCTTTAAAGGCCCTATACAGAATTCCCTCTCACCTGAAAAAACGCGTTAAATGTTGACCCCAAAAATGGCCATACTTTGTTTTCCCTGTCACATGAGTGGCAAGCAGTTGCACACTGTAACCCAAAAACGTCCCTGCGTTGCTTTTGTTTCACCTAAATGATATGAAGTTATGCACTGCATGCAAAAATGGCCCTGCGTTGTTTTTGTTTCACCTAAATGAAATGAAGTTATGCACTGCATCCAAAAACGGCCCTGCGTTGCTTTTATTTCATCTGAATGACAAGTTATGCACTGCATCCAAAAGTGGCCCTGCGTTGCTTTTATTTCACCTGAATGACAAAAAGTTATGCACTGCATCCAAAAATGGCCTAGTTTTACTTTTAATTCACATGAAGGGCAAGGATTTCAACAATACAACCTGACACAGCTTTTGCTTTCCATTTCAATTGAACAGCAGCCCTGCAAATACTGCAAACGAAAAATGGCTTGGCTTTTTTCTCCTGTGCAGGTAAAATCCAAGAACCATGTGGAAGGGGGCCTACCCCTCATTGTCAATGGGCCAACAGCAAATGCAAAATCACTCCCAAATGAAGAAATTAAAGAATCATGTGTCATACAGGACAGGATTTCATATATTAGACACAGAAATGGCTTGCACATGCGTGAAAAATAAAAAAATGGCTTTTAAAAAGCCACAGTGAAAAGATAGCAGTGTTCGCACAATAAAAATGTCAGGGAAGTATGCTGTGGGGGTTGCCTGAAGAGGCTTACAATACCGGAAAAAAACAGTTTGGGGCTAAGCCAGGAAACTTCACATTTAAAATCCCCACTCCCACTGGATGTCGCACCTACCAGTGAACCATTCTGCAGTCAAATGTGAAGTTACTATGAGTGTCATTATTCCCTGCTCTGCCAGACTTGAAGGCAGGGGCTCAGGGATTTCAGAGAAAGCAAGTGTGGCTGAAGTTTGACTAGTGTGTGTGAGCTCCTTCCTGCACCCACTAGAAAGAATAAACTGAAAACTTCAAAGGGGGCCATAAAAACTTTGGTCACCAGCTGAGCCAGGAGAAGACAGTTGGCTCTGTGGGATGAGGCACCCCTCCCACATGGGGGACAGTACTTCCCAAATGACATTAAAGGACTGATTTCATTTTTAGCCATTTTGCAGCAATTGGATTGAGAAATCTTTTTTTAATGATATGTTTTCATGTAATTTCATGTAATTTCCAGGTGACTTAAAAGCAACATTTCCCTAGGACTTTGGGGACTGAAATGGCCAGTTAGTATGGTTTTCTGGCTGCTCTAAAAATGGGACAAATATGACAATTGGTGGAAAGATGAAAAATGAATTTATGAACATGCTTGATCATTTGCAGAGTTACAAATGTTATACATTTTGTGAAAAGGACTAAAATGTGCCACTGGGCAATGCTACATCGTGCAGAGTTGGCGATTGGCTTACCTAATTCCCCATGACCAACTAAATCCATATATCTAGTTCATATGTCAGGGGCTAGTAGAATTATGAAATTATGAGACATAATTTTTTGTCAAAATGTGGCCAAGAGAACAAAGAAGGGTAATACATGCAAATAGACAGATGGTGCTCTCTTCCCTTGAACCAATCATGCCAGGGGGCAGAGAGAGGAATGGTGAACTGTCCTATCTGAGTGGTAGGGGTCATTACAGAGTACTCCCCCTAGAATATAATGATTATAATGTTGGTGATGTCATTTGTGCTGTATAAGGGGGACTCTGCTAAGTCAAGGGACAACAAATCTGGGGAGACTGGAGAAGGAGGAAGGAGAGAAGGCAGCTGAACCAAACCAAGCCAGAGTCCAGTGAGCAGACCCCTTGCCTCGCTGTCCACAGTGTCCTGAGATCCAGCTGGCTTTCCAGAATATCAAACCAAGGCCGAGTGCAGTGACCAGACCCACTGCTTAGCTGTCCAGAGTGTCCTGAGATCCAGCTGGCTTTCCAGAATCCCAAACCAAGGCTTACTTTGTAAGTAAACAAATACCCCAGCCCTAAATTGCATATGCTCTTCTTTTTTGTAGCATGAAACCCCATTGAAATAACCAGTGTAATTTAGTCACCTCCCCTAGAAGAAGCTGAGTTTAGCCTGTGTCTGTTAGTATATTCCCTTTGGCAAATCTCTCAGTGCCTGTGTAAATCCGTAGCATATTTTTGAGTAAATCAATTAATTCCCCTATATGAAAGAGTGTTAAAATTCGAAATTAACCCTCTTGTCCCTTTTGTATTTTGTTAATTATTATAGTCATTATAGAATGGCCTCAAAAGAATTAGTCTCTTTGTAACTGAAAACCGAATTTGTATGTGTATTGTGTGCGTTACCCCACAAATTCCTATTTGCATGTGTCATATTAAAACCTAAAGTCATAGTCCCATTGACAGCAATCCCGTTTGCCCACAAGTCTATCTGCTATGTTCCTCTGTCCTTGTCACTGAAAACCGATTCTCCTATTATAAGCAAAACCCCTTCCCTGAGCTTCCTGTCATTGTAAATCCAGTGTAAAATGAATTTCCATTTGCCACTGCATTTCCCCTTTTGCATTTGATTTCTCCAAAAAACGATTTTTCTATTTCATTCTTACTTTGCCCTGGTGTGCTGATTAGTATTATCTAAGCTTCCCTATCTCCTCAAGTGTAAGCAATACACATTTCCTTTCATTCTGTCATCTACCAGTTGTGAGTAATAATCAAATTCCCATTCTGCCATTTTGCTCTGAAACCAGGTTTTTGCTTTCGTTGCTGGCTTCCCATCTTGGGGTGGTGGGCTTTATCCCAAATCCGATTTTCTCTCTCTATTCCTACACCTTGCCACTGCTGTCCATTCAGAGGAATCAAGTTAGCTGATGTTTGGGGGTGAGTGTTGCAGGGGGGAGTGCTAAACCGTTAGTGTTCTCTCTTTATAAAATTGTTCTTTTTCTGTGTTGCCATTAAAAACTGTGCGAATTGTAATAGGATCTCTTAACTTAATTGTGTTGTAGAGATTAGTGCATTTTGTGTTGCCAAAACATTGGTGGCTGTGAAATTGTTTGATTTTCCTTTTTCATTGAATAATAAATTAATAAATATCTTCTTGATACACAACACCCTGATCCCTGATCCATTGTGACACAGAGTGGTTGTGGAGGTTGGGTGTGAAACGGGTTGGAGGCCTACTAAAAAAAAAGAACCAGTGGTTTATTAAAAATAAAAATCGCTTTATTGTACCCCAAATTCATTGTCGGGAAGGAGTCCCTGGTTGGAGTGTGCTTTTTAATAAAACCGTGACAAAATGCCGTCCCGCCCACCAGGGTCACACCCGTCTGCAGAGTTTCGTGGAAGCACCGGCACCGTTATAAAGGATGTTGGTGTTTCCATGGGAATGGGGATTTACAGAATTACTGGCGCCTGACTTTCTGGCCGCCAGGGTCAGAATACAGTGGTGTTACCGGGTAGTCAGGCGCCAGTCATTTTTTTTTAGTCTGGGAGCAATCCGCCGGTATCACCGGCAGGCTTACCACCAGACTCAAAATGAGGCCCAGTGCCTAAAGCCCACTACAGGGTAATACATTTTAATCACATACATATCATTGAAAGTGTTAATACACATTGGGCCTCATTACGACCCAGGCGGAGGACCATGGTGCTATTAGCACCGTGGTCCATGCCGGTGTTCGCCATGGCGGAATGAGGAATTACCACCCCATTCCGAGGTTGGTGGGGCGGTAATTCCCCATGCCGCCATGGCCCTTCACCATTCCCATTTTTGCCCCATAGGGCTCAATGGGAATGGTGAAAGCGCTAATAACGGTACCGCAAATTGGAAAAACCTGCCGTTAAGGTCGGGTCCCGCAAAGGGACCTCGTAATCAGCGTTAAGGGTTTAACGGCGCCGACACATTTTACGGCGCCCTTAAACCCTTAACGCCAGGGTCGTAATGAGGCCCATTACATTGATGAATTCAACTGATAATATAAATGGAAAACAAGCATTAGGAAATGACACTATGTGGGCCCTTATAAATGTCGAATGTAAGATTGTGTTGTTAAACTTTCAACAGCCCTTTGTGGACTTGCCTGCTCCCATGCTACAAAAACCTCCTACCCTCTACATTTAAAAAGCCAATCCTGATGGAGTTATCCAAGCTCTCTTAAATCTCTCAGCCCTACTTTCTCCTGCTTCATCCATTTGTTTTAATAGGGAATTAGATAATGCTTCTTGTCAACTGTAACAGAGGGGTCGCATCTGTCATTTTGACATGAATCTCGTTGGAGCATCAAATGTGTAATGTTCTCTTGAAACAATCTCTCTAGCTTCCCTTGGCTACTATATGCTGGCCCTTTCAAAGTAGCAGAACTCTGAACATATAACAGAGTCTGCCATTACATTCTTCCAATATACTTATCAGCTAGGTTGGGGCATAGAAATTCCTATTCACAACTTCCACTTCAGAAGTGCAAATCTAAAGCTTGGATATATCTCATGACTTCAATACACCGATGTGCAATATTGACAGCCTGATTCATGGAATTATTTGCATGAAAAACGCACATTTGCGCGCCTTTCTGCCCGAAAATCCCTGTTTGAAGTATGGCGATTTTCGGGCAGAAAGGCGTGCAAATCTCCGTTTTTCAGGCAAATAATTGCATGAATCATGCTATGAGTGTTGCTGATAGAAATATACTGCCTCACCACCATTATTTAAACCCTTTAATTGTATGGTCTTTTACAGTAAAGAGATTATCAATGTAAACACACCCTCACTAACACAATCATATTTGGTTTGCTAACAGGAATTGAAAAAACACCAATTTTCTTTTTTTATTTTGTTTATTGGTTTATTTTAAACCTTTACAAAAACATCGAAAATTACATTTAAAACATCATCATAAAACAGAAAATTCTATTTTTCACACAAAAGTACCTACTTACTTTCTTACAGTAAGTTTCTAAAACAATTAATAAAACAACTCATAGGTAGCAACATATACTTTCTTATCAAAGTTTCACAATAATTCATCATAAGTATACAATCTTGACAAACAAGTTCTTAAATTGTAAACAAAAAATTAAGGTAACTTATTAACCTGGATCACGTCAAACAACTTTCCCAGGCAAATACCCTCAAATCATTATACCTTCTAAGTCACTTTGCAGACAACCTTTAAGAATTAAATCACCCCAAATATTAAGGATATTGACGGGCCATGTAGCTTTTGATACCAAATTGTATCCATTCGAACATTTGAAGTGTCTTACACAAATTAAAAAAAATACTCAGTCCTCCCCTTACACAATTTAGGGCAAATCAGTAGCAAATGCATCAAAGTTTCTGTTTCACCTCTGACTAAACAAAATCTGCACACTTTCATTTGTTCAGGTATTAATTTACAAATAAAACCAATTTCATTTGTGTTTAGCACCTTGCACCTGAAGCACATACCACTATTCTTAGAGAGCGAGATGGATATTTGGCCAGGTATGTCTCTGGTTCCGGGAACTATTTCCATGCTGACTCAATTTGACAGCATAGCTTGAACTTCAATATGGTGGAATTATTGTCGACCCAATCAAATCTTTAATTAACATTTTTACCTTTAGTGGTTTATCAATAAGACATTGCATTGTGACACCAATATTTGATAGTATAGTTTCGACTTCAGCTTTGAGGTTCCATTTAAAGTCTTCCGTCTCATTGTCAATAAATAAGCTATACATTGAATTGTCTTCACCTAAAACACATTTCCTATATAAAGCTACTTTCCTGCACCAATTTTATTAACTGGGCACAGGTGAGGAGCAGGACGAATTGTGGTGTGATGAGGTTGCACAAATCAACATGGAACATTTTGGTTCAATCAATAACCAAGGCCTATCAAGCAAAAGAAAGTCCGGTATGCAGTTTACGGAGCCAGAATGCAGCGCAATACATGTGAAAAATACCGATTACAGCTGGAAACACCCTTTTTACGTAATGATATGATAGGTTATTTATACTGCACTTAGTACCCAGAGGTTTCTAAGCGCAGACCCGGGGATCGAAACTGTTCTTTTCCGTGTCGTTTTGCTTTCATGGCGAGCACGTTGCCCTTGAGCTATCCTCCTGAGACTAACAGCCTAAAGGTTCTAAAGTCAACTCCCTAATTCATACTCCACACAGATTTTAAGGGGCATTGTATTGAATATTGTGTGAAAATTCAATGCGTTGTATTATGGTGTTCAATTTGGAAAAATATGGGGATGTCTGTAGCAAGAGACCCCCTGATTGATATCATTATCAGTGAGGTGGCTGGAATAATACTTTGGCTATCCTACGTTAAAACAGAGTAAACTAACCAAGGGCTGTTCAAATCGTTCACAAATCGGAATTTAATTCTTTAATTAATAGCAAATTTGTGGATACACAAGAGGCTACTAGAGAAGAATCGTGACTTGGGAAAATCACAATAAGACATTATTATGCACTAAAAACAGACCAGGACCATATTTAGTGTGGATAAAGAATATGCCTTCATTGCAGCAATTGCAATTTCATAACAAAAGGAGAGATTGTCAACCATCCCCGTACAGGAGAAAAGATCAGACTTAAGAGTTATGCCACGTGTGACACACCTAATATCATCTATGGGATCAAATGTCCTTGTGGCATTTACTACGTGGGACAATCCAAAAGACCAGGGAAACTTTGTTGGAATGAACTTAGATCTTGTATACGGATAAACAATGTTAATTCAGCAGTGGCAAGACACTGGAATTAGATGAGACACAATGGGCCTCATTCCGAGTTTGGAGGTAGACATGGTGCTATTTGTGCCATGGCTGCCTCCAAAACCGGGTCTGGCATCGGTCTGGTTGAACGGGGACTTACCAGGTCATTCCGACCATGGAGGACCCAGTAAATATCCATTCAACCAACCATTCCCCATTCCCATTTGAGTCCCCATAGGGCTCAATGGGAATGGGGAAGGCAATAATAATGGGCCCACGAATAGCAGGCCCGTTATTAGCGCCCTGGTCCCTTAGCAGGACCCGTAAAGGACGTGTGGTCAGACCACACGTCCTTTACGGTTCCCGCTAACGGACCTCGGAATTGAGCGGTAAGGGATTACTGGCACCGGTCTCTTTACCAGTGCCTGGTATCCCTTACCATCCACCTCATAATGAGGCCCAATGTGAGCCAAATGAGGATACAAGTGTTGGAAGTAGTCATGCAACATGGTGCACATGAAGATCTTGGCACACGATTGAACCAACAAGAATCGTATTGGATAGATCGTCTAGATGCCCTCAAACCAGGAGGGATACATGAAGAGATTCATTTTCTTGTAATTTTTCCTGTGGACACTTAGAATGTTGTAGTCAATTTCCTTTGTGATTTTGTTTTTTTTCAATTTGTGAATTTTGTATGTTCAATATAGAGTAAGAAATTGCATATGGGATAAACAACATAAGTGAACTATGAGATGAGAAGAATCAGAATATCAAGGTAACTTGAATGAATCCCACACAGGAAATCATTCCTTGTGGGACTTAAGGCAGTGTAACCCACTGCCTTTCATGTATACCCATTGCACACTGAATCAGACACTTCTAGAATATTTTTGCATGCACGAACAAACATTATTTGCAACTGTGTCACACATAAATTGCATCTGAGGAATGAGTAACTACTCTTATGAGAAAGCACTGGATTATGAGCATGTGATAGGGTTAAGTGAAGCCACTTCCGTGTTCTATTCATTTTCATTTTTATTTACTTCAACCTATTTCCTCAAGTTTATTTTATCCACAAAAATCCAGTTAACATCACTAAAATATGACAAGGTAGAAACACTACCATGGGAAAAACACGCGCACGTACGTGGAAGCGTACATAACAATATAATACTAATCAAACGCGCATGCGTGTAGGGATATTATTTTTGTAATCACACGGCCAAATATGATCCAACAGAATAAGACCTCAGATAGATGAGGTAGTTGTATTAATCACTAGTAACTATCAGTAACTATAACGAACCATTACATCACTATAGAGTAAATAATTGAGCTGACATCCGAGTGCAAGCGCGGGATCTAAGCGCGCATGCGTGGAAGAGAATAGCATTATAAAACCGCATCCAACCGTGCTGGCAGCTCCTTTGAGCTGTCATTCAGAATCGAGCCACGGAAGATCGAGGAGGTAAGCGTACACTAACTACGAGGCCTACAGGGAGTTAAAGGAAGGATGCTGATACTAATTAGGATACATTTTATAATTTCCACAGATTGTACAGCTATATCAATCTGCACTTAGGTAAGCAAACTGGGGTTTTGCTCACCAACACATGTGTTTTAAATCTGGATGTCGTATGCAATAAGACATCATTACTGAATTATATTTTTGTGGATTTGTTTTGGACAGTGATACAGCTCAGTGCATGCACAGTATTACAGGTAGGAATATGATACTGGTTTTAAATTAGCAACAAAATCGTCTGGAAATGGAATTGATTTTGTTTTTTTCTTCATATTTTGAAAACCCCTTCATGGACTACTATGATGTTCTGGTACGTGCAATTTTTTGATATTATTGATAATGGTACACTATGTACATGTGCAATGATCTACATTGAAATAATCCTTGTTTGAACTTTGATTTGTATAACCACGCAAGAGTTAAATGTGGTTGATGTGATATGATGATGTCGGATGTTTAACAATCAGTGTCTAAGAGCCCTGACGATGGACACAGTCTGAAATGATTGGCAATGATAAAATTGGGCACTGATATGTCAGGAAACAAATAAACAAATGAAGACACTGCAGTGTCATAATAATAATACATACTACGCTCTACTGGGATTGAGTCCATTTTTGGTATAGATTTTTACAACAGTGTTTTGAAAATAATCGAGTGTAACAAACATTAACATACTCTGGAAGGAGTATTACGAGTGATCACACGCAGAAACGGAAGGCCCTCTGTTCCTATTTTTCGAGTTTGTTGTTTACAACCTGGTGCCTAGGCTACAGGGTGTGTTCCCATTAAAACAAATATATATGATCCATGGATTCGAAAGCGTTCGAATATATCTAAACATTGCGGTGCCGACCCTACCCACCCATTTTGATAAAGAATATGTTTCCATAAGTAATTTCCGATTCCATGTATGACCATTGAACGACTTTAGAACTACTTGCCACAAAGGCTCATACAAGAGTACATTATTCAATTTCACTTCAACGACACCAGAACATTTCTTGCACTTGATGATAGTCTGCTCAAAATATACTGCAATTCCTCATTGAACACTGCCATTGGTTTTAAGAAAATATGCTTTTAGACATTGTTGTTCCGCCCTTACATTTTTGTTGCTATTGAATGAGCCCTTGGTATGATTTAGTGTTCACAGGATTTTATTGGCTGCCATGACATTTCAATCATCATTTTGATTTTGTTTTGCCTTTCCTGTTTTATGTGTATTGGTTTCGTTTTGTATTTATTGGAAATTATACATTTTTCAAAAATAAAGTAGAATTAATTTTGACTGTAAACACAGGCTCACTAAGGCAACCATGTTCGCTTAGCAAAAAAAGAAAACACAGTTGTATCACCTAGGAATGGGTGAGATGCAAGATTGATTAAGGTGTGATGATGCCCCACGAACTGCTCCTTTAATCAGCACCCTGTGATTTCATTGTGGAGTATTCGACACACACATTTTTCAGTGCAGAATACTCATCACCAAGAAATTCACCTATAATATAATATGGTGCAGATAGTAACATTAGAAAAGGGGCAGGATGTTTTCAGGCGTGGGGTTAGTTTGGGGTGTTATTAGGACGCTGCATGTGTTGACCCCCCTCATATCAATGCTGCTCTACAGGTACAAATGATGAAAACTCACGTAAGAAAAAAATCTGGGGCAAAAATATCTGGAACCGTACAATCCATATGCTATTGGGACCTCTTCTGGATACACACACCCATTCCCACTAAGCGCCCTTTCACCATAGAGGCACCAGAACAAAAGCTTAGCAATCTTGCACTGCTCCTGCTCCTACTAGCCAAGCCTAAATCCACCAAATCCCATAGTGCCAAGAGACCATGCATATGGCAGCAGTGCACTATATGAAACGCAATGCCATGTTATGTTATGTTAATTATATTTATAAAGCACACGCACGCCAACGCATCTTGGTGATAAGAATGATACAGGAAGTTTCAAAAACTAGCTGGCAAAAGGGAGTATTTTAAAAAAGGTATGTTTTTAACAGCAGATTTTTGGTGGCCTGAAGTGATACAGGCAAAGAATTCCATAATTTAGCGGCCGCTACAGAAAAGGAGCAGCCCCCCACACGTGATGGTGGGGTATCGGAAGAAGACAGGAGCCTTTGGAGCTGTGTTCATGGGAAGGCAGATGAGGACGTACTTTTCCTGTAAGTATTCAGCGCCTGATCCATAAAATGTCTGGTGGACTATCACCAGCGATTTAAAGCGAAAACGCTGAAGGACAGGAAGCCAGTTGAAAGACGGGAGAATAGGGGAAATGTGGGCACCATATTGTCTACCTGTACAAATACCTGCCGCATAGTTCTGGAGGAGCTGCAGTTGATGAAGAAGATACAAAGTTTGGTCGAAAAAAAGAGAGTTACAATAATCCAGATGACTTAAAACTAGGGAGGCCGTTACAATGGGCCTGAGCCGAATAGGAAGAAACGGTAAGACTTTATGAAGAACTCGAAGTTGGAAGAATCCACCCCTACAGATAGTCCCAACTTGAGCGTCCATAGACACAGAGGCTGAGAAAATCACTCCAAGGTTTTTAAACTCCGACACTGGGGTAGGACAAGGACCAAGCTCAGTAGGCCAAAAGGCTGAAGACCAGGTTGAAGCAGAGGAAGAGGTAGACGAGTGAGAGCCATGCAGGGAATACACCACCAGGACCTCTGTCTTGTTCCCATTTAACTTCAGTCATTTGTTGCCTGTCCACTTACTCAGAGCCAATAGGCAACCCGTAAACTGATATGCTAGGCCTGGTTGGGTAGAATCCAACCGCCGATGATTTGCGTATCATCAGCATAGGAGTAGCACCTAAAACTGTTAGAGCGGAGGAGCAAAACAAGAGGCTGAATATAGATGTTTAAAAGAGCCGTGCACAAGGTGGATCCCTGGGGTACCCCACACAGTAAGAAAGAAGCGTCCAAGAAGAAAGAAGCGAGCATCAATGTTTGGCTCAAGTCAGCCAAGAAGGAGGTGAACCAAGTCAAGACCTCACCCGAAAGGCCAGCCACTGCAAGATGATCCAGTAATACCTGATGGTCAACTGTATCAAAGGCAGCCGATAAGGCCAACAAAATTATGGCTCCCACCCTGCCTCTATCAGTCAGTAAACAGAGATCATCATGCACTGAAACCTGGAAGCTCTCCGTCCCTCTACCAGGACGGAAACCAGATTGGAACAGATTCAAAAAAGATGAATGCTCCTAGAAAGAGGTGAGAAGAGGGAAACAAGAGATTGCAACAACTTCTTAAAAAAGGGCAGAAGAGAGATGGGATGAACATTTGCAGGCAGGGAGGGGTCTAAAGAAGGTTTCTTCAAAATACAGATAACAATCACTTGTTTAAGCTCTGAAGGGATGGATCCAGTTTGGCAGGAGTCATTAACTGCTTCTGTCAACCTTGTGGAAATTTGCAGAGTGATTTCTTTTAAAATTCTCAAAGGGATGGCGTCAGAAGGTGAGGCAAACTTAAGATGACCAATAGCAAGCTTCACCTCCGGAATTGAGAATATGGGAAATACCGACCAGCTGTGGTCAGATAGACGTAGGAGAGTCTCCTGCTCAAGAATGGGGGAGCAAGATAGGCGAATCTGCTCATGTATGCGATTAACTTTGCTAATGAAAAATAGTGACCAGGTCATCACAAAAGTGTTTGAGAGTGAGTGACCTGAGAGCCAGTGTCAGGGGGAAGGAGAGTGACCGAACAATGGAGAACAATTCTCTGGGTTGGTTGAGGGCATTTTTAACCTTGCAAGTATAGAAAATGCTTTTAGCCACCTGAAGTGCAAGATGATAATAGTTGCAGATCAAGGTAAAAGCAGATTTAGCACTTGCAGAATAAGTGTGCTGCCATTTCTGCTCAGCCTGCCGTTTTTCAGCCCATAAGGCTTTAAGTTCGTCCGTGATCCAGGGCTGGGAGGGGTGGCCCCTCAACTTACAGAGGGTCAGGGGAGCTAGAGTATCTGCTACAAGGGTGAAGATTTTTGTCAGCGCCGAAAATTTCATGGCACCTTCTGCCTGACAATGTGCCTGAATATGAGAAACAATGTTCTAATTAGAGGTTTTTAGCCAATTTCGGCGTAGCTGATATTTTCCTTGCAGAGAGGTATGGGAGACAAGGAAAGGAACAACCATGTGGTCAGGCCAGATAATGGGGAAAGGAGGAAAAGTAGAAACCAAGGGAGCTCTGGCAAAAACTAGGTCAAGTGTGTTTCCAGCTGAGTCGGAGCTGTAACCAATTGACCCAAACCCAGGTCATAAATTGCTTCAAAAAATTGTTTCTCAGCCAACGTGGTGGGAGAGTTGAAATGAAGATTAAAATCACCTGTAATAACCAGGTGTGGATACCTTAGGTCCAAATCTCTGATAAACTCAAAGAATTGGTCACAAAAGGAATTATCTGCTCCAGGGGGATGATAGACCATTAAGATGTGACAGGTAAGCTGGGCAGAAATGGTAATGGTTTTTAAAAGTGCCTCCATTTTAATAGGATCAAAGGAATATGGATGGCACTCAGCCAAGTTTTGACAATCACCACAATACCACCACCTGGCTGCACTGATGGGTGATCCAGTCGAAAACACTGTAGAAGTCAGGAAGAAGCTGAACCACTATGGGGCCGGAGGCATCATTCAACCACATCTATGTGATGCATGACACATCCGGGACTAAATTAGCCAGTAGATCGAAGCAGGCAGCTGTATGTTTAGCTAGAGAGCGGACGTTAACAAGTTACCCAGTTAATATATTACGCAGAGTATCTTGAAGAGGAGTTATCAAGTCATCTAAGAAAGGCAGAATTGTGCAAGAAGGTGCTAGTGCCAGTAAGCTCTCCTTGGACCATGGAATGTATTTCCTAGTCTCCATGCCATCAGTCCATGGCACAGAGTGTGCAGGGAAAAGCACAGACGGGCTTAACTTTGGTGCAACTTGGGCGCGCTGAGTGTGTGCCCGCTGCGCCCGTCTGCTGTGCCTCCATATTGCCAAGGGCGTTCCCTGCTGCTAAGTCTAAGCAGAGAGGAAAGACTGTGTCCGATAGGAGTTGAACATATGGAAAAACACTGCTGCTAGGCAACATGTAGCAAGTCAATGAGGCCAGGCACCCTCCTCTGAGCGGCGTACAAGGAAATAAAATTAAAGTTAAAAAAGCAAAACAAGAATACCACACCAGCATAGTTATGGTTCATCCTCAGATGCGCTGGGGCAGACATAATGTACAAAGTATTTGTTTCTAATGCTGCAGCAATGGCATTGCATGCTTGGTATAGTCACCATATGTAAGGAACAGACATAGCACAGACATGTGATTAGCATGAGGCTGAACAAATCCACAAGACTCTATAAAATAACACTTGATGGGGCAAAAGAGTAGATACTCACTCTTGGTGAAGCATATAGATCATCAATGACAACTTAAAGTTGCGATTTGGAGAAATATATAATGGCCATATCTAACTAATGAGAAAGGTGGGGAGTTATACATTTTTTTAAAACGTTATTGTGCATTTGGTTAACAAAACATTAAGTACACAAGAAAAATAAAAGAAATAGAATTAATTTATATTATTTCATAACATCATACATTTCATAATCACACATTTCATAAAATCATTCATTTCATAAATTGAATCAGTGTATATCATTTCATAACATTGTACATGTAAGATCCTAACAGGGTGATTTATGTTAAACGTCAACTAAGAAAGTAGGTTTAAAAACGTGACTCATAGGTGATGTGTTGCTGCTGTGACCACAATGGATTCTGCGCAGTAAAGTGTGTTCCAAAATTGGTCTGTTTCTATACGTTCAATATGGTCCACAAACTTCCCATGTGCCTTATAATGCTGTAGCTTCAACTCTGTGCACAGTGTTAATACGTGCCTATCAGTTTCGATCTCCATGTGGGATAATCTGCATTTTCGGTCTGCCAATTGAGTGTTTGTCCAGGCACCCCAATATTCAGCTGTTGGGAGCATATTATATCAGAGGTATATGATGAATCTTTATAAGGCCGGGCTGGACAATTAGGTGAGATAGGTAAAAGGCGAGTTAGTTGAAAAGCCTTATGTAGAAAAGGTCCTGCATATTTTCTATTGAGCTAATTTGTCAAAATGTTTACTTCTATCCCAGTCTCTCGCCTTTAGTTTTAGAATCTGGTCTCTGTTCGGCTTGTCCCATATGAAATCCCTGGTTAAATCCAAGAAAGTTAATGACAGGTCAGCCGTACGTTCTAATTCCAGCATAAATGAGTTTATCCATTTACCAGGAATGTTACCAGCTATAATGCTCAAGAGTTTATTAATGTGTGTTAGTGGATATTTCAATTTGAAGTATAATATGGTGTCTTCACCATCCAAGTGGTTACAAGTGAGCAGAGGCCAAATTCCACTCTCAGTGCTTCCACCGGGGATGCACTGGGTAGATTCATGATCGATCACAGGATCTTTGCTTCAACTTTTTCCAACCATTCCGTCTGCTTCCCGGAGACATCCTGCAGTTTGCACAGCACTGCAGGTACACTATTCAAATGATATATAGTCAGCAGACCTTCAATACTGTTTCCTCCTCTACAGCTCATATGTCTTTTGATAACCATAATTTTTTTCCAATTCTTAAGAGTAATGATATCCTTGTAAAAAAGGTTGGTGGGATTGGCTTTGATTGGAAAATTCCCAGCCAGGCACATGATTATTATTTTTTTTGTGTTGATTACCATGTGATTTGCATGGGCACATATGGCTAAAGCGTCCAATGTATGCTGCAGACCTGGAGAGGTTTGATCAAATATAAAAATATCATCCGCGTAGCAAAGCAACAAAATTGGTACCCATTAAGCCTTGGAGGGACATTTCTTACTTTATCAAGGTGCTCCGCCATGTCTGAAGTATAGAGAGTAAAGAGGTGGGGTGCTAAAATGCAACAGTTTCAATCCTTGATTTGTAGGGATATATCTAGTAAGTTCTCCCACACAAGCTATGCACACAGCAACTGTAGTTTTTTGTATGTAGTAATTTCAGAAAGTAGAGTAGTTGTGGATTGATTCCCCATACAGCAAGTTTGTCCCATAGTCTCTCACATGATCCTAAGTCGAAAGCCTTGCTATAATCAATGAAGCAGCCATAGATGCTGGAATTCGGGGCATTTTATTGCTTCTGCCGTTAGGTACTGTATTGTCCATATCTTGTCAAGTGCTCCATGTGTCTTCCTGAAGCCAGTCAGGTATGGCTTCAGTTATTCCTCTTTCTGGAACCCATGCATTTAATTGTCTAAGGCGAACACTTGAGAATATTTTTTGACTTGTATCAGGCATGGCCAGAAGTCTGTTGTTAGTTGGATCACGCCTATCTCTGCTTTTGTGAATCGGAATCAATATCAACATTTTCCTGCTATCAGGCAGCCTACCACCTTTTCCTATCTGTATGAACAATTCATATAACTCCTTAGCCCAAAAATCTGGGTTCACCTTCATGACTGCATTTGCTAGTCCATCCGGATCTGGGGCATGGGAGGATTGTAATGTTTTAATTATATTTATTAATGTATCTACGTCAACATATTCATCAAAGAGTTTGGTGGTAAATGTATATTCTTCCCTAACAGGTTTGACTGCACCATCGTTGGAGTGTAAGGTTGCGACTCTCAGATACCACCTGTAATTCAACATGCACATTTCCTACCAGATGTTCCCTGCACTTAGTCCAGAATTGTTGGTTGTCATTACTTCTTAGGGCCTCATTACACGGACGGCGGTGGACCAAGGTGCTATTAGCACCTTGGTCCATGCCGGTAAAATACCGGCACCGCCTTGGTGGAAAGGGGAATTACCGCCCTATTCCAAGGTTGGTGGGGCGGTAATTCCCCCTTCCCCCATTGCCCTTCCCCATTCCCATTTTTGCCCCATAGGCATAATGGGAATGGGGAAGGTGCTAATTACGGCACCGCAAATTGCGGTACCGTAATTAGCTCCCTGGTCCCTTTGCGGGTTGGTTTTTAACGCCTGCAAAAGCAGGCGTTAAATTCTCCAACCCGCAAAGGGACCTCGTAGTAAGGCGGTAAGGGTTTACCCATACCGGTAAAATACCGGTACCGGTAAACCCTTACCGCCTACCGTGTAATGAGGCCCTTAGTGTTTTATATAACAATAGCCAATTTGCATTGTTTAGAGAATGTTTGTGATTTCTCACCCAGTGCTTAAATTGCGTGGATCATAAGGTGAGCTGCACTTTTTTTCTCATCTGGAGTTAGGTTCACTTGTCTGCGAAGAAAAGCTCTGGCTTTTCAATACTTAATTTTGTGAAATAAGAGAATCAAATATTTCCCTGTTTGTTGTGAGATTGTTATTAATTGCTTTATGAGTTTTGGTGCGAGTGAAATCTATCAAACAGGACTTCATCCACGCTATATCCCAATCTTGTCTTTCTAACCAAGTATGAAGAAGTTTGCCGTTTTCAAGTATACAGCCATTAATTACTCTTGTGGTCCTTTGTGTCCATGTTATCTGATTGTCAGTTGCATTGACACTAGCTTTAGTCTTCAGAAAGGTCTTCTCAAATGCGTGTTCAAACCTTGTGATCCATGTGAGTGTTGCATGATCACTTTCCGTGTTGTGGGCTATATATATGTGCTCACTACATTTTTATATATATATACAGTTTTATACATTTCTAGGCTGGCAAACACATAATCCAGTGTTGACCTTGTCTGACCGTTAGACCAAGTGTAGTTACATTCAGGTTGACTAGTGCTGATTCTTGGCAGGCAGATGAAATCATTAGCCTCCAAAAAATTCTGCCACCCTCAGTCTCGAGTGTCACATACCTGCACTGTGCCAGTTTTGTACAACTCCTTGATTGACTTGTTTTGCAAGATGATATGTAAGTCATGCATGTTGAAGTCCCCTGCAATCCGTACTTTGGCAAAAGGGTATCTTGTGTACCACTCTAACAGTATAATCACCACCAAATGGTGAATTGGATTTGAGACTAGTCCATTTGGCAGGTCATAGATATTTATGATTAATACTCGTTCATTGGTCTGATAGACAAGCAAAGAAGCAGATAGAACTTGCGGAAGAGAATGCTCAACATTAAAAAGGTCCAATGAGAATCTACTATGCAGATGACACCCAGATCCTTCTCACCATCTCAGGCAACTACAACGCTGACGTCACCCGGATCAACGAAATCTTCTCCATCATTCAGGCATGGTTGGCCACCCACGCCCTCTGCCTGAATGATGAGAAGACGGAGCTTCTGCTGGTCGGCTCTCCTCATAACCTGTCTAAACTCAGTCCTAGCTACAAGAATATTATCATAGACGGTTACACCATCCCTATCGCTAAAAGTGTGAAAACCCTAGGCTTTCACCTCGATGCCAACACCAACCTCTCCAAACAAATCAACTCAACTGCCTCGGCCACCGCCTATACGGGCAAGCTAATCAGGGCTAGCAGACCCTTCCTATCCCCCGACAGCTGCCTCACTCTGGCCAGAGCACTCATTCAATCCAAACTAGACTATTGCAACAGCCTGTACCTAGGAGCCAACCTATCCGTAACTAACAAACTCCAGGTTCTCCAGAACAATGCTCTGCATGCAGCACTGAACATCCCAAGGCGTGCACATATCTCCACTACCAGGAAAGCGTGTAAATGGCTCTCCATATAGCAAAAAATCAACCTCAAAACTATCTGCCTCACCTACAAGGCCTTAAACAACCTAGCCCCACTGTACCTCTCTGACAAATTCACTTTAAAACCCACATCCAGAACCACCAGATCTTCCAACTCCCTATGCCTGTTAGTGCCCAGATTTGCCTTAAAAAGAGCAGGAGGCGTCAGCTTCACTGTACTAGCCTCCCAACTCTGGAACACCCTACCACTCAACATTAAAACCACTGAGTCCTTCGCTATCTTTAGGAAACTTGTTATAGGCTGGTTATTGAACAAAGAGTAGCTTTTAACCTCATCTCTAAACTCTAACAGCCGTAACCATACCTGTATTATACGTAAATTGCTGTACGTTGTAAAACTCTTTGATGTACTTTGTAACTGTAAATGCTCTTTGTAACTTGATGTATTCTGTAACTGTAATTGCTTATCTTATGCCTGTAACCGATTCCTTAAGCGCCCTTCTACCCACGGGTCCGGAGCGCTCTACAAATAAATAAACAAACAAACAAATACTATGGGCACCAATGGCTAAGCCACCTGATGTCTGACCTCTAGGTGATCTATGAGCATACCTACAAAGAATACTGTACCCGTCTATATTGATATCTGTAGTGAGCCAAGTTTCCTGTAATAGGACAACATCCCACTTAGTTAAATATGTGAGGCCTATGGGTCAGGTCAGGAACAAGCTGTGGCCATGTGCATTCCTACATAGCCATGACAAGTATGAAAGTATGTTTCACTGTCTGACTCCCATGGTAAGTACAATCTCACAAAGCCATTTGTTAGCCACAGGCTTCATGTATGCATGTTTGGCCCTATGGGAAGACACCACCAATAAGGAGTTGCGCTCTGAGTAATGGTTAATATAAGCAGGTAAAGGTTGTAATTACACTCTGTTGATCATTCATTTGGAGTGCTGCCTGCTTCCTACAGGTGACTAATCTGAAGCCCAGCACCTCCATTTCAGTAGAGTAGGTTTTTTTTAATCAGGGCAACAATTTATGGAAATACCAGTTCGAGTAACACCCAATTAGTTGTGCTGTCCAACTCTGGGAGTTGGATGTAAGTTATATCAGTAGGGCTAATTACTGTCAAGTCAACAATTTGAGAGAAGATTTCCAGTATTATTTTTTCGATTTAAAAACGGGCTGCAATTCATTGGGACTATCTCCTCTATCTTGACACATTTTACTATTGACTTCACATCTTCACCTGTAATGATTTTCTTACTACCCATTTATGATAGTGCCGGGCATTCCCTCAATCTCACTTGGGATGAAGGCTGCAGATTGTCAGAACAAACAAGCTGCCTCTGGTTCTCTTGTTCAAAAAAAGGGTCAGTTTCCAAAATGTCTTGTTGTTGTGCGTGGTGCTGGTGTTTAGTTTCAAGTGTGGGAGCAAAAGAGGGAACGGGACGTTTATTTAAGATGGGTGCTGGAAGCGTGTATCCAATGATTGATTGCTGTTCTTCCTTTTCTTAGCTCTTGGGCATATGGCAATTAAGCTTGTGTTACAAATAGGCAGGATAGGAGGGGAAATAGGAGTGGGGATGTTAGCATGTGATATTCTTTTGCTGAGTATGGTGTCATCGAAACCTCCTTGTAGTCCCAATCAGTTTCCTCCATGTTATTCTCCGGATTTTCCACCAATGTTTCTTCATATGAGCTCTGGGATTCGAGGTCCAATATAGCTGGATGTCTGTTCCATGTGATTTTGTTTCAGTGATCAGTTTCACTCAGAAGCAGTGAGTTTCTCAATATTAGGTCTACAACCTTAGTAAATATCTGCTTGAATTTGCTTTGTTCTTTGGCAATGTTTGCACATAGTGCCATTACAGCCTCAACACTAGAAGCAATTGCATTTATCTCCGATGTCAGTTTGGCATTATTGTTCAAGAGTGCCGCTCTCAGTGCCGAGGAATATGATTCTTCATCACTGTCTGTATCGCTCCAGAATGTGTCAGCCGGCTGTGAGGGGGATGTTATGTACGCCTTACGTCCCACGAGCGGAGTGACGCAAGGCGCCTGTTAATAACGTACCCGCCCACTGTAAGTGATGGCAGTTCCGGGCACAACAAAAACCCCACGTGTTGTGTATGTGTTCAGCTCCTCCGCCAGGGTGCCTATGCAGGCCCTGGCTCATTCTCCTCTCAGCCGGCGCACGCAGGGAGAACGTAACACTGGCAACGAAGGACAGACAAAATAAACACGAAGAAAAGAAGCCATAACTCGGCCCACAAGACCGCAGCAAGGGCACATTTTTTGAGACCCAGTGGGGGACCCATCGCCCACCCAAAAAAAGAAGAAATATTTTTCTCTCTTCCATCTCCTCCAGCAATGCCATGACACTCAGAGAGCACAGGAAAACAAAGTCAGTCAAGGCAGATGTAAACCCATGGGCTTGCCTGCAAATCAACCTACAAGCCAGGTGACGCAGAAAGTGCTACTGCACTGCCTACTACAACAGAGAAGAGCTTGTGGGTACCTCAGTGCCCCATTGACACAAAGGTGACGAAGATGAGGAACCCATCGGACAGACATCGACCATAGTAAATCCAGCACCAGAAGAACATGGAGACTGGCCTATCCACACCTAGGCCCAGCACGCCATCAAGGATTGCAGCGTCATTGACACCCACAGCACCATCCGCTCTACCTTATGGTGGGACTAGAGTGGCGCTGGGGCCGTTTGACCCCTACACCGACCCATCGTCAGTGGGCGCAGGCTGGATGCTGTGGATCCAGAAGTTTGAGATGGCGATGGACTGCAAAGACATCACGCCCAAGAAGATGAAGCCACACCTTCTTCTCAACATGGGTGACAACGTCCTGTGCATCTTCAACACGTTAGTCATCAGCAATGGTGCAGACATCTACCAACGGGCCAAGGACGCTCTCACAGCACATTTCATGCCACAGCTGAACCCAGACTACGAAACCTTCATCTTCTGCACTACGATTCAGATTGAGGAGGAAACACTCAACGCTTACCACCCAAGATTCATCAATGGCATGCACTCTGAAAAACTGTGCAGAATGGTGTCGGGCGAGAAAGGCATTCCCCTGGCCAGGATTCTCGAATATGGGCATCAAAGAGAACTGTTGCACGCGAGGGCAGCACACATGGGCACCACATTGCAGAAACTCCTTTTGATGCCGACAACGACAACAACGGCTCAAACCGCCAACCGGCAACCACCGAGGGAGGAATTCAATGAGACCAACAACTCATTACAGTGGCAACCAAGGATCCCAGGGCCTACGGAGTGTGGATGGTGCGGAAGTGCACGTCACGGAAGAAGAAACTGCCCAGCACAAGGAATCACATGCAGAGCATGTGTCCTTAAGGACCACTACGTGCATGTCTGCAGATCATCAGGGCAATCACAATGCCCCCAACCGCAACAAGACAAAGGTATGCACAAGAAGAAGAAACAAGCCAACCCCCCCCCCCCACATTGAGACTGCCAACTCATCCACCAACGAATCTGGTGATGACAACGGTGACCTAGCGAAAGATGCAGGAAGTGGACAGATGAGAAGGAGAAGGAAAGTCTACTTTGTCCCGGCATTTGAACACACAGAGACGTGGAGTAGGCGAAAAGAGAGAGAAGACAAAAGTGCTTAGTGTTCATACAGGGCCAGGAGACGCAAATGACAATTGACACTGGAGCATCAGTAAATGTTATGCCGGCAACAATGTTCCAAAAGCTGCATCCCCGTCCCAGCCTCAAGCCAACTGACACACTATCATTTGCCTACAGATGCAAAAACCCACTACCAGTGGAAGGAAGTTTCAGAACAACACTAAGTAGGGTTGATCGAATCCTTCAGTCAAAGGTATACATCGTCAATGCAGGAATCAAATGCCTATTAATTGGGTATGCAGCGGAAGACCTGGGATTAATCTATTTCACCTGCAACATCATGGACTCAATGAACATCGCCAGCCTCCTGGGGAAGTACCCGGAGATCCTCAAGGGCATCGCTGCCTAAAAGGAAAACTCATAAAGCTCCACAACGACCAGTCAGTACAGCCCGTGCAGTACGCCACAGAAGGACCCCATTCTACATGAGGGACCTGGTTGAAAAGGAACTGCGAGAACTTGAGGTCACAGGGACGACGCCTTGGGTGTCACCCATGGTGGTGACAAAGAAGCCGAAGCAACCGGGTAAAGTGAGAATCTGCATCGACATACGCCTCCCAAATGCGGCAATCAAACGAGAACGGCACATCACTCCCAAGCTGATTGAAATCATTACGGGTCTCACAGGGTCGAAAGTGTTTTCAAAAATTGACCTCAACGCTGGGTACCATCAGTTAAAACTGCATCGTGACTCAAGATACATCACTACTTTCTCCACGCACCTGGGCCTATGCCGATACAAGAGACTGAGTTTCAGCATCTCCTCAGCGGCAGAGGTTTTCCAGCAGGCCATTCAGGAGGTAATACAGGGCATCACAGGTGTGCTGAACGTCAGTGATGACATCCTCATCCACTCCAGCGGCAGGCACAAACACATGTGTCGCCTCAAGACAGTGCTCAGCAGGCTAGAGAACACAAGCCTGACCATCCACTGGGAAAAGTGTGAGTTCCTGAAGGATGAAATCACATTATTCACATACGTGTTCAACAACGCAGGAGTGTCAGTGGACACACAAAAAGTTGCAAACATGAAGGAGGCCTCCCCCCAACAACACCCACAGAGATACACAGCTTTTTGGGAATGGCAACATACTGCGGGAGGTTCATCCCCAACCTGGCAATAATGTCCAAGCCACTCAGAGAACTCACCAGATCGAACACCAAATGGGACTGGAGCCCCGACTGCCAGGAGGCGTTCGAGCGGATCAAGACATCCCTCTCAGCTGAGACAATAATGGCATACTATGACCCCACACTAACAACAGAACTATATTTCAACGCCAGCCCTGTGAGGCTTGGGGCCATCCCCGTTCAAGTATCTCGAACAGGGGAAACAAAGCCCACCGCCTATGCATCCCGTGCCCTAACACCAACGGAACAACAGTACTCGCCCATCGAGAAGGAGGCCATAGTAGTGTTGTGGGGATGCCACCATTTCCACATCTACCTCTACGGACGGAAGTTCAGGGCTTACACAGATCACAAGCCTCTCATCCCGATATTCACGGGGTCATCTTCACACCCCCCAGCCAGAATAGGGAAGTGGCGGCTCCACCTGCAATAATACAAGTTTTAGTTGGCCTACCAAGCGGGCACCAATAACCCAGCGGACTTCCTATCCAGGCACCAGAGGGCAGCCACCCTAGGAGAAGTGAATGAGGCAGAAGAAACAGAAGAGCACATATGCCAGATCATACAGACTATGAAGCCCAAAGCAGTCAGCATCGAGGACATCGTGGAAGCCACCCAAACCAACCCCTGTTGCGACCTGATCAAGAACACCATCATATCGGGCGAGTGGAAATCTTTCCTCCGCAATGTACACAAACGCATGCCAGACTTCTTCGCGGGCAGTTCCCAATACGACAAGACCTGTCGTCACCAGCGAAGGGGTAATCCTGAGAGGGGCCCGGATCATGATCCCCAACAGTCTTCAGGACAGAATCGTGGTGCTAGCCCACGAAGGCCACCAAAGAATGGTCAGGACAAAAGCCAAGATCCGACACCGAGCGTGGTTCCCACACATTGACACCAAGGTGGAGCAACTCATAGCAGCCTGTCTCCCTTGCAAGATAAAAGGTGCACCGCCGAACTCTGAACCCATACAGTCGGCAGAACGTAGGTACTCAAGATGGGACGTGATCAGCATCGACGTTTGCACGGTTCAGGAAGGGACATATCTACTGGTGGCCATCGATGACCATTCAAGATACCCGGAGGTGGAGATTGTATCCTCAACAGCAGCAGAAATGGTGATACCGGCCCTGGAGAAGATGTTTGCTAACATGCCTGCCACAACGCATCAAAAGTGACAATGGACCACCATTCCATGGTATGGAGATCAAGAAGTACCTGGATGATCTGCACATCCAATACCACCACATCACGCCGAGGTGGCCACAAACAAACGGCGATGTGTAGAGGTTCATAGGGAACATCAACAAGGTTCTATGTTTATCCAGCGCACATTCCAGCCCATGGAGAGTGGATCTGTGCCGATTCCTATGGAATTTTCGGGTGACGCCCCACAGCTCCACAGGGCTACCACCGCAGACATCATGTACGGGGCATTGATAAACTTGTCAATTCCCTATCACCCAAGCAGGGCCATATATGCCTATGACAGTGATCACACTCAATGAAGGAGAGTGGCTGCAAATGAACACATAAGCATCAGGAGGCATGCACGGAACTCCAAACACCAAGTCAGAGACCAGGTGTTGGTGGTGCAAAACCCCACGAAGACCAAGCTTGAAACACAGTATGATCATGTACCCTGGACCGTGACCCAAAAGGAAGGGACAATGGTGATGGCAGCACGAGGGCACCAACTGATCACCCCGAACACCTCGTGGTTCAAGAGAGTGCCCCGATAAATGTGGACTGATGGGGACCAGCAGCCCCCGGAGGAAGAGGAGCCACAGCCGGAGGGTGCAAGCCATCAACCCGAGGGAGAGGCGACCCTGAGGTACAAATCCGATGGACCTGATGAGGCATCTCCAAGTGATGAAGGTGAGCCTGAATGGGGAACCAGCCTGGGGATGGCCCAAAGGCCAAGGCCAGGGCATTATGCTTTAAGGACAGCACTGAGGGCCCCGGAGAAGCTAAGAGACTATGGGCCTCATTATGAGTCAGGCGTTAAGGGGTTAACGGCGCCGTCGGCGCCGTTAACCCTTAACGCCTGATTCACACTTTAACGCCTGCTTTTTGCAGGCGAAAAAGTCCAAGGCGCTAAGCGACCTTGGTGCTAATTACGGCACCGTAATTTACGGTGCCGTAATTAGGGCCTACCCCATCCCCATTATGCCCTATGGGGCAAAAATGGGAATGGGGAAGGGCAAATGGTGAATGGGGAATTACCGCCCCACTCACCTTGGAATGTGATGGTAATTCCGCCATCCACCATGGCGGAATCCGGCATGGACCATGGTGCTAATAGCACCATGGTCCAATGCCTGACTTGTAATGAGGGCCTATAAGTGGTAAAGTGACATTGAGGGGAGGACAAAACTGTGCTGGACTAGAATGCACAGAAGAGTTAAGCTGTTTTGTTGACATGGTTACGTAAGTTATGTGTTATTGTATTCTGTTGGAAAAAAGGAGGAATGTTTTGTACGCCTTACGTACCGCAAGCGCGGTGATGTAAGGCTTGTGTTAATAAAGCACGCACCCCACCGTAAGTGACGGCAGTTCTGGGCACAATGAAAACCACACGTGTTGTGCATGTGTTCAGCTCCTCCGCCAGGGCTCCTAGGCAGGCCCTGACTCATTCTAGCCTCAGCTGGCGCAGCGGCAGGGAGAACTTAACAGGGGATACCATTTTGGTCAAGTCAGGAATGGCAGAAAGGTTTGTGCCTTTAAAGTAATCAAGTGTCTCAGATGTCTGCGTAGACCCGTTTGCATTTTCCAGGGAGTTGTGTTTAAGCCTGATACACATTTTCAGCAGCAAATTGTTGTCAATTACAGGTGAGGAGTTAATAACTAACGAGTGGGAGGGAGAGGAAATGACCACTGGAATTCAAGGCAGAAGCCACTTTCTTCTTTTTGCCATTTTTGGGTATTTGACTCTGGACTGTGTGTTCGTTTTCCACCACCGGCTCTGGCACTGTGTAAGCCATATTTGCAAGAATTCACTAGCTTCATTTTGGGATCAGATGTTGTGTAATCCTGGTTAAAAGACTTATGACCGGTGTTCGTGGCACTGAGTATAATTAAAGATGTATCGAGTAAAGGCATTGAGCCCAATCTGCCACAGTCATGGTCCAAGAGGCTACATCTGACTCCTTGCAGAAGGGAATCCTGAATAGGCTAATACTCAATTCGTTTCGATAGGAACAAGGTTCATATAGTATATTCTGATATTGATGCAAAATACAAGGAAGCTTACCGGCAATCCCCTGGTGAATTCCCAGTGGACCACTGCAGACCACTCAAGAGCCACTCTTGCGCTGCGCTTCCCGAGAATAATGGGTTTTTGTGGCTGCAGGCTACACTCACTAGGTTGCCCCTCCAGCAGCAGCCACTGGAAAGGTACTCAGAAGCAGTCCTCTCCCACAGCAGACCACTCACTAACCACTCTCAATATAAACATATCAACTCCCTCAAAAAGGGTCTGACAAACTATATTCTTATAAATAATATGATTCAGAGTGCACAAAGGCAAAGCACATTCACTTCAAATGTCAGGGTGGATGTGAATTGCATACATGTCATTCTCTTGACATGTAGGAGTCACACATGTTAAAACAAGTTCCACATCTCAATATGTGGCACATTCTTAGCATGTGCCATATTAATCTAAGTGCAATGAGATATGGTTCACGTTCTTGAATCTTAAAAGTAATACTAGCAATTTTAAAGAAGTTGTAGATTTATTTAAAAAATGGCCAAACAAAATGAGCCCTTGTGCCCAAAACCAATGTGATCTTTCTGTTTTTGAAACTGTCGTCCCAAATACAAAAACACAACTTTGCTACACGTCGAAGTCATACCAAATCATGTAAAAGTGTACAAAATGGATAAATATCAGTCAACTACCTTTTCAAAGGCTGTGCATTTCTTTTCTTCTTAAAAGACAGATCCACCTCACCACTCTCTGTAATGCAAGTTGGTGTATAGGATTGAGGAGAAACCATTTTGTTATTTCAGGACATCCCGTGTGAGTACAGTTCACATGTTGCACAAAACCCTCCCTATCTCTCAGCAGTTTGGGTCCAATGTCCATCTCATCACTCTCCTCCCCACATATCACCCTCTAGGAAGAACAGTTGCCTAAATACTACATACTTTTTTGAGATATTTGTTTTGTGAACTAGCGAACCCTCCCACATTGGGCACACTGAAAACCTTCCTGCCATATCGCCTACCCTCATTTGAGGCAAGCAATGGAAGCATCTTGCCTGTGACTACATGTGCCTGACCTGGGACTCCTTTGCATTCCTTGAGATTAGTCTGTGGGCATCAAACCATGAGTTTGTGTTAGAACCATCTGTCCTATTGTCTATGGTAGAAATGAGCACCTTCTAAGTAATATTGTATTGTACATCCTACATCTATTACAGTCCCCTTTCTTTCCCTGCCAAGATGCAACTATTCACCTTCCGACAGCTGTGCCATGCCCTCAAGCCAAAGGATGGTACATCCTGCTTTGTGGGTCACTTTGAGGAATCCTCACTCCTAATGTAATCGTTCCTGTTCCTCATCTCTTAGAATTCTGCTCATTATGACCCCTCAGCGTGGTTTCACCAACATTCTGAAACCAAATGCATGGAATGGCTTCCAGAACAGAAGCGTGCGAGGAGGAGTGGTGTGTTTTTTTTTTCTTTTTTCTGTGGCTGTGTGTGTCATGTGACAATAGTTTGACACATTTTGGAAACACTGGTTTCGACTTCTGGTACAAACGATCAGAGATTCTGAACTTTACTACTATCATCTATAAAATGCCTGAAATATAACATTATTTCTTGAACACTTGTAGCCTTAATGGACAGAGTTCCCAAAAGGTCACACTGGGCACAGCACCTGAGCAGGTCAGAGTGAGGTTTGAGATAGCTCTCAGACTGCCAGCCAACAAACTAAGGGAGATAAAATGGGCGTCTACAGTGTTCATGTCTTGGACAGTTCTTTCTGTGAAGTAAAATGTTCACACCTCCCATGACTCGTAATACTTTGCTTTGGGCAATGAGTGGAGTCCCCAGTCATGCCCCTCCCCTCTTCTACCAAATCACCAATCATTGTTGCTTACAGTGTACAATGTAGATATTTTCAAAAGAGAGAGAGAAAGGGATGGAGAGGGAGAGGAAGGGAAAGGGTGTGTATTTGACAGTGGCAGATAGCATAAGTGAAATGTAAACTTGTCTATAGAGATCAGTGGGATAAGAGGAGGTAGGAGACCATGGAACATGCTGTTTTGCCTTGGCGTGTATTTTCTAGTATTTTCTGAACTTTTCTATGACTTTTAATGAGTACCATCTGAAATGTACACCTTGCACTCCAGCTTGTCACACACAGCCTTCAGTAAAACCCTTAAACCATCCTTACTCACATGCCAGACCTGGTTAATTTCAAACCAAGGAGCATACCTACATCATAGGCTCCTTTTGAAAAAAACATATCCCAGGTGAAAAACCAGTGCATGTATAAACACATCAGCAAAACAATCACTGTGCTGATGCCTACAGGCTGCACTGTTCTTTCTGCTCCTACTAACCAAAATCAACCCATTGTTTTGAAGGGTTCACTGTACCAGGCACCTTTAAAACGGCAGTAGTTGGCTAAACCAAAACCAATAGCACAGCACAACATATAATATGTGTTTCGCTATGTCTGTTGGTCTCTATTATTTAATATTGGGTAAACTCAAATCAGTTTTAATTACCATATTTACGTGTTCTGTGTTTTTGTGTGTGCATAAATTGATGTCTATAAAATACGGTCAATTACTTATGTCTTTTTGACATGGAACAAGTAATATATGTTACTTGTGCATGCCTCTGATACAGAATCTACAACTAAATTAAGAAAAATAGTCAGCATACAAATATAAATATTACCCATTGTTGACATGCAACTCTGAATTTTAAGGGATGAAGACATGACATGTGCATGTTCAAAAATGGGTGCATTACCTATTTAGAGATAAATGGACCCCCTTTTGTGACGAAAAACTCTAGAAGTTACACCTTCTGAGTCATTAACTCCTGTAATAACTTACATATGGCCAGACAAAACAGATTTGATATTTGATGTAAACACTCGCAAATTACTCAGCCACAATAACAAACCACATTAAATTTGGTTAAAAAAATAAATATTGCAGAACAATTAAACCGGATTTTTTGCATACCTTAAAGTATATCCAACCTCAACCCCTTCAGGCTTGCACACTCAAAGACTAACACGTTTTTTAGGGCTTACCAGACAAACTATTTCTGGGCCAGTTTTTTACATTATGTTCGACTACCATTTCACATTTTCACAATAATTCAAAAGTGTCTTCCTCGTGAGTTTTGCAGTAATTTGCCATAAAGCTGTGAAAATACGACCACCATTGTTGTCATACTCTGTGCAACAGGGAGCACAATGTTAAGGAGCACTTGCTTCAAATGTGAGCGCATATTCCAAGGGTTTTGTAGCATTAATTCTGATCAACTTAACTCTCCCTTAACAAAGGTTTTCTTCACTTAATTTCAAAGCTTTAGTTGGTATGTTTTTTCATGTTAAATCTGATCAACTTAACTCTCTCTTAACTAAAGAGTTTTCATGGATTTCAAGGATGTTGTTATACTATATTATCTTTTGGGCCCACTAGCCATGGCCTTTGGCCTTGGCCACTGTACCTGTTGCACCAATAGGTTTCTTTGAAACCCACTAGCCATAGCCTTCGGCTGTGGCCACTGTATGTGTTGCACAAATAGGTTTCTTTGGGGCCCACTAGGTCATGGCCGTTGACCACAACTATTGTACTTTGCCACTGTATGCATTCCACTTATACATTTAGTTAGGACCACTAGGCATGGCCTTTTGCCATGGCCATTGTACATTTTGCACCAATAGTTTCTTTGCTCCCCACTAGCAATGGCCTTCGGACGTGGCCACTGTACCTTTTGCACCAATAGGCCTGTTTCGGCCCAATAGCCATTGCCTTCGCTCATGGCCAGTAGCCACAGGATTCAGCTGTGGACACAATACATGTTGCACCAATAGGTTTCTAAGGGGCCCAGTAGCCATGGCATTTGGCCATGGCCATTGGCACAAAGACCCATTACACCCTGAGTAGTTGATATGATCAATGTAGGTGTAAAATCACTCTCTTCTGATTCCCGTGGGATTCAACTGATAGTGCTTTCAGTAATGGCAACAAACTACATATATAATGACAATGAACTACTCATGCCCGCAGGATTCCACAGATAATCCGAAAATGTTCAAAAACAAAAAAACAAAACTATTGCCAGACCGCTCAGGCACTCACCAAGTGCACCCGCCTCTTTCCATGGTCCCCCATACTCCTCAGCCGCTTTTCCCCTCCCTGGCCCTCTCCCATTACCCTCTTTCATCCTTTGGTTCATATGACGTATTTTCTTTTCAAAGTGTGTCTTTCATTGTAGCCATGGACATCTCACGAGATTCCCTTGGTATTTCCCCAATAATCTGAAAACATTTTAACTGGAACTGGCCCCCAAACCACCCTCAATTCTCCAATTTTAAATGGCATCCTCTTTCCCCCTGTAGCCTGATGCAATGTTATCACTTTTCCTCTACCAAATAGCTTTTTCAGTACTTTTCGTTTTCAAATTCCACAAAAATTCCCCCAGAAATTGCTTGCATCAAGCAAAAAAATAAAGAAATGACAGATTTTTATTTTTGTTATGCCTCTCTGCTGCAAAGCACCATTGTAGATATAACGATTTATTTGGGAGAAACTACTGGACAACCTACTGGACACATTTACCCCAAACTTGGCCCAAAATTAAGCCAACTCTTTGTACCCAAATTGTTTCTTATTTGTCCCAGATCCGTCCAGCAATTTTTGTGCTTCGGCTTTACCTAATTAGGACTTTTTCTCTATGGGAAATAAATCAAAGTGTGACAAAAACAGTGTTTTTTTGCTTTCTTTAAAGCCTTTTTCATTGTTCAACAAATCGTTCACAAAATCTCCAGTCTGGGGTTATGGGAAGCCTTGACAATCCTTATGTTTTGAAAATGTCATGCAAATCTGTCATACATGTCAATCGTTGTTAGCAATCGAATTTTAGGATTTTCTATGGCTCATGTCACTCACATTAACTATAGTGTGGTGATGGCTGCATTATGATATATATTACATGGTACCCTGTAATTATAGTTAAGTTGCACATTGGAAGAGCAGTTTTTGAGGGGCTTTTAACTTTGGTGCCATTCGACAAATTTGCACAATACTTTTCAAAAATGGTAAAGGCCTAACTTTGATTTTTTATGCAAGTTTGGTATAGTTTCGTCATGGGGGGTGGTTGGGAGAGGGGGGTTTGCGGCGACTGCCCAAACGGCTGCATGGATTTGCAACAAACATGCGCACGGAGCGTCAGCCTGGTTCGGAAAGCACGTTTTGTGTTAATCCGTCGAGTACATTTGTTTCAAATGGCCAAAAAGAAGTTACAAAATAATATGTGAAATCTGCGTCCAATCTGCGGATTCACTTCTAAAATTCAGTGTTTGTGGACGCCTCTGAGCCAATCAGTGAGCCATGTAACATTCACGGACATCATAGTCTGATTGGCCAATTGAGAAATGTGCGGTGCATCAAAACCTTTGAAACGGACACCATGTTGGATTTGCAAACTGCGCCCGTAGTCTGTGAAGATTGCAGCAAAAACATATAAAAAGCACAACATTATACTTGTCAAACAAATGAAACAATTTATGGGGATGAGGGGAGGATGACAATGGAATATGTCCAGAAAATGCCCCAAATATAGTGTTTTTTCTTCTAAGATGTTTAGGGGCATTGCACTGATGTTCAGATACTTGACAAAATGTCGAGGTCATTCATGCATGTGTGCGCATTACAGGGACACTGAAGAGCAGTTATTAGATGGCTTATAATTGGCATTGTTCAACAGAACTTTGCTATTGATTGAAATAAATCTATGGATCCATCTGTGAATGTTGTTGCCAAGTTTATTAGTTTGTTGCTGTTTCACCAAGAGGCAGCAAAATTAGTGGGTAGATCCCAAAATGTTTGGATGGCTTTTAACTTTGTTTCTGATTTATTAATCTGCACAAATGTTTGCAAAAATATTATATATGCAACGTTGAATGCGCAAAGATTGAAGGGATTTTCTCAAGAGAGGGCAGCATTGTAGGGGCATTTCCAAAATGTTCGAAATCGGGATAGGCCTGACTGGGAAAATAAAGTCTGCTTGTGACTACAGCCCAAAGTGCCGGAATGATTTGCAGCTAACTTTTTGCGAGGAGCATTGGCAAGCACCCAAAAGCATGCTTCTACAAATCTGTTGTGGAAAGTGTTAAAATGTATGTATGCAAAATAGTTTGTTTGTTTTATTATTTATATTGCTCACCAGACCCAGAGGTTTGAGGGCGTGAATGCATAAAGAGGGTTTTTAAGCTTGTGTTACATAGTAGACAAGAATAATAAGTACAGCTCTGGTTACAATGCTGTATACATGAACCACAGGCAGGGGGATAGGTATTATACAATATATACGAAGAATACAAAGAATAAGTGTAAAACACATGTATATAAAAAAAGCATTGAGGTCACATATATACAATAGAGCTAGGATGTTGCAGGAGAGGTAAGGTCAGACGTCATGTTCCTTTAGCCTGTAAATGAGACAAGCTCTAAATTGTGGGTAGGGTAGATCTTCCCTTAAGGCGGGGGAGGGAGTTCCAGTATTGTGCGGCTATAACGGGGAAGCTGCTCCCACCGGATTTAGTACACTTAAATCTGGGTACTAGTAGTTTACAGTTGACTTTTCTTACGGGGCGAGAGGCTGTATGTCTAGTGAATCTAGCTGAGAGGTATTGTGGGCTGATTGGTTGAGACATTTATGTGTCAAAGATGCAGTTTTAAGGAGGATCTTGTCTTTCATAGAGAGCCAATTGACGGATCTCCTGAGGTCGGATATATGGACGTTTTTAGGGAAACTTAGGACATCTCTTAGGGCATTGTTTTGAAGGGTCTGAATTTTAGACGTGATGTATTTGTTGCTGCCTATATAGAGGGCATTGCAATAGTCCAATTTGGATAAGATGAGGGCTCTCGCTAAGGTGATGCAGTTGTTAGGTGAAAGGAAAGGCTTGGCAGCTCCAGATTAGCTTGCAGGTGTACGATGTGGCTGAGGCCATAGCATTTACTTGTTTGCTGAAGGTAAGCGTGGAGTCTATGTAGAAGCCAAGGGTTTTGACTACCTTAGCCACACTGGCGTTGTTGTTGTCAATTGTGAATGATGAATAGTTTGGACCTAGTTTTTTGATGTTGAATGAGAAGTTCTGTTTTGTCATCATTCAGGCATAGACTGTGAGAGGCCATCCATGCCTGGATGATGAGGTATACTCTGTTTACAAAGGCCAAATCCTTGTCATAATCTCCCGCCTGCGGGATGAGTATCTGTGTATCATCAGTGTAATTCATGTAGGTGATACCTGGACCATCTAGATCATCATGCAAAATAGTGATATAACTTTGGTGGTTGAGGCATAGCTTGTGGCCATGGCAAGCAGCCAGATTGTCTGGGCCATCCCAGATTTCAGAGGGCTATCAGCAACATGTTTTTCCAGAGCCAAACAAATGCAAATGTTTCATTAGTTATTCACTCATTTCAAGGTTGGAGTTAGGGGGGAAGGTAAGTATAACTATAACTTACCACCCAAACTCAAGTTTCTCCTGGGACTTGGTGGGTCATTGGAGGGTGACCTGAAGTAAGTTTTCCCACCTTCTGTTCCGGTCGCTGGTGCCCAGGAGCTGCAGGTGCAAGAAGAGTTTCGGCCAGGTACAGGAGCTTAGCGCACAATGCACAAACATTCTGGCCACTGACCACGGCCAAAGGACCCTGCTGTGGTGCTGCTGGCGATAGCCACCAGTGCCCGGCTATGGGTTTAAAGCAGGCCTGGCCACCAGGGACCGGTTATGTTGCAGTGGGCAGTAGGTCTGGCCCCTATCGAGGACATGTGCAAAGAAATTCAATATATATAGTGCCTGAGGGATCGTCTGTGGCCATAGATAGTGGCCAGATGTCTGGGACCTAGCATGCCCTGGATAATCTGGCCATGGGCACCAGGTACCAGCAATGGGGTTAAAGTGGGAATGGCTAACAGGGACAGGCTATGTTGCAACTTGAAAGGCAAAAAAGATCTGCTTGCGACTACAGCCCAGAGTGCTGGATGGGTTTTGGGCAAAACTTGTGCGAGGAGCATCAACAATCACCTGAAATTCCTAAATCAGTCCTGTATTTTATTTGTCTGCCTGAGCAGTGGTCCTAGCCCCCAGCAAAGCCAAAGTCTACTCTGATTTGCTAATTGGGGCATGCAGCATGGCCGGAGACCATTCACTATGGATGGTGGACACTGACCAGGGCTGCAAGCTAGGTGCAGTGGATGAGGAGGACTGATACAAACCTGTGCAATTCATTGAAAAAACATTGTTAGAGGGATGTTATGGTTGCATGTTGAAATAAAAAATAAAAAATAAAGATATTTGCCAGTTACAGTAAGCTAATCAAACATGATTCACGCCACCAGCATGCACTGCTAAGACACCCAGGACATCAAAGATGACATCACAAATGTGCACGTTTGCATCTGTCTGCCGGTCACAATCTCATGAGGCGTGAGATGGTGGTCGGACCCAGACTGTTTGCACAAAGCAAAGAAGGCAAGTGACAAGCAGTGGAGACAGCTCTTGTGAAGTGTGTTGCACAGCTTTGCAAGACGCTCCTTAAGTAGGCTGTTGAGGCATTTCACTAGAAAGCTGGCTTAATGGTGAATAATCCAACAGAGCTTGTGCTTTGTTCCTAATAGGGAAGTCATTTTGTAAAGAGCACATTGGAAAATTGCAGGACATTATCAGATCTTAATACTTCACACACTCCTCACCATGGGAGAATCTTGCGCAATAGGAACTACGCTGCAGATTTAGCATCACAATGAACACACAGTTTTGCCAAAGGCCATGGCTAGTGGTCCTAACAAAATGTATAAGTGCAACACATAGAGTGGCGAAGTACAAATGTTGTGGTCAATTTAATAACTGCAGGACAAATGTATGGAAGGTTCTGAGGGAATTGTACCAGACTCGATCCACATGCAGTCCATTCCGGGTCACATGATGGGTGCAGATGAGGAACCACACACTACATTCAAGAGATTAATGAGAAGTGGCATTTGGAGACACGACAATCATGGGATACATACATACCTGTTTTTTACCATATCCTACAGAGAGGGCTCCCAGCAGAAGTACAGGCAGAATTTGGCACGCTGGTCGGGATAGAAAATAAGGTGTGGTCTGGCGTGCAGGCAAACAAAGTGCATCACTGTAGGGCTTAACAGGACAATGAGCAAAAGAAGGTGGACGACTCTCAAAAGGCAGAGGCGAAATAGGTGCAGAAAAAATTGGCTAAAATTAGTTTGTATGCAGCTGTCCTAATGGCCCTTCACAAGAGGAGCCAGTGCCACAGGGTGGATTCATACCACAAGGTTTTGTGCAGCAAGAGGGGTTTCTCCCAAAGGGGATACTGCAAAGGGGAGTAATTAAACAGGGAGGTTTCCCACCACAGGGAGCTTTCGCACCACAAGGAGGGGTTGCGCCAACAGGATGGTTTGCACCATAAGGAGGGTTTGTCCCACAAGGAAGATATTTACAGCGACCATGAGGGAGATTACAAAGGTGAAGGGGTTTGGATATAGAAAGGCCGAGCTGCAATATCAAATACAATGCTGAGCTTGCTGAGGAATATGTCACTTTGCGAGCAAATGTAGGAACAGAAATCAAACACAGTATGGCCCTGATGGCACCCCGTACTACAACATGTTTTACTATCCCCAGCTGTGGCAGAAAGCACCATCCATGCAATACACATTTCCCCAGAACATTCAGAGTATGCCACAGCAGTAGCCCATATTTGTCATGCATCCCCAGAATGTGCCAACTATGCCCCAACAGCAGTTCACACCAGTTCCAACCACACCAACGACTCCTCAGTTACAGACACCATATGCCCTACCCACTGGTAGCACACCAAAGCAATATCCACCACCAAATCCTCTCCAGGTGTAAGCAGAGGCACAGATGCAAATACAGACACACGCACAGACTGCCATTCTGCAATGGAACACAAACCTGTTACCTCAGGGCACAGTACCACGCTAAAAGGGAGCAGTACTACCACTAGGCACAGACATAAACAACCAATAGAACAGCCCACCGATGGCTCTGATGTGCCCAATCCTATCTGTCACTGCAGACCCAAAAAAGTAACCACAGGTGGCAGTGAGCATAGGCAGCAAGACATTCAAATTTTTGGCCGACACATAGGGTACCGAATCTTGCATTAGAGAAGGAAGATTCCATTTGTTGGACAGGATAATGGACAAACAGGGATTCTCTTGGACTTTTGTAATGTTTCCTTTCACTAAAGACTTACCTCTTACCATTGGCCATCAGGAAATGGTTTTGCCCCTATTGAACTCCCAAGATTCACTTATCAACATATTGGTAAAGATTTTATGAGAAAATTAAACATGACCAATTCATTCACTGATAAAGTCATAGTGTGTTCCACTCATTAGATGTACTAAAATGGAACATGCCCATTGCTTCAAAAACTCTGTGTCCACAGCAGACTGCGATTGGTCCCAATATACCCCAGGTTATTCCTCTATGGGGTACAAGTGCAGTTAGAATGGGTTTTAGGAAAGAATCCACACATTCCAATTACCCACAGAATTTGTGTTCAGACCAGAAGCACACATGGAAGTAGCATCAGGAACTGTCATCACCATACATATTATAATAATAATAATTGTTTTTTTTGTTGTAATGTGCATAAAACCAGCGAGTGGTTTCTAAGCACGGGATTGAGATTCAAACCTGTATTGTGCTGCATTGTCTTACTTCCAAGACAAACACATTGCCCTTGAGCTATCCTTCCTCATCTAGATGTGGTAATAACACAAATGGACAAGTTGATTTTACGGTAATAGATGAGGATGGTATTGAATGACACACTGTCCTGTGTGTTGACCCCACCCAGCATTTGACTTGCTTGACTGATGAACACATTTTTGATGAGGACAAGGACATAGGAGAGATGGTATTTGAGATTAATATACCATGTCACTTGTGTGTACAGCATAGGCACGGTACAGAACTGTCACTCCTTATGAGGGCAATGCCGGCACACCAACAGGAAGACTATCAGAAGGTGCCTGCAGAGATTTGGACCAGCAGGCCCCATGACGTAGGGCTTTTGAAGAAGGTAGAGGTGGTTTGCATTGGACTGAAGAAATGGGCCATTCTGAGGTCAAACAGTTCCCCCATCCAGGGAGATGGATGAAGGGTTATATGACACCATTGGAGCATTATTGCAATAGGCTATAACACAGAACTCAGATGGCCAAGTACCCTGTGAAAAAAGGTTGAGGGGGGTCCTGGAGGATAGTACAGGATCTCTGTCCTCTGAACAACATTGTGGAGGCGGAGTATGGTACCCAACCAAGCCACAATTTTGTGCAGCATTCTCATGGGGACAACACACTTCACATTGATTGATCTTAATGGAATAGTGTGCGCAAAAATGTTATTGTCTTAAAAGATGGCCAATAATCAAAAGCACATATTAAACCTATTTTTGAAGAAAGTTCCTATGTAAACCTTTTAGCAAACAAGGCTCAAATTGTTTACATGGCAGCATCCATTTTGTCATTTCAAGCAGCCTCCTCTGTTCATGTTAAGCTCTGCCCTGGCAGAACTAATCAAGCAACAAAATCCCCCTACCGCGAGGTTTTGCTTACTGCAGCCAGATCAGAGCTGAACATGGAAAGGAGGCTGCCTTCACTTTCATTTTACCTTTTCGGTGCTCCCCAAGCCCAGGAAAGCACAGAAAACATAAAATGAAAGGCAAAGACATTATAAATACTTTACCGTCTTCTGGAAAAGTTTTCATAATTGCTGCCACTTTCTTTCCTAGTTTCCTGTGTGGGAAACTAGAAAAGAAAGTCACAGCAATTATGAAAACTCTGCCAGATGCCGGCGAAGTATTCATGATTGCCTTTGACTTTCCTACAAGCAAAGGCGCAGCAATTATAAATACAACATTGTATTTTTGATTTCAGTGGCTTCAGCTTTGAGTCCCCTAGGCTCCTCCGACCCGGGGGGAGCCCAGGAGACTCAAAGCGAAAGCTGCTGCAGTCATAAATACAACACAGTTGTACTTATAAATGGCATGTTTTTTTTTCTAAGTTTTGGGAAACTAAGAAAGAAAACCGCAGCAGGTATAGGTTGTATTTATGTTTGTGGTGGCTTCAGCTTTGAGTCTATTGGGATCCCCCATGTTGGAGGAGCCCAGGAGACTCAAAGCAGAAACTGCCACAGTCTTAAACCTTGTATTTATGATAGCAGTGGCTTCAGGTTTGAGTCTCCTGGGCTCCCCCAGGTTGTTTTTATTATTGCCGTGGTTTTCTTTCTAAGTTTCCTGGGCTCCTCCGGCTTAGAAGAGCCTGGGAAACTTAGAAAGAAAACCACAGCAATTATAAATACAACAAAGTTGCATTTATGATTGCTGTGATTTTAAAAAATAAAGAAATTACAAGCACTTACCAGCAGCAGCTTTCCTGCCTGCCTTCTCTGCTCTCCGGCACTAATGAAGCAAAAGCTGCTGTAATAAAACCCACCAAGAGGTGGCTTTTGCTTCATTAGTGCCACAAGGGCAGAGATTAACACAAGCACAGGAGGCTCATCCATTTTATAAACTTGATGCCTCCCAGTGCTTGAAATGTTTGACTTTGAGCCTCATTTGCTCAAAATGTACATAGCCAATAAAATTCTAGAGTGAGCTCTCCCTTTAAGAATGCATTCTTTTGAATAGCCTTTTTTAGTGGAGTTTTCCTAAAGTCCTACTGGTAGTAAGAATTTGGTAAGCTATCCGGTCAAGTGGAACAGCGAGTAGAGCGCTCGCTTTGACATACGTGCAGAGCTTGTTATCGCAGGTTTGAATCCCGGCAGGGCCAACTCAGCTCTTCATCCTTCTGAGGTTGATAAATGACCACCACACATCATGGGTAATAATAAGCAGCGCTCAGATACCTGAGGGTTCGTAGCGCTATATAAAGGCAAAATTATTATTATTATTAGAGTGTCCAGTGTGCCGTGAATACTGTGAGGATTTCTTGGGACAGCTGCTAGAAATCACTTCTGGAAAAAAAAATTGTTTTGCTGCCTTGGAACTTTACATTGGAGTCTGCTTTCACTTCGCAGACACAGGAGTCTGCTTTCACTTGCTGTTGCCCTGCCTGCACTGACGCTCCACCTCCCTACGCCTGCTTGCTTCATAAACCGGAAGTCAAGCGAAGCGTAGCGGAGCGTGTCAGAGTGTCCGGTGTCCGGTGGTAGGTGGAGTGTGGAGTGCTAGACACCAGCGCCGTAAAAGATCTTCTAAACTTCAAAACACAAAGGAAGGGAAGCCTTCCTTTTATTATTTTTTTTTTCTACACGGGTCATCGGGATTAAGTGAAGAAGAGCACAGATATAAAATGCTCTTAAGGAGAGACAATGAACAAACTGGAGGGGCTGAGGGCACAGCTGGGGATACAGATATCACCTGTTGCACCCCCTCCTGGGCTGCGGAGGCAGAACTACAGTTGGAGGTCCCTGATCCCCTATTAAACGAAAACCCTTGCCCCTTCAACATTCAAGTGAAAATTGGAGCAAGCACAGCTCTATACATAGATAACGGGCTGGGGGCACCCAATACTGGGGAAACACCCAAAGTCACGGGAGCCGCCATGGATGACATCGAAATTGTAGCAGGAAGCCTACAGACGGCCGCTGAGCATTGGGCAAATCAGGTCACACAAAAAACCATAGATAAATCAGTAGAAACCCAAATGCAAAATCTGGTCGGTTCGCCAAATCCAACAACATGGAACGTTTCTACTATTGAGCATTGGGCAAGCCCAAATGAGGCAAGCATAGGTGACAACGCCAGTCTAGGGCCTGCATACAGTGGGATAGAAAAATCTAACTTACCAACATCGGGGGAGCATCACATACAGAAGATCCTGAAAAGAAAAAACTCAAACTCCGAGGCAGAAGAAGAAAGGCCGTGGATGGAGTCAGCAAAGTCGGAAGGCTGTGAGGGAGCAAACCCAAGGAACCAGCTTAGCCCCCCAGCCAGATATACAGTTAAGAGGACGAAATACCCGACCAACCAAAAGGAAGGTGTCCCCAGAAGAATTATATGGAAACCATTTACTGCAGGACCATTGTCAATAAACCTAACAAAAGGGGGGACCAAAACTCCAACCATCACAAATGGAGGAACCATAGTAACCCCAGTAAACGTAGGACAGACCCTTAGACTCAGTTTTGGCAGCAGGAGCTCCGCCTGTATGAATCAATTAAAGAAAACGACAGGAGTAGAAATATCAGACGCAGTTTTGTTGGAAACGTCAATGGACATGGAGAACGCATTAAGAGATAAGTTTACAGGAATCAAAAATGTTGACAAAGCAAAAGGAATGAGTGCCAAAGTAGCTACTGAAGACAAATTGACGCAAACGTTGCCACCAAACCAAGTGGGAAGCGTAGACCAGGTCATATCAGGCCGAACAATGGAAGACAATTTCCTAATGGTCGCAACTTTGTCAGGTGTCCTAGCACCATTCATGAAATTGTAAGAGGATATCGCGGACACACTAAGAGATCATTCTACAATACTTGCTATGGTTCACACTAAAACAATATTTGTGGAGGGCTTTATCTCAGCAATCCAAAACAACTTGGACAACAGTACCGCCAACGTCACCCAACTGCTACCTGACATAATCAAACCTATACTAAAAGAGAGAAAACTAGGGAAGTCAAATCCAAAAAGCAAGGAACCAATAAGGAAAGACTCTGGAATAATGACCACACAAGAGGTCAGCCCAGTCATAGAAAAAGAAAACAAAGCTGGATCCAACGAGCAAGAAAACAAAGGAGAAAGGTCCACGGCAACACCGTTAAACGTAGAAGAGGTCGCAGAAACCAAAAGTGCGTCCGTTACGGGACCGCGAGCAGCCCAAAGTGAAGAGAAGGGGGAGGCAAAACAAAAACGAAGACGGACCCACCCTGGCATAGGACTGCACCAGCAATAATCTTTTGAGAGAAAAATCAAAGAGCACATCATCTGATCCAGATATAAGAAACGAGCCAACGAAATCACTAGAGACTGAAGTGGAAAAAAAAACCCTAAACAGAAGTGCCAGGGAAGGGCTAAACAATTCTACAGAAATAATGGAGGCTATCTCTAGTAAAAAATCGACAACAAGGCCTGAAGACCCCACCACTACGGATAAGTGTCGGGAGAAAGGTAGGAAAAAGGGGAACATGTGTGAGATCTTCAAAACAAGAGACACAAACACAGGAGGGAAAAAATCAGATAACCAAATAAAAACGAAGAACAACGGGCCCGCAGACAACAAATCAGGGGGTCATCACAAGATCACAGGACCCACTAAAAAACAGAAAAATCAACCACCAGTAAAAGCCACAAGCAGTAGCAAAAGCCGGGCATTTATGAAAAATTTGACAATACCAAAAGAACAACCGAGTATAATTGACCAGCTAAGAAACAACAAGAAAAAGGTCAGAACAGAACAAAAGACTGAAGGACAAAAGATCTTAGAAATCGAAGAAGACGATTGACCTGCTGGATCTCTCTACATACCCGGTCTCAGATGATGAAGACAAACAGGGAATAAGAGGCTTCAAAGAGGTAAATACAGAGGCAGAAGCCTCCTTGAGTGAGGAGCATACAGACTATAGTGAGAGTGATACCTCATCTATAATGTCAATACAGACCGAAAACGAGACACAGAGACAACAAAAAAGTTCCAGATACTCATACAGAAAAGGATGCATTGAGAAAAAACCGGGATCTAAGTGAAAAAACTCAGAAGAGTGAACGTAGAGGTCGAGAAAGGAACGCGGGGCGTTCTGAGACCCGGAACCACGGAACCAGTCGGGAAAGTGAAACAAGATACAGCAAAAAGCGGACCGAGATGGAGGAAAGAAGAGATCGGCATCAACAAAAAGAGGGGGAAAGAGACCTACAGCATCGACAGCGCAAAACAAGTGCTGGTGACAGTTATAAACAACCGGGGCTTGTCCTAGAACGTATCCTTCATTATGAAGACCGACTAATTCTCAACAGAACCAACTGAAGTGGGAGAATGGAAGAACAGGCTCCCGCCCTTCCCCTCTCGCGCTTGGCCTAGAGGATCACGGCCTAGACACCCGCCACGAGAGGAGTTTGCCTACCTACCAGACGACCAAATACCCTGGTACAAGAACATACAGATGTGCCCACCTACCTGCCCAGCAGCCCGCCCTGTCCATGCCGACACCTGCGGCATGGATCAACTCGACTAAAACCTACACGTCGTTAGAGATGCCATGACGACCTAGCCAACGGTTAGCACACCTGTGCAAACATGCACACCGGACACTCCCACACCAATCCACACGAAGAACATACTCAGTGGTATGACGTAGGCGACAGACATACCCAGGGACGTGCATCTTTATTATTTTCCACATAGGCTCTCAAAATGCAGAAATGCAAGACGCATAATGAACTTATCTAAAAAGGCTTGCTCACGCTTCTTCTAAGAACCATGTACCATAATGAAGAATATAACGGAGACACGATACTGAGGATAGAGCAATATGATACCGTAACTTAAAGCGCTCTACATCAAACGGTTCCACCTATGCACCAGGCCCAAGTAGGCCGCAAGCAAAAGCTTCCATGAACACTGAATGAGCAAGAGCTAGGTTGCTGACCCTGCAGAATGAGCCGGCGAAAGCACACCGCCAAGGGCACGATGTTGCAATCTCGCACGCCGCAAGCCGATGCCAAGGTCGCACCTGCAAGATAAACCAGGCACACAGTGGGAAAAAACAATATTAATTGTGCTGAATTTTGCCTCAAACACGGTCCCACCTCACGTGACAAAGCTAAACCTGACAGGATGCCAAGCCCAGGAGGAAGGAGACGCCTGAATCCCACGTTTCAAGACACAGGCAGATACAATTAAAAGACTCATTGGACATCTGCAGCAGTGGGAGTAGTCGACCTCCCAACATATGAATAAATCCTCACATTGTTTACACCTACCCATAGTAAAACATTGTTGCAAATGACAGGTGCACCGCGAGCTGGGAACAGCGATAGTCTCAGACTGGGAGGCTCGCGAGCGGACCAATCAGAACATGGGGCTCTTATCACTGACGCCATTAACATTGACCAATCCTCAGAGGTCTTCATGTAACAATTTTCATGTATCAAATTGAAGGTACAGCCCAAGTATACCACCTGACTAACCCTCAACCACTAACACCGTTCTCTATATGTATGCTATACTAACCCTACCACTCGAGTAACCAATCCAGAGTGGAAATAGGTTTTTTGCTAAACTTTCTAAGGTGACGCAAGTAGCGCGTCATACTAAGGTAAAAAGGGCCTGCGAGCCCCACGATTGTGTGTGTGTCAGGACGGACGCGTACGATCCTTGACCCATCCCTGCCGTTTTGTCTAATAAACAGCAGAGTCACCTTGCTTCTTGCGTGTGTCTCATACTCTATCTCTTTTGGGATATACGGGAGGAGTTGGGGCCTCCCTGCCCGGAGGTCTACGGACGGCCCCGGCCGACCCCGGCAGAATTTCCCCCCGACAAGTTGGAGGCACTGCTGAGATCTGTTTAAGATCTGCTTTTTTATTTTTATTTTTTTCCAGGTACTCCCGTTGCGAGGAGGCCCGGCGGCGCGGCCCCTCTGCCGTTGCCCCCTTCTGAGGACTACAGGACCATCGCGGAACTGCGAGAAGACCGGACAGCGCAATCCGGATATTGGCCTTCGGGAGCCGGTTGAGAAGTATCCCGCCCGCGGTTGGCGAGTGTCCAGACGTGGTCCAGACGAGGGGAGGTGGCGAGCCGCTTGGAGGGGTGCACGCAGTCGAGCGGCCCCGCATCAAGAGAACTTGGTGTGCATGCCACGCACAACAAGCAATGTGAAATTGTGAGGGAGGGGGAGGAATTAAATACGGGAGGTGGGAGGTGTTGCACAGGTGCGCGGCGAAGGTTTGACAATTTAGTGTAGGCAATGAAATGAATGGTAGCCGAACGAGTGCGGGAGCAGTCGGCTACGTTACGCGAGAGAAGGAGGTGGAGCACGAAAACATCACGTGCGGCCGCTCGTAGACACTGATTGGCCTAGGTCACGACTACGTGTAGGGGTGTGTGTGTGGTTTCCTACGATTTGGCATTTATTGATCAATGAGTAGATGAGGATCCCTATTGTTCGAGCAAGAAACTCGATAGGTAGATGACGTTTCCCTGTAGGCGGTAGCTAGCTAGTTGCCCAATACAGAAGATAATTGGCTGGTTAAGCCCTCCTGTCGAGGGGCGTATCACACGCGAGGCGACGCAGTGTGCGCAGTCCGATTATATTTATTGATTACCTTGTTCCAGGAGTGACAGTAAGACAGCTGTGGGGTTAACGGGGGTAGATTGCAAGTGTATTTTGGACTCAAAGAATATATGAAGACTTACCAGTAGTTTGAAGAGATTGGTGACGTCACCAGTAGGGCCTTCATAGGATATCCCGAGCACAAGGCATCTTTCTTTCTGAGATTGGTGGGGAAGAGAACTGTGGTAAGGGAGTGGAAACAGAGATAAACGGTAATGAGTTGATCGAGGAAAGTCGAAACGGGGGACGTGGCGGCGCACGGAGAACGCCGGCCACGGCAAGTGTAGAAGAAGGAGGAGGAGCAAGTGAAAATAGGACGACTGTATAAGAACGCCACAAGGGGTACGCAGCCGCAGGGGGCTACGTGCGCCTCGGCCGCAGGGGGCTGTAAGGGTGTTGTGTAAAGGAAGAAAGAAAGAAGAAAATATACAAATGTAAATACTATATTTTAATAATTTTCCTTAGCGGACTATCGCAAGTCCCCAAACTTACGGGGCCAGGTAAAGGTATAAGGCTGTGTATTGTAACTGTTAGTAAGATAATAGCTACCAAATAGGGGAAGGATAACAAGTGAAGCGCTACGATGTCATACGGGACGGGATCGGGAGGGTGGGGGAACACCCTCACTACCCCACTACAACACATATGTACAACACTGTCACCCCATAGGGAGAAACTGATCAAGTATAGCATAGAATGGACACAGGGGACGGACAACAAAATGATAACACCATGGCCGCCTAATGGTAGCTTCGATCCGTATACCCAACCTTCACTATTAAACCATTTGCATAATACATACAAAGGGAAGAAGTTGACAAACCACGTGGAGGTGTTTAACTTATGGAGGATGTTCCAAGGGTCCCGACCAGGACCAAATGGAATGTTCACTGTGGGGGAAACACCGGAAGAAAAAGAGATTAAGGAGGAAGGAGAGAATGGGAAAAAGGGAAGTGAAGACCCAAAGAACACGGGGAATGGAAAAGAGGGAGGAGAAAAGAATAATAACCCAAAAGAAAATGAAATAAAAAAGGAACAGAGCAACGATACACCCCTAGCAAAGGTAGTGAAAACAGAGGGAGGCACTAATAACTGCACCTACAACAATGACCCAAAGCCCCACACAAGTAGTGGCTGCACAAGATCCCTCCCAAATACCACCCTCACAGACTATAACACAACAGGTGCCGCCACTCCAACCATACATGACCAACATGGGAGGAGGATACTCAATGCCAGGAGCTGGGTATTATAATTACAACAGGGGAAGAGGAGGAATTATGAGAGGGAGAGGATACGGATATAACACACAACAGCAGGTGGGAGGACTTAGAAATTCCTATCCCACCGGTGCAACCAGTATACCAGGACAACACAGGAAGCTTTCCATGGCAGAGTAGGGAACCACCGGTGTGTTGGAGTTGTGGAGTAGTAGGGCACATGTCACGCACGTGTAGAGTAAGACCAGGTACACCATCATGGAGTGAACAGGGACAACCAAGGCCCACACAGGAACAGCAGGGCATACAGCAACAGCAGACGTTGCAACAGGGAAATGAACAGCAACAACTAATAACACAACAACAGCCAGAGACATATTCACTGCCACAACAACAGGTAGCGATAACACAACAACCCCAAGCACAACAAACACAACTGGGTAGGGTGACGGTCCTGGGACACAACCCTTACACAGGAAATGGTCAATCGTTGTACCCTCAATAGGACAGCCCACAGACGGCCTTGGTGTGTCCCATCCTGTCGGTAACACCTAATAGTGCGGAGGAACCACGCATAGAGGTAATGATAGGTGACAAAAAATTATCATTCCTTGTTGACACCGGGGCGACCCGGTCTTGCATAAGGGAAGGTAAATTTAAGATGTCGGGCAAAGCCATGAACACCCAAGGATTCTCTGGGGCTAGAGGGTTGGTTTCTTTTACTGATAACATTCCCTTATCTATAGGAGATTATGACATGTCAGTCCCACTTTTATATTATAGTGCCTCACCAGTAAATATACTGGGGAGAGACATCATGAACAGGTTGAATATGACGATCTCCTTTACGGAGGATGGCATAATTTGCTCTACTCCAGGAATTAACATGCTCACAGCACGACAGATTATGCAAGCATACTGTGGACAGACAGCGATTAGGGCTGAGCCAGTAGATGGCGAACTCTTCCAGTACGAGACAGACATGGCATTTGCATGGATGCCAGGGATAGAGGGAAAGATCTGGAGGAGGCCAGCAGCCTATTTGTTCAGACCAGAAACACCAGTCAATGAACCAGAAGGAAAGGTGGTTCCAGTGGACATTGAGAGCATTATAGCAACAGCTGATTACATTACTGTACATGCCCAAGACAGAGAAGGAAGAGCATGGAGGGCAGTGATAGCACTAGCAGAAGGATGTAGACTCACCCAGGTGTCAGATGAGGAGCTGTTCTCAGAAGAAAAGGAGGAAGGTGAAATGGTGTTTATGATGAGTGTGGAAATATGGCTAAGAGTGGCGTACAAACAAGTGGTACAGAAAATGGCAATGGCACTTGAGGCACCCACATCCACCCCAGTTCCCTTCTTTGAGGAGGATATGACAAAAGTACCCACATCATTATGGACTACTAGCCCCTATGACGTGGGGTGCATAAAAAGTATTGGGGGGGGTAAGGATAAAATTGAAAAAAGGTGCAATACTCCCCAGAGTGAAACAGTACCCACTATCAAAAGAGGCAGATGAGGGCATATATGAAACCATAACGGCCCTTATAGATAATGGCATATTGGTCCCCTCAGAATCACCATGTAACACGGCTGTATACCCAGTGCGCAAGGCTAGAGGGGGGTCTTGGTGCTTCATACAGGATCTCAGGCCCTTGAACAACATAGTAGAAGCAGAATACCCCATAGCCGCAAACCCGGCCACAATATTGTGTGGCATTCCAGCAGAAGCATCACGATTTACAGTGATCGACCTTAAAAATGCTTTTTTCTCAATACCATTGCACCCAGACTCACAAGATCTGACAAGCTTCACTTACAGAAACACAAAGTAGAAACACACCAGATTGCCACAAGGGTACTGCGAATCACCCTCAATCTTCAACAGAGTAATACAGATGGATTTGGGTAACATTGAAGTGGAAAGCACAGTGTTGCAGTATGTCGACGACATAATAATTTGCAGTACAAACGAAAGAACATGCAGAGAGGACTTATTAAAGATGCTGACAATATTGGCTGAAAAAGGTTACAAGGTAGACATGGAAAAGTTACAGTACTGTCAAGAACAGGTACTTTACATTGGTCAGCTCATATCCCAACATGGAAGAAAGATTGCACCACAAAGAGCACAGGCCATTTCAAAAACGCCAGTGCCACAAACAGTGAGGGAACTGCAGCAGTTCCTGGGTCTGTGCAACTACTGTAGAGCATGGGTATTTGATTACAGCTCATACATAGGACCCCTGCTTGAGGCGTTAAAGGAAGCTAATAAAGGAGAGAAAAAGTTGGGGTGGACAATGGAAATGAAAGAGGCTTTTGATGAACTGAAAGATGCGATATCCACTGCTCCGGTACTGGCAACCCCAGACTATGAGCGACAATTCTTTATATTTTCACATTGCGACTCAGCAGTAATGAAAGCAGTGTTGGCTCAAAAAACAAGCATGGGCTACAAACCAGTAGCATTTTACAGCGGCCACTTAGATCCTGTGATGTTAGGTCATTTCCCTTGCGAACAAGGTCTCGCCGCAGCTGCTTTTGCGGTAGAAAAAGCATCAGCAATCACCATGGGTTGCCCAACTACACTGTTTGTGGAACATGCACTATTTGCAATATTGAATAAACCTAAGTCGACCCTAACCACGCAAAGGGCATCAGGTTATGAGATCATCTTATCCAGAGCTGAACTATCAATTGTTAGATGTAGCACGGTCAACCCTGCAAGGTTCCTAGCAGAAGTACTTGAGGAAGGAGATTATGCCCACGATTGTACGCAAATAACTGAAATGTACTCATGTACTAGAAAGATTGAAGAAAACACACTAGAGGGAGGTGAGCTCCTGTTCATTGATGGGTCATCAACTATCGACCAAAGGGATGGTATAAGGAGGACTGGGGCAGCAGTGGTAAAAATGATGGAGGTACCAGTGTGTGTGGCAATGAAATGTGTACAACTACCACAGCATTATTCCGCTCAAGCAGCAGAATTAATTGCACTAATTTTGGCGTTGAAGGAAAGCTTTGACAAACGAGTGACCATATATTCCGACAGCGCATATGTTACGTCCACTGTCCACTCAGGGCTGTCGAAATGGAGAAGAAGAGGATTTAGGAGAGCTGATGGCACTCCAGTGCAACATGCCCTCCTATTGGCTGAACTAATTGAAGCAATAAATGACCCCCAAGAATTAGCTTTGGTCAAATGCACCGCACACACCAATGGTGAAGACCACATTTCAAAAGGGAATGCAGCAGCAGACGCACATGCGAAGTATGCTGCATATTTTGGTGAGATATGGAACCCCCCAGAGTCAGAGAGAGGGAGAGGGAGGGGAATGGCTAAGGAGATGTTGATAAGAGAAGGGTACACCCATCTCCCAGCCACACAGATAATGGAGCTACAAGCGGCTGCACCAATGGCAGAAAAAGAAATATGGGTAAAAAGGGGATGCACAATGTCACCAACTGACGCACTATGGCGCCAGAGTGACACTGGGAAGATTGTAATACCACTGGCACTATTGAACACCGCCCTGAGCCAACTACACCACCCAGCCCACACAGGCAAGGAAGTAATTGCAGCACGAATTAGGGAAGACTGGTTCTGCCCTGAGTTAAATTCTCATGTGTCAAATTTTATCAGCAATTGTCTCACATGTCAACAGTTTACGGCCGGTCACACTCTGAAGGTGATAAGAGGTACTATACCCCGGCCAGAGGGACCCTTCCGACATCTCCATATTGACTATGTTGATATGATCAACGTATGTCAAGGAAATAGGTATATGATTGTAGTAGTATGCCCATTCTCGAGGTGGATTGAAGCAGGGCCCTGTTCACACCCAGATGGATTCAGAGCAGCTAAATTCCTAGTGAGGGAGGTCTTCCCCAGGTGGGGAGTGTGCGAGGTACTGCGGTCAGATAATGGCCCACATTTCGCAAACGAAATGTTCCAGCACATCACATCCTTACTGAACATCAAGCATAAATTTGCATGTGCATACCACCCACAGGCCAACGGTGTATGTGAACGCCTGAATGGCCTATTAAAGGAGGCAATTGCAAAAATACAGCAAACAACAAAGAAGAGTTGGTTGTATTGCCTTCCATTAGCCCTATTTGAGCTAAGGAATAGACCAGGTTCCGACCACCACCTCACCCCTCACGAGGTGGTTACCGGACGTCAAATGCGACTTCCCCTAACGCCAACATCAAGAGCATTTACCTACCACGAGAGTACTGCAAATGTCCTTGGTGATGAGATGTACCAATATGTGTCTTCTTTGATTACTAGTGTAGTGTTTGTGTCTCAACAGCTCGAGCGCACGCGGGGCGGGTCTAACAGCGATCAGCAAGAAGACGCGGATAAAGAATTGGAAAAGGAAAGACTGTGCAAAGTTGCTAAAGGTGACCACGTACTACTCCGCAATTTCAACAGAAAGTGGAACAGCCCACGCTTCACTGGCCCCCATCTGGCAGAGGAGGTATCAACGAGAGCAGTAAAGCTACAGGACAAACGTGCCTGGAACCATCTACACGACGTAAAGATCTACAAACTCCAGACCCGCCCCAGCGCCACCGACAGGGCCACTGGGAGAGCAACAACAGCGTCACCAACGGAGGAAGAGACTTCTACCGCAACTAACGGCCTAAGTGTCCCCATACCCTGCCACCCCCCAGATTCCCCAGAGACAACTACTAGACAAGAAAGGGGTGATCCCCATACCGCCCACCCCATGGTTACACGATCAAAGAGTAAAGAGACTTCCGCCAGTTGAGCCCCAAACCCTCTGCCCATTGACCCCCTACCCACTGTAGTAATAACTGAACTGAAGGACATTGTCTTGCACATATACACATGTAAACACGTGAATGTTCTCTTTCTTTTCTCTCGCACATGCAGGTACAGCATATTATTGTACTACTAAGAAAGTAGATAACTAACCAATTCACTGCCCAGGAGTAGATGGTACCCTCAGACGATAATTACCTGGAAGAATTGTCACACCAATTTGTATATGAAATAAAAAGGCCAACGTATCTGAAAAAAGGAGGGTACGTGTCTACTACACAGCATTCCTATTGGCCATAGAACATTCAATGCCCCACCTCCAACCATACTTGCCTGCCCTAAGAGATAGATCGCTTAGATTGGCGTGGGAACAGCTCTTCGCCTGGGCACTGAATGACTACTTGATAGGGAGAGCTTAAAAACGACAACTAACACTAATAACAAGCATATTAAGAATTTTCAGGCGGGCAACTGTAACGTCGCAAGAATAAGCTGCCGGACTGCAGCAAGGTAAGAGCAAAATGCCGGTGAAATTACCATCTGTAATAAAATTGATGGGGATTTTAATGATCACCGGGTTCTTGGCTGCCTCTGTATGGCAGTACAGCTATGCTATTGATATTATTGCTGTACCCAAACCTAATACACCCCCACCCCCAGCTGCAACAGGTGTTACGTCAGGTGGTACTAGTAAAATCCCACACAAGGAAAATAGAGTTAAATGCAGCACATACTCAGATAATAAAGGTATTGACAACTACATACAAGATTCAGCACACATCTCAAACAACATATGGTACCAACACATGACCCACATAGGTAAACAGACAACAGAAGACAGCTGCTACGTTTGCTCATTAATCCCATACGCCATGAGCGCTTCTCGAACATTTGTTGCCACGGAGATAGATGAAAAATTAGCATGATGTATAATATACCTGGCACTGTTCCAAACGAAAGGAAGATTTCAAGGGACAGTGGTGCAACTGGTGTGGAAAACACGAGATACATACCCATATGAAAACAACTTCCTCAAGACTTATTTGAGTTACCACAAGAGCAGTTTACATGCTGAAGGATTCAGGTACATAACAAGTGGTCCTGAAAAAGGAGAAACAAAGAAAGTAACACTACAGTACCTACCATGTGATTGGTACGCCACTGAAGTCCCTGGTAAAAACGGATGTTGGGAAAGACCACTGGTGGTAATAACAGGGAAGGTGTACATGAACAACAAATGGGACATAGGAGTGGTTGGCAGCAACATGGTAACAAGAGAAAATATTTCAACTATTGATGGACACAACCATAGATGTTGGATGACTTGGGTCAAGTACGTACCCATGCTCACGTGGATGGAGAAGGATGAAGACCCAATAACAATACTGCCGCTAACTGCGCCTAAGGTATGCTACCAACATAAAGGAGAAGTGGATGTAGGATACAACACCAACTGTGAAAGCGTGATGCAGTTACCTGAGGGGGGGAGCAGGAACAGCAGTAGTAATGGACCATTACTGGGCCTGTGGAGACAAGGCATACCACACACTGCCCCCTCTGTGGAATGGTGTATGCACAATAGTACACATTAATGTACCATCACTAGTGGTGCCCCAGAAACATGTGAATATGGCGAATTTCCCCAAAATGGATGAAGGAAACAAGAGGAAGAAGAGATCTGCACAGCTTCAGAAGGGGCCAGAGAACAGGAACAACGGCAACAACACCGTCTTGAATAGGAAGAAAAGACAAGGAGAACCTCTGACAGGAAATTACCTGTGGGGAAGGTCGGAAACAGCACTCACTTCAATTCCGCCAGAACACAGACTATTCAGCAGAGCAGCAATGTTCTTCTCCTCAATAATACATCCGGGACTACAGGCTTACGCAAACGCAAAATGGCTCCAGATAACAAGGTGGGAACTAATGATGACAATTAACTCTACAGTGAATGGATTCAACGCAATAAAAGAGGAACTGCGAGCTGTGAGGATGGTAGCGCTTCAGAACAGATATGTACTGGACCTCCTCACAGCAATGGAAGGAGGAGTTTGCGCTAAGATAGGACAATCATGCTGCACATTCATCTCTGCCAACGATGCTGACAATGGTACACTGACAGAAGCAGTTTTACAATTGGCCCAGATGCACTCAAAAATGATGGATGAAAGTAAAGGTGTGAAAAAGGATGAGAGCTGGTTTTCAATATTATGGTCATGGATGCCATCTTGGCTGTCAGATGGACTGAAGATTATAGTTGGATGTACTATTTTGGCTGGAGCTACACTGATCATAATAAGATTTTGGAAGGCCCGGAAGGCACGCACCACAGACGAGATGATCGAAATGGTTGGTATGCACCTCTTGATGCCAACAGATGACGGCAAACACACAGGCACAATCATAAAAGAGAGAGAGAGAAGTTGCGCAACCAGATCATCACCAACCACCTGGACCCACCATCAGTGAAGCTCGAAAACCCAAGAAACCCAAGGAGCTACATAGGGAAATGGGTATACTGCACTCCTGGAGGAACCTGTGCATACATGTATTGGTCATTTGAAGACCATGTTAACCACTATGGACATTTGGGAGGAATAACTAAAATATGGAGAGTAAGAGGAGATAAAGAAAAGGATATGTTTGTGGTCGACAAGTCGACCAGAGGGGGGACTGAAGTGGGAGAATGGAAGAACAGGCTCCCGCCCTTCCCCTATCGCGCTTGGCCTAGAGGATCACGGCCTAGACACCCGCCACGAGAGGAGTTTGCCTACCTACCAGACGACCAAATACCCTGGTACAAGAACATACAGATGTGCCCACCTACCTGCCCAGCAGCCCGCCCTGTCCATGCCGACACCTGCGGCATGGATCAACTCGACTAAAACCTACACGTCGTTAGAGATGCCATGACGACCCAGCCAACGGTTAGCACACCTGTGCAAACATGCACACCGGACACTCCCACACCAATCCACACGAAGAACATACTCAGTGCTATGACGTAGTCGACAGACATACCCACGGACGTGCATCTTTATTATTTTCCACATAGGCTCTCAAAATGCAGAAACGCAAGACGCATAATGAACTTATCTAAAAAGGCTTGCTCACGCTTCTTCTAAGAACCATGTACCATAATGAAGAATATAACGGAGACACGATACTGAGGATAGAGCAATATGATACCGTAACTTAAAGCGCTCTACATCAAACGGTTCCACCTATGCACCAGGCCCAAGTAGGCCGCAAGCAAAAGCTTCCATGAACACTGAATGAGCAAGAGCTCGGTTGCTGACCCTGCAGAATGAGCCCGGCGAAAGCACACCGCCAAGGGCACGATGTTGCAATCTCGCACGCCGCAAGCCGACACCAAGGTCGCACCTGCAAGATAAACCAGGCACATAGTGGGAAAAAACAATATTAATTGTGCTGAATTTTGCCTCAAACACGGTCCCACCTCACGTGACAAAGCTAAACCTGACAGGATGCCAAGCCCAGGAGGAAGGAGACGCCTGAATCCCACGTTTCAAGACACAGGCAGATACAATTAAAAGACTCATTGGACATCTCCAGCAGTGGGAGTAGTCGACCTCCCAACATATGAATAAATCCTCACATTGTTTACACCTACCCATAGTAAAACATTGTTGCAAATGACAGGTGCACCGCGAGCTGGGAACAGCGATAGTCTCAGATTGGGAGGCTCGCGAGCGGACCAATCAGAACATGGGGCTCTTATCACTGACGCCATTCAGAGTTCTTCATGTAACAATTTTCATGTATCAAATTAAAGGGACAGCCCAAGTATACCACCTGACTAACCCTCAACCACTAACACCGTTCTCTATATGTATGCTATACTAACCCTACCACTCGAGTAACCAATCCAGAGTGGAAATAGGTTTTTTGCTAAACTTTCTAAGGTGACGCAAGTAGCGCGTCATACTAAGGTAAAAAGGGCCTGCGAGCCCCACGATTGTGTGTGTGTCAGGACGGACGCGTACGATCCTTGACCCATCCCTGCCGTTTTGTCTAATAAACAGCAGAGTCACCTTGCTTCTTGCGTGTGTCTCATACTCTATCTCTTTTGGGATATACGGGAGGAGTTGGGGCCTCCCTGCCTGGAGGTCTACGGACGGCCCCGGCCGACCCCGGCAGAATTTCCCCCAACACAATGTAATAAGATTACTCCACCATATACCGGCATTAAGACTAATTACAACAGATGACCTGGCAATCGTGGAATTCGTCGAGGAAGATTGCACTGATAAAGTAATTCTGCACACAAGATCAAATCTGGTGAGACAACTACTACTGGAAGAAGCCCCGCAATTAAGACCAATGGGTTTTGACTTACAAGAAAGTGACGAAGTCCTAAAAACCCATGAGAGAGTAAAGAAACACTCGGTGAGACAGATCAACAGAAAAGACAGAGAGACCAGTAGTGTTAAAACAAATAGAACATCAGCAGTGAGAAGGGGCAACCAGAACACACAAAGCTCAAACAATAGAAGTCAACATCAAGGAGAAGAAAACGAAGCGGCAAGGTGGAAATGGTTGAAAAACATGATTGATGACAAAACAAACACCCAATAACATAAAGCAGTAAAAAGTGTGGGTTCATGGAGCCTGGGAAGTTGGAACACTAGAGGCTCTACCCACCTTTTTACTAAGGGAGCGCTTCAAAAAGAGAACTTTAGTGTGTTGTGCCTACAAGAAACATGGCTGTTGCAACCACCGACACTGGAAGGTTACGTGGTTCTGCTAAATCCAGCGGTCAAAGGTCAAAAAGGCAGACCCATGTCAGGCCTACTTATAGCCATCAAAAACGATCTGGATTGGCAAGTCCTGGAGGAATCAAACCCAAATTTATTCATCCAGATGGTAGTGTTACAGCTGGACAAAAAAGCGAGTAAAATACTAATATTGATCAACATATACTGGAACCCAGCAAATTTATCAAACGAAAACCTACCAGATAAAATAGCAGAACTAATTGATCAACAAAGAGAAAAATGGACTGATCCAATATTCATATTGGCAGGAGATCTAAATTGTTCATGCCTGAACAAGGACAACCAACCCAAATACGATATAACAACTGCCTCAGCAAAGGAAAAAAGAGGAACAATGTGGAATCGTATGGTACAATCAAGGGACTGTGTCGTTCTGAATGGAAAGGTGAAGGGGGACCAACCAGCAAAACCTACTTGGAAGGGAACACAATCAGTAGAGATCCTGGATTACATTTGCATTTCAAGCAACTTGTCAGATAACATCCAGACCTTGAAAGTAATCCAAACAGTAGAAAGTGACCACAATCTGTTAAAACTGACGTGCAAAAACATAAGCAATAACAAGATTGGAACCTACAACCAGAAGGTGGTCATAGACCAAAGGGGTATTAAATTAAGGATCAGACTAGAGAAAACAAGAGAACTAAACCATAACCTAAAACAAATGATCTTGACGCTTGAAGACGAACAAAGCCAAAAAAGGATTGACTACACCCCGCTTTTCAGAGCATTTGTTACAGAAAGGAAGCTTGGAAGTAACCATCAAACAACGACTCACCAACATCAGTATGACAGTCGCATACGAGAAAGGAAAAAAGCATTAAGGAGAGATATTAGACGACTAAAAAAGACCAAACAAGACAACTGGAGTAAAGAGATACATAAGTTAAAACAAAAGTACAGAAACTGGTTACACTTACACAAGAAGACATTGCTAAACCAGGACGCAGAAAGAATGTTGGGGAAAATAAGATCTAAAAACACAGCCGAAATTTGGGCAGTTACCAACGAAGCTGAGAAGCCTCAAGCAATAAGTCAAATGAACCCAATAAGTGCTTCATCATGGGTTAAGTATTATACACAGCTACAAGGGGAAATTTACATCGACCCAAAGCGGAAATCAATGACAAACAAAAATGAGGCAGTAATAGATATCAGTATTGAGGAAATAGAAAACATCCTGAAAAAAATGAAAGACTCAAGAGCCCCAGGGCCCGACGGGCTCACGAATGTAATACTGAAAAGCAACATAGGTAATGGGCCAAATTCCTTCAACTTCTATTCAACTACATATTAACAGAAAAAATCCCGGATTCCTGGCGAAAGGCAGTAGTGGTACCCATTTTCAAAAAGGGTCTCAGAACATCAGCAGACAACTACAGACCGATTGCATTACTGGACATGGTGGGGAAGGTCTTTGCGTCCACATTATTGAAAGCATTAAACCACTGGGTACAGCAAAGTGGATGTCGTGATCCTTGGCAATCAGGTTTTGTGAAGGGGAGAGGCACAGCACTCAACATTTTCCTGATTAACTTATTGAAAGCCAGAACACAAAGGAACAAAAACCAAGGAATCTACATCGCGTTTGTAGACTTGTCGAAAGCTTTCGACACCATAAAAAGAGCCAAACTATGGAAGAAAATGGAAAACTGGGAATGTCCTCAGTCACTGGTGGAGAACATCAAGGACTTGTACACGGACACAAGCATCAGAGTCAGACTGGATACAGCGGGTACACTAACAGAGGAAATTCAGACAAAAATGGGCTTAAAGCAAGGATGCCCGCTGGCACCGGAACTGTACAACCTGTTCACGTCAGATCTGGAAGATTTATTTGAGTCCACCCGCTGCTTTCCACCAAAAATAGCAGGAACGCCGATTGGGAGACTGCTTTACGCAGACGATATCGTCCTGATGGACCAAACCCAAATCTGCTTGCAAAGACAGCTTACATCATTACAGTCGTATGTGGACTCAAATGACCTGGTTATAAACCCAGAAAAATCAAGAATTCTGAAGTTAGGCCCAGGAGGTAATAAAGCCAGAGGGAAAAAACTAGGATGGTCTCTGAGAAACAAAAAAATCCTGGAAGTCGAAGCATTCACATACTTAGGAGTCTGTATAGACAACACGAAGAACAATACGCCAAGAATAGCTGGGCTAAAAAGAAAAGCAACCAATCTAGCTGCCCAAGGGAGAATTCTGCGTAAAAGATACTGCAGATTTACCTTATCACCTCTAATAGCCTTTTATAGGATGAAATTGGGGCCAATACCAACATATGGTGTAGAATCACCAATCCCCTTACAAGCTCAAACAAGGTCAATCCTGGAGGGTCTGTTTTGGAGGAAAGCTTTACAGCTGCCTAAATCAGCCCCAATACAGCAGATAAGAGAGCTGGCTCTGACATCACTCAAAACAATAGTGGTATGGAAAACACTAAGTTTCTATCGGAAATGTCTTGAGGAAAACACTACGGGTCGATTTGGGGTGTTGAAAAAAGCCCTAAAAGATCAATCCAATGTAATCCTAACAGACTGGCAAAAGTCATGTCGAGGGATCCTAGTGAACCTCAACGAGTCAGAGGATGACTTATGGATTTACCCAGACAAAACTAAAAAGAAACTATACATGGCAGATTGGATCGAAACCCAAGAAGATAACTGTAAATATAAAGGTTACGAAGACTTCTGGGCCCAGCCACGAAAACTGAATCAGATCCCGAGCTATCTGACTTTATTCCACAATTGGTACTTCCGAGACCTTTTCCTGAGATTCAGATTGAACATTTTACCAACAGGAGAAATATTACAAAGAAGAAAAAGGCTTAACATCAGGGAAAGCTGCAGAATGTGCAAAAAAAAAGGAGAGATAGAATCTCTGAAACATCTCATACTACAGTGTACCGGTTTAAGGAAAGAGCGAGAGCAGTGCTTGGGGGACATCCTTAGAAGCTACACGACAAGGAATGTCGATGAGTGGTGGAGGACTCTTGTAGAAGGAGAAAAAATGAAAACGACATTAGCACTCATAAAATTAGTGATTTTAATCCTTAAGAAACCAGAGGAGATCAACAACATAACCCCGGACTAATAAGATGCTACCAAGCACTGCTACTAAGATACTGTATACCAAACGAAGAATCATGATGAAAGAACGGACATGCTCAGGTTAAAGGTTTCAAATAAGGAAACCACACAATCTGTTTAAATAAAATAAAAAAAATAAAAATTATTATTATCCCAGTGGTATCTCCAACTGTTAGTATCAGTCTGTACTAACTCCGGACCTTGGTAGACTGGCAGAGCAGTCAGGCCTATCTTAAGAGGAAGATGTGAGCTGCAGGTAAGTATACTGAACCTTAGACATGCAAACCAAAGAAACTCTTCCACATATAATTTATATAAAATTATATTTATTATTTATACACCAAAATCACTTCTACTACTTTAGATGTTTGGACTAGAACGTTTTGGAATACTTGAGAATACACTTCAAAGGGCACTTTCACTTGTGTGTTTGCTTGCAGTTACCTTTGTAGCAATGTTAGAAGGTTAGAAGAAAATGTTTGTGCTGGATGCTCTGTGATGTTGCAGCTCTGGACCCGACCGCTGGATTCATTAGTCTGATGACTGAAGGCAGGACAATGGATGGGTTCTCTCAGCAGCATTCTTGAGGGAGGACCTTGGGGCATGACTTTCAGCACTTTCTTGATTCACTCAGTGGTTTTGGCACCTTTTAAACAGCACCAACAAAGGACACAGATCACCTGGTAAATCCTCTTCGCTTTCTGCAGTGCCAAACTCTGATGAGGGGTTCTGGTCAAGTTGAATGGGATCTCTGGAGTGTCCTTACAGGTTCAGCAAAGATTTGGATGATTTCAACCTTTCCTCAATGATACACTCTAAATGGGCCGCAGCTATCCTTGTATTGGGGTTCTGCAGTGCTGGAAACTCCAAGGACCTCGGAAGATAGCTCAATTCAATGTTTGTCTTGAGACTTGTTGTTCCTACTAGCCAAATGGAAAGAATCATTCTCTTCAGAGCTCCTTTGTCATACAAAAAACGGGTCATGACAATAATGGTCGCTTCACAGTGTTGCAAAGGTTATGCAGGAGTCTCTAGTCATCTTCTTTGGTTACTTCAGCTTCTGGTTGTCGACTTGCTTTTCATTCCAGATGCCTCACCTGTTATACATTTCTGGCACACAATCCTCTGGAATTTCTCTCAGCATTTTTCAGAAAGGGGCATTTAGCTGTCCAACCAGGACCTCCAGTCCCCCTGTGGGAGTTGGCCCTATTCAGGCACTCTTGCAGACAAAGGACAGAGGGGTGGAAGACTCCTCCCCACTTCCTGCCTGCACAGACACTCTGGAGCCCAAGGGTCCTGCCAAAGGCAAAACACACACACTGACCTTGCCCTTTAAGAATAGCAGAAAAAGGGCTAACAAAGAACAACCATGCTAGTAATGGTGAAAAAGAAGGGAGGCCCCAAGTTAGTACTTGGGTGCCCCTATTGTGCACTACCGTGGCTATGGCATAGCCTGTAGTATAAAAACTACACAGTAGTTGGTAGAACATGTCCACTGCCAGCAGCCATAACTAGAAGTTGTATGTGACTAACTAGACACAGGAGTAGGTATCCCTTCGGCACTTTACTGAAGGTGGTGTGTGGCAATCTCTCACAAAATAGAGTTTTGGGAGAGATACTAAGTATGTCTCTGTCCTTAAGAATGATAGTTACTTGAGAATATATACAAATAATCTCAAAGGAGGACCCTAAGGGTGACCAGAAACACTGCCCACAAGGAGCTCTGTGCTATAGTAGTAAAACACAGGTGCATTCACGATCTATGGAACAGACAGTCTCCATAGTACAGGTATAACACAAAGAGAAGAGTTCTAAAAGACAGAGCCTACAAGAATTAATGAGTGGAAAAAGGCTCCACTCTTTCAGGCTTGAAAGAAAAAGGTCCAGATGACCAGCAAAAAGTGCTTGGGGTCTCACTAGGAGAGGAGATGAAGCATAACAATGATAAATCTCCCTAACACATCACACCCAGATTCGCAGAACCTCACACTGTTTACTTACTGTGGTCAGTGGGTCCAACACACCAGACTTCCACAAGGGTACAGCAAGTCCCAAGGCATTTTTAATAGGTTACTGTATGCAGATTTGGGAAATATACAGACACAGAGCACAGTGATACAATACGTGGATTATCTCCTGGTGTGCATCACCACAGAGGAGCGGTCCAATAGGATTCGATAACACTCATGACGGTATTGGCAGGCAAGGGATACCAAGTGGACAGGGGAAAATTCCAATATTGCCAGAAAGAGGTAGTTTACCTTGGGCAGATATTATCATCAGCGGGGAGGAGATTAATACCTGAAAGGGCAGCAGAGATACAGCATACACTGCAGCCGAATACAGTAAATGAAATGCAGCAGTTCTCTGGCTTGTGCAATTACTGCCAGGCCCTGATTTTTTACCATTCTGGTTACACTGAATCTCTACTACAGGGGCTCAAGGCAGGTCCCATTACCTGGACAGCTGAAATGATAGACTCAATCAGGGAACTTAAAGATCCTCTCACCCATGCACCAGTGTTAGCAACTCCAGATTACAACAAAGAAATGTTTCTGTTTTCCCATTCCAATGGGGAAGTGATGACGGCTGTACTCACTCAGAAAAAAGCCCCAGGACACAAGCCCTATGCTTATTACAGTGATATTTTAGATGCAGGGACATTTGACATGCAAGCAAGCACTTGCATGAGCATCCTTCGCGATTGAAAAATAATCTGTCATAACGTTGGGCTGCCACGACAGATGACTAGAGCATACAGTATTCGCTATCCAAGAAAATTCCAAGTCTACCTTTACTACCCAACGAGTGCCAGGGTATCAGATTAAACTTTCAAATCCAGCAATTCACATTGTGATGTGCCACGTTGTCAATCCATCAACCTTCATCTCCCAGTCTGTGCAAGAGGGTGATGAGGTTCATGATTGCACCACATACCAAGAAGTACTAGAGGGTCTTCCTACATTGAGAGAAGAAGCTTTAGAGAAGGGAGAGCTATTTTTGTTGATGGTTTTTGTTGATGGTTCATCGACGATTGATCATAACAAAGGATGTCAACATACTGGGGGTGGTCCACTTTGAATAAGAGGAATTTGAGGTGACAGCACTGATGACATTACAATCACATTATTCAGCACAAGCTTCCAAACTAGTGGCATTGAGTTCAGCAATAGAGATGTGTAAAGGATGCTCTGTCACTGTTTATTCACATATGGCCTGTGTAAACAGCACCATAGATTCGGGGTTGTCTGGAAGATGCAAGGTTTCGCTCGGTTGCTATCAAGGATGTTAGAGGTGTTATCCCTGCCTTCAGTTCTGTTGGAAGTTAATTGTGCCGACCCCGCTGGAGGTACATATTTTGTGTCACGAGGCAATGAGGCAGCTGCCATAGCTGCCAAACAAGCAGCATATCAGCCATAGGTTACTGATTTACCTTAGATATTTACAAGTATGTCACAACAGCAGGTGCATCTAGCAGACTGCTATAAATCTCTACCAATAACAAAGATTATAGAATTACAGGGCAGAGCTTCCCAGAACGAGCACAAATGATGGAAGACGAGAGGGTGTTCCTTGTCCCCCACCATATTAATTTGGTGTCATAACATCTCATAGAAGCCTTAAATGTCTGAATATTTACATATGGTGGCTCTTGAACAGCTGCACCACACAGCACATACCTCGAAAGAAAACATTTCAGCAGATCTTCAGGCAGAGTGGTTTATCCCAAACTTTCATGAGCATGTGTCCAAGCTCATTGCCAACTTTGTGACATGTCAACGATTTACAGCGGGACACAAACTCAGAATGATTAAAGCAACTTTACCTCACCGGTCACGGCTTTTTCACCATTTGCATATTGGTTACACTGATATGCAAAACAGATGCACCAACTATCGCTTTGTAATAGTTGTGGCTTGTCCTTTCAACCGTTGACTTGAGGCAAAACTTTGTGTCCATTGTGATGCTAAATCTGCAGCTTAGATCCTATTGTGCAAGATTCTCCCATGGTGAGGAGTTTGTGAAGTATTAAGATCTGATAATGGCTTGCACTTTTCCAATGAGCTCTTTAAGAAATGACTTCCCTATTAGGAGCAAAGCATGAGCTCTGTTGGATTATTCACCCTTAAGCCAGCGGTCTAGTGTAATGTCTCAACAGGCTACTTAAGGAGCGCCTTGCATAGCTATGCAACACACTTCACAAGAGCTGTCTCCACAGCTTGCCACTTGCCCTCTTTGCTTTGTGCAACCAGCCTGGGTCCAACCAACATCTCACACCTCATGAGATTGTGACCGGAAAACAGATGCAAACGTGCAAATTTGTGATGTCATCTTTGATGTCCTGAGTGTTTTAGCAGTGCATGCTGTTGTCGTGAATCATGTTTACATAGCTTAATGTAACTGGCAAATATCTTTTTTTTAATTTCAACATGCAGCCATAACATCCCTCTAACAATGTTTTTTCAATGAATTTCACATGTTTGTATCAGTGCACCTTAACCACAATGACCCCAGCCCTCCTCATCTACTGCACATAGCCTGCATCCTGATCTTGTGTCCAATATAACCCCATACTGTGACCAATGTTCGGTGTTCATGGCTTGCAGCACTGGTCAGTGTCCATCATCCATAGGGCTTGCTCTCCGGTCATGCTGCAGGTCCCAATTAGCAAATCAGAGTAGACATTTGGCATTGCTGGGGGCCAGGCCCACTGCTCAGGCACAAAAATAAAATACAGGACCGATTTAGGAATTTCAGGTGATTGTTGATGCTCCTCGCACAAGTTTTGCCCAAAAACCCATCCAGCACTACGTCCTGTAGTTGCAAGCAGATATTTTTTTCCCTTTCAAGCTGCAACACAGCCTGTCCCTGTTAGCCATTCCCACTTTAACCCCATTGCTGGTACCTGGTGGGGATGGCCAGATAATCTGGGGCATGCTATGTCCCGGACAATCTGGCCACTGTCTATGGCCACAGGCTGTTCCACAGGCACTATATATATATCTAATTTCTTTGCACATGTCCTCACCAGGGGCCAGACCCACTGTCCACTGCAACATAACTTGTCTCTGGTGGCCAAGCCTGCTTTAAACCCATAGCCAGGCACTAGTGCCATGGCCAGCAGCGCCACAGCAGGGCCCTTTGGCCTTGGTCAGTGGCCAGATTTCTCATGCATGGTGCGCTAAACTCCTGTACCTGACCAGAACTCTTCTTGCACCCGCAGCTCCTGGGCACCAGCTACTTGAACAGAAGGTGGGAAAACTTACTTCAGGTCACCCTCCAACGACCCACCAAGTCCCAGGAGAAACTTGAGTTTTGGTGGTAAGTTATAGTGATACTTACCTGCCCCCCTAACTCCACCCTTCAAATGAGTGAATAACTTTTGAAACATTTGCATTTGTTTGGCTGTGGCAAAACTTGTGTCAATAGCCCTCTGAAAGCTGGGATTCCCTGGACAATCTGGATGCTTGCCATGGACACAAGCGTGCTTTTGGTTGCTTGCCAATGCTCCTTGAAAAAGTTAGATGCAAATTCCGCCACTTTGGGCTGTTGTCAAAAGCATAATTTACTTTCCCATTCAAGACTATCACGATTTTGAACATTTTGGAAAACCCCCTACAATGATGCCCCCTCTTGAGAAAATCCCTTCAATCTTTGCTCATTCAACGTTGCGTATAAAATCTTTTTGCAAATATTTGTGCTGATTCATCAAACAGCAACAATGTTATAAGCCATCCAAACATTTTGGGATCCGCCCACTAATTTTGCTGCTCTTGGTGAATCCGCAACAAACTTGTCAACAACATTCACATATGAATCCTTAGATTTATTTTAAACATGCGCAAAGTTCTGTTGAACAATGCCAATTATAAGCCATCTAATAACTACTTTTCAGTGTCCCTGTATTGCGCACACATGCATGAATGACCTCGACATTTTGTCAAGTTTCTGAACATCATTGCAATGCCCCCAAACATTTTAGAAGAAAAAACACCTGATTTGGGGCTTTTTCTAGACATATCCCATTGTTGTCATCCCTCTCATCCCCAGAAATTGTTTCATTTGTTTGACAAGTATGAGGTTGTGTTTTTTTATATGTTTTTGCTGCAATCTTTGCAGACTACGGGTGCAGTTTGCAAATCCAACATGGTGTCCGTTCAAAGGTTTTGATGCACCACACATTTCTCAATTGACCAATCAGCAGCCGTGTGTGTTGTCCGTGAACATTACATGGCTCACTGATTGGCTCAGAGGCATCCACCGAATTTAGGAAGTGCGTCCGCAGACTGGACGTAGATTTCACAAATTATTTTGTAACTACTTTTTGGCCAATTGAAAAAAATATACTGGACGGATTAACACAAAATCTGCTTTCGGAACCAGTATGCTGCGCCTTGCGCATGTTTGTTGCAAATCTATCCAGCAGTTTGGGCTGTAGCCGCAAACCCACTGCCCCCAACAACCCGCCTCATGACAAACCTAAATCAAACTTGCATAAAAAATCAAAGTTAAGCCTTTACCATTTTTGAAAAGTTTTGTGCAAATTTGTCAAATGGCACCAAAGTTAAAAGCCCCTCAAAAACTGCTCTTCCAATGTGCATCTTAACTATAATTACAGGGTAACATGTAATATATATATATTATAGTGTATCCTCACCACACTATAGTTAACGTGAGTGACATGAGTCATAGGAAATCCTAAAATTCGATTGCTAATAACGTTTGACTTGTATGACAGATTTGCATGACATTTTCAAAACATAAAGATTTTCAAGGCTTCCCATAACCCCAGACTGGAGATTTTGGGAAAGATTTGTTAAACAATGAAAAAGGTTTTAAAGAAAGCAAAAAAAAACACTGTTTTTGTCACACTCCGATTAATTTCCCATAGAGAAAAAGTCCTAATTAGGTAAATCCGAAGCACAAAAACTGCTGAGCGGGTCTGGGACAAATAAGAAACAATTTGGGTACAAAGCGTTGGCTTACTTTTGGGCCAGATTTCGGGTAAATGTGTCCAGTAGTTTGTCCAGTAGTTGCTTCCAAATAAATAGTTATATCCACAATGGTTCTTTGCAGCAGAGAGGCATTTCACAAATAAAAATCTGTCATTGCTTCATTTTTTTGCTTGATGCAAGCGATTTCTGGGGTAATTCCAGTGGAATTTGGAAACGAAAAGTACTCAAAAAGCTATTTGGTAGAGGAAAAGTGATACCATTGCATCAGGCTACAGATGGGGAGAGTGAAAGAGGATACCATGTAAAACTGGAGAGTTGAGGGTAGTTTGGGGGGCCAGTTCCAGTTAAAATGTTTTCACATTATTGGGGAAATACTGGGGGAATCTCGCAAGACTTCCATGGCTACAATTGTGGATGCGCTTTAAAAAGAAAATACTTCATATGAACCAAAGGATGAAAGAGGTTAATAGGAGAGGGCTTGGGAGGGAAAAAGCAGCTGAGTTGTATTGGGGACCATGGAAAGAGGAGGGTGCACTCGGTGAGTGCCTGAGTGGTCTGGGAATAGTTTTTTTTTGTTTTTGAACATTTTCGGATGATCTGTGGAATCCCACAGGCATGAGTAGTTCATTGTCATTATATGTGTAGTTTGTTGCCATTACTGAAGGGACTATCAGTGGAATCCACGGGAATCGGAAGAGAGTGAAAAAAAGACATTTTACACCTACAGTGATCATATCAACTACACAGGGTGTAATGGGTCTTTATTCCAATGGCCATGGCCAAAAACCATAGCTACTGGACCCCCTAAGAAACCTATTGGTGAAACATGTACAGTGGCCACAGCCAAAAGCCATGGCTAATGGACCCCAAATAAACCTATTGGTGCAACATGTATAGTATTCACAGATGAAGCCCGTGGCCACTGGCCATGGGCTATGGCTACGGCTAGTGGGCTGAAACAAACCTATTGTTGTAAAATGTACAGTGGCCATGTCCAAAGGCCATGGCTAGTGGACGGCAAAGAAACTATTGGTGCAACATGCACAGTGGCAACGGGTTGGAGGAGCCCAGGAGACTCAAATTTAAAGCCACTGCAATCATGAATACAACGTTGTATTTATAATTGCTGCGCCTTTGCTTGTAGGCAAGTCGAAGGCAATCATGAATACTTCACTTGCATCCGGCAGAGTTTTCATAATTGCTGTGACTTTCTTTTCTAGTTTCCCACACAGGCAACTAGAAAAGAAAGTGCAGCAATTATGAAAACTTCACTGGCAGCCAGTGAAGTATTTATAATTGCTCTTCCTTTCATTTTATGTTTTCTATGCTTCCCTGGGCATGGGGAGCACCTAATATGTAAAATGAAAGCAACGGCAGCCTCCTCTCTACGTTCAGCTCTGCTCTGGCTGCATTAAGCAAAAGCTCCCAGTAGGGGGATTTTGCTGCTTGATTAGTTCTGCCAGGGCAGAGCTTAAAATGAGCAGAGGAGGCTGCTTGAAATGACAAAATGGATGCTGCCATGTAAACACTTTGAGCCTTGTTTGCTAAAAAGTTTACGTTCTTTTAAAATATGTTCAATATATGTTTTTGATTATTGCCCATCTTTTAAGACAATAACATTTTTTAGTGCACTATTCCTTTAAGATCAATAACTGTGAAGCGTGTTGTCCCCATGAGAATGTTACACAAAATTGTGGCTGGGTTGGGTACCATACTCCGCCTTCACAATGTTATTCAGTGGACAGACATCCTGTACCATCCTCCAGGACCCCCTCCACATTTTTTCACAGGGTACTTGGCCATCTGAGTTCTGTATTATAGCCTATTGCCATAATGCTGCAATGGTGTCATATTACCCTTCATCCGTGCCTGGATAGGGGGAACTGTTTGACCTCAGCATGGCCCATTCCTTCAGTCCAATGCAAACTACCTCTACCTTCTTCAAAAGCCCTATGTCATGGGGCCCGCTGGTCCAAATCTCTGCAGGCACCTTCTGATAGTCTTCCTGCAGGTTTGCCGGCATTGCCCTCATAAGGAGTGCCAGTTCTGTACCCTGCCTTTGCTGTACACACAAGTGACATGGTATACTAATCTGAAACACCATCTCTCCTATGTCCTTGTCGTCATCAAATATGTGTTCATCAGTCAAGCAAGTCACGTGCTGGGTGGGGTCAACACACAGGACAGTGTGTCATTCAATACCATCCTCATCTATTCCCTGTAAAATCAACTTGTCCTTTTGTGTTATTACCACATCTAGATGAAGAAGGATAGCTCATGGGCTATGTGTTTGTCTTGGAAGTAAGATAATGCAGCACAATACAGGTTTGAATCTCAATCCCATGCTTAGAAACCACTGACTGGTATTAAGCGCATTACAAAAAAAACAAGTATTATAATTATAATCTCTATGGTAATTACTGTTCCTGATGCTACTTCGATGTGTGCTGCTGGTCAGAACACAAATTCTTTGGTTAATTGGAATGTGTGGTTTCTTTCGTAGATACCCATTCTAACTGCACTTGTACCCATAGTGGAATAACGTGGGGCATATTGGAACCAATCACAGTCTACTGTGGGTGCAGAGTTTTTGAAGCAATGGGCATGTTTCATTTTAGTACATCTAATGAGTGGAACACACTATGACTTTGTCAGTGAATGAATGGGTCATGTTTTATTTTCTCATAATATCTCTGCCCAATATGTTGATAAATGAATCTCAAGTGTTCAATAGGGGCACAACTATTTCCTGATCGCCAATGGTAAGAGGTAAGACTTCAGTGAAAGGAAACATTACAAAAGCCCAATAGAATCCATGTGTGTCCACTATCCTGTCCATCAAACAGAATCTTCCTTCTCTAATGCAAGATTTGCTACCCTCTATGTTGGCCAAAAATGCGAATGTCTTGCTGCCTATGCTCACTGCCACCTGTGGTTACTCTTCTGGGTCCGCAGTGACTGATAGGATTGAGCACACCAGAGCCCTCTCTGGGCTGTCCTATTGGTTGTTTATGCCTGTGGCTAGTGGTAGTAGTGTTCCCTTATAGAATGGTACTGTGCCCTGAATTTGCAGGTTTGTGTCCCATTGCTGATTGGCAGTGTATGTGTGTGTCTGTATTTGCATATGTGTCTCTGCTTACACCTGGAGAGGATTTGGTGGTGGATATTGCTTTGGTGTGCTACCAGTGGGTGGGGCATATGGTGTCTGTAACTGTGGAGTTGCTGGTGCAGTTGGAACTGGTGTGAACTTCTGTTGGGTCATTGTTGACACATTCTGGGCATGCACGACAAATACAGGCTACTGCTGTGGCATACTCTGAATGTTCTGGGAAACATGTATTGCATGGGTGGTGCTTGCTGTTGGGCATACTCTGAAGGTGCTGGGGAAATGTGTATTGCATGGATGGTGCTTGCTGCCACATCTGTGGGTAGTGAAGCATGTTGTAGTATGGGGTGCCAGCAGGACCATACGGTGTTTGATTTCTGTTCCTACATTTGCTCGCAAAGTGACATATTTCTCTGCAAGCCCAGCATTGTATTTGATATTGCAGCCAGGCCGTTCTATATACAAACCCCTTCACCTTTGTAATCGCCCTCATGGTCTCCATAAATATCTTCCTTGTGGGACAAACCCACCTTATGGTGCAAACCATCCTGTTGGCACAACCCCTCCTTATGGTGCGAAATCTCCCTGTGGTGGGAAACCTCCCTGTTTAATTTCGCCCCTTTGCGGTATCCCCCTCCCTTTAGAAGGAACCCCCTCTTGCTGCACAAAACCTTGTGGTATGAATCCACCCTGTGGCACCGGCTCCTCATGTGAAAAGGCCATTCGGACAGCTCCATCCAAACCTATTTTAGCCAATTTCTTCTGCACCTATTTCGCCTCTGCCTTTTGAGAGTCATCCACCTTCTTTTTTTCGTTGTTCTTTTAAGCCCTACGGTGATGCACTTTGTTTGCTGTACCCCAGACCACCCCTTATTTTCTATCCCGACCAGCTTCCCGAATACTGCTTGTACTTATGCTGGGAGACCTCTCAGTAGGATATGGAAAAAAACATGTATGTATGTATTCCCTGTTGTCGTGTCTCTGAATGCCACTTCTCCTTAATCTCTTGAATGTAGTGTGTGGTTCTTCATCTGCAGCAATTGTGCGACCCAAACTGGACTGCATGTGGATCAAGTGTGGGTACAACTCTCACATAGCCTTCCATACATTTGTCCTGCAGTTGTTAAATACAACGCTGTTGTGAGCATTATTGATTATTGTCCCCCCAGTAATATGCTGCCTTCTTCCATTAGTCATTAGCTTGTTACCCCAGTAGGGTGATGAACACACTCTTCATTTTGCCTACTGCCAAAGTTATCCCTGCCATCTCTTTTTCTAGAGCATAAATCCATTTTCCCGCACCTGCTGTGGGGGATGGCAAATTATTCATGAACTTCTCTTTGTCCATATTTGTCCATGGTACATACTGAGCACCCCTCAGCCTTTCTGTAATAAGGGGAGATGTGTCTGCAGCTGCTTTTTTTCTCCCATCTCGCTGTCCACTTTAGCCATCATTACAGGTAGGCAGATGTTTCTTCTTCTAAGCCTTTTGGCCCATGGTCTGACGTCCCTCTCTTCCCTCTCTTCATGTTTACATAATACCCTAATTTCCTCCTCCTCCCTGGTGCTGCAAACTGAATTGGTGTCGGACTGCCCATGTGATGAACATTTTTTATCAGCTCTAAGTTCACTGCCTAGAGGATACAGGCTACATGGAACCACATTCCTGCATGCAACCACACTTCATACAAAGCACACAGTAAAATGTGGGTCTTATCACGAGTTTGGCTGAGTCTGTAAATGTGGCAGTAACGGTATTACTGGCACATTTAAGGGCTGACCAAAACATAAGTTGGATGTAAAATAACATTTTTACCTCCAGCTTTTTGCTGGAGGTAAAAATGACAGTTTCTGTGCCGTTTCTGGCCATTTTTCATGCTATTACCGCTAGCACAATTACTGCCGCTGGTACTAGTGCTTCCCAATCCCTATGTACCCAATGGGGAATGTGGATTTACCATTCCCCCGCAACATCATGATCTGGTGCAAATTGCGCTGGATCGAGTTGCAGTTGCGCTATTACCTTTGGGTGGTATCCCAGCGATAATACTGATGAGGCCCAGAAGAAATGTAACAAAAGCATAATTCTAACATTATCATTGGCTAGTTATCACCTGTCCCCTAAACAACCCTACAGATCTTTCAAAACCTATTGCCAGTTACCATCTTGTCACAAAAAGAAACACCACTCACCCAACCTGATCTCACCTCCTATGGTCAGCAACAAATGCATCAATCCCATCTCTGGGAAGCAGTTTGATAGCGGGCCTTATTCTAATTATGGTCTAAGTTCCTGATAATAATGTCAATGTACATGAGGTTGCAGACACATTTGATAGCATAAAATACAAATGTAGTTTTGCCATTAATGTGTTCTTTAATAAGATGATTCCCAACTGTTTTAAACAAAACATTTTGGGTGTTGAAAGCATAACCAAAAATGCAATTACTTGTGGATGTCTAGCCTATTTTCACATTATATGCATGTTCAGCCACCCTGAGAGGTGGCCTCATTGATTACTTAGCATATATATGCTCATTCTAATAGATGTCACCACACTGGGCAATCAAGCCTATGACAGTATTTCAATTCGGCTAGCCTGACTCAACTTCTACACAATGATGGAAGCTCACAGGTATTTCCATATGGGCCTTGTGATTTTACACCCATGCTCTTTTTTAGCATTAGTATTTTTAATTATTGATATACCTTATTATTTCCTTTATCTTCTTTATTACCAATTTCATACTGGATGTTAATTCCTCAACCTGTCATTGCCTAGTTGTCTAGTAACATGATACTACAACATTTCCCCACACATTTCTGAGTGCCAGCACCATAATTTCAGGACGTGCCTATTTCGTGCCCTGCATCTAGCAGTTCCATCCAAATATATACAAAATTATAATTATGTAATGTCCCTAAACACAGAGTCATTAGTGACAAGCCCTAAACACAGCCAATATCATATATTTTTTTACAATCACTCAAACTTTGATTCAATTTGGATCCTCAAATATGGCCACTCGATTTTATAGGTGCAACCGCCATCTTTTTTTATTATGTGGCACGTCATGCACATAGCCTTCACTGCAGAACCTCTTTATTTGTGTTGCCAGCATCATCTGCATTCCATGACTACCCACCACTCCGTACCCTCTTCATCTGCCCCATACAGAATGATTGTGTTCTTCCTTGTGAGTGCTGCTTCTAAATGTATTTTGAGTGCTGCTCTTGGTACTATAACTTTTTGGTCTGAACAGGATTTCTGTGTCCGAACAGAATATTTTGTCTTTCATTCTGGGTACCCACCCCAACAATACTTGTACCCCATAAAGGAATACCTCAGGGTGGCGTGGTGACCCATGTAAAGTGCTGTGTGGGGAAGCAAATGCTTGAATGATGGCAGTGACCCACTCATAAAGATACTGGGTGTTGTTCATACTATGCCCATCTCTGAAAATTAAATTGTCATGTTTAATTTGATCATTATGTATCTTCCTAATATGTTGATGGGAGTGTCATTTGAGTACACCAAAGGCACTACTATTTGCTGTGTGCCTATTGTGAGTGGTAAATCTTCTGTAATAGGAACCATTACAATGACCCAGAAAATGGCTGTGTCAGTTACTGTGTCCAACAGTGGAAAGACACTGTGAGGGGTCAGAAATGTGAGGTGGACAAATTATGTAGAGAGTTTTCAACATTTGCCATTTTATTTAAAAAATGTGTTGGATAACCGTCTCACAATCCCTACACCTACAAGGATTTCCATGACTAAAATACACTGAAGGGATCACGCTAACCATAGGATATCCAACCCTCACACTTAAACAAAAATCAAAGCAAAAATGAAATATATGGCAATTCAAATTAATAACAATATATAACATATAGCTTCATTCACAGTATGATCAATGTCTCTGGTCGTGGTCTGGGCGAGTTTCCCTTCCCCAGATCAAACAAGGTTTTTTTTGTCCTTTAAAAGGAAAAAACAAGGAAATCTGATTCAACGAAAAGTAAAACAAATGCAGTTCTTAATTTCTTGTACTCAAGTTCACAAAGTTCAGGTGCTTCAATAAAGTACCTTTGAAAAAGAAGACTTAAGCTCTCACTCCTCCTGGAATAAGAACAGTCACACATTTGTGGCAACAACAATTAGTTTGTTCAGGATGGGTCCCTACAATTCAACTGCAGAAATAATTGTAACATGTCTTCAACCAGCTTTCACAATTCTTCCCCAGATTCACAACTCAACATGTTGTTTTCTATTTGTACCACACTTTAGCACTTACACTTTCTACGACCTGGCTTATTCTTTCATCATGTTTCTTCTGGGCAATCACTTTTTGACCTACAAGTATACTCACCTGCCCATCTAAGTCTTAAACACCAGAAAAGAAAAGTGCTTCAATGGTAACTTTCAAATTAGAATAACAACTTCAATAGTATTATTTGGTATCAGAATCTTAGTAGCTTTCAGGGAATAGAACATTCACATTGGTCTTCATCAGGACGTTTCTAAGAATGATGCTCATCTCCCTCTGGATTGATTCTTGCAGAAGAGCAGCATGTTTGCAACCTTCTTTCTCCTTTACATCAACAACCAGACAATGACATGTATAAGGTTTTACTTTGCTTCTCTTTTGGCTTTGGCAATGCCTGTTTGTATCAACCAGATCTATAAATCTCCCAAAGCATGAGCAGCCAACTTTAGAACCATTGTGCCCTGTGCTGTTCCCCTCTGCCCTCTGGCACTAGTTGATACATTTATATTGCCTGTTGCACCTCTTTTGGCTTGGGCATTGGTTGTGACTTTCAGAGTTCAAAGAGGATTGCCCACTGGAGTTTCCAAGAACTTACAGGCACAGAGTTGGAGCCTTTCAAGTTTACTGCATGCCACTTGCAACGGCTTTTGACAATTCGGCACTCATAGAGCATTTCTGCATGTCTTTTACTCATATACACAAGTGTAGCACACACGGACAGCGCCAGAGCGCCCCAGAGGCACTTGATTGCCTCAGACTCACAGGTTAAGTCGCTTCTCTATGCTCCACTTGGTGTTTGCAGAAACTTGACACTTTTGGCTTCTCCCGTCCAGGTACCAGACCTTTCCTAGGTTGCCTTGATTCCTCCATGCCAGGTCAGAGCCGACTTCACCTCTGAGCATCCTTGGTGCACTCTAGCCAATGGGGATTTCTCGACTGCTCTCACCACTTCTGTCTTCCTCTGTGCAAGCTCTGCACAATGTACTTAGTATGGTGAAGCATGCTTCCTGCTGCTCAACCTCTGCAAGGTGAATAACGAGATGTATAGACTCTCCCAGGACCCACAGTGGTCCTGCCATCCTCTTGCTTCTCTATCCCAGCCTCAAAACGCAACGGTTCACACAACATGGGCTGGTATTTCTGCTTCTCTGGCTTCTCTGGCTTCTCCGGCTTCTCTACAGCTTGCACCTTAGGGTGCCATTTAAGCCTCTCAGTCTCCCTCAGGTTAGGATCATTGAGGTTAATTGACTGACCTCTACAGTTTGTTGCTCTGCATCCCTTGTCCTCGTCTCAGTACTGAGGGACTTATGGGACTTGAAGTCCTGAATAACAAAATTCGTTTTTGTAACTGATTTCATACTTAGGTTTTGATCTCTTTTTTCAAAACCCTTTACTAAGGGAATATTAGGAGAATCAGTCATCAGACTAGTTTGTAAAGAGGAATATAGGTTGTTGTATGAAATGTTGTTAACATTCACAAACCTTCTCCTTTTCCACTGTTGAGAATTAGGAGAGTTTTCAATTGTCTGAGTTCCCTGGATTTGAGAAAGATTTCTATTGGTTCTATTCAGGTTTCTGATTAATTCCATCCACACTAAGATGGTGAAGTCTTGCAACATAATAGTTATGGTGGCAACACGCCATTCTATATTGTGGGAGTGTAAATATGTCTCCTTTAAAATAAGGCAAATACTGTGACTCATCCCCTGAATTCCTCTCACCTCCCTGAGCCTTTTCTCCTCCTAGGTGATCCTCCCGTAGAGCAACGCCCCCAAGGTCAGGATCATGAAGTGTCTGCCTTTCCCTGGCAACTTGGGAGGAGACTTTAGGCAGCTATTCAGTGAGCGATTGTGTGGGAGCAAGGGGCCAATGGGCCCCTCTCAACCATCACTTCTCAGTACAAAACTCGGACCAAGTGCCTCTAGTGGTGGGTACGCCCCTAGCCCTTATGCAATGTTAACTTTGGGTTACATCTGCGTAGAGGGGACCACCAAGCAGGACACAGGGCATCCATTTTTTGTACCCCCTTTCGACTCCATCTTGGTAACCAGGCCTCACTGCGATAATACAAAATGCACCTCTCCCTTTTGCCCACCACAGTAGCTCGGAGCACATGGCCCCCACCCTCGTTCCCACTCCAACTGGAAAACTCTGCAGCTCTATTCTCATGCTGAAGCTGGAGCTGCTTGCAACAAATAACAAATGTAACACATCGCTTTTCCTCTGAGATCACTGTCCTGCATGTGAACCAACATGAGCCAAGCACATAGCTCGTTCATCTCCACAAAAGGGTCCTTGCCCTCTTACCCTCACCAGTTGAAACTTATTGCCATTCTAACCCTGTGTTCTTGCTAGGCATTCCTTTCATGTGCCAGACTGCCAAGCATGCTATGAAGCCCACCCAACAGACCCCCAACTAACACTAGACCCCGTTGCAGTATATCGTGCCCAATACTAACAAGTGCCACATACCTGAGATTCTTGTGAGACTAACCCTATAGTTCAATGACAGTATTATAGTGGTCAAGGCCCATAAACCTGTGACCTGTATAACCCAAATGTGTAGATGATATAAACTCTTGAGTGATTTGTATAACGACATGATACACTTCTGAGAGTCTTTTTGGCCAACTATTATTTAGTGCATGCATTACTCAGAATGTATTTTCTCAGCTTAGATAGTGACCACCGTGTTTCACAGCAACCTGACCTTCACCCATCCGGAGCACAAATGTCTGACGTCAATCCTCCCGCCAACCAAGCAACCAACCTGGAGGAAGCGATGATGCCCACACCTAAGACACCACCACAGCTGACCAATCCAGGTCCAACGTAGCATCATATGTTAAAGATGTAGATGTACTATATAAATGTGTTGTAACCTTGATGTGGTCAGAGCACTCTCAGGGATCTACATAAACCTTTCCTTGAACTCTCGCAGCCTGCTCTTTTGTGCCTTATTCCCTGCCCAGGGAGTGTCTGTTTTTATTCATTGCACACGTGTAAGTCAGGGAGGGCACAAACATTTGGTGACCCCTGCGACGTGATCGGAGAGGTGCCTCGAAGCCGTCGCCGAGCGGCGAGATCCGGGATGCCCCCCAGCAAAACCATTGCCTCCGCGGCTGACCAGCCTGTGCGCACAGGATGAAGGGTCAAGGGTTCCTGGTTGACGAATACCCGACTGAAAAGCTGCTCGCCGAGGCGGGCCACAGGCTTGGTTGGGGTGCGAGCCTGACTGTGGTCGGACTGTGACCGGCGACCCTCGAGTCACTTTACTGAACATGTGAGTGCCGGTTGCAAAGGTTATGAAGGAAAGGTAAGGTGGAAATAGGGGAGACAGGTGGTAATGGGTAATAGGAAAGAGTAGGGCCTGTGTGGGTGATGATGAGGCTTTTCTGATCTGTCCTTTATATGGCCATTAGGTTTTTGTAAGAAGTGAAGAGAAAAAGAGAAGTGGTATCCTAGCCCGAACGGGGTAGAAGGCGGCGCCGCGTAGCATTGTCTCGTCCAGTGCAGAATAAATAAGTGAAGATACAGAGAAAATAGTAGGAGTCTCGTATATTGAGAAGACTCGGAGTAGTCATTTAGAATATTCTTTTTCTGGGTACGTAAGGATTCTTGGAAAAGAGTAAAAGGGTGTAAGAGGTGGGGAGTGAATGAGAAGAGTAGGCGAAACGGGAAAGGGGTGGAAAAACAAAAGAGCAGAACGGGGAGAAAACGCGCACAGGTAGTGCATGTGCATGATAAGTGTTGTATGTGCTTTTGCATTCTGTCTATTGCTTCGTCAAGGATATCCAAGTATTGTGATTGATGTGTGGTTAAAGTGGTAAAACATGCAATAATGAACTGTTGAATTTGAACATGCAACAACTATAAGGTTAACGTTGACAAGTGATGGTTGAGAGGGGCCCATTGGCCCCTCGCTCCCACACAGGATCCACAGGATTCATCACGATACCTTCCTTAGTCTAGGATTTGGTCCTGCCATGTTGACCAACAATGAGAAATTGTTTTGTCCAATCTTCACTGGCACCTCAGGTTCCTCATCAGGGTCTTCAGCTATTGAAAGCATTGGGCACAAACATGTCTTCTGTGGGCTGGCATATTGGGCATGTGGGCCTTGTCTGGAGAATGGGAATGCGTTACCTCCAAGAACAGTCACTCTAAGCTAACAATGTGCTGCCCCCTTGCACATATATTTGTGTTTGAGCCTGTAAGGCAGTCTGTGTAACTTTCACTTGCTGCTGTGTGTTTAGCTGGTGTGTCTGGGTGCCTGCAGAACCTACAGGTTTAGTGTCTGTGTGAAGGACGCTTGCAAATGCTTTGGTGGCATTTTGCTTGATGTGGTTGCATCTCTGGTTGTATGGGCTGCATCTGTGGCTGCATGGGTAGAACAAATATTTGGGACCCCCTTGGTCATATTGCCGCTATTGTCTGTGTGAGTACATCCATGCAAAGTGTCCCGTATCCCCATGTAAAACATGGTCCTCCAAAACTGGGTCCTGTTCCTCCATATCCAAACCCCCTCCCTCTCTCTGAGTATCCTCTGCCTTGTTGGTAATATATTTGTTGCTGATACACTCTGTGGTTGGGGAGACACTCCCTGTTGCTGTAACCCACCACCCTTGCTGCAGATAAACTCCTCCCTGTGGCAATCCAACTGTGGTAAACCCCACTTGAATTAGTCAAGCTATCCTGGGACAATGTTGGAAAGTACAACCCCATCCATGGATATTTTTGCTAATTTCCTTTGCACCAATGTTACCTCTGCTTTAATTGCATTGCCTATCATGCCCTTCTTGCTTTCCTGTTTACTCTTACAAAAGTCTACTATGGTGGTCTGTATTTCTGGCCATCCTTTGCCTCAATCCAACCACTTTTTTCTAGGGATGTTTGCATGTCTGAGGGGAGGCCTTGACCAATATGTGGTAAATTATTAGTAGTATCATGTGGCACAATTGTAACATCTCTAATGTCCACATCTTATTTATCTGCTCTATGTATTTTTCAGGGTTCTCTTCTGATTTTATTTTGCATGGCAAAATGGCCCCCATGTCTGATGTGTCTGGCTACATAGTCCTTATTACTTTCAACAAGTGTGCGTGCAGTTGTTAAAGGGTGCGCTGTTATGTATGTTACTACTCAATTTTACTCCATCATATCCTGCCTGCTCCCATATTTTGTCCCCTTATTTGCCCAATATTGCTGCAAATAAGCACTTCATATCGCCAATTGCCAGGGTCTGCTGTCTCTTCCTAGAGAGTATATATCCATTTGTCTGCCCCCGCTGAAAGTGATGGCAAGCTACACATCAAATTATCTCTGTCCTTGCTTTGCCATGGTATATACTGCACTCCTCCCCTGCCTTTCTGTAACAGGGGAAACTTTGTTCTCAGCAAGGGGGCCATCCCACCCTTTGCAGCACTATCTACCGCCATCCAACCTAACCTGTTTTTAGACACTGGGATCAGTCCCTATTGCTCCTCCAATCTATCTGACTTTCTTTCTCCATCTCTCTTTCTCATCCTCTTTTCTAGCCTCTCCCCTCTTCCCTTTTTTTCTCTCTGCCTTTGTCCCATTCCCCATTGTCCCACATTTGCCCTCTGTCGGGCCATGCTCCTCTGTCCTTGATGGTGTCTTCAGGATCCACTTCGTACCCCACGGTGCTCTCCACCTCTTCTGGAGTCTTTGTCTAACCTCAACATAATTTTCCTGGTTGTCAGCCACCTTGTGTTCCTGCTGCCCCTTACTCCTCCTCCTTTTTCCAGACCACCTTCTCTACCTCATTTTCAGCTGCCTTGAACACAGTTTCTAAGTGCTAAAGCACACTTGTTTCTATGTCTGCCAAGTACTTCTTGTTACTGGTTGCTGATCCTTCAGTAGTAGCGATTCTAGCCTCTGCCTTTCCCGTCACTATATCTGCCTTATCCCTTCTCAGGGAAACCTGTTGTGGGTTTCTGTTCCCTGCTAAAGGCTTCATCGTAGGGTACAGCCTATAGGGAGGGGGCGGTCCTGTGGCCATGTCACTGCCTTGCCCCACCTCTTTGGCGGGGTCCTTTTTTTCTCTTCATAGACCTTCCGTAGGGCTAGAAAATGTTGCTTACGCTTCAATTTGGTGCGTTTATAGGTTGCCAACAAATATGAGAACATGTTCTTTATTTTTTCACTATATAACTTTCCATCTCCTGGCTAATCTTGAAAATACTGCTAAGCGGTGTCCTGCCTACACTGGAAGGGGTATTTTAAAATGTTATCTCAATACTGGGGCAATTTATTACAAATGTGCCCAGGGGCGTTGTAAAGGACCAGAGGGGGGTGTCTGGTCTGTACATCTGCTCTCTATATGGTAGAGGAGAGGCACAGTGGACCTCAGCCAAGATTCTCTATTCCGCTAGCAATTGTCGAGCAATAAAGGCTTAGCTTCTCAGAGGGTGATGCGGGCTGGTTTTTAAGTACAGGGTAGTCTCCAAGCATCCACAAAGGAATGTCCGCATGCTGTATTAGTTAAATCACAGTCTTTATAAAAATTAATATTCAAGGTTATGTACAATATCACGATAACTCACTTTGTACTCAGTTATCTATAATGGCAAATATACAGTCCTACGTGGTACCACAATTACTATTAGATCTCATTAAAGTGCATCAACTGTACAGTTAAATGTCACACAAATCAGTTTGTAAAGGAAACCAACAATAGATATAAGAGGAAAGCAGTTGGTTAGAACAATTGGCAGAATACGGGTCACTACCATTAAACACAGTTCTGTGTGGAGGTCCCCCCACCTGGGCAACCTGGAGAATAAAGATATATCACAAGCCCATTCCATATATTGTTCACAAGAGACTTCCCAATAGTTCTGCAACCCCAAAGTACTTGGCGTTGTAGCGTTCCTCGTCGGGGAATTGACGGCCCTTCTTGAGTGTCCTCCCTTTAAGGCAGGAGTCACGGGTCGTTGAACGTCCAACGGAGAACTGGGTGAGCTACGACGGTGAAGTGGCAGCTTCATTCCTATTGGTGCTCGTCGAGGGGGAAGCATAAACATCCTGCCAGGAATAGGCATGCGGGGTACCTCAGTGTCGCTAGTTCTGGACCGCAAAGAGTTTGAAGAACTGTGGACCAGCAAGGGCGTTGAGTCGTTGCCATCTCTGTGGTCTTCGGGTGGAGGGAAACCCACCAGTGGATACGCCTCGGCGCGTTGACAGTCAGGCCATCTATAGCGGGATAAAAAGGGCGACGATATAGACGAGAGCGTCCTTGGATCAAATTAAGTTCTTAGGCAACGGGAGCATGGCGGCTCCGGTCAGCGATGGCGGTCGTTGACGGTGGCGGACAACAGCCCGGGCGCTTCTCCTTGGGATTCCGTGGCAGTCCCCATCTCGGGTCGGCAGCCTGTCATAGGTCTGTCTACAATGGAGCTTTGGCAAAGATCAGCTAGTACACAATGGTCCCTCGTAGCTCGGGAAGAGGGCGCCTTACCAGGTCCTCTCTGGGTCAGTCCTTGGAGACACAACATATTTCTGATTGATGAAGAAGGGCAACAGCAATTCTTCTCTTGCAGGAAGGTTTCAAGGTCAAGCTTCAGTTTCACTCCAGTTACTCTTCAGCTTCTGAACACACTTCTAGCAGTGAGAGGCCCCCAGATATACTAGTTGGTGTCCCATTCATTCTGCTGGGTCACATTCAGGCAACCAATCGGTCAGAAGGGCATTCATACAGGCAGGCAGCCAATCAGGTGCATAGTGCATTCAGGCCATTCTCTTCTTCTCTCCAGACACTCACAACAAGTTATGTGTATTGGGACAAGTACCCAGCCATTCAACACTCCACACTGCATTCATACCAGTTTCGGGCAGGGCTGTCTCAGTCATTGTGTCAAACACCAGATACTAGATATCCACAACACATAATGCATATTCATCATACACGCATTCACCCAGGTCCCACCCACAGGGTGCACCCACTACATACTGTCACTTAGAAGGCTCCAGCCAGTCTGGCCTGGACTTCACAACAACACCATATATGGAACTTCCACTCAACAGCTAGTCAGGGGGAAGGGACAGAGTCAGGGCTTCCTAGGACTTTGGGAAAACAAGGTAACAGGCAATAGAAAGCAAGAGGCCACAGGTGCCATCTTGTTTCCTATCAGGAATCAACTGATTCCAATGGCAGGGCCTGGGTATCCCAAAATGTAGGATACTCAGAGCACCTGTCAAATTCAGCATGGAGCTGCCCCCAGCCCATACCCTGCTCTGTGGGCCACACACAGGTGCCCAAAAACATACACTAATATCACAGGGTTTTACCCCTAACCATGGGTGCCATAAGGGTATCCCATGGGTCATTCACCAAAACCAAAGGAGAGAGCTTAACCGCCAGGAGTCCCACATGAACTCCTGTGTGGAAAACACGACAGAACACACGATAAAAAGCAGTAAAGGACAAGGATACAGAGGCCCTGTCCCTCCGATGCATTTCCAGCATCACAGGCGTGTCCATATACCCATTAAAACACTATCCTCAACCCTCTAGTTTACTCCGACTCGCTGACCACAGTTGATAGGTCCTCCTTCCTGATCCTTACACAATGTAGCTTCCCTCCCAAATTATGTATCTAAAAAGCCAATCGCAATTTTTTCACTTAAACAAATCCCAAAAATGTAACAAAACATACCCAATACACACAGCTATACCCTCACTCAACACACTCCTCCCACACACATGCCCACCTTACATCCACATCAATCACACCAAAATAACACTCAATGGCCCTTCCTACAGGGCCACCCATTTTTTTTTTATCAAACTTATTGGCCCTCTCCACAGGCTCACACAATTCTAGCTACCAACTAATTTATTTTTAAAATACAGCTACCTTGCCCCTCGTCTTCCATGGGCCACTAAGTTGCTTAAACAACCATGAAGCTTTGCTATTCATAAAAAACACTCTTGTGCCACCCCTTGCACCTTGGCCAACACAATATACCACAATATCTCGTATCTACTGTGCCAGCACCACAACAATAAATTAGCGATTACCTCAATACTTTCTTCTCTCAATCTCCATAAAAAATGTCACAACTATCAACCTCCTGCACTACACACCACTCCCATCTAATGTAAATGTGCCACTGTCTACCCACTCCTCTGTTCTACTACAGATGTGCCCACCACACACCCTCTCCCTATCGGAGGGTTGGAACGAATATCTATGACTACTATGGCTGATCATCCTCCTCTTTGAAGGATTTGTCCTATACAGCATAAAATGCCCCACCACGTGCGAACATTCATGGTGCTGCATTTTCATGCAAGGGTGCACTCACATGCTCTATATATACTCTCATCCTCTCGATGCTGAGTCTTCCCTCACGGCCTGCACCTCCCTTTGAGCGCAGGTGGCGCTCCGGAGCAGGCAGACCTTTACAAACTCAGCATCTTCTGAGCCTCCTCGTTATTGCACTTCAAACTGGTCTAAGCCCGCCTGCCCTGTGCTCCCAGGAGTGCAGGAAGAATACTCTCTGTTCATCGAGGAAACGGAGGATCTTGCTGGGGCCTCCACAATGTACCTGGGGACCTCTGGTAACAGTTATCACTGGACCAAAAAACAATCCAAAAAAGAAGTGTACACCAAGCAAGAAGTATTGCAAATGTATTGGACTGAAACAGCTGGGAAGCATGGTTCAGACAGTCCAGTGGAATTGTACTGAATGACATGAGCTATCAACGCAGACCACTGTGGCTAACCATTTTATACCCAAATTACAGAATTATTATACAACATTTTAGTTACATTGTTAGAACAGTTCACAAGAGCTGATTAATGGAACTATGTCAGTCCTCTACGTGCTTTCATATGTCAAGTGACCCTGATTGTGTAGAACATTTCTTTGGCAAAACATCACATTAACACCTCCCGGAATGGCACAAAATGTCCCACCACACCCCTCAATTATGTGACTGTGCTGATCAGTCAAAACACTTGTTTGGCAATGGTTGGCAATACTCATTACACACAATAACTTGAGATGGCAAGGGGCGAGACATTCTCACTGGGTCTGTACAAGCATGTGCCCCACGGACATCAGCAAGGACACTGTACAAAGTTGCACCCTAGGGACACCAAAACCTCTCTCCACTGATTGGTTCCCTATTGCATGCCCCATAACCCCTACCCCAATCATCTTCTCACTTCAGCTCGCTTCTCACACCTTGCTGCCAAGTGTAGTCTAAGAAAACGATACCAAACCATGGCTGGATTTTATTTTTATTTAACCATAATGTATTTATTTTTTTATGCCAATTCTCCATGTGCACCCATGTGCCTAGCTCGTTGGCCTCAAAAGTATCTCTTAGAGTGACTTAAAAGAGGCATGTGTTCTCCTGGGAAACTTTAGCCATGCAACCTTTCTGCACACTGTTTCTGCTGACTGTTCAAAATGACATATGGCTGTAACAAAAAAGCCTACTTCTTGTAGAGGAGCAGCCAAATTAATCTGCAGGAATTCCCACCCCCCTCCTACCTATATGCTGGAAGCCAGAAATTGCACCATGCATGACACCAGTGGTTGTGCCTATTCCACGGAGAGTCTTTGAGAAAAGGTATCCACTAAGAATGTATCCCCATAGATGATGACAATCTCTTGCAAGAGATCCCTGAAGTAATATGAAGAAGAAAGAAAGAGAAGAAGTGACGTCACAAGAGATGAGCATGAAGCACTGAAAATAGTGGCTGAAGAAGAGAATGTATAGACATTAGGGAATCTGATGTCAAAGAAAAGAATCAAGTAAACTTTCATATGCGAAGTCAAGAGTGCACGTGTGAAGAAGCACTGCAGAAAATGCATGCAGTTCAATAACTGTGCAGATGCAGTAACGCATGTAGACTAAGTGATGATAGAAGATGGCTATATGTAGTGAATAGCCACCATTATATAGAATCTGGACTTCGGGGTCACAATTTTAGTAAGCATGGGCTTAAGCTTACTAAAATTGTAAGTTGCAGTGGCTGTTACTTGTGTCTAAGCAAGAACCCAGCTGGAATCAAGGAAGGACCAAGAAATGCTGTCTGGCCTGATGTCAAAGACTGGAGCAACCAAGAACCCGTTATCTATCCTTGAAGAATAGTGAACATAAGGGGCTGAGTCATCCCTTGTTAAGGTACAAAGAAAGAACACTAACAGTGCCAAATTGTATTAATTTAATCCAATAAATGCCAGAAAATGAGCCAAATTGTGGTATCCTGTCATGTGGGCTATGGATCAAAATAGAAGTTGGGCATGCAGCGCAAGTCTTAAGATAGCACATGCTCACACTCCCATATATTTCCAGGAGTGAGGATACTTTGCAAGGCCAAGTTCAAAGGCAATCTCCATGGCAGAAGGCATGCACGATGAGAGATGTTGGGCTAATAGGGTGGGGAGACACGGTCAAAGTCCACCCACTTACAACTGGGGTACCAGGTTACATGTGGCTAGTGAGCTGAATGTTCTGGAAGTGTACAAGAATGCCAACTAATTATAGGAGGCCATATAATGAAGAGCCTCATAGTTTGATAGCCAATGATGAGCTGGGTGTCAAATAACTGTTGAAGATGACTTACACTAGGAGTGGGCATAAGTTGTCCACCTGACTTTAGAGACCCAATCACAACTGGATCCCCTAGAGAAAGTATACTTAGATGTTCCCCTTGACCCAACCACAACCCCCTGTAGGTCTTTCTTATTTTCTGCGTAGTATAAGGTCACATATGACAAATGTTTACTATATAAATGTAATTTTTATTAAATGCTTTGAGAGCTCATGTGACGTCCGTTGATGTCCGTTGTAACTCCCTGTTTTAGACAATATATAATAAAACAGCAAAAAAACTTTGCATTCTTCCTGAGTTGATTTTTTGGTGTAAGAGTTACTCTGCATCCCATCTACTGCATGATATGCTACCTATTTAAGGGCCATATGCACACATTCTCTTTTATTATGAGCTGTCTGCGAGAAAAGCTCTCCTGACATGGGCCTACAAGACAATTGCTTCTCTACTGTTTACATATTGCTCAGAAACCCCCATAGCATGTTTCCACTAAGGCCACTTGCACTCAAACCCAGTCCCTGTGCTATAAAATGACCCATTAATCCACCCAAAACACCCACCCTTCATTGCGTTCCACCATGGGGCTACTCACGTTGTGCATGCTTCTGTGTCCCCTTATGCAACTAGCTCTGTGTTCAATGATGTCCCCATCCCCGATGTTTGCCAACACGTCAATCTCACAATCACCACATTACTTGCACAACTCGTACCCTTGGCAGTGGTGAACCTGGACCTTTACAATAGGATACATGGGGCCTCATTACAAGTGAGGCGATAAGGGGTTAATTGCGAAAGTAAAGGTGCCGGCGCCGTTAACCCCGTACCGCCTCATTAATAGTTTCCCCTCGCGGGACCCGCACTGGACGTCTGGTCAGACCAGACGTCCTATGCGGGTCCCGCAAGGGGACCAGCATGCTAACAACGGGCCCGTCATTAACGGGCCCATTGTTAGCATGCTCCCCATTCCCATTGAGCCCTATGGGGGCTCAAATGGGAATAGGGATGGTCTGGGTCTGAGTTCCCTGAATGGGGAAATACCGGGCCCTCCAAAGTCGGAATGGCCCAGTATTTCCCCATTCAGAGACCATGGACCCGGAACCGAGTTTAGAGGCAGCCATGTCCTTATTAAGAGCATGGCTGCCTCCAAATTTGTAATGAGGCCCATGGTGTTTCCTACTACATTCATTGCTATTTCTGCTTCAATTGAATGAGTGGTTGTCGAAGTAGTTCTTCACTTCCTGTAAGAGATGGTTAACTCCCTTCAGAAGTGTCTTTATCTAATTGCCTTTAAATGCCTTTAAATGCCATCTTCCTGTTAGCATTCATTATGTAACATTTCTTTGTGCTGTTTAAAATTGGCATTGTAATACTGATTTCATTTGCCTTCAATGCAGGTTCAGATATGTCATGGTCACCTAACAAATCTTCCTTTTGTCACCAAGGTTTGAATACATGCAGTATGGCCATGTAATACAGTTATCTATACTCTGTATATTTAAAGGATATTTTTACAAAGTTAATTAAACTGGGTTTTGAGAGTCTTAGTAGGCTTTCTTCACAATTTATTGCTGAGTATCTGCAAGTTGTCTCATTTGGCATGACACTATTTTTATATGTACAGTTTTGTGCTATGTCACATAAACACATGTTTTGCAAAGCTGCACTTCTGTTTGGATGGTATGTGTCAATCAGATTATTGTTTAAGATGCCTTGGCTGTTGGGATTTTCTGTAACTAGAGATACAATTTCTTGGTAGGATTGTAGTACTCTCTTTCACAATGAAGCTGGACCAAGGTTGAGCCAAATAATGTTTTCAGATTTCCCATACAAGGCTGTGCCTGTTAAATTCTGCAGCTTTGTATGACCATCACTTTCTACGTGACAGCATCTTGATACCAAAGCTGTACAATTTATTTGAAAGAGTTCTGTCAGATGATATATCATTTGAGAGGTCCTTTAGCTCAGGTTTCTCAGCTTTGGTAAGGCTGTGACATACCTTGCAATTGCAGTTGAATTGTCTGCAATGTTATGAATATCGATGTTAGTGTTGGAATGCAAGTGCAACATTCTAAGCAGACGAAGAGATTTAGACTGTGAAAAAATATATTAGCTGATGGCCTAGTTTTAGCAGTTCTCGTTGGGCATGGCAGACTGTGCATATGCCTATTTGTACTCATCTTTGACATGTTAGAAGCAACATATAAGCATACAGAAAGAGTAACTATGCATTTACATTGTGGTTGCAGTGGTTAAAGATAGGGTGATGCCTCTTCCATTTAGAGGTAGTATATGGTGTCATGTTTTAAGGGATGTGCGAGCAGGTAGCTGACATAGGTAGGCAGAGAGGTGCTGTGGTAAGGTGAGTTCCGGGGGCTAAGATAGCAAGAGTTCTGCCATGTTGGATTTTAGAGCATGTTACAGAATGAGTTTATGAGAGTATGATAAACATGCCTTACCTGGAGCTGTGGCTCTGTCTAGTTAATCCTGAGAAGAGTCCTTCTTCTTTTCCCCCAGAGAGAAGTTATGATGTCAATGCCACAGGCAGATGGGCGGTATCGATAACAGATAATTGAGTACAGCTAGAGAGCTCAAAGTAGCTAGCAAAGGAATGTTGGGTCCAGGGTGGAAGGAAATCAATGCACCTTTTGATGGTGGAATTCATGAGAACAGGGCATGGGGTTCTGTAGTGCCACAAGGCCTTGTGGCGTTGTCGACCACTATTGCCCTCACCCGAAGAGCAGTCATCCTATTTGAACTGCAGGCACTGCCCTCTAGGGATCAATAAATAAACAAAATTCATACATAAGGGTGGTGCCCCGATCACATCATCCATGGGCACCTGAGTTCCAATAGAGATAAGGGGGAGAAGTGCTAGGGCTGTACCATGGTTTGGGATGGGAGGGGCAGAGGTGATGCCAATAAATGTAATTATGAGGCCAGGGAGCTGTTTGTTTGTGCCACAGTGTCTGGTATAATGAGTAGGACCATTGTATTATCATAGCAGATTTGGCCTCGCTATTCACACTTTGTTCAGGATCCGATGCATCGGTGCACATCATGTGTTGGTCAAATGGTCAAGACCCTTTTCTCTTTTTCTTTCTCCTTTTCTTTCCTTTCCTCTCTCTCTTCCTTTCTTTCTCGTTTTCTTTTTACCTGACCAGGGACTGTTCCACTGGTCATACAGGTTGTATGTTAATAAGAAGAATGTATGTTTTATGATGTTAAATCGGAAAATACAATAAAAAATACATATTAAAAAAAAAAAAAAGAAAAAAAAAAAGAATATTTTACCCATTAAAGAAATGTATCATGACAACAATGTACCCGGTAGTTAATCAATGCTCAGTGCCAATGTCATAGGTCATTTGTGTAGGGGAATGAGTTTTAGATAATGTGTGACCAATAGGGTAATGGACAATACAGGATAATTAGAATTGTGTATATGTGATAACCAATGGGGAGTGTGGGATCATGTTGTAATCATTATTATGCATAGTGTTGTTAACTTGAAGTTTGCTATGTAACTTATTTGTGTTGGGTGAGCTACGTGTTAGTTAGGTTCTACAGGACCGTCTGATACATTTTGCATGTAATAAAACGTTGTTTTCCTTGCAAATGGTGCATTGATTATTTGGCCTATTTGGCGTCATTTTTATTGTTATGATTTTGGGTCATTCACCCTACATTAGCATTTCACAAGTTTGCAATGAAAGGACTGCAATCAATGTTGTACCTGAATGTTTCATCTCTTTTAATATTGTTCGTGTTTTGGGAGATTTGCCTTTGTCCACCTACCATCCTGGTGTTCCCCCTTCTGGTCGCACTCACCGGTCAGAGCTTATGGCTTTTTGAGAGGGCCTCAATTGCCACAAGTTCCTTTCTTCCTGTGCGGTACCTCACATCTTTTGCCAGCAGTCCTCCGACTCATACAACCATTTCACTGGGTTACGTCAGTCTCCTTTTTGCAGCTTGCCACCAGCCTCCAGCATCCTGTAACTTCACTTCCTGCTACATAAACTCTGCACTTTTTGACAGGTCTTGAGTGCTCTGCTTGCCACACCGCTATACCAGAGAGGTTTGCCTGAGTGGATTCTTGTTAGTGTAGCGACATGAGAGCGAGTGGTGAAAGGATAACGGTATGGATTAATGTTGAATGCTGGAATGATGAACAAGGAACAAGGATGTTGGGGAAATTAAGTTGCAGGAGGCAGAATAATGTACAGAGGGAGATGCATAGGTAATAGGAGATTTGGGACAAAACATTTGTAGAGTGAGAGGTTGTAGAACTGTGGAGTATTGGGACAAGAAAGGGGGTCTTGGGAAAAAGATATTGATTATAATTGGGAATTGGTTTGTGGAAGGCTGCATAGGCTATGGGAGTTTTGTGATAAAATAAAACAAAATATTGGTAGTGTTATAGACGGCAGAGTAGTGTGGTTGTAATGGAAAATTCTCCATCTACATCTATCTCGAACTCTCTATCTCTAGCACTATGGATAACCTTGCCCGTGTTATGAGAGTCCACTTGAAGTTTAAAACCAAGTGCAACTCCTGATATGATTCCAACCTCACCACCCTTGAATGCAAGTTTATGGCGGCAGAGAGGAAGTGGAGGGCATCAGGTGCAACACCTGATAAACTGGCATGTTGCCTGCTCAAAATGCAGTACAGACTCTGTCCTCTCTAAGAAGAGAGCCTGCATCCACACAAGCATCTCTGCAGCATCCAACAACTCAGGTGAACTTTTCAAAATCTGCAAAGAGCTGGCCAATCCTACTGCAGTCTCTACCTTTCCTGTTCCCTCTGGCCCTCTGCATGGCATTGGCCTCTCATTTCACTACTAAAACCCAGGATATCCTGCCCACCCTCTTGTCCTTTACCTCCTCTGCCTCCTCCTCTATGACTCCGGGCTGTCTGAGGCCGTCTCTCCTCCTCCGTTCTCCTCCTTTCTGCTATTCACACCTGATGATATTTCTAGACACATCTGATCTATGAAACACTCATCAAAGCAGGTTCTCCCATGCTCATCAAGAACCCTCAAGGACCACATCGACACCCTTGTTCCAGCCTTGGCCGATTTCTGCAATCACTCCTTTGCTACTGGAAATTTCTCTTCCCCTTAAGCACTCCCTTGTGCACCACCTTCTAAAGAAGCCCTCAGATGATCCTATCTCTCAGGGTAAATATTGCCTGGTCTCCATCACTCCTTTCCTGGGAAACCTCCTGAAAAACTGGCCATCTCCCAGTTTAATCTACACACTCAATCTGTTGGTTGCCTCCTTGACCACCAGCCTGGCTTCAGAGCTGCCAGAAGCAGGGAAACTGCTCTCCTGAACACTCGTGAAGATGTTCTCGCCAATCCTGACTCTAATCTCCCTCTGTCCTCATTCTCCTTGATATATCCTCCACTTTTTACACGTTCAACCATGTCATCCTGCTCAATCGCCTCAATGACAACCTTGGTATTACTGATTAGCCCCAGGCCTGGTTGACCTCCTTTCTCACAAAATGACCCTCTCAGGTCCAACTAGGGTCTTTCCACTCTACTATCTCTCTCTTTCTACATTTGGTGTTCCCCAGGGATCCAACATCTCTCCCTGGCTCTTCAACCTCTACCTGGCACCTCTTGTCCAGAGCAGTGCTACTTTCTGCTCAAATTGTCAATGTTATGTGGATGACACTCAGCTCTCTTTCAGGATCCCCTCAGACACCTCTGCTTCTTCTCCCATACCAGACTGTCTGGCCACAATTCAGGAATGCTGTGCCATCAAAGATCTCTGCCTTACTGCCAGTAACACTGAGATCCTCTTCATTGAGACACCTGCTCCCTCCTTTCCTCTCTCTCGCTGCCTTCCCACTTTGGGCCCTCTTCCGGCTCCTTCCTGTGAGGCTAAGAAACTTGGTGTCATCTTAGACTCCACCCTCTCCTTCTCTCCTCACATCTCTTGCGTCTCTAAGAAGTCAAACTGACAGCTGCTCCTTCTCAGAGGTATTCTTCCTTTTCTCACTTTCCCCCAGAAGCTCACTGTCTCCAGAGCTGTGGTCCTCTGTAGGTCTGACTATTGCAACATCCTCTTTCTAAATCATCCTGACTCTACTAGTCGACCTTTACAACTCATCCAGAACAGGACTGCAAGACTTGTCCTAGGCCTTAAGCCCAGGAATCGTATCTATCCAAGTCTGAAATCTCATCACTGGTACCCTGTGGCTGCAAGGATCAAGTTCAAGATTGTCTGCATCATCCACAAGGCTTGCTGGGGCTCTGTACCACTCTACATCCAACTTTCTCTTCCAAAACATCTTTCTTCTCGAGCTGTCCGCTCATCCACTTCCAACATTCTCAGGGTCAGACACTTCTCCAAGCAGAGAGTTGTGGGTAGATCTATATCCTCAGCTGGGGCCCCCTCTGAAACAGCCTCCCTGCCTGTCTCAAACTTGAGCGGAACCATCCCTGGTTCTGGAAGCAACCCAAGACCTTCCTTTCTGCTTGCACTTTCTCTCTTCCTATCCTCTGCTGATGCACCTGGCTACTCTGTGCACTGGTCACCTTATTAAATCAGGCCCAGACTCCTACATGTCTAGTTGCCCTTGCATTGCCTCCGGGCTCTCTTGCACTTAAGGGTCTGTATCTGCAACACTACAGTCACTACTTCTATCTGCACTTATGAGCCATCCGCTGGCTGCACTTGTGAGTTAACTGCACTTCACCCTTCCCCTCCCCCATGGCACTTCTCCCCTTCCCTCTTCCCTGCACTTGTGCGATCTGAATGACAAAAGGCCTAGTAATATAATTATGTTGTCCTCCTTTTGTTTCCCCCTCCCTGTCTTGTCGCACCTAGAAACACTTGTGTACAGACGTGTTATAAATGTCACATCATATCATTTCATATCATATCAAATTGTGTTATTGCAGCAATGTGATGACGAAGTATAGTTTGAATGGATAGTTTTATAAACTGAAAATATATTAGGGTAATACCCAGTGTAGTTATGATATTAAAATTGCAATGATATACACACCACAATAATATACTTACTTTTTAGAAATGTAAGAGCTTGATTTCTTGAGTAGGTTTCCTAGGTAATCTTTTTTTCTGAAAATGTAAAATAAAGAATTTTGTCAACTTTGAAAAATGTACATAAGTATGTAATGACTGAATGGCGGGGTGGACTGGAAGACTGTTTGCTCCCTGAACTATGGCCGGTCCTATTGGAGGACTGTACGGACCATATGTGCAGGGAGAACCCTACTGATGTACTGAGATGTACAGCACAAAATGAAGAACACTGGCGTTTGGAGAGGAAGACCTGACAGACTAGGAAATGCTCGAGGAAGTGGATTCATGGGAGAATGCATTGCCCAAGCCAGCAACTATACAAAATGTGCTATTATTACCTGCAGTAAGTGAATTAGCCCTGTTGGCCGAAACCAAAGGAATAACGGAAGGATTACTCCAAATACTCCAGCATGAATTACAGGGAACTCTGAATGACCAGACGTAAGCAGGAACCTCATCCCTAGTCCAAACAAATCATGATGAAAATGGTCATAAAGGAGACGATGACTCCAATGAGAGGCCAGGTAGGCCATCTAACAGCAAACTCCTCTATTATAAAATGACCAGCACACCAGACCTGAACAAAGGAATCATAGCCAGGGCCAAAGAACAAGAAAAAAGATGGAGAGATCATTGAAATTAAACATTGCAAGGATTGAACAGATGATAGACCTGGTCGGGAGAAGCAGGGTGACCCCCAGTAATTCTTTTAAGAGAGTGATAGCTAGAACAAGACTACGAACAACGACATAAAAAAGGAACAATATGAAACAGAGGGAAGACTCACCCACCGAAGAGGTCTTCCGTATTTGAACAAGCTAGTTTCATGTGCATGTTGACGATCTCACTCGCAACGTTCACTAAGTTATATGATACCATGAAACCAAGGCACACTGATTGTAATGATGCACTCCAAATTAATATACATGGAAGGGTATCTCACTGCAACAAAAACATTAAAAACTGTACCATCAGAAGAAGTAACTGGAAATGGTCGACCCAAAAAGGCCTATTCTGCACCCAACCTTAAACAGGAAGTAAGAGAGGTGGTTGTGCCAGGTATGGGCCGTGAACCATCATTGGACCAAGAAATCCCTCAGCCAACACAGGTAGGAAGGAGGAATGTGGCCTGCCAAGGACTCCAGGAGGATACACCTGAAACTGAGGTACTGTCCGAGGGTACTAATGACATCCCAGGGCCGAACTCTAATAACAATGAAGACCTTCTGATCGAGGTAGAATCACAGGATGAAGTTGAACTGGTGGAGGTATTAGAAGGAGAAGACATGATACTGCTCAATGACGTGGCTAAATCTGTGTCAGGAGCCATGGAAAAACGTTCTCCATTTCAAGCAAGCAAGGAGGAAATCAAAAAAGGGAGGAACAGTATCAACTTCATCACAAAGCCTCAAAAGTCACTATTTAAGGCCAGATCAAGTAATTCACATAATCTTTAAACTGATTTAACACCTATAATGGAATCAGAACCAAAAAAGTTAAAAGCCTGGAAAGAAAGTGGCTTTGGAAAGGGAGGCGAGAAATAGAGAAAAACGTTGATAAAACCCTTCAGGATGAGTTGAGGAATTGGTCTGTACATTCAGTGGGGGACCTGGAACTGGTGACGGACTTAACCTCCGACATCCAACTTGCAATATATAATGACCTGGATGAGGCTGAAAGGAGCCAGGAAGTCGATAGAGAAAACAGTGTGGCAATTCCATCACCAGAATTTGTGACACTACAGAGAACAAAGAGGTGGCAGAAGAATGTTATAAGCCGTCCTTACTAAAGAAAAATAAATGGAGCCAGTGTACTCAGACATTGAAACTAGTCCCTGGGGAGTCCTTTGCACAGAAGGCATTTGTGGTTCAATGCCGGTCTCTCCATGGTACCCCTCATTGATCAACTTGAAAACACAAATCGACTCACTCAAGGATAACCAGCAATGCGCCCTGCTCCTCTTCTTAGACCTATTGGACACTTTCGATCTGGTGGACCACATGATCCTCTGTATGCACCTGTCCTGTGTGGCCAACCTCTCCCGAGAAGCCTCTGACTGGATTAAATCCTTTCTCAACAACAGATCAATGAGGGTCTTCTCTCAATCGGCAGCCGCTGTTCCATCCCTGATTACATGTGGTGTCCCCCAGGGCTCGTGCATGTCCCCAACCTTGTACAATATATTCACTAATCTTTTATTTGACAAACTGGACCATCTGGGTATCATTTACACTAACTATGCAGGTGATACCCAGAGACTCCTACCTCTCTCTGGAGACTATAAGGATCTAGCCCTCCTGAACCAAATATACCTAGTCATTCAGGCATGGATGGAGGCCCATGGCTTATGCTTGGATGATGACAAGACAGAAATCCTAATCCTAGGTACTCCAGCCCACCTCAATAACCTAGATGTGCAATACGCTGCATTCATTATTGATGGTATCACCATTAAAGTGGCTAAAGAGACTAAAACATTAGGCTTCTGCTTAGACTCTACTCTGAACATAGGCAAACAAGTCAATGTTACATCCTCCACAACAGTGTACACATGCAAGCTGATTCATGCTTGAAAACCCTACCTATCCACCAAGAGAAGAGCTGCATTACTCTAGTGAGAGCCTTTATACTCTCGAAACTCGACTACTGTAATACCCTTTATGCAGGAGCCAGTAAAGAGACTTCCAACAAAGTACAAATTCTGCAAAACAATGCTCTGAGAACCGCCCTAAGCATTCCAAAGTGTGAGCACATCTCTGCTGCCAGAACAGAAAGTAAGGGGGTAATTCATAGAATTTAGCGCACAAGTGGCACATGCATCTGGCGCACAGAGTGCGTGTGCGACAGTCTGCGCCAGCCGCGTGTGCCAAAACCCATTTTAGCGAACAGCATATTCATGGATACTTACATCCCTAACCAGCCGTGGCGCAGAGTGGCGCAGCGACCCTGCAGCAGCACCAGTTACACCCCCAACCCCGCCCTGTGTGCCAAAAACATTGCACAAAACCCCTACATGGAGCAAAGGCCAGTGGACCAGCATACAGCCCCCCAACCACGAAATCGCGTGTAAAACCCCCCGCACACACGCCGGAATATGCGTACCTCGCTTGCGCCAGTGAAATCATGTGTGAAACTCCACGCGCACCCCTGGAATACACATACCCCGCTTGCACCAGCGAAAAAGCGTGTAAAACTCCACGTGCACCCATGGAATACACGTACCCCGCTCGCGCCAGCAAAGTCACATGCAAACCTCCACACGCACCCCCAGAATACACGTTCTCTGCTCGCGCCAGCGAAATCACATGTAAAACTCCACGCGCACCCCTGGAATACACGTACTCCACTCGTGCCAGCAAAATCACGTGTAAAACTCCAAGCTCACCCACGGAATACATGTACCCCACTTGTGCCAGTAAAATCACGTGTAAAACTCCAGGCTCACCCACGGAATACATGTACCCCACTCGCGCCAGCAAAATCGTGTGTAAAACTCCACACGTACCCCCAGAATACACATAGGCCAGCGAAATTGCATGTGAAAGTCCACGCGCACCCCTGGGAACACGCGTACCCCGCTGCGTCAGGTAAAATGATTCGCAAAAGTCCACGCTGTGGTGTGGCCTGCCCGCAGGGCATGCCCAGGGGTGATGGGCTGCCTGCGGGGCATGCCCAGGGGGGATGGGCTGCCTGCGGGGCATGGCCAGGGGTGATGGGCTGCCTGTGGCCCATGGACAGGGGTGATGGGCTACCTCTGGGGCATGCCCAGGGGTGATGGGTTGTCTGTGGGCCATGGATACGGGTGATGGTACTGTCTGTGGCCCATGGACTGGGGTGATGGGCTGCCTGTGGGCCATGGACAGGGGTGATGGGCTGCCTGTGGCCCATGGAAAGGGGTGATGGGCTGCCTCTGGGGCATACCCAGGGGTGATGGGTTGTCGGTGGGCCATGGACAGGGGTGATGGGCTGCCTGTGGCCCATGGACAGGGCTGATGGGCTGCCTGTGGCCCATGGACTGGGGTGATGGGCTGCCTGTGGCCCATGGACAGGGGTGATGGGCTGCCTGTGGGGCATGCCCAGGGGTGATGGGCTGCCTGTGGGCCATGGACATGGGTGATGGGCTCCCTGTGGCCTATGGACTGAGGTGATGAGCTCCCTGCGGGCTATGGGGAGGGTGGATGGGCTGCCTGCATGTATTCCGGTGGTGTGTTTGGATTTTTACACACGATTCTGCTAGCGCGAGCGAGGTACGTGTTTTCCGGGGGAGCGCGTGGAGTTTTACATGTGATTTTGCTGTCCCGAGCAGGATATGCGTATTCGGGGGGTGCTCATGGAGTTTTACACACAATTTTGCTGGTGCGAGTGGGGTACGTGTATTCCAGGGGTGCGTGAGGACTTTCACATGCAGTTTGGCAGTGTGTGCCCTCCTGGGTGTCACCCCCTCCCCATGCCCCGCAGGCAGCCCATAACCCCAGTCCATGGGCCATAGGAAGCCCATCACCCCAGACCATGCCCCACAGGCAGGCCACATGGCACCATGCACTCGGGAGCACTGACACATGTCCCTCACCCACCCCCATTGATGGGCACCTGCCAGCAGGCCCTGACTCATTCCCCCCACATCCCCCACCCGCCCCCATTGACAGGCACCTGCCAGCAGGCCCCGACACATGGCCCACCAAACAACATGTCCTAACAAAACAGACCCATGGCCTCAATGCCATCCCAAATCCCCCTTGGCCCCCAGTAGAAGCATGCAATCATCCACTGCACCCACTCCCAAGTTACCCATGCCATGACAGTCTCAAAAGAACTACCATGCCCATGCATAAATGCACAATAGAGCCACACAGTGGCAACACATAACAGAGGCAATGTTCATTGAGACATGCACAAAACCAATGATAGTACACAACACCAATCATGAAGTTAGAACAAATGTATATCAATAAATAATGAAAGCTATTACCAAAAAAATAGAAAATCCAATGATGAACATAAATCCCTGGTATGAAAAAAGAAAAGTGGTCCATTGCCAATGTCACTATGATTTAAATAACCAAAACAAAAAGAAAACCATTAATCCATGGGAAATGTTAAAAAAGAAAGTACGAACAAGTCTTCAACTATATACAATCCAAGTCCAAAGGGTCCATGATCCCGAAACAAAAGGAAACCTACAAACAATTCCTATGAACAAAAAACTATATACATACGGTGGAGCAAAGTCCATTAACTCCAAATAAAAAGAAAAAACAACAGAAACCTAACCCTAAAGAACTATGTACAAAGGCAGCGGGCAAGTCCAACGGCTCACTTGTTGATGTTCCGGGCCAGGGCATCATTGAACTCCATGTCGATGTTCCGGAGGCGGGCCTGTTCCCTGGCCTTGAGGTCTCACTGGGATGCATCCATTGCCTCCTCCAACTCCCTGCGAGTTGCCTCGAGGCACTCAGCCCACCTCAATGCCCTGCGCATGGAGTTCTCCGCCCTGACCATAGTGGGCTGTGCCCTCTCCGCCCACCACCTCTCCACATCTATTTGCAGGCCCAACCGCTGCCGCACAGAAGACACTCCGAGTCTGGGGTCCTCCAGCCCCTTCGCCGATGCCTACCCCCGGGGTGTTGATGGCCCTGGGCCATGATGCCTCCCACACTGAGCCTGCTGCTGCCTCCGATGCAACTGCATTTGCCACCACAATGGCCTCAGGGCTGATGGAATCCACCAGCGACGCCGTGCACGTGCCCTGCCCGATGATGCTGGCACATCCTCCATCTGCTGGAGTCCAGTTGGTGGGGTGGCCACGCGTGCTGGACCTCCGACTCCCGACTGTGGCAGGGATGGGATCTCCACCAGGCTGGCTGCGTTGGTTGGGGCAGATCCACAGGGGGCCCTGGTGACATCTGGGCCAGAAGACGACACAGAGAACGACTGGCATATAGTATGCACAGAGGATGAGGGCCGCAAGACTGGCCGGCACATGGAGGAAACTCCCGACCATGGTCCCTCCCAATTGGGCCATGTTGTCACACAGCTCTTCATGACGACGTGCATGGTCCCCCCAGGAAGCACGCACCTCATCATGAATGTCACATGTACGCAATGCGACACCAATCAGGACGGACTCAATCCGGTCACGGGTCCCCTCGTCCGCAGATAGAGGAGTGCCAGATGACATGGACCTACCCTCTACCAGTGGACGTTTCTGGGACGGGGCATCGCTGGTGTTGCATGGTGATGCAGTCAGTGTCAGGGACAGAGATAAATCAGAGATCCGTGGTGACCTGTGTTGCCACCTGCCCCTGCCCCTGGACTGCACCACTTGCACCAGTGGTACCACCCCCACCAGGCCCCATGTGCAGCTCTGTAGCGGCCTCCTCCTCCTCTATACACACCACCAACCTGGATGGCTCTGCATCATCTTCTGCCGTTGCAAGCCCCTGTGGGGGCTCATCCGCCCCTTCCGCTGCAGCCATTGTGGCAGACGCGGCACCAGTCCCATCGCTCCTGGATGATGGAATTTCCTTGGAGGGTGACTGGGCCTTGCGTCACCGGCCGGTGGAGGCATCCCTGCCACTTTCCGCCACAGCGCCGTCTCCGCCCTCTTCTTCACTCGCTGCTGTGTAAAGTGAGACATTGAACATAAGCATCAGGGTACTGAACTATAGTCCCCTTGACACAAAGCAATAGCACATGAGTGGTACTGTCAAACGCCACTTCCATCATGTCCCTCCACAACACATGGGTCAGTACAGGCAACACACATGCAGGAACAGGCATGGCACATGCATCATGCATTGGCATCCATGTCCAAGGCACTGTAAATTCATCCAATGATAGGGTGAAACTCACATGCATCATGGGACATGCTGGTCACATACACACACAGCCAGGCCTTCTTGAGGGTCCTGGACTTCTAGTCCTCCTAGCGCTTCTGGAGGTGTTTGATGTCGCAGGGTGTCACCCCCTCCAGGTTGATGGCTCCCACTATGTCCTTCCTGATCCTCTTCTGTCCTTCCTTGACAGCGCGCGATGGTGTGAAGAGGGCATCATAATGCCCCAGAACTTGCTCCACCAGGATGCCAACTTCCTTTTCACTGAAGCTGGTAGCCTTCTGCCTCTCTGCTGGGGGGTTGCCATTGGTACCAGCAGGTGTTGTGTCAGACATGGCAACCCCCAAGGCAGGTGTGGGTGGGCAACTGGGTTCTGGGCTGGGCTGTGTAGTGATGGAACACCAATTGGGAGTCTTCTGTTCCAGCAGGGGTGGTCACAGCAACTGGACCCCTCCAGATGGCAGATGTGCAGGCACCAAATGGCACGGCACGGTGGCAGAAGGCAGGCAGCAGCAGATGGCTTGTGGGAGGCTGCTCAGAGCTCTGGGGGGCAGTAATTCAGCCTTCTGGACAGGAACGTGGTCTTCCGTGTTTTGTTGTGTGGCCAGTTTGATACGGAGTGATTTGGCATTCGAAAAACAGCACGTTTGCGTGAATTCCGAGGAAAGGCCCTTCAAGCGTAAGCACGTAGGTGACGTAAGGTGCACATGGGCATTTCTCTCGGCAGGGGTGAAAGACCCATGTGGTTTTCCATCGCTCTGTACGTGCTTCTCGTGGAAAGTGATGTGGGTGTTTTCCAGATGTTGGGGTTCACACGCGATTACTTCACAGCGGCCATAGTGCGTACTTCTTCTTTAGGCATGGGTGTTGGCTACGCGTTCTTCTTCTACACGCAAGGCAGACGGTGAGTCGCACATGCTATTTTTCCTACTGCGGGTGTCCATGTTAGTCGTGTACCCCTTTTTTTTCGGGCATATTATCCTGGGTGTTGAACACATACACATTTTTTGTGTTCCTGGCTGCCACAGCGTACTGCGTGTGTTTTTTTTACACGCACGTGGGCTACACGGCTCGCGTATCTCTTTTTCTTGCTTTTTTGGGATGCCTGAGCATTGCGTGACATGTCATTTCTCCTAAGGGGCCACAGAATGGGACATTCATCGTAGCTGTATATATGTGCTTTGTTATTTGTGTGCCCTTGTATACTGCGCGGAGACTCTTCCACCTGCCTTTGGGTGGCGGACGTGTTTAGGCCTGTGCGTGCCTTTTGGCGTGCACGTGTTTCAACTATTCTATTCCATGAATACGTGTAGTTTGCGTGTGTGTAGGCATTCTGTGTATTTCACAGCAGTACTTCCCCAGTTATGTCCTTATTTTCATGCGTTGTTCCCCATTCTGCGTGTTCCACCCCATGTTCCGCCCCCTTTTTGATGTGTGCGCCAACATTGTGCGCTTTCACTGTGTGTGTCGCACATGGCGTTCTGTGACGTGTGCGCCCATGTGCGCCACCCACGGATTTGGCACACAACCCGGGGAAAACACGCGCAGCGCATTCCATGAATCGACAAAGGGCTGCATGCGCGGCTTTGGAACGCATGCACTGCGATTTTCACGCTTGCGCTCCCCTTTTCAGCGCACATTATTTCCATGATGTACCCTGTAAATGGCTATCCATCAAGGATAGGATCCAATTCAAACTAGTTTCTATTACTCCTAAGTACCTAAACAATGCTGCCCCACTGTACCTCAAAGATAACATTATCAGAAAAACCTCATCTCGACCTACGAGGTCTGCCCAATCATGTTGCATTACAGTTCCCAGATTTAACCTGAAAAGAGCAGGTGGGAACGGCTTCCCGGTTCAAGCCACCCAACACTGGAACAGACCGAACAGGTCGAGCAGACCAGACCTTCCTTAGCTTTAGGAAAAATACAAAATACTGGCTTGTTGCAAATAAAATCTGAATGTAACCATCGTTCTGCAACTTTATCGTGTACTATATTGTATCATACTTTACCTGTGATCTCTATGTATGGTAAATAATAATCTATGTACTGTAAATAATAACCTATGTAATGTAAATAATAGTCTTACCTGTAATTACCTTGTACTTTATATAAACAAATGCATATTCTTGTCGCGTCCAGATACCTTTGGGTAAGGAGCGCTTTATAAATAAATAAACAAATAAACAAACAAACTGTAAAGAGACATCGTTTTATAAATAGGTGGAGACCTCAAAGTTGTGCTGGGAAACTAACTTGAGAAAGAATGCAAGAGTAAGCTCACCCGTGAGGGATCTATTGAATGGAAAGAAGAGAGACTACTTGAAAGGCCTATCTCTATAAAGGCTATTGGACAGGAACGATAAACGAAATCTGAAACGGATAAATGTCCTTGAGTTGACGAATTTCATACCCAGTTAGAGACAAATTGACTTGAATGACTTCAAAGTTATTGTGTTTGTGGATTAGCTTTGTATTAACCATGTATACCTCCATATTCCCCCTCCAATCGTCTGTCGAATGATATTGCATGCAGCAGGAATTTTTTTAATGTTAGGGTTTGACATAACAACACTTAGACCTCCCTGGAAGAGACAGAGACATTGATCTAATGGATTCAAACAAGGTACACCCCTCACTGCCACTTAAAGAGGAAGTTCCCTGATGGGAAGCTGCACAACCAACTCAAGTGTCGAGGGAAACAGAAAGAACAATTTTGAATAAGGGCCTTCCAAGGAAACAGATTGTCTCAATGACAGTTGAATGTAAAATGGCTGAGAATGGTGAAAGTACAGTGGTTACATACACAACCACAGAGAGGGACCTGAATTCAAATTTATGAGATTGACTATCAGGTGCCCTGAGAGGCTTGACTCCACAATAGAAGCCTGTGCAAAAAGTGGGGAGCTTTGACGAGCTGATTAGTGGTACAATTACTAAAGAACATGTTGTTCATGCAATAAATAGTATGAATGAGTTAAGCTCATTGGGGCATTTGAGAAGGACCCAAACAACCCATTATGAAAACCTTTCTCGGAGTGCTATTAATTAATTCATTAATTAATTAGTTATCTGCTCACCGACCTAAAGACAAATCATTACGATGATCCGTCTAAATGTTTTACCTTCGGGGGCGTGATTGAAATTGCTGTGTAATTCCAAGCTCTGCACTTATAGTTGCAGGACGGAGGAGGATTTAGCTCACTTTTTATTTATCTGTCCAAAACCCTTGGAAGTGAGACGTTTATAGCTGAAAAAACATTTTAAGGCTAATAACATCAGGCATGTCTGAGACGCTATGAATTTTGTTTTTTGATGTGTAGATGTATATTTTATTAATGATTTATACAAGTACACTGTAGAAACTTTTAAACTTTTGGCAAGAACATTTTAATATGCTTATATATTTACTCATTTTGCGTTGTATTTTATGTACTGTTAATGGTGAAAATCGAATAAAGTGTTTAACTAATTCACTAACTAATAAAACAGAGTCAGTCAAGCTAAATGAAAATACGGTGTTGGAATAAAAGGGGCCATATCTGACAGTGAAAAAGGATAACAACTTGTGTGAATTCGACCTCCTCTATTTACAAAAAACACGGCTGCCAAATAACCCGTGCTTAGACGGGTACTCGGTTTGTAAACCCAGCCAAAAAAGGACCAATGGGAAGCCAATTTAGGGACTCTTAGCGGCCATTAAAAATGGAGTTGGTTTGGAAGTGCTTAAGTTACAGGCCCTCATAATTAGTGGAGAGAGGTCACTCAGAAGTCCCTCTGAAAGGAGAATTTGGAATGGATGATGCTCATGTGCTCAAGAAACTTCTCTATGTTAAATGGAAACGCTGAAGCAGATTTACCTAGCCAGACAAATTGGGCTAGAGAAGAACAAACAGCCACAATAGACTATGTTCTTGTGTCCAGACCTAAATTGGCCTATATCCATACCTTTGGGGTTGTTTGAATGGCTGCTCGCGATCATGACTTGTTAAGAATGTCTTGTGTAGTGGGAAATGGCCAAAGGGAGTGCACTCTGGACTGGTCAATTGTGGTTAACAATGGCGGAAAACACCTAAAGATGAACTCCTGTAGTTAACCAGGCTTTTCCTTGAAAAACTCAGAGAGGGCCTAGTTGAAGACCCAAAGAAGTAAGTTGAATAGCAGTTGATACCAGCTCACTTCTTGATTACTAAAAATGGGAGGGTAGGTAAGGGAAAGAAAGCCAGACATATGGAAAGCACTGAGGGTGGCAAAAGCATCGAATGAACCGGCAAAAACCATAAGAATAAAACAAATAAAAAGAGAATGCAAGTCGTGGTTACGCTGGCACAGGGGGCACCAGCAAGACATGGAGAATATGCTAATGGCTCTAAGTTAAAAAAAAACGGTGAGATATGGGGGCTACTGAAGACTCCAAACACCCTACAGTCAGTAGTTTCGACAAACACGATATCAGATGCCTCTTGGGTGACTCATTTTGGTTTGCTCTACTAGGTGGGCAGTAAGCAGGAGCTAAAGGGGAGAGAACATTGTGAGAGGGGTGGCTGATTCTATATAGCTTTAAAGACATCCAATCAAAAATGAGAAGAATAAGCACATCTTGGGCTCAGGGCCTAGGTGGGGTGACTAATGCTATGCTGAAACAATCCCCTGCACAATGGGCAACATTTATGCACATCTTGTTTGGTAAAATTGAGGAGCTAAGAACGGTACCAGACTCCTGGAAAAAAATAGTGCTCATACCAATATTTAAGAGGGGCAATAGGGACAATCCCATAGAACCATGAACCTATTTCACTTCTGGACATGACTAGTAAAATCTTTTCATCACTCCTTCTAGCTAGATTAAACAGATGGGCCAAGAAGGAACAAAGGGAGGACATCTACCGGACTGGTTTTGTGAAGGGTGTTGGTACATCTGCCAACTTGACGATGTTAAACAGTCTCAAGAAAAAGGCCAAGGAAGGCAAAGGAAAAATATACTTAGCATTCATGGACCTAGTCCAAGCCTTTGAGCAAGTAGAAAGGGCTAGGCTGTGAACTGCATTAGCTGCCTGGAATTGCCCAGCCTCATTACTGGATCCTCTGAAAGCACTACACAGTGATACTAGCCTTAGAGTCATATTAAACAAGGACAGCCTATTATCTGAAGAAATCCCAACTATGAAGGTGATGAAACAGGGTTGCCAACTGACCCAGGTCTTTTCAACCTCTTCTTGGCTGACCTAGAGGGGACACTAAGCCAGGCAAGATGAGTCCCTCCGTAACTGGCCTCCATATCGGTCAGTAGGCTTCTATATGCTGATGATCTAGTATTGTTGAACAAAACAGAGGTGGGCTGCAGTGTCAGCTAAACAAGCTAGAAGAGTAAGTTAGGGAAAACAACCTCCTAATAAACACAAAGAATACAAAAATAGTACCTTTGAAACAATCAAAGGGGAGAAATCATCACACTTCATATGGAATTTGGAATAGACAAAATAGAAGAATTAATACATTTTATTAAATTGGATTTCTCCATTAACAAATACAGATAAATAAACCATATATAAACATTGTTCAAAGGCAGCATATAGTAACAATCCATACTACAAAGAGAGATACAATTTTAAAATAGTAAAGACCACCCTTCCACCCCGAGCCCTCGACAGAAGGCAATAACCTGCCGACACCCAAACCAGGGTACTGAACTGGGACTTTTCTTGCTGGCTTTATCAAAGCCTGGCTCACATAGTTACCCAAATTAAAAATAAAGTTCAGGTCTGTACAGTTCAAAATAAAATGCAGTGCCCCTTCACAGTCCATGATGTTGTTTTTCGGGAAGAAGGGCATTAACAAATCCCTTTGCAGGTCTAAGTACCACTTACAGATTAGCAGAGAGTAGTTAAGGTCCTCCCTTACTGTTAGCCTGTACATAAACATTTTTGTTTGGGTCTCCCATCTCCCGGTTAGTGTGTGATCTTAAGGGTAACATATTTAAGTGCATTAACAGAACAGAACGCATAGAGTTAAGCGAGGAGATACTACACACACAACCCCCGGCTCATCACTGCTTCTCAAAGATGAGTACAGGCTCAGAGAACCCATAGCTTGGACCACACTCCAGTCCTCAGCCTGATCCCTACTTAGTATCTCCCTTTTAACCCTTGATTTCAGGTCTGCATGCTGAGATCTCTTACTAAATTCAGTGACTCGATCTCACTCATCCTCATTAGTTTAAGATCATTGCAAAACCACTTGAATTTAGGGCAGAAACCTGAGCTTACCCTTGCTGCTATGATATACTGCATGTTATGATTATTTTGGGGCTGTCTGCAGTATTTTCAAAAAGAAGGCACCATGTCTCATTTTGGCCTGTAATCCCCAACTTCAGGCGGAGTGCACAGATTGGGGTTCCGGCTGTAGGCCCAACATCCATTTCATGACCTCGTTTTGAATAACATCCAACTTGTTGCAGTTAATGCTTCCCCATAATTTGCTGCCATGCAATATTAGGCTACTCACCTTACACATTTAGACCTCTATAGTTTTACCCAACAATTGCCCACCAAATCTATGATAAAATCTTACTAACTATTACAAACTAGTCCTAGCTTTCAAGCTGAACAACCCCAAATGATTCCCCGACTTCCAGTTACTTTTGAAGGTCAGCCATAGTTGACAGAATGAGTCCACAACCTCAACTTTTGCCCCGTTAAGAAGTCAATGTATACACATATTTGGGAGTTCTCATGAATACAAGCAAAGGAGAGGCTGTGGTGGAGGAATCCCTTTGCAGTAGAACTCTAATGCTGACAAATCAGGCAGTCATGATCAAAAGAAAGTTTGGGAGGTTTTCGCTTTTGCCAGTTTTGGAGTTCTATAGAGCACAGGTGGTTGCTACAGTTACTTATGGAGCTGATAAACATTGCTGGGCACAAGGGAAACATTGTGGTCCCTTCTGGAGGGAGTTTTCTGGAAAAAGATTTTGAGAGTCCAGAAGTTGATTCCTATTCAGGTTGTGCATCAGAAATAGGGTATGATTTCTTTGGGGGCTATAGTAAAATGGACAGGGTTATCACTGTACCGGAAGTGCATGTCAGAGGTCCCAGTGAAGATATTTGTGATCTCAAATACGGAAATATACATAACCAACAACAAAAAGCTAAGAACATGGGTACCATCATGCAAAGAAAGCTTTGAAAGTCTAAACAATGCCGATGATGACTTAGTAAGAACTCCTGACAAAGTCAAAATGAAATTATGAGAGCAAGACTGGATTATGACTGTCGAAGAAACAAACAGAACATTGTTTTACCACCTGAGGCATGAGATAAGGGCAATGGCTTCAGTTACCAAATACCTAATAAAGTTCCCAAACTGGTACTATAGGGGCGGTTATTGAGAATCTATTTAAATCTTCTGCCAACAAACGATATAACCTGTGTAATCAATAGAGGAAGTAATAGACAGAAGATGCTGATTTTGCACTGACAGTTGGGTGGTAGAATCACTATACCATATTTAGGTTTTTTACACAGTGCTTACGGGACAAAGAACATTGTTCTTCAAATAATTTCTTGATGGCACAAGCACTTTAACCCAGCATAATGCTAAGTGGCAAAACAATATCACAGTTTATTGCGGCAGTTACATTTTTTAAAATTGGATTTTAGAAGATTGATCAGGAAATTAGATGGAATCCTACTGGATTTTACCTCTTTAAACTATTATGAAGCATGGTACTTTTAGTAGGATTGACTTATATTTTGAATTGAAGTGATTTTATGAGGACTGTGTTTTGATATTATTGAGGATTCTTTTTCTGTTTTTTGTTTCTTTCCTTTTGTATGGACGAAAGTATGTGTTTTTGTTCTTGCTAAAAAGTTCGAAATGAGCTAAATCTAAATTAAAAAAAGAATTTCCTTACATACTTCTGATGGGTGTTGCTTGAAATTATGGTTTGCAACACAGAAAATAAGCTATAGTTGGGAAGGCAATGTTGTATAATATATTGTAACATAACCGTCACTGATACTTTGACAAAAAGCAGGTAATGTTCTCTAGTTTGGTACATGAGGAATTTTTAAATAAGGAATTTTGCATTGCTATCAGTGTTAGCACATGTAGCAGTCACAGTTTAAGCATACATACCTTTAAAAGCAGTAATGGCCTATTAGGACAGTTGATGCAGTGAAGCGTGTTTTTCACAGCACACAAAATCATTTCTTCTTGAAGTTATATTATAAAACAGTTGGTATAGAATATTACTTTTGAAAATTAAAACATAACTGTAGAATGTCTTCCTAGATTTAGATTCTGAAATGTACTTCCTTTAGATCCTGGAAATAGACATCTTTGTAAAGTAGGTGTGGATAGAGAAGGCTCTGAAACACAGCACAAATGCACTGTCAGAGTTGAGAGATACATCTGAACTATTGAACTAAGGGGAGAGGGTTAGATGTAGGTTTTTGGGAAGCTATTGGTGGATGGGTCTGTGACTGTTGGATTGTAGCTAATCAGGGAGTATTACAAAGGTAAGGCTAAAAAGGAAAGAATGGTTGCCCTGTGCCACAATGTCCGCAGATATACACAACAGTGGATGGACAGACCGCACGTGCCATCTGGGCACTTTTACCAGGTCCTGTAGGGAAAGGGAACTGCGAAAAAAATGCGGGACATCGCAGATCTCCATGGATGTTGGGAGGTCCAACCAATCAGACCATCTCTTAGTGCAGGAGGGGTACAACTGCAGAGGACAGGGCAGCAAGTGATCCATTTCTTATTTGGATTGATGAAAGCATTTAGTTCAACAAAAAGCCTCTTTGGATTATACAAGATTTGTGGGTTCTTAGGTTGCAGAAATATGCAGAGCTGCTTGGTATCTCATATAATCTTAGCTTTGGAAAACTGGAGGTGGTATGGTATGGAGTTTGTTATATGAATTGGAATCAACTGTTACCCATGTATGAAGATGAGATTCATTTGAAACGTACACAAAAGATCATAGCACATTGTGGTGGTAATAGTTTAGGGTATGTAATTGAAATATCTTTGCAGTTTTCTATGAAAGCTATTTTAACAAGTCTGATGAATCATTTTCCACAAACCATGTCTATTTCTTTTCACAAATTACACTCTGACTAATGTGGAAATGTTCCAAGCCAGTTTGTCCACAATTAGAAAAAGCAAGGCAGAATGTTAATAAATCTGTCAGTGCATTTCTTCATGATTTTGGAATGTCATTTATTGAAATTGATATAATGAAATATGCTGCATTAAATATTTTAAGAAAGGGTGTAGTACATATTACAGATCTTGGAAATGGCATTTACTTCCCAATGTTTAGAAACCTGTGAACTGTTTTTGTGAAAGAAATTACATTGAAAGAACATCAGCATGTAATGAAAAAGTCTATGGGCCTCATTACACGGATGGCGGAGAACCATGGTGCTATTAGCGCCATGGTTCATGCCGGTAAAATACCGGCACCGCCTTGGCGGAAAGCAGAATTACCGCCCCATTCCAAGGTTGGCAGGGCGGTAATTCCCCCTTCTACCATTGCCCTTCCCTATTCCCATTTTTGCCCCATAGGGCTCAATGGGAATGGGGAAGGCGCTAATTACGGTACCGCAAATTGCGGTACCGTAATTAGCTCCCTGGGTCCCTTTGCGGGTTGGTTTTCAACACCTGCAAAAAGCAGTTGTTAAATCCCCCAACCCGCAAAGAGACCTCGTAGTAAGGCGGTAAGGATTTACCGTTACCAGTATTTTACCGGTACCGGTAAATCCTTACCACCATCCGTGTAATGAGGCCCTATGTATACATGTTAAGGTAATACTCTTACATGAACAAAAAGGTTCTTTTAAAAGCCATCATAAAATAGTAAAAGAAAAAGGAGTCAACCTCATACAGCTTACATTTAACACTTTTTGATTGTATAGTCTGCGGACACAGTCACGTGTCCACAGACATCATGGATGGAAATGCACAAAAAGTGAGGTAATGTTCTTTGGTGGTGTAATGTGAATGGGAGGTATAGAAGCCTTTAGTGAGACTTTAATTCCAGCCATTCACACCATGCTACATTTTCAATTGTTTGTATTGTGGAGAAGAGGTGGGCATTCAATGTAATTTCTGCAAACTTTTTTCTTCTGCTCCATGCAAATGTTCCAGTATCAGCATAAAGCAGGCAAGCCCTACTGGGATCTACTATAAATGTTTGTATTATGTTTGTCATTCTAATTTTAGACTTGAAAAGGTGGTTCCCATGGAATCTAGGTTTTTACATTTTTTAATTTGTATTTGTGTTTTTTTTTATCAGAAGGCGCAAGGGAGGATGGAGAGCGGAGGGACACCAACCACCCACTATGAAGGAGGGACAGGTGGAGAAGGGAAGATGGGCACTGCTGATGTAACGAGGGGGGGAGAACATTTTCATTTTTGCATTGTGAATCAACTACATCTTGTATAGTCTGCAATGTACCAGGAGGAATCTTCAGCCCAACTGAGTGGTTACAAGTATGGGCAGTAGTAGAAGATGAAGGTAATGTTGATGAGGTCGTTCTGTGCCCGAAGAAATGAGCTGCTTTTCTGAGGGTGGTCGTGGGGAATGTCTGTCTGTGGCGTTGCATGGCAGTGTTGCTGAAGGAGTACTGCCCGTTCTGGCCACAACTGAGAGTGGCACCACACTCAGTGCAGCACACGTGGGCAGTCTGAGCATTTGGCACTCCCCCAATGGTGGCCAAAAACTACCAGACCCAGGATTCCCCCTATCCCCTGATCATAGACAGCACCTCTTCAACCACATCACCATCTCCTCTTCCTACTGTAGTTCATCTGCTGCAGTACCATGTTCACATCTCCAAATCCTGCAGGTGTTGGTGGTGGTGGAAGCAAATTAGTGTGAGGGATGGCCATGAAATAATGCCATTATTCTTATTGTTCTTCTGCAACTAGCCACATTCATATGTTCCTCTACTGAGGTCTGCCAGATTGAACCATCCATGGTCTTTCCTCTTGTCTGTGAACATCAGAGGCTGGAAAATTGTAAAAAGTTCATAGAACAAAAAAGAGTGTTAATAGCGGTTGGGGAAGGGCAACGTATCAACTTGGGATTTGGTAGGGTATGCTCAATATGGATTTAAAAATGTCTGTGGATTCACACTGCACAGGTGCAGTAAAGTCATGACATTTACAGGAGTCCGCAACCACATCACAACGTTCATGAATGTAAACGCACCACGGTTTTGTCACTTCTGTGTGCAGTAATGACTGAATCTGCCTCTGGACATTCACACACTAATTGAAAGTGTGCCATGACAACGCAGACACACCAATCTGTTTGTGAATGCTAGCACACCCGGATGACGTCACTCTGGCACACTGTATTGACCGTGAATGTGTCAAAATGTTTGCAAACTAATAAAAAATGCAACATGGTGTAACAGACAAGGTGGTACATTTGTGAATGTCAGCACACCCGCGTGACATCATTCTGGTACATTGTTGTGGATGTAGTCATGCATAAAGTCAGCGGACATGAAACTGTGGATTAAAAAATGTTTTATAAATATTATAATTATTAAATATATAATGCATTGTAATACATAACAATAAGGAGGGAGAATTATTGTGTGAAACAAAAATAGGGGAATTGGTGGTGTATGTATACATGATTATGAGAAGAGGGATAGAAATCTTATTGAACTGTTGATCAGTACTGTCCTCTTATAATGATAAATGTGATTGATGAGGTAAAGGTTCACAGGAACAAGTAGGGAAATCCATTTTTATAATTATATGATTTTTAACATATATACACACTTCAGAAATTATATTTTTATTTGATTATAATCTATACATAATTGGTTCATACTATGCTCTATATTTTCCAAGTAAGCTTCAAAATGTCCTTCTTTTTTTCTTTCATGATTTGTATTGGGTTGTTCTTCTTGTTGCTGTCCTAGATTGTGAAATACAAAAGATATGTAATATATCGAATGTAACCATTTATATATAAATAGCAGAACTGTATAACTTTGTGAAAAAAACAATAATGTACTGTTAGTAGGTTCTTCTTCTTCATTGATATCTTCTTTGGGGAAGTATAATTCAAAACAATCTAGAGTGCTTGCCATATCTATTGCAATGTACAATGTTTATATTTAGTTATTTAACATTTTCACACACTTATCAAAATTACATACTGCATGTTTATACATTAAATGAAAAGGTACATTTTACTTACTGAAGTTTTGAAATTATTTTCCTCAGTTGAATAAATGTTCTGCATCAGTGTTTGTCAGGTGTTGAAGTAAATTGTTCATATACGGTGTACAGTTTTCTATAATATATGGTACAATCCATACTTGAAAGGGACGTAAAACATGTGATGCCATTTGTGATGTCATCTTTGGTGTCCTGAGTGAAAGATGTGACAGTGCATGGTGGTGGTGCGAGTTCTGATGGCACAACTTACCATAACTGTTGAAATTCTTTGGTTTTTTGATTTTGCCTTGCAACCATGACGTTCCTTTAACGAAGATTGTTAACTGAATATTACAGAGTCTACGGTAGCGACCCTGTAGTAATGGTTAAGTTGCACTTCCAATAGGAACAGCAGTTTTTGGGCCACTTATAACTTTGGCACAGTTTGACGAATCCTCATGAAAATTAGCAAAACCTTTGAAATCTGGCTAGACATGATTAGACACATTTCTGCTTGCAGCTACAGCCCAAATCGCTCTATGGATTTGATTTGAACAGCAATTGTGCGAGGAGCAGCAGGCTAGGCCTGAAACTGTGCTTTTGTAAAGTTGGTGTAAATCCATGAAGTATATTTTAACAAAATGCTCAAATTGAAGTGCCCAAAAATGTGTGATATCTATGTGCCATCCATGGACACCTCTGGCCCAGAGATCTGCGTAATATTCACGGACATAGGATGTGGATGATGATTGCTCAATTGAATTATGTGAGGAGCGTCAAAACCTTTGAAATGGACATCAGGTTGGATTCCCGAGCTGTGCACAAAGTCTGTGGACATCACTGTATAAAAACGCTCTGAAAAATATATTTCTGGTTATTTTGAGGATGAAAGAGTGTCTGGAAGGATGAGGCAAAAGGCGCAAAGGAACATTGTTTGAATTTCTGTGTAGAAATGCCCACAGGGTTGTCACCAAGTTTGCACTCATTTTTCCTGTCTACGACAAATATGGATATCAATATGTGTTCACGGGCATCCATTGAGAATGGTGGTGTTATGTTTTATGTAACAACAATGCCTACTTTGGGTTTTATACTTTTGTAATAAAATTAAGGAATTTGACTAATAGTTGTGTGCATTTCTGGTTATTCTGAGGATGAAAGACTGTAGATGGTGAGGGAAAGAAGGAAAAGAAAAATGTATGCTGTATTGTGTGTAAAAATGGCCATGTGGTTGTTGCTGTGTACGGATATAGCAGAAGTAGTATTAACAACAACTATTGCTGTGGCCATGGCCAGTGGGCAGAATCTGGCCACTGCCCAGTGCCACAACAATATGCTTACTTAAAAAATATGGCCACAAGCAATGACCACAACAATATGTTTTCTTTGGGTTGATGAGTGCAACAATGTGCCTACTGTCCATGGTCACAATAGTATGTTTAACTTAATTTCAATGTTTTAATGCATGCAACAATGGGTTCAAAGGGTTAAATGCCTGCAACGATGTGGCTACTGGCCTTAGATACAATAGTGCACTTATTCGGACATGGCAACAAGGTAATATTGTTTGGGGTATGTCTGTATGGAATATTAATATAGTGGTAATAATAACAATACATATTGATGTGCCAAGGCAGGTTCGGAACAATGTGACCATTGGCTATGGCCAAAATAGTGTGTATATTTTGGGTTGAATGGATTCAACAATGTGGCTGTTGAATATGGCCTAAAATAATGTGCTTATTTGCACATGGTAACAAGGGAACATCTGGGTTTATTTTCCTGTAAAATAAAGTTATTTTTAGAACGTGGTAGTATTGACGATATAGACTGGTTAGTGGTCCCATCTGTTAATTTTTCCCAATTGGACCAGTGTGGCATCAACCCCTTGTGTAAGCAGAGAATTAAGTGGGCTAGATTGGATTCCGCAGACACCCAATCGTCCATTTGTAAATTAAATCTGGAGGAATTTCATACCATTTTGTCTAATGGATCTTCACCAGGCTCCATAATTTTAGCATCATAAACAATGTGTAACTCTGTCTGCCATTTTTCAAATGGAAATTAAAGTAGGGAAAAAGAACCTGGAAACTTGGTTCTATGAGTCTTGCCAGACAGCATAGAAGGATCATAAAGGTATTTTGGATGCTAAAGATAGTACACGACGCAGATAATTATTGCCCGGGCGCACTATAAAAACGTCCTGGCCAAAAGGAAGATCCAGCTAGAAGAGCAAGCCTGGGAAGATCTTATTCAGGCTGTCCAGTTAAAGGACTCTAAAACATTTTGGGAATTTGTGGCCAATGGGCTCCCCCACAAAAGAAAGAAAACGTACAAAGAGAACATTGTAAGTGCATCGGCCTCGTCTAACCACTTTAGTACTCTGTACAGAGCAGATCCCTCAACCCCCTCTAGTGGGCCCTGTGGTTCCCCCCTCCAATTAACCATAAAATAGGTAGAGATGGCTATTAATAAGCAACTCCCCAATTGAGCCCCTGGACCAGACCCCATCCCTGCAGACATTTTCTGTGATGAGGCGGACCTGTGGGCCCCAACATTGACCAAGTGCTTCAATGCATTTTTGGAGCTTGGTACCTACCCGGCAACTTGGAGGCAGGCAATTATCTTCCCTATTTTTAAGAAGGGTGACCCTGGTAGTCCCCCTTTCCTACAGACCTATTTCTCTGTTAGATACCTTTTTAAAATTTTCAGCCATGCAATTTTTGGGACGGCTTGAACAATGCATCTCTGATTCTGGGGTTTTCACAGAGACTCAATATGGCTTTCTTCTGGTTCTGGGAACTAGGGACCAGGCTCTCACTTTGTATTTGGTGGGAGCCACGTCGATATACGTGAGGGGTTAGCCACTGTATCTAGCATTCATGGACCTGAGCACAGCGTTCGACAAAGTAGACAGGGCTATGCTCTGGGCTGTGCTCAGGTCAATGGGCTGCCCGGAGGATCTGGTCAAGGTCCTCCAGATAATCCATGAACATACATCAGCTTGTGTCAGATTTGGGGAACAGCGACAGTGCACAGCATTTTTTTGGACCTTTTTTGGCGTTCGCTCGGGCTGTGTTGTGGCACCGGTATTGTTTGCCCTTTACATAAATGGTGTCTACCAGGCATTGGTTGATACCCACCCTGAATTTATCAAGGTGGGTGGTGTCCCCCTCCCAGTACTAGGCTATGCTGAGGACCTGGTCAAAATTGCTTGCACCCCTAGAGCCTTACAATGGCTGGTGGATGTTTACACTCAATTTATGGCCACTCATGGGCTGACTGTGAACTCAAAAAATCAGCCGTCATGGCATGTAGGAACTCGAGCATAAGGCATCTTAAGATGCATAGGATATGGAGCGGAGGTGAACCCATCCTTAGGGTTACTAGTTTTGAATACCTGGGAATTTGTTTTACGGAGAACTGGCAAGGGTTTGGTCATGCTGACAAACAATGCATGAGGATGAGACAAGCGCTTGGGGGTTTGTCCCGCTTTAAACATAATTGTGGGGGTCACCCCATTGAACTAATTCTTGAAGTATACAGGGCTTAAACAAAAACTGCCACTAACTACGGGGCAGCACTGTGGGGTATGGACAGGACCCAAAAAATTGAAAACGTGGAGAATTATTTTGCTAAAAAAACCTCTTGGGCTACCGCAGTCTGCCCCCAACCATGGTACTCATTTGGAATTGGGATGTCCCCACATTGCTGATGAATGGTTACTGGCCCCAGTTTTGCACTGGTTGGCACTATGGGCAAACTAGAAAGCCACCCTTTTGCATACGATTATAAGAGCCCAGGTGCGTAACTCAGCTGTAAGGAAAATTCCATGGCTCATATATATTCAGAAAAGTATTAGACAGCTGAACTGTGTTAACCTTATTTGCCCTTCAACCTTTTTGACTCCATGTGCGGTAAGGGCATACAAGCAAGTGTTTAAATCCTCCTTGTGGCAAATAGGGAGTCCTCCGCCCTGGGTATTCTTGCAAACAGAAGAGACACTGTATTAACAACTGCACACGCCATTCAGCCGTACTTGCTCCACCGTGATAACCCTGTAGATCGCTGAGCCCTGACTTGAGCCCGGTTTGATTGCCTATGTTAGGGGCACAAACAAAAAGCTGGACTCACAATGCACAACCTATAGCCTGCCCCTGTTGTCAGTGGCCGGTGGAGGACCTTTTACAATTTGGGCCTCATTACGAGGTTGGAGGTAGCCATGGAGCTATTAGCTCCATGGCTGCCTCCAAAACCCTACCGACTCCGCCCTGCTGAATGGAGCAATTACCGGTCCATTCCAAGGTTGGCGGGACCGGTAATTCCCCATTCATCAGGGCCCTTCCCCATTCCCATTTGAGCCCCCATAGGGCTCAATGGGAATGGGGAAGGTGTTAATAACGGTACCGCAAATTGCGGTACCGTTATTAGCTCCAGAGTCCCTTTGTGGGTCCCGTCCTTAACGCCTGGAAAAAAGAGGCGTTGAGGGAGGACCCGCAAAGGGAACTCGTAGTAGGGCAGTAAGGGATTACCGGCACCGGTGCCCTTACCGGCGACGGTAATCCCTGACCGCCCACCTCGTAATGAGGCCCTTTGTGCTGTTCTGCCCACATTATACAGACCTAAGACGAAAAACACTTTTGCCACTACTCCGGTCCGCTGGCATGTCGCAGGCTAGGCCTGCTCTATGTTATCTGCTTTCAGCTGCTACGCTGCCAGTGGCCTTGGGAACGGTAGACTATTTGAGAAGGGCTATGTTCCGGAGAACCAAACTTATCACCCAAAACTGATTGAACATTGAAAACCTACTGAACGGTCTGACCATTTCTTGTGGATACTAATTGACTTACACACATGCACATTTTTAAATTGTTTTAAAATAAAATGTTTGCAAGTTTATATCATGGCCTTTTTTTAAAATGTAGAATTGGATTTTGTATTGTTATGCATTTTTACTATGTTTTTTTTGGTTTATGGATAATCCGTTTGCACACAAACTTATTATGATGAAGATATACATACTGAAGGTTTGACACATACACTGTTGTTGAATTGATATATATATATATATTTTTTTTTTATTATGTGTATTTGGTTACAATAGTAACCTTTTACACTCTACTGCAAAACACATAAAAACATTAAACAATGCATACATACATACAAACAATCCTGCCCAACCATTGAATTCTTTCAAATCCATTATATTTCAGATAAAATATGAATTCCCCCAATTAAATAAGTAATAAATAATCTTAATTTGGTGGTGTAAATTGTAATCTGCTGGCAACCAATTGTCAAACATGTAGAGCCACAGCCGTTATCACCAATGATTCAGCCCCAAAAAGTGAGCTCCATAATTGGTCTGAAGTAGTGAAGGCAAATTTACTATATGTGTTTCCATAAGCCATACTGTGCCTCACACTGTGTCAAAATATGTTGCACAGTTTCAACCTGTTTGGCCAAATGTCAGCTTATTCTGTCTCTGTGGGGGATGTCAACCAAGGCCCCCGTATTTTCTCAGACCAGCAGAGTCTGTAAACACTGAAAGGATAAATCTGCACAAGGATGGCAAATGTAATTTGAACAAATAAGCCATGAATGATTGATGTGAATACAACACAAAATTCTATAGGCCTGATAGATGTGCCTGGGCCTGTCCCACCATGTGGATACAAGACGTCTTCTGTATTTCAGCTATGTTAAAATCCATCCACAATTCAGGGTGGAAAAATACCCCTATCTCAATCTGATATGACTTCACCATTATCTCCAGGTCCCTATACCACGCACTCTTAGTGAACCTCGTAGAGTGGGTGGTAGTCTGGCCCAACAAAGAGTCCACAGCCACTGAACCATAATGGACCATAGCCAAGAACTTAAATGCCGCCAAATACCATAGTCACATTAAGGAAGGCAGGCTCAATTCAAGCCTAATTGCCTCCACCGGAACTCCGGGAGGAAGAGTTTGACTAATAGTTATGTGCATTTTTGGGTATTCTGAGGATGAAAGACGGTAGAAGCTGAGGAAAAGTAGGAAAAGAAAAATGTATGTGTTATTGTATGTAAAACAGGCCATAGGGTTGTCACTGAGTATGGATATAGCAGCAGTATTATTAACAATACATTTTGCTGTGGTTATGGCCAGTGGCCAGAATCTTCGGGGCACATTCACCAAAACAATCTGGCCAGTGACCCTAGCCACAAAAATATGCTAGTATGTTTAATTTGATCTTGATGCCTACAACAATGTGGCCATTGTCCTTGGAAAACAATAGTGTGCTTAGTTGGACATGATAACAAGGTAATATTGTTTGGGGCATGTCTGTATGGAGTAGGAAAATAGTAGTAATAATAACAATGCATATTGCTGTGGCCATGGTATGGTAGGAACACTGTGGCAGTGGCTATGGCCAAAATACTATGTTTACTTTGGGTTGAATGGGTGCAACAATGTGGCTATTGACTATGGCTGAAACAGTGCACTCATTTGCACATGGTAACAAGGGAATATCTGATTTTTTTTACTGTAAATAAAATATAGTTAGATTTAGAACATGGTATGGAAGATATACATGCTGAGGTTTTTACACATATATTAACTTTTTTGATCCTCAAAAGTAGTACATTGTTTTCTATAAGATTTTTGTGTGATACACTGTTGTTAAATTAACATATTTTAATCATTTGGTCATGTTGAAAAAATCCAAGGTGGGTTAAAAAACACATTTGGTAAAGTTACTATTAATAAAATGTACATTTTGTTCAACATTTTTTCCATTTTTTCAGACTCTTACATTTATGAAAGGGAGTCACATTTTGTATGTGTAGAAAGTTTTGTAGTGGTAGTATGGGTGTATTAAGTAATTACGCAACTGATGGCTGGTTTTAAGTGTAATGTCATTAAGGAATATATTTTTTGTGTGTTTGTTTTATGTTTGAAGTAGATAGATGCCATTGGTGTATTCTAACTGTATTTAATTGTATTTATTTTATATATATATTCACTGACAAAAACGTTGTTAAAGGGACGTTATGTTTAAGTTGCACTAGTAAAAACCTTTGCAATTCAATTGACAAACTTTGTTACAGGGATGTTATGGTTACAGATAAAACTGAAAAACCCCGGAAGTTTGCCAGTTATGGTAAACTAAGCAACTTTAACTCGCGCTATCACTGTGCACTGCAAGGACTAACACCCATGACATCAAAGATGACATCACAAATGTCATTGATGACATGACTGATGACATCACATGTGTGGACCCCTCATTTTTTGTTCAGTGACATATGTACACCGGGTGCTTTTCTTTACTGGGAGTCAGGAACTAAAAATTGAAAAGGTACTGTATTTTTTTGACCTTACCCTTCTCATATGGTCTTACACTACTTTCCTTAGGGTTCACACACATGATATGATAAGTATACATAGGGGAAGAAGTAAGCCTGAAACATAGAAATCATTTCTGTGCATGAAGATAATCAATTAGGGTGTGAACACTTTCTGGTAGTACTGCTGTACTTTCCTTGTATATGCTCATGTGCGTGTGTGTTGTCATCTCTTTAAGTTTTGTATACAGTAGTACCATTATTTAGTATGTGAGGCATTCTTAGCTACTTATTACATGTTGCAGAGTACACAAACTGTGAAATGAAAGCATTCATCATTTCACTATCCAACATGGGAAGATTTTGAATAGTGCACCCGTATGATGCATGCTACAGGCAGTGGCTACATTTCTACATGAGTTTGGTTATGTACTGGAAAGAACTCTGTAATGCAATGGTATTTATATAAATGAATTGGTTAATGAACTGTTTATCTCATAATAGTACTTCCAATGATCTCTGATAGTTTTCTGCCAACATTACAATGCCAATCCCTTGTGGAGGCTTTTCATGAAAACTAAGTACACATGTGATGTCATCAGTCATGTCAGCAATGACATTTGTGATGTTATCGTTGATGTCCTGGTTAGTCCTTGAAGTGCACAGTGGTAGCGTGACCTATTGTTGCTTAGCTTACCATAACTGGCAAATTTCTGGGGATTTTCAGTTTTACCTGTAACCATAACATTCCTGTGACAATGTTTGTCAATTGAATTGCATAGGTTTCTACTAGTGCAACTTAACCATAACGTCCCTTTAAAAACATTTTGTGTCAGTGAATTTCATAGCGTTTTAGTAGAGCACTGTAACCAGAATATTCCTTTAGCATAGTTTTTTCAGTAAAGGTGATAGGATTTTAGTAGCACAACTTAACCATAACGTCCCTTTAACAATGTTTTTGTTCGTGAATTTCATAGGTTTTTAGTAGGGCACTGTAAACAGAACGTTGCTTTAGCAGAGTGTTTTCTGTAAAGATGATAGCTGTTTGTTACTGAAATTGAACCATAATGTCCCGTTGACAACGGTTTGTTACTGATTCCTTGGCTTCCCTCATGATAAAAGTGTGGAAAGGCCAAATTGCCTGGTGTATGTATCAATTGGCAATACCCCTTCCTTTTCCGAATAGTGTTGGTGTATTTTAGCAATTACAGATGTACATGGTAAGTGTTGGTGAGTGTTTGAGTAGTTTCTCTTTTTGTGTTAGCATTGCATGTTGAATCCGTGCTGCACAGTACTGGCAGAGATGACTACAGATGAGCAATATGGACATTTCCTAGGGAGACTGCACCTGGCCGGCATATGTGCAATCACACTGCAAGTATCTGTAGGACTCCATTGGTGGCCGCATGTCTGCAACTTCAAATGCACTTTTAAATAGTTGTGAAAGCTCACGTGTATCCGTTCCACACCTATACCCATGCATAGGTAATCCACTGTGTGCTGGTAACACTGCCCCTGTCGCCAGCCCTACGGATTCATACGGTAGGCTACTGCATTTCAAGTACTCCTGCTGACTATGTGAGTGGCTCTGCAAACCTACCAATGAGTGGCTGAAGCACACCTGGCTGCATGACACCCACTGGTAAACAAAGAACAGCAACCTGCAGTGTAACGTGGGTGTGTTAAATGTCACATTCATTTGCTTAATGTGCTGCTTGCCTTTCCATGGCCCGGGAAACAGACACTTCGTGTCTGCACTGAGCAGTGTGACGGAAAGTGTCAAGAGGTCGCCTGCGGGTCGTACAGTTGAAGAAAACATTTAACTGCAGGTGGGACAGTTTGTAGTGAGTCTGCAAAATGGCAAAGCTGGTGCAGCTTTGTCATGCACATACTAGTACATGTAAAGGCAAGTAAGCAAACAGCAGAATGTTCAGAACGCAAAAATGTTTAGTGGTGGTTAAAAAAGTACTGTAGCTGCATGGGTCGCACAGAATAAATGCCTTCCTCCTCCACGTAATGAAGCTGTTTTTCGCGTTGTTGTAAACATTCTTGTATTTCACAATGTATGTATATCCGTGAATGCAACTCCTAAGACTAATGACATAGCATGAAGTGTTTGTAGTGCATGTGACGACAAACAACTGAAATGAAAGGGACCAGTGGGCAGTCTACCACCCTTCCAACAATTACTTAGGGTAATTTCATGTTCAGCATTTGCCACATCTGCTGCGGCTAACAGAAGGCGCACTCCTGTAGGGCAGCAGAGCTTTAAAACATCCTTGCAGACCATATGCTGTGGTACAGACCCTTAACCAGGCAAAGGGCATTGTATTGTGCATGTACAGCAATGTGCTACTCTACAGAGGGAAGGTACTTGAAATTGCGTGGGAAGGGTCCTTCCGGGAGCATGACAATGACTGGCTCCTATGTAGGTGAGGGACAACCAATAATTCCATCTCTCAGCACGTCCTCTATGGTATCCATGCAGGTGACGCCCCTTCTGTAACAGGTATTCCTGCCGTTCCTTCTGTGCCATGTGTCAGAAGACTGTAATAAATGGAAATGAACTGGGAAAGGAAAAAATGGGAAATAAAGAAAGCACCTTTCAGAGATGAACTATGCAATTGCTATTGAATGGGTGCAGGGTGGCAGGCATGGCACTATGCAAAACACTGTAGTTGAATCGGTTAGAAAGGGGGTCGCTGTAGAAAGAGGTTTCTTTACGTGTTGCACAGCATTTTGAAGAGTGTCAGAGCGCAACACTTACTACAAAAAATGATCCACTACTTTCAAGAAGGGCACCAAGGCAATTTGGATGGGGTGTGTAGAAATCGGGATGTCAGGCCTACAAAGATGAACATTATAGCTGGGAAAAAACTGTTTGTGCTGTGAAACGTCATATTCCCATGTGTGAAGTACGCCATTGGCACATGTAGTACAAATGCACAAATACACTTCTTCGCAATGTACCGTGCTTTCTCCATTTGCGGACCAAATAAAAAATGATGCAGCCACATCGGTGTCTACATAATGCGATAGAACGTTATGCAAGAGATCAGAAGCAAATACATGACCTGGGCAAGTGCCTCCTTCATTGCAAATGGCACTGAAACTCGTTTAACATGCTGAGCAACTGTCCCTCCACAATTAACAACAATAATGTTGGCATGATTGAGTGTTACCAAAGTGCCACACAGACAAACCAAAATAAATCACTTCATTGTAGGTACTCCATAGCACCACACATCCACATGATAGATTCCAAAATGAGAAGCCACTGCACAGTGTTTTCCATTCAATTGCAATCATTGTATTTCAAACTCCCCTAAAACCTGCACGCTGTGGCTCGTGAAACACACAGCTATAACCGCACCCTCTGCATTTCTGTCGACAAATACACTGTGTACCACAGTCTGTGTGTACACACCACACCCAGAAACCTTATTGACCAATCCCGTAGCCTCGACAGTCCCCTTTCTATGGCCATCATCTGCAAAAGGGGCATATCTAACACATGCCACCCTGCAACTATTGCTATTTTCACAAAGTTTTCGTGTGCTGCGCACGCGGGAGTGCGGGAATAACTTTCAACCAGGTTAGGGGATGTTGTTAGTTGTGGCGGCTAGGCAAATATTTCTTTTTTTTTTTTAAAGGTGCTTCCATAGAAACACCTTTATGTGGTTTTTATAAGTCATTTTCTGTTTTCAACATTTCACATTCTTACAGTGCACAGTGCAGTCTGTAGATTTTGAAACAAAATGTCATTGCCACTGGTCGACAAAGACATGCCATTTCCTTTGAAATGGTTTATATATCGAGCACCAATGTTCTCTTTCTCACAGGAGAACATCCCAGCAGCACGAGAACATCCCAGCAACACTCAAGAAGTCACACATGCTTATGTTGATGAGACCCCTTCCGACCTCTGGCTGGCGACAGGAATCATTACAATAGTTCCACACTATTCTCGGGGGTATACATGAGAAAAGCACCTCGGCAGTTGGAAAACTGTGCTACACTGCTTTCATCATCTTCTTCAGTTGACAGTTCACACAGGAACAAGGCATGGAACCCAAAAAGAAGGGTCCAAAGTGCACAAATACACCATGTACAGTTGCGGAGGTGGCCATGCATCGACATTCTACAAGCACTCCGCCAAAACAGCATAGTTTACATGTGTGCTGCTGAGCACAACCTTTCATGCTGCAATATCTTAAAGCACACCCAAAAGCAAGGAGATTGTAAGGGTCAACCCATAGGAAATGCACATGGTGGCATGTGGGTCCCTATTGTCCAACAGGAGCAATTATGTACACTGTATGCTTATGTACACATACCAGCTCGCTTCTGCTGCTGTACCAAGACTACAATGTCCTCCACAACCACTGTGTAAAAGTCACTAACTTCAAATGCATGCAGACACCATCGTGCATGCTATGTTTAAATGTTCATGCCATTCGCATTGCACTCCCTATGTTCAATTGAGCCTGCCAGCTTTCACCCTGGGCACATATTTGCATCCATGGCTGCATGACAGTCCGTTGGGTGTGCTGAACGGTATGTAGGAGGCTGTGTATATTAGCCATGTTTTACATGTGTGCTGCTGAACACGTCCTTTCATGCTGCAATATCTTAAAGCACTCCGTAAAGCAAGGGGCTTATAAGGGGCAAACCATATGAAATGCACATGGTGGCATGTGGTGCCCTATTGTGCAACAGGGGCAATAATGTGCACCATATCCAAATGTATGCATAGCAGCTCACTTCTGCTCCTCTACCAAATCTACAATGTCCTCCACAACCATTGCGTACAAGTCACCAACCTGACAGGCATGCATACTGAAAAGTGCATGACTGTATTACATTGTGGTGGCTGCGATGAAGGCTTAGCCTGCTGGGTGCATGGCCTACGGCCTTTGGCCATGTACCCAACAGTCTAGGCCTTGCCCACACCCACCACAACATAACAAAGACATGCAGGCGAACATGTAGGCATGTGCCATAATTAAGAAAGGCAAACATAGGCACCAGCACTTCTACCCAACCTCTGCACCCTAAAGCAGGAATTCATGCACACATGTACCACTTACCGTAATGCACAAACACACCACAGGGTTTGGCACCACTACCCACTTCAATTCAGAAACCATTGTTATAATGCCAACCGAACAACACAATTGTCGCAACATTGGTCCTGCTCTTTAAACTGTACTATGTGCACACAAGCAGTACTGCATAGTGCACATCAACACTTACTAATCCGCACAATGCACACTACGCAAGCACATGTAAGAACCATTTGCACCATATCCTCTTCCATATTTACACTATTCCATTAGTGCACCCAGTGGGCACAGTACACGAATGGTCACTGCAACATCTCCACCCATACACCGACAACTGTACAATGTTCTAACAATCACCACACCCATGCAACCAACAATGTGTGCAATGCAGCCAAATCACACACACAAAGCTACAATTTGGCACCGACTTTCAACCACTGGACATACCTTTTCAACCAGTAGACATACTGTTCTGTGCAAGGGCTGCAGCCGTGCATTAAAGGGGCTACGGACTTAACACACAAAGCACACCATGGTACACCCTATCTGTAAATGTGCATGTCTTGTGCAATGCACTCCACTTCTGCAAATGTGCCTGCCACCACTCATCACAGAAAGACATTGCAGCTGCACCTGGCATGCCATAATGAAGGCTGCCTGCAATGACCACATAAGATTTTTGCTTGTTAAGGTAACCACAAATTAGCATAGTATGCACGGATACCACGGGCACACCACTGTCTATTTCTAATGAGATGTATCACCTGGAGGACTTCTCACTCCCCCACACTTTCCATCCATTCTTTCCGCCACCAGATGCCATAAACTATGTTTTCCAGGCCCTTTCGCTACGCACTGCTCTCGGAAACAACATGCCGGCATCATCAAAAACCATTCACGCACAACATATCACCTAACACTGGAGTGCAATCACATTTTTGACCGCGCTGTGAACAGGGAAAAGAGACGGCGGAGCACAGGCAGATATGACTATTGTTAGTGGCCACACAGTTACATACAAGAGGCCCAGCCATGAACACAATTCATTAGGGGATTGGTGCACACACCAATACACTGTCCTCTATACACCATGGCAGTGTTTCCCAAAATCTTTGATGCACAGTACGCTTCTCTCCAGCCACCACCAGCTGTGTCCAATGGTCACCAACAGCACGGCTTACGGCAAGCCAATGAGACTTTGGTCCACAGAACGAACAGGGAAATGGGTCAGAGGAGCGAACCGATGTATCACTAATTTTTTGGGACAAACATTTCAGTTCTTTGCAACAAATGTACTGGTCCGATTTCCACCAAACACACAAAAGCACACTTTCTGACCCAATTCCCTGACGCACATTTTGTGAAAATCCATCCAGCTGTTCAGGCTGTAGCCGTGCGCAGTTTTTCCCCATTAAGTCTATGGAAAAAAACATTTTTGAGACCCCTGCTATAACTTTGCCCCCCCTGTACGAAACCTCACCCAACCTGGTAAAAATATTCAAAGCTGGCCATATACATTTTTTGCAAAGTTTGGTGAGTATTTCTCCACGGGGAGCAAAGTGATAAGCCGCCGAAAAAGTGCTCTTACTATAAGTTTAGCAACTTAACTATAACTATACGGCCGCTTCCGCAGGCGGTGTAATACATATATAGGGAAGTGCACTATTTCGTTGGCTTATAACTTTGCCCCCCCTGGATGAATCCTTACCAGACTCTGCAAATAGTATATGGCCCTGTCAGATTGATTCTGCAAAGTTTGGTGAGGTTTTGTCCAAGGGGGCAAAGTTATAGAAGGGGCCCCTAAATGTCAGTTTTTTCCACAGATGCAATGGAAATAAAATATTGCTCACATCTACAGCCCAAACCACTGGATGGATTTTAAACAAATTTGAGGCTGGAGCGGTGGCTTGGTCCCGAAAGCGTGCTTTTGTAAATTTGGTGTTAATCTGTCTGATAGTTTTTTTTTTTAAAAAGCCCAAAAGTAGGTAAATAAAATGTATGAAATCTGGGTTCGGTCCGCGGACCCACTTCCCTGTTTGATCTGCGGTCGGGCCTCCCATTGGCCCAGGGGCTGAAGTGAGGTCTGCAGACATCGGGTGCACCCAATGATTGGATGCTGAAAAGCGTGAGGTGTGATATATTTTCCAAATCGCCACCATGTTGGATCCGCACAGCCGCACTGACTGCAGACAGATTGGTGGGGAAAAAGTCTGGAAAACACTGCAGTAGTCTTTGCCGGACAGCTTGAGAAACACATTTGGGGTTATTTGGTGACTGAAAGAGGGCTGGGTCAAGGTATGGGAGTGAAATATAGATGATATGGGGGTATTTTCATAGGTGAAACATAGGGTTGGCAACCCATTTCGATGTATGCAGACGTCATTTGAATTGGGAGCTTCAGGGCGACTTGTGGTGTGGTGGTTGAGGCAAGTAGCCAGATTCTAGGGTGCATGGCCTATGACCAAAACCATTATAATAATATGTGTATAGAAATTAAACTTGGCCACTGGATATAACCATTATAATATGTGCATAGTAATTCCAGATAGTTTATGTGCAGTATACAGTATTTGTGACATGGAGACATAATACAATGGAAGTGCACTTTTGATTGCTGTACCATTGGGGGTACAGGTTGAGTTTGTTGTACATGGTAATGAAGGAGAAATATGTACTTCTTTCTATGTGAAAAAAACACAGAATAATATGTTAAGCAGGATAGTGTACAATGGGCCTCATTATAAGTTTGCCGGTCCGGGAACTACGGTACCAGTAAGCATGCCGGTACCGTAGTTCCGGGACCGGCGAACTACGAGTTGTGTTTGTGTGTCCCTTTTTGCCCTCCAGGTTGGACCTGACGGGCAGACCTCCCATTGAACCCTATGGGGCTCGAATGGGAATGGTGAGTAATGGATTCTGGCTCCTGGCAATGGGGACATACAGGGTCAGCCAAGGTCGGAATGGCCCTGTATGTCCCCATTGCCAGAGGCTGGAAAAAATGCAACTCTAGCGGCAGCCGTGCCTGTGTGACAGACACGGCTACCCCCAGGGTTGTAATGAGGCCCAATGTCTCATTGCATACAATGTTACATATTCAAGTACTTTTTAGACCCTCATAAGTAGTACATTCCAGGTACTATGTTTGAAACAACATGACTGTGTTTTCTGCACAGTTGCTGTTTGTGGTTGCATGATCATTGTGTCATTGGGAAAATAAACCCATACAGGATTTAAAAATAACTACATTTATGTGAATTTTACTTTCACAGTATGTTTGTTTGAAGTGTGCCATACGTACCAGAAAGTTTAAAGTGCAGAAATAAGTGTGTTTGTTGTTACATGCAGTGTTGCAGTACGAAGAATCGTAATGATGTATTTGCAATGAAGTGTAAAGAAGGATATTTTTGAAGTAGTTAGATGCCGGTTGGTGTATTCTAACTGTTCATAGTTTATAGTTATGAAAGGTATATTCTGATGCAGTTAGATACCTGTTAGCGTACACTAACTATTCTGGTATTGAAAAGTAGCAATGCAGTATTATGGATGCAGTTAGATACCAGTTGGCATATTCTAACTGTTGATAGTTTGATAGTTTTGAAGGGTTTGTTTTGAAGCAGTTCGATATCTGATGGTGTATTCTAACTATTTTGCTATTCAAAAGTAGCACTGCAGTACTATGGATGCAGTTAGATACCAGTTGATGTATTCTAACTGTTCATAGTTGTATAGTTCTGAAGGGTATTTTTTTAAGTAGTTAGATACCTGTTGGCATATTCTAACTATTTTTCTATTCAAAAGTAACATTGCAGTAATTTGGATGTGGTTAGATACCATTTGGCGTATTCTAACTTTTGATAGTTTTATATTTTATATTTTTGAAGGGTATTTTTTAAGCAGTTTGATACCTGTTGGTGCATTCTAACTATTTTGCTATTCAAAGGTAGCATTGCAGTACTATGGTTGCAGTTAGATGCGAGTTGGCATATTCTAACTGTTGATAGTTCTACAGGTCAGTGACTAAACTTTGTAGACCCTCCTTATCAGTACATTCTAAGCACTATGTTTGAAACAACATTGCTGTGTCTTCTGCACAGTTCCTGTTTCTGTTTGCATAATCATTGGGTCATTGGGAACAAAATCAATACTGCTTAAAAAAAAACGTACTACATTTATGTGAGTTTAACTTTCAAAGTATGTTTGTTGGAAGTGAGCAGTACTTAAGGGGCTGTTTAAATTGAACGAAGTGTTCATAGTTTCACAGGTCAGTGACTAAATTTGGGTTTAAGGAATGTTAAGTAGGCATTTTTTAGATTTTCTGATAATCTCTGTTTTACAGTAACGGAAGTGGTGTTGCATTCAAACCAACCACATCTTTGTTTTAATGTATGCAGTATAGTGACCTGCAGTGGTTGTGGCAGCAGTGTGGTAGATTATGGTTACTTTTGTGAAGGTTTTCTTGCCAAGAGATACTTGCCCGTGTGTGAAGATAGTAAGCTTGCAGTTATTTTTGGTACCATCTGTGTTGTACCTTAAAAGCATTATTATAAGACATTGGCTATGTGAGTTTGTGGAACAATTGTCTGAATTACAAAAAGTGCACAAGATAGCATCATTTGCATTTTGCACCAGCTGATGAAATGGAATGGATGCACAATTTGCTATAGGTACATACACAAATTGTTCACTACGGATGTGCTCTTGTGAAACTTGGTTGCAGAGAAGGCATGTATGTTTCCATGTGCATGAAATCTGGAGGATTTCATTTATAGGTATATTTTTAGTACATTAGAAATTCCTCTGGACCTTCCTTTGTGTTTATGGTGAATTTTACCATTCCTGTCGCAGTAGTCCAATTCTTGCCTTCTTCCTGAGACACTGTAAGTGTTATCAGTATAATTTGTGGCATTTCTATGTAGGACTAGCATTCTCAAACACAACTGGTCTGAGCCGTTCAAGTAAATGGTTTGAACAATTTGCGGCGATTGGAACTGAAGATTGATTTCTACATTTGCATAGCATTTTACACTGGTTGTGTTGGAAAATTTAAATGGACCAGAGAGTTCTGTCTCTGTGTCATTTACTGGACCGCCACTTGTTTTTTTTAGAAAAAAAACATTTTTCTTTATTTCTGCTTATGGATGTGCAGTTGTGTTTGTACTAGATACTTTTGTGGTTGTACTGCTTGATGGAGTAGCAGTTGTATTTTTGTTTCTTTGGAGGTACTGTTGGGTTATCTCTTATAAGTTCTGTTTGCATTAATTTTCTTTTTAAAACTGTGCCTTTTTTAGGAACATGGTACATATCTAGATGGGGAGTGTAGTGGGCACGTAGCCTGCTGTACTCTAGGATGTAAGAAATGTCAGCCTTGACTTTGTGTGCATCAACATTAACCAGAAATAGGCTTTTGAGCGTACATAGACGTGAAAGTGCTACATAATTCATACCTTCTTTAAAGACAGTGGTGCCAATTTCAATCAATGCCTTATCTATGGTTAGACCTTGCGATTTGTGAATAGTAACTGCATATGCGAGAGACAGAGGGAATTGTTCTCTGCGTACTTAGATGTCTTTGAAAAGAAGGAATTGTGCTGTTGAGGGTCCTATCCTTTTAACTTATGAAAGTTTGTCAAAGTGGATGTTGACAAACTGAATGTTGTTGTCATGTGGACATGTCTGGAAGCCAACAACTTTACCAATTGCTCCATTGAGTAAACCTTGCTCCATGTCAAGGTTACATTTCAGAAAGACTCTGCAATTTAAACACAGCATTAACATTTTCTCCAAACCAGCTGTGTTGGAGATACATGTTTCTAAGCTATTTAGTCATGCTGTTGCTTGTTGACACATAGGGAGTGTCATGCTGTGCACTTCCACTTTGTCTGTGTAGCTAATATGCACTATTGGTTGAATTTCTTGTTTTAACATTGTCTCATTGAATTGAATAAAGCTTGCTAGGGTTGGCATTAAGGACATGAATTTTACATTTTTTGTGCTAATTGTTCCATGACATCAGGAGCAGATATGTTACGCCCATAAAGTACATGGAAGACTCTACTATTATGGATTGTGCCTCTTTAGAAAGAAGACCAGTTCTAATGCATTTTAAAATGTTAGCATAGGTGAGGTCTGCAGACTGACACATGTTTTGAGTTATCTTTCTGTATTGAAAATGTTGTGGCACTGTTTATGTCCTAAGGATTTAAAAATAGGTTCACCTTTCACTGGTATTATCTGTAGGAGATCTCCAAAAACAATAATGTGTTTTACTCCAAAGAGTTTTCTGTAGTCCATTTTAAGGACTTTTTGCAATCTGAGGGGAATTAAAGTCAACATTATGTTGGAAACTATGCTTACCTTATCGATTAGGAGCATTTTAATTTGTTTCACAATTCTGCATACTTCAGTAGCAGCTCCTGCTGATAGCTTGCAGTACTCTAATTTGTTTTGGTGTTCTGCTGGAAGGAGAAGTAGCCATTGTAAAGTAACACCTCCAATGTTGTAGGCAGCTAAATGTGTGGGGGCTGTTAAAACAGCCAAAAGGTTGTTGTTTGATAGGTGTTGGAGGAATATCATGAGCTGAGTTTTACTTTCATGCTTCAAACCATGTTCAGTTTCTTCAGTGCCTTCTAGTAAATGTTAAATTAATCATCATTTAGCTGTGATTTCAGCACTGACAAGATTTCTTCTGATTGTTCATATTAATACATGGTATTTTCTATTTCAGTTGTGGCTATGTCTGCTTCATTTAGAATGAGTGGCTCTCCAAGTGGTTCTTGGCTTCCTGTAAGAGAAGGTTGACTGCCCTCAGAAGTATCTTCATCTAGTTGTGCTTGAACTTCTTCCTCTTGTTGGCGTTCATGTTCCAACATGTTTTTGTAATGCTTGAAATTGATTTTTGTTATACTGATTTCATTTGCATTGAATGCAGCTTGAAATGAGTCATGGTTACCTACTACATCTTCTTCTTTTCTCCATGGTTTAAAAAGTTGCAGTAGGGCCATGTAATAATTTTCTCTGTATTGACGAGATTGATGAACATTTTGAACATTTTATATGATTAATTAGGTTGGGTTTTGTAAGTTTGACTAGGCTCCCTTCACAAGCTGAGACCACATATTTTTCCAGCTTTGTCATCTGGTTTGACATTATTTTTGAAGGTGTAGCTTTGAGCTATGTGGTACAGGCGCATGTTTTCCGAAGCAGTACTTCTGTTTGGTATCATTTTTGGCTATCATTTTTATGTCTTGGTAGGATTTCAGCACTCTTTTTGTGGACACAGCTGGACCAAGGTTTAGCCAGACTATGTGTTCAGAATTTCCATATAAGGCTGTGCCTGTTAAACAATCTGCAGCTTTGTAGCATTCACATATTCTATGGGACAGCATTTGTATGCCAAAGCTGTACAATTTTTGTTACAGTGTTTTGTCAGATGATATGTCATCCCAGAAGTCTTTTAGCTCTGTTTTCTTGACTTTGGTGAAATAGGATGTGACATAGCTTGCAACAGCAGTGGAATTGTCAGCAACATATTGTATATCTATGTTTGCATTCCACAAGAGGGCAATAATTGCATTGCAATCATTGATCTGCTGTGAAGCTTTGTTTCTTTTAATGCTGTATGGGTTTTTAGGTGATTTGCCTTTCACACTGCGTCTAGCAGATGACATCAAGCTGTATACTTGTCCTTTTGCCGAAACTGGTCTAGGGAAACCAAAGTGGCATTTAGTGTAGTATTTACCTTTGTTTTTATATCTGCATCAGCAATATTTGCCACACTTACGCTTTTGGTAGCATAGACTTTGTGTACATAGCTCAGTATGTGTGGTTTCTGAAGGGATGTCGCAGGATATGTATTTGTGAATAAACTGCAAAACAGTGGAATCACTGTCATGACCAGAATCTGGAGCATCTTTAACCACAAAAGCATGTGGTGCTTCTCTGGATTGATATTATTTTATCCAAAATAAGTGTTGCACCTCTCTGAGGGGAGGGATACTTTTATTACAGATAAAGTGCAGCATGGCAATAAAGCGGTGGTGAAAGTATCTTGATACATGTACAGGGTCAAGAGAACAGAGTTCTCCTAGTGTTTTTATTTCTATTCCTTCTTTATTTTGCTTTGCTATGCATAAGAAGTTGTGCAAGTCACCCCATGCATATTCTGCACATCTTATAGTAACAAACCATGTGGGTGGGCTAAGGTTCCTTAGCATACAACGTACATCAGTTTGACGTCAGAACCAGTATTCTTTTATACCACGCATGTTTGACAAGGGATTTTTGATACTTGACTGCAAAACATAATCTTTGTCTTTTAAATTTTAAATAGGAATTCTTACACTGGGTAGCAGACATGTTTAAACAAAAATTAGAGCCTGTTTGTAATGTATGTGCAACTCTGTAACATAGAGTTGCTAGTTCACTTTAGAACAGGATGTGGAATATGTATTCTACATTTTGTCTGAATCTGGGGTTTTCAGAATACATTTCTAAAGAGCGATATTGTGATGCTGGTATTTGTGTGTATCATTCATCATATCTTCCTGCTTTTCCTGTAGGAAAGAGTAGAGGAAAGGAACATGCGTCTACACTTTTCGTCCATATGCTGATTGGAGATCCTTTGGTTTGACGCATTTGATATGTTTTGAATGCATCATTGATGGTATCTTTGAAGTGCAGTGGGTGAATTGTGTAGTGATATAAAATATTGGCTGCAGTAACAGGATCTGGATGTTCAAAATGGCCATTTGGTGATGAATGCTGAATTATTTGTGTGGTTTCTCTTAGGTTCTTTTCAATGTTTATATCTCATTGTTTTCTTTTAGATATTGTAGGGCGTTTCTAACTTTTTGTTTAAGCCTATTAGCTGTTCCCTGTTCCTACATTTGTTTGTCATTTGTTGTACACCATTAACTACGATAATCAAAGATTGATCTATTGGCCATTGAACTCCTAGAGTTTCTACATTTTCGTTAAGATCTAATGGCAAATATAACACTTTGCCACAAATTCCTTTTAATAATTCAGAAGGAGGCAATTGTTTGGGTTGAAGGCATATTATAGCTTGAAATGGGTCTGCTGTTGGATTATAATGCTCTCATACAAATTAAGATGTTGGAGAGCTTTTGAAAGTGGGAATATTTCCAAGTTATAAGTGACAGCATGTGATGGCATTATTTGGTTATTAGCAAGCTTTGTATTGCAGTATGTGCAACGTATTGAAGGGTCACTTATTTTGTATGTATTTTCTGTTATACTTTATAAAGCTAATTGGAACAATTGGGATTCCTCATTGTCCTCTATTTTTAAGGCATTGCTACAATTTCTGTGCTCTTTTTATAAAAGGTTCTGTGACAACACACAAATACTTCGTTTGGTACTTCAGCAGATGTGCTTTTAAACTTTACTATTTTCTTAATGTGTTTGTTAGAAGATTGGTGTTTGTAAGGTTTTTGGTAATGTTTCCTAAAGTTACAGAATTTTCTAAGTCATCTTCACTTCCAAAATATTTACTTTGGATGTCTTCTATTTGTAGCAGGAGTTCTTACACTGTTCCATGTAGGAGAATGTTATTAAAATGTTGCAGTTGTAAAGCAGGATTGTTTGCATAGTACAGTCGCTGCAGATGATTCTGTATAGTGGAATGGTATGTTGCTAACATTTTGATGTGGTGGAAGGTGCTTTTGCAAGTAGTTCCCAAAATGCACGCTAATGAATGTCCTTGCTGTACAGTGTATTTACACACTGGACAAGAGTCCATCGTTTGTAAAGTTTTTATTCTAATTGTGTCTTTCCCTTTCACATAGTGATTGAGGAATTGTAAAGATTGAAAGGATTTTTGACATACGTTACACATTGAGCTGCATGACCATCTGTAGACTTGATGGATTGGTTGGGTGAAAGGAACAAATGATTGAAAGTTTGTTGGGGAAATGTTTTCGATAAGGGTTTCTTGTGCCATAATGGTGTTTTCTACAATTTCATTTCCTCACCCATTAATATGCATGGCAATTGGGTTTTTCTGTTGTTGTTTAAAAGGTTCTTCATTGAAATATGGTCCTGTGCTGCTTGTGTGAAAACATTCACCTTCACAGAAGTTTGAAAAGGTATCTATGTTGATATTGAGCATGTTTATAAGTACTTGAGTGTTTCATTCTGTTTAAAATGAATATGAACACTTTTCTTTTCAGCAGAATTGCACTGTCAATTATAGCTTCCAGGATTAGTCTTCTGCATTTGTTTTTAAGGATGGAACGTGACTTCTCAGCTGTTTTCATAAGATTGTGAAATACTCTGTGGTGGAACATTTTTTGTAAAATACATTTTTGGAATCCTTCACTGTGACTACTTTAACATTGTTAGATATAGTGGTAGGGTCATTAGCAGTTTTCTTCTTATTTATATGTTTTTTTGTTTTTATTTTTTTGAAGAGGGGCCCTAGTTCTTTTATTGGTTGCTGCTTACATTTTGTTGACTGATTGTATTAGCAGTTTTGTTTGACTAGTTGCTATAAATTCTGCTATTGCATGTTTTTATTTTTATCTCCTCTATTATTTCTTGGTTTTTACACAGTTCCATTTTAGTAGTCATTCTGTTCTGTCTGTTGGAAAGAAAAGGAAAGGGCGTGTTTGAAAGTTGTGAAATATATATGTATGGATTGTGAATGAGTGTGTGAATATGATGAAAGACATAAATAGAGAGATGTCTGATTGTGTGATGGGTTAATAGTTGTGGTTGGGAAAGTTTTAACAGTAGCTGTGTGTGTGTGTATCTGTGTGAAGGGCTTGGGTTAGTGCGTAAGGGAGTGATAGTATCAATGAATAAGTGGGACTTTACAATGTTTTTTGGATAATAGTGGGTGTTATAATAATGGTGTTTAGGTGACAATAGAAAGAGTGTACATTTTGAGGTGTAGTGAGCAACAACCAAATAATTGTTGTTGATTTGAAAGGAATTTTGTAGGCTACTATGCGGGAAAACTATACTGTATGAGTAACAGAAAGAATACTACTACAGTAATGCACTTACTTTTTAGGATGTGAAGAGTAGTTTTCTTCAGGTTGTTGTATTCCTGCAGGTTGTTGCTCCCTGCAATTGTGAAATAAGAAAATGAGTGGCTGTTTTAGTTGCTATATATGGTAATGGTGAAGTAATTATAGTACAATAAGACATTATTTATGAATGTAGGAGGAGTTGTTTGAAAAAAAACTTAATACAAGTGGGCCACTTTACGAGTATGGTGGTAACCCTGCCATTGCTGCAGATGGGTTACCACCAGATTCCTAATCATTTTTGGGACCTAGCTTCCCGGTGCCAGCAGGACATTACAAGTCCCATTGGCCTGGAAAGTCAGGTGCCAGAAAATGTTAGTCCCTATTCTCGTGGAGTCACATAGGACTCTATATAAAAGGGGGAGACAGGAGCACTGGCTCTGTTGGTAAAGGAGCTGTTGGTCCCATGATAATTATGCCTAATGAGGCTACAGCAAGAAAGTGTGACATTTGTATGGAATGCAAAATGGAAAACGCTGAGTGTTTTAAAAGCTGTCCTTTTTGGGAAGCTGTACATGAACGCTGAAAAATAGATTTGTGAATTTATAGCAACACTGTGTATCTTTTTCATGACAAAAGAAGTGGAGATGGAAAACATTTGTAAAACACTTTTAAGTGGCACTTGTGTAAAAGTTTACTTTGTTGGTCAGTGCATGTATACTTGCCAATGTGATGCAAGCCAATGTGTAGTTGCCTATTAAATGATGGTTCTTTTGTTTGTATTGTGGGAGTTGTGATTGCACTTTTTGCATACGAAAAGGTGCACTACAAGTCCCAGAATGCAGGAGCCAATAAGGACATACAGATTAGTAAGGGGAATGTTAACAAGTATGCATGTGCGTCAAAGTTAATACAATTGCAGTGTTATTTCAAAATGTTACACACATCATTTCCTTTTTCTTTCATGTTTATTTTTTAGAAATTACAGAGTACTGTTGTAAATGTATACATGCATTTATTAGTTGTACTTGAAATGGTGCTGAAATATATTTTTGAAACGCATTGCATTTTGCCAATTTTCATTTAAAGTAGATGCCATGCTTTAGCAACATACTTGCAGTGTACATTTTTAGTTTGCATTGTGAGAGTTCTAGTATAACTTTGTTAGTGGGCGAAAGGGTATTACAGGTGACAGAATGAAAGGGAAAAAAAATAACACTTGATAGGTTATAATAGGTCATATTGGCCAGTATGCATGTACTGTGAAAATATTTAACTTTCACACAGGATCTGTCATTTACACATGCCGTAGAAATGTTTTACATGTGATTGTCTTTTCTTTCACAAAAAAGACACAGACAGTGGTGCTGGAATTGCAAATATTTTTAAACTGTGATGAAAATGCTCATTAGAAGAAAACTTTGTAACCAACCAGCATTCTAACTAACTGCCACTTGATGTCAGGAGATGGGGCAAAAGAGAGTATGATTATTGAATAGGTTAATGCAGGGTACATATCAGGAATCCTGTTTATATGCATTTGTAAAGGAGTTGGAAATATAAGTTTACAAATATAAGCATGCCTGTACTTTGTCTTCATAGATGCAGATGAGTTTGAATCTGCAAATAGAAGTCTTGGAGATTGTTATGGTATTTTATGATGCAGGTGCTTGTGAGTAACAGGAGACATGTACTCTGAGAGTTCAACAGTAAATATGAAGTATTGAACTAAAATGACTGAGTTAGATGTAGAGTTTTTGGATGTCATTGGTTGATGGGTGTGTGACTGCCTGAAAGTAGCCAATGAGGGAGTGCTACAAAGATTAAAGTGGAAAGGGAATAAGGGCTACTCTGTGTTACGGGGTTCGTGGACAGAGCAGTAGTCCGCGGACAGCGCATGCTACATCCTATTCTTTTAAGGATGACTGGCATGGAAAGGGGACTGTGGGGATCAGCCAATAAGGTGTTCTGGTTGTGATTTATAGGAAGAAAAGTGTAGCAGTTATGTTCATTGATGTATGCAGGGAAGATGGATGTGGTTGTTGTTATGAGAATGCTTACTGTGTGGATGGTGGGAGATTCTTGGATGCTGACATTCGATTGGAGGGAGTGGAGGTTTCTTGGTATGGTGCGTCTGGCCAAAACTGGGAGAGTTTATTTGCATATTGCCAAAACATGTCTCATTTTCTATGTCCAGATTGCATAGCGGTACATTGTGGAGGCCCTAGATTGGGCTACATCAGTGCAATATCTTTGCAGATTGCATTGGAAAATATGCTGCAAGCACTAATGGAACTATTTCCACATGGAAAGATTATCTTTTCACACATACCTCCTAGGGCAGTATGGAGATGCACCAATGTGTTTTGTCCCCAACAAGAAGCAGGAAGGCAACTTGTAAAGAAAGGGGTATGTTCATTTTTGAATGGTGTTGGGATGACTTTGTTTCCAAATGAAAACATTCTGCCGGATTGCGCACATCATTGTTTGAGTAATGGCATGACTTTCATTGATTTTGGCAATTAAATCTTTCTCCAGAACATTCAAAATGAACTCCGAAAATTCCTGTGAAAATGATGTTGAGTGCATGTGAACAGATTTCTAAGTAGTTGTATGGGGAAAAAAGCTCAAAAAAAACAAAACTGACAAGAAACTAAAAAAGTTTCTTTTCAGGCCACCACTAAAGATTAAATAACTTACATTGTGTTTAATTTCCCTCTGAACCCCCTTCAATTGGATGATCTGTCCACTGACACCTCGGTAGTCTGCGGACGGCAAATGCCACATCCGGGTCTTTTGAGGATTCCAGGCATGGAAATTGGACTGTGCAGACCAAGGAATTAGCCAATCAGGTTTCTTGGATGTGGAATACAAGGAGACAATCTGGCAGAAGTTTTGTTTGCTGAGAGGACTGCAGATTGCTATAGCTATGTCTATGCGTTTCAGGAACAGTAAACAATGGACCAGTGGTGGGGAGGGGTAATCTTCTATTCTAATGTATGGTCTTTTTTATAAATATCAACCAACAGTTCAAGTTATTTGATCAATGATCCTTATTTCCTAAAATGGCACGACCTAGAGGGTTAAGCTACCAACATTTTTACTATTCCATCAAACATCTTGATTGAAAAAGCTTATCATTGCAACCAGTTTTCACCTACTGTAATGGGTTGTGTTCAGTATATAACCACTTTTGTGTAGATAATGCTCTTCTCAGGAAATGATCTTCCCCTAGTATGATACTACTGCCACTGGGTCACATCCAGGGGCCCTGCGGAGAGGTACAGTAAGCTCGGGTGAGTATATAGTCCTTCATTCAATTACCTCATTCGTTCTCTGTAATATAGAATCAAGACCATACCTAAACCACTAACAATGTAAATGCATATTCCTGTGCATAGTTTCTTAGTATTCTCTACTCACAGTTTCACAGTAAACCACTAACAATGTAAATGCATATTCCTGTGCATAGTTTCTTAGTATTCTCTACTCACAGTTTCCTTATTATGATGTCTAGGGCACCATGTGGTATGTGAACTTCGCCCTCATCACCTTTGTAACTTTATTTCATAGAGCTATCGTGCTTATAATTCAAAACTGTTACCAATGCTCTCCTAAGCTGAGTCTACCTTGCTGGATTCAGGTACACTACTAATTCCATTTTGCCTCATGTCTAAAGATTCACATATCCTCAAATACTATGGTTAAAGCAATATTTTCAATTAAACAATTTTAGCAGCATTTGGAATTGGCATTTTGAATTATGCTGCGTGTCTGTTCTAATGTGCGCTATTGCCGTCACATATGCGCAAGAGCCAGAGTCTTGCGTATCTTTATACGGGGGCACTCACCTTCTCTTGCCTTATTTTCACCATACACGCTTGTTCCTGGTCTCCTATGAGTAACCCAGCACCAGCGCGGCCGCGATTATCGTCTTTCAAGTAGTTCCGGTAGTAAACATAGAAAACGGGCTTGCATGTCTTGTGTTTCGTTGGCATCCATCACGGCCATAAAGAGAGGACTATGATTTATTTATCCGTGTCCTATAGTATTGTAAAAACTCAAGCACAGGGATTTTCTCTTTTTTTCTTTCTTGTTTCTTTTAGTGTGGAACCAAGATATTCTTTCTTTTGATAATCTATGGCACAAGTTGAGTAAACGCGAACCTGATTTTCAGCCGGCCATCGCTATCAGGTTGAATTTTTATTTAAATGTGTTCCTTCTCTACTACCAAATGGAGTAAGCATCCTTCTAGGGGCATAATTAATTTGCAACCCTCCATTAAAGCTAACATTAAAGCTTACATTAAGGCTTGATGTGGGATGGTGAGACCCGTTTGTTTACAGTCAGAGGTCTTTCCTCCATAAAGTGCCCATAAATCAAAAGGCCCGCTTGTCATGGTCTAAAAGATGGCCCATGTTGCTGAACACTCGAGCCATCAATCTAGTCTCCAAGGAATACCCCTTGTGGGAAGTTATCTACATTGATGGTCATATGCCCTCTTCACCAGTCTGAATCACAGCTATTCACTTCTGAATAATAAGATTGTTCCATTCCACAGAAACATTAAGACCTTGTTTTACTCTATTAAGAGTATAGATCAATTTTTGTTTGATTCTGTGAGAACGGAGGTGATGTCTCCCCCCCCCGAGCTGGAGTTTTTAACTTGCTGTAGGACAAACCACCTAAGATCTGTGTCTCTGTGTCCCAGTTTAGTGAAGTGATCAACTAAGGGTTTTTCCTGGTCTTTGTTCCTCACGCAAGACCTGTGCTCTCCTATGCGTTGTCGCACTTCTTGTGTGGTCTTGCCTACATGAAGTAGGTCACATGGAGACTTTATTATATATATCACATTTTTTGATCTACAGTTGGTATGTGTCATTAGTTTCCAACTAGTTTTCCATAGTCGAATTCTGTTCTCTTCTTGGTGAGCGGGCATGCAACGCACCCCCCACATTTATGGTGTCCCACAATTGGTGGCATATCCCTCTGATTTTGAATGGTCTGTTCTCTGTTGATCTTTTCATAGGTGTGTTCCAATTTTTGTCGTAGGTTCTGTTTTTCTTTTTTTAAACCAAAGAGTGTTTTTTGTGCTAAACTTCCCGGCTCTTTGATCAAATCTCAATTACGGTTAATGATTTCTCTTAATATCATTGCTAATTGTGTTATATGTGGTTACACTTCTATTTCTTCTTAGATTTCAAGCACTCCTCTCTTTGAGTGTTTGCTGCTCTCTTCAGATTGTAGTTTACCAATTTGCGGGGGTATACTCTGTTGGTCAGTGTGGTTTTTAATTGTCCTGCATGTTCCACAAAGTCTTCTTTATTAGTACAATTCCTGTGAATCTGCAGGAACTATCCATAGGGCAAGTTTTCTCTTAGCCCTACTTGGTGGAAACTGGTGAAGTGCAATAGTGTACTCTTATCTGTTGGTTTCCTAAAAAGGCTGGTGGTTAGCTTGTTTCCAGATGTCTTGATCTTCAGGTCCAAAAAACTCACCTCTTTCATGTTTAATTCTGATGTAAATCTGATATGTGGGTTACATGTATTCACCGAGTCCATAAAGATGTTCAAGGAATTTAAATCACCACTGCATATTAGGAAGCTATCATCTATATATCTATACCAGGTAACAAGACACTGGTATAGATTTGGTAGTTGTTTCAAAGTATTGTGGGGACCAGAAATGTATTTATTTTTAAAGTCTGCCATGAACAGATTTGCCACGTCCGGAACAAAAGTGGCCCCATACTTACTCCACATTTTTGTTTATAGAGTTGAGTTTTAAACAAAAAGACATTTTCTGTCATGGACAGAGGTGCGCATTCCTGGATGAATCCTGTCGGTGGACAATGCGGGATCGGTCTCGTATTAAGAACATCTCAGAGTATTTCAAAGCAGGGCATCTGTGGAATCAAAGTATATAACAATTCAACATCCATCATTACAAGGATGTCTCCTGCTTTTATTTCGAGACTTTCAGCGATTTTTATCATTTCCGTTGAATCTTTTACATAAGATGGCATCTTCTCTACAAAAGGTTTCAAAAAATATTCCACATAAATAGACAAAGGTTCTAACAATGCATTGATGCCTACACAATAAGTCTTCTGGGTGGCTTAGTAAGGTGATTATGCATCTTAGGTAAGATGTAAAAGGTGGCACGTTTCAGATGTACTTTGTTAAGAAACTGCTGTTCAACTTCACAGATCCAGGTTTCCTTTTCCGCATGGGTTGTGAGTTTTTTCACCTCAGGATCTTGACCCGATTTAACATATGAATCAGTGTCATTCAAAAGACGTAAACATTCTGTTTCATAATCAATGGTTTTCAAAATCACAATCCCACCCCCTTATCTGCAGGTTATATTGACACCAGGTGTCGAGTCGGGTTGTCATGTGCATAATACTTCTTATTTATCCTCTACATGACTTCCCTGGTCACTGTAATTTCGGATGTTTCAATTTTGGGTGAGCATGCATGTGGAGGTGGGTTGAAAGTAGATTTGGGCTTCAGACCAGTGATATTAGATATCCTTTCTCCCATATCTGTCCGTCTGCCTGTCCCATGTTTAGGTAGAAAGGTCTCAAAATAATATTTGAGTCAAATGTTTCTATACAGCCTATGTAATTCCAATTCTGTACTAAAGCGGTCAGCTCTAGCCACTGGCACAAAAGATAAACCCTTTGCTAACAACTCTAATTCCGTGTCGCTCATAGTCATCGATACATATTTATATTAAAAATATACATTTTTTTTAATTTACAGGTACAAAAGTGCACATGAGGTATACAGATAGAAGCAAACAAAATAATGTTTTCTGTGGCAACGCGTTTCAAGGAGTGAATCCTCGTCTTCCAAGGCTTGTACGGACTGTTGAGATAGAATCAAACAACTGATTCAATTAACTAGTTGTCAAAAAATAACTACAAACTTCTCATTACAATGTAATTATGTCTAAGATTCATTTTAAAATATAGCAATTTAAGACATTACAAGTCAAAGAGAGTTCCAATGCATCTATAGTGCAGCTATTTCAGGTAACATTATTTGGCAATTAAATACATGTTTAGAAAGATGTACGGCCCTATAATGCCTGTTTCACATAACATGGGGCCCTATTGACAAGTGGTAAGTACGGAACTATGCTTATTTCTAAATAACAGTAAGGGTAAAAAACATGAAAAAGTTGTCATGCTAACTGTTGATGCTGATTCACGGAACATATTGACGAGTATCACCCGTGGGGGATAAGTCTATCATGTGGACGTCATGATAGATAAACCCACTGTCCAAGACAAAGGTGATAGAGAGTTACCTAATGTGAATTGAAGAGCTGGAGAACCTGTGTCACCAAACATGAGTCCCGGGCTTCGAGTGTGGACAATCCTAAGGTAATCTGTCCACACATCCAAGGAGGTGGGAAATAAAGATTCAAAGCACAGTCCGGGAAAGGACTGACACAGTGGGTGCGAATTTCTGAAATGTATCATAAAGATATTAGCTGTAGAAAACTGTCAAACTCAATAGGAAGTCTTGTGGATGGAGGGTGAAACGGCTGAAAGCCGCATAGTGCTAATTCAATAAAGTATAATGGTCAAAACAAGGTCAAAAATGGCACCCAAGATAAAAGAAAAGCCAAGTCTATGAAATTCTCACCTACAAACATATGATTCAAAAGCAGCCACATGGATATGTATGAGAAATGCTGTTGAATTCAGGTAAGTGATTGCGAAACCCACAAGGCTGCGGGAATAGCTGTCATGATGCCTACCCCGGAAGACCAGACCAGGCCCAACAGTCCCGGAAGCAGGCATCATGCCACATGGAGCATGCCCAAAAGCCCCATTTAGGGGCTGTTTGGGTGCAGTCCTGGCGCCTATGGCGCCAGGCTCATAAAGATAAAGTCAGTCCTGGCGCCATGGGCGCCAGGCTCATTATTGATAACTTACCTGAAGCAGACCATGCTGCATACTCACATGAGGCAGACCATGCTGCATGAAGACTCAAGCCAAATGAGGCTTAGGAGGGACTATTTTACTGAAGGGACTATTTTGTTACTTGGGTGGGGCTGTGGAAGAATACTTACCTGGATCTTCTTCCAAGGCTATTTAAACCACGCCCGAACGGCCACACGTGCTTCGTGTTATTCTGCTTGCTGCAGCGTAACGCTCACCGTGTTTTCAGCAGCTCCAGTCTTCAGCCACGCCCGCTTCAGTCCTGGGACTCCTGAAACAAGAAGAAAAGAAGGATAAAGGTTAGAACAGGAGTTTTAACTTTAATCCTTACCTGAATCCTGATCCATTTCGCCACGGAACTGAAAGACAGAAGTCTTTGAAGCATTGCTTCGCATTCCTACGGTGCCGCGCTGAACTCACCTGCTTGGCGGTACTTCAGCATTCCATCATGCTCTCTCCATCTCGCGGCCGCCCTCCGACACCTAAGGAGACAAAGACAGCAAGGTGAGCAAGGGGACTCTCTAAGGCTATACAAGCTACCCCCAAGGACTTACCAGATTTACCACGGGAGGTACTCACCTCATCTCGGGTCGGCGCAGTCAACTCTGCTTCATCGCCGTACCCCGGCCCCTAAAGGGAAAACCACAATAGACTTACCTGAATCTTACCGAGTGCATTTGGAAATCTTCGAGTGGATTAATCGGCAACCTGCAAGGAATCGTACAGAGTGAAGATCAGACATTTGAACTCTTATGAACAATTGGACTTTAGAGTCAATACTGGAACCCACCAATTCCTCTACGCCAGTGAAGTAACTGGTCATCAATGCGCCCCTGTGGTCGACGCAGAATGGAGAGCTCATCCTTCCAAACCATCAGGTGAGACTAAGGAGGGGACATCAAGAGTGATCTGTGGGAAGACAACGGGAGTGGGGAAGGTGGGTTGACACTCAATTCCACGGGTGGTTAATTCCTCTTCTCCTTTGCAGAAGAATATTCTTGCGAGCCAGACAAACTAGGCTGAGCGGGCCAGTCCAGTCAGTCATCTCAGCGCTACACGTCACGCTGGTGGAAACAGCGGCCCAGTTCCAGTCGACGCCCCCGTGGGAACCAGGTGAGCGTAACAGAACACAAAGCCTACCCACAAATACCCACCTGTGCATCATGGAGACCTCGGAAACTGATCAGTTGGCCCAATTATTAGGGGAATTAAGGGCCGAAGTGCATTCCGCCCGCCAAGAAACCAATGCCCTAAGGAGGGAACTGATAGTGTCAAAAGAACGAACTGATGAGTTGGCCAGACAACTATTACAGAGCCAGGCTGGACAAACACCTCTACCAGGACTTGGGGCAAGTCCAGCTCCTGTACCATCTAGTAACCCGGTGCAGATAAATTTACCTGGAGCCGTTCCTTTGGCTCCGCCTGAACGCTTTGCCGGAGACCCAAAAGGGTTTGCAACATTCATGAATCAATTCCGCTTGCACTTTTTATGTAGACCTGGAGCTTTCCCAAACGATCAGGCCAAGGTAGCCTTTGTACTGTCATATCTCAGCGGCAGTGCGGCGGATTGGTCCATTCCACTAGTTAACCAGGATGACCCGATTCTTCGAGATTTCCAGGGTTTTCGAACAAGCATGGAAAGACTATTCGCCCGACACGCCCGAGGACAGGCTTTGGACAACGAACTTTTATCCCTACGCCAAGGTAACCAGGATCTTTTATCTTACATTGCAACTTTCAATAGATTAGTAGTGGAAACCAAATGGCCTGAAGCCAAGAGAATCACATTATTCCATCGAGGACTTCGGGGAGAACTCAAAGATGTTTTGGCCCAAATCGTGAACCCGCCTCAAGACTGTGCTGAATATATAGATCTAGTGGTCCAGCTCGATCACAGACTTCAAACCAGGAAGGCTGACCAAACCAAGTTTGAGAACAGGGTGTTGGTTAAAACCCACCTAAGCTCCAAGGGAGTAGATGTCTCAGAACCTATGCAAATCGAGGGGGTTAAAGGACCCTTAACCCAAAAGGAGAGAGATAGAAGACGGCAACTGCAATTATGTTTATATTGCGGAACTACTGGTAATTTTCTTCGGAACTGCCCTGTAAAACCACCCAAGAAAGTTATAGGAGCAGCAGACGAAAACCATGTGAAATCTGACTCGGAAAATGACCACGCCCGGCAAGCGTAGAGGTCCGCTTGCCGAGCTTAAAGAAGGACACTCTGACCTCGCATTTCACCATTCCCATGGTCTTTGTAGATCCAGAGCAGCCATCACGCATGCACGTGGTAAAGGCGTACGTAGACAGTGGAGCCATAGGAAATTACTTGGACTGGGAATTAGCTACCAGGATGAATCTATCTCTCACCCGCAAGACCACGGCCGATGTTGTCACCACTGTAGATGGAACGGAAATTGACTCTGGACGCGTAACTCATTCCACTGCAGAGATGACATTGCTGAGTCAAGATGGGCATCAAGAGGCTATGATGTTTGACTTAATCAAGGCCCCACAGTTTCAGCTGATACTGGGGATACCTTGGTTGGAAAAATATAATCCCTGTATTGATCGGCGAGAGAAAAGACTTACCTTCCCAGAATGTGCTCATACCTGCTACCCAAGAAAACTCAAAACTCAGTCCTGGCCCCAGTAATTCCAGTAGCCATACAATTACCTGTTGAATACGAAGACTTTCAGGATGTCTTCCAAAAGGAACAGGCAAACACCTTACCACCTCACAGATCGTATGATTGTCAAATAGATCTTGTACCTGGAGCACAACCACCTTGCAGCAGAATCTATGCCCTTACAGAACTCGAAAATCTCCATTTGCGCCAGTACCTAGACCAGTACCTTGCTAATGGCTTCATTCGCCCGTCCAAGTCCCCTGCATCTTCAGCTTTGTTCTTCGTACCGAAAAAGGAAGGCGACCTTAGAACATGTATAGACTACCGCGCACTGAATCAGATAACCATCAAGAATCGATACCCACTGCCTTTGATCCCAGAACTACTAGACCAGGTGAGGGACGCTTGTATATACACGAAACTAGACCTTCGGGGGGCATATCATCTGGTACGTGTCAAAGAGGGTGACGAATGGAAGACTGCTTTTCGCACCAAGTACGGACTGTTTGAGTACCAGGTGATGCCCTTCGGACTATGCAATGCACCAGCAGCCTTCCAGTTCTTCATGAACGATGTCCTCCGAGAGCTTATCGATGTTTGTGTGGTCGTTTACATCGACGACATCTTAGTATACTCTTTATCAGAATCTGAGCATGTAAAACATGTCCGAGCAGTCCTAGAGAAGTTACGCCAGCATAAATGATATGCTAAACAGGAAAAGTGCATCTTCCACACTACGAAAGTGGAATTCCTTGGATTTATTCTGACCCCGAGAGGAATCCGGATGGATACACGAAAAGTGGATGCCATTCTTAATTGGCCTTCGCCAAGTTCAATCAAAGGAGTTCAAAGCATGCTTGGCTTTGGCAATTTCTACCGCAGGTTTATCCCGGACTTCTCACACATCATACATCCCATTACAACGCTATTGCGAAAAAACAAACGCTTTGTGTGGACAGAGGAAGCCGAGAACGCCTTCCAAGAGTTAAAAGCTAAATTCACATCTGCTCCCATATTAAGACACCCGCGCCCCGAGCTTCCCTACATAGTGGAAACAGATGCATCCAGTTCAGCCATGGGAGCAGTCCTTTCCCAAAAGGATCCCGAAACTAACCAGCTTCACCCAGTGGCGTTTTGGTCAAGAACATTTTCAGCCCCCGAATTAAACTATGCCATAACCGACAAGGAGCTGCTGGCCATCAAGTCCGCCTTCAAGGCTTGGCGGCACTATCTACTGGGTGCCAGACATACCATCACGGTCATCACCGATCACCGCAACTTACAATACCCAAAGACAGCCAAAGCCCAATCTTCGCACCAACTCCGTTGGGCATTGTTCTTCGCCGAGTTTGATTTTGTAATAACCTATCGACCAGGTTGTAAGAATGGTAAAGCAGACGCCTTGTCCCGGATTGGAATGGGAGGAGCAGAAATAACTTTAGAACCCGTACCCATAATTCTGGAACAGAGAATCCTTGGCCTGACATCCATACAGACACTGGAGGACATTCAAAACAAGATCCACCAACTCTTTGATTCCGTTGCCCTACAGGACTGGGCAAAGAAAGGTCCAGAGTACTCTGTCATCGATGATTTACCTTATCACCAAGGCCGGCTATTTTTACCGCAAAAGGAACTACAGGAACTTGTCATTTCCCATTACCATGACACCTTAATAGAAGGGCATCCGGGTATTGCAAAAACCAAAGCTAAAATTAGGAAGCAATTTTGGTGGCCCACCTGGCGAAAGGATGTCAAGTCATTTGTCATGTCTTGTGGCATTTGCGCACAAAATAAAGGACAAAAGAAAAAACTTGCTGGATTATTGCAACCATTAGACATACCACCTACCCCTTGGCATACCTTGTCATTAGACTTCATCATGGATGTACCCCCGTACCAAGGTTACAATACCATTCTAGTTATTGTAGATCTTTTTTCTAAAATGGCCCACTTCATTCCTTTAAAAGGGATACCTTCAGCTTCAATCCTGGCCAAGGAATTCCTTGAAAATGTTGTCCGCCTGCATGGCTTTCCTTCAGTGTTAATCTCAGATCGGGTCAGTCAATTCATTTCACATTTTTGGAGGAAATGCTGCCAACTGGCACAAATTGATGTTAGGCTTTCGACCAGTCACCACCCTCAGACCGACGGTCAAACGGAGAGGACCAACCAGACTCTCGAACATTACCTCCGTTGTATGCTACATCAGTCTGAGGGGAATTGGAAAGACATTCTGTGGATCGCAGAGTATGCGTACAATAATTCCGTACACTCAGGAACTGGACAAAGTCCTTTTTTTACCATTTATGGGCACCATCCTCGAACCGCGGATTTGGACTCACCCCAGCATTTAGAGATGCCCGCAGTGGACCATCTCCACGCTGTTATTACACAAGGCTTTAAAGAAGCAACCATCCATTTGCAAAAGGCTAAGGAAAAATACAAAAAGGATGCAGATCAGCACAGAAGTGAAGCTCCTCAATACCAAATAGGGGACCAAGTATGGTTAGCCACTAAGCACTTACCACTCAAGGGGACTCGGACCTTTAACCCCAGGTATTTGGGACCTTTTTCTGTCAAGGCAATTATTAACCCAGTGGCCGTCAAGTTGGACCTACCTGCTCATATGCGAATCCATCCCGTCTTCCACGTGTCTCTTTTAAAGCCAGTGCAACCAGGAACTAGGCTAACCACTCCACCTGAACCTATCCTCATAGACAGGGAGCCCAAGTTCGAAGTCAAGAATATTTTGGACTCAAAAAGAGTGAGATCAAAACTCTTTTACCTAATTGACTGGAAAGGTTATGGTCCGCAGGAAAGGTCTTGGGAACCTAGTGACCACGTGCATGCACCTCGTTTAGTGAAGAGGTTCCATCGGGAATTTCCAGACAAACCACGGCCAAGAGAGAGAACAACTTTAGGAGGGGCCTTGAGGGGGAGTGCTGTCATGATGCCTGTCCCGGAAGACCAGACCAGGCCCAGTAGCCCCGGAAGCAGGCATCATGCCACTTGGAGCATGCCCAAAAGCCCCAGTTAGGGGGTGTTTGGGTGCAGTCCTGGCGCCTATGGTGCCAGGCTCATAAAGATAAAGTCAGTCCTGGTGCCATGGGTACAGGCTCATTATTGATAACTTACCTGAAGCAGACCATGCTGCATACTCACCTGAAGCAGACCATGCTGCATGAAGACTCAAGCCAAATGAGGCTTAGGAGGGACTATTTTACTGAAGGGACTATTTTGTTACTTGGGTGGGGCTGTGGAAGAATACTTACCTGGATCTTCTTCCAAGGCTATTTAAACCACGCCCGGACAGCCACACGTGCTTCGTGTTATTCTGCTTGCTGCAGCGTAACGCTCACCGTGTTTTCAGCAGCTCCAGTCTTCAGCCACGCCCGCTTCAGTCCTGGGACTCCTGAAACAAGAAGAAAAGTAGGATAAAGGTTAGAACAGGAGTTTTAACTTTAATCCTTACCTGAATCCTGATCCATTTCGCCACGGAACTGAAAGACAGAAGTCTTTGAAGCATCGCTTCGCATTCCTACGGCGCCGCGCTGAACTCACCTGCTTGGCGGTACTTCAGCATTCCATCACGCTCTCTCCATCTCGCGGCCGCCCTCCGACACCTAAGGAGACAAAAACAGCAAGGTGAGCAAGGGGACTCTCTAAGGCAATACAAGCTACCCCCAAGGACTTACCAGATTTACCACGGGAGGGACTCACCTCATCTCGGGTCGGCGCAGTCAACTCTGCTTCATCGCCGTACCCCGGCCCCTAAGGGGAAAACCACAATAGACTTACCTGAATCTTACTGAGTGCATTTGGAAATCTTCGAGTGGATTAATGGGCAACCTGCAAGGAATCGGACAGAGTGAAGATCAGACATTTGAACTCTTATGAACAATTGGACTTTAGAGGGTTACCAGACATTTGGTCGAAAAAAATTGGTCGACCAGACAAATGGTCGAACCAATTTGGTCGAAAACCAAATGGTTGAATTTTTTTTTTTTTTATTTTCACCCCTTTTTTTTCTTTTTTTGGGGGGTCCCCCCAACCCCCTTTTTTTCTCTAAAAAACCCTTTTTTTTAAAAACGAAAACCCGAAAAATAAATATATAAATAAAAAAAAAATTCGACCATTTGGTTTTCGACCAAATTGCGTCGACCAAATGTCTTTCGACCAGTTTTCAGTCGACCAAATGACTGGACACCCTTTAGAGTCAATACTGGAACTCACCAATTCCTCTACGCCAGTGAAGTAACTGGTCATCAACGCGCCCCTGCGGTCGACGCAAAATGGAGAGCTCATCCTTCCAAACCATCAGGTGAGACTAAGGAGGGGACATCAAGAGTGATCTGTGGGAAGACAACGGGAGTGGGGAAGGTGGGTTGACACTCAATTCCACGGGTGGTTAATTCCTCTTCTCCTTTGCAGAAGAATATTCTTGCAAGCCAGACAAACTAGGCTGAGCGGGCCAGTCCAGTCAGTCATCTCGGCGCTACACGTCACGCTGGTGGAAAGAACAGCGGCCCAGTTCCGGTCGACGCCCCCGTGGGACCAGGTGGGCGTAACAATAGCGGTGTGGAAACCCTGTATCAGGATACAAGGAGAAAGAAAATTATAAAAATTAGTAGAGTTGAAGCGGCTAACTTCTCGCTAATTAGAGATAAAATGGAGAATAGACATATATTTACCTAAAATAATGATAGGTGAGTGCTCAAAGATCAAGCACACCAGAAATACAAATGTCTGATAGAGTGGTCAATCTTCGTTGGAGGCCGCTGTGGCTTCAATTATGCTGTGTGCAAAACGCACTGTCAGAGTTGATAGTCATAAACCTTTGGGGGAGTGAGAAGTGAGTTTTGGGTGCCCCGTACCTGGCAAAAATTGTTGGGAATGAGTCAACTTGAGAGAGATCAGAGCAGAGAGGTGGAGTTGCAGGTCCTCGTGCGAGTGGGTATTCCTCCATTTATGTAGTAGCTGATGCATGTCTGTGCAGAGAGATGTATGAATGGGGTAACACATGGTGGAGGTCACTGAGACTTAGTGGTAAAAGTAAGCAGTTGGAAGTGAGAGGAGAATGAGTATTACAGCACGGATTGGAGGCTGGAGAAAGCAATGTTGGTGGACGAGGCATTGGGTGTGGTGAGGAGTGAGACAACTGTAGATCCAACAGACAATGGGAATGGCAGAATTGTTTTAATTTCCTTTTAGTAATAGGTAAAGCAAGTGGTGACAAAAAGTCAGAGGGTGGCAATGAGATGGTGGTAGAAACAAATGAGTGATCAGTTATGGATGGTATGACTGTGGTATTAGTGGCTGAGAGAGAAGTGGAAATGAATAAGAGATCCAAACAGTTACCCCCTGTGTGGGTATGTAGGTTTTTGATAGAGTGGAGAGCATGGTCCCTAGAAAAGACTGAAATTTAGATTTCTGAGAAGTGGTTGGAGAGGCATGGTTAAAGTCTTCTAAGTGAATGAGGTGATTTTTAGTGGAAAGAGAATCAAGGAGTTGCCCAAGATCATCATAGAATGATCCAGTGGGACCAGGGGGTGATAGATAAAGATTATGTGAACCAAGTAAGGCAGAGGAATAGTAGAGATGATGAATTCAAAAGAGTTAGGAGAGGACATTGCATTGCACATTTGTGAGGCATAGTGGCGGGAAGAGAGAAGGTGTCCTCTGCCTCCACCTCTGCCAGTCAGTCGAGGAGAGTGAATGAAGGATTATTTGGAGTCACGTAGGGCTGCCAGAGTGGCAGTGGCAGATGGAGAAATCTACATTTCAGTGATAGAAAGTCCTAGGAGAGTAGAGCTGGAGTGAAAGTAGTTAGTGATAAAGGATTTTTTGTTGCATGCAGACTGAGCATTCCACAGTGCAATGTTCAGTTGATGAGGTAAGGAAGAGTAGAGAAGTTGAGTCTCAAAGGAAGAGAGGTGAGGTGGATAGGTGTCAGAGGAGGTATGTTTAGTTTGTTGGCTTTGTTTGTTGGAAGGAGGTGGACGAGGGATGGAGAGTTTTGAGTTGTGAGTAGTACGTTTTATAATAGGGACAGTTGTAGCGTAAATTGGAGAAAGAATAGGGAGAGGTGAGTAGGAGGAGCAACAGGAGGAGCATGAGTGAGTGCATTTTAGGAGAGTAGCACAGTGTGAAGGGGCAGAACAATAATTGGGAATGCTTGGGGTATACACAGATGCAGCAGGGATAAAGGCAAAAGCAAAGGATAATAGGCTAACAGGCAAAGAGGTTGGTCAACTGCTGGTCTTCACCCTTCACCTTTCCACTCTTAACTGGCAGCCCCCTGGGTGGACATCACTAGAGAGTTCAGAAGGGATGATATACCCTCTTGTCAACTGATTGCCAAGTTTATCAGTTGTTGATCTCACTGATATTGTCCGTGGTGTTTCTTCCTGATTGATGTTCCCAGAGGATCCTCTTGTGGCCACCAGCTAGAGATGGTGTTGATCAAAGATGGCCAAAGGAATTGATGTCACTGATCCAAGATGGTGACCGGAAGTGATGTCACCAATCCAAGATTGCCACCGGATGTGATGTATTCAAACCAATATGACCACTGGCAGTGAGGTTCCAGACAGCAAGTGAAGCCAAAAATCAGACGGGATGACACACACTCTTGTCACCTGATTGCCTAGTTCATCAATGGCTGGTCTCTCTTACATTGTCCCTAGTGTTTCTGGAATGAGGTTATTTCTTCTGGATTGCTGTTGGTAGAAGTATTGTATAGTTTTATAAAGGTATTATAGTGATAGTATTGATGTATTAAATAATTACAAAGGTTATGCGTGTTTTAAGTCTATTGTAATTAAGGACTTTGCTTTGTGTGTTTATTTATTTTTAAAGTAGATACATATTGGAGTATTTTAACTGTGTAGTATTGCAAATATGAATTTAAAGTGCAATTCAATTACTACATTTGTTTTGAAGGAACATTAAACAGGCATTTGTTAGATTGTCTGGTATCCTACATTTTGAGTAACAGAAGTGTTGTTACATTCAAATCATCCACTTCTTATTTTCACACATGCAGATTAGGGGCCTGATGTGGTTGTGGCACCATTGCGGTATATAATGCCTACTGTTGTGAATCTTTTTACTTGTTAGTGAGTCTACAGTTATTTTAGTGGCATCTGCATTGTTTCATAAAAGCATTAATATTGCTTTTATGGGTAATTCATAGATGTCAGCGCAGAAGAAGCACACGCGGGAAGCGCAGAGAAGGAGCGTGCGCCAGCCATGTGCGCTAAACAGCATTCTGGCGCACCGCGTATTCATGGATTCTTGAAGCCATTTTGAGCTGTGGCGCAGCAAACATCGTGCAGCGCCAGTTACGCCCCCAAGATCGCCCCTTGCGCAAGGAAAAGCCATCGAAATCCCCAATACAGCACAAAGGGCTGTGCTATCCCTGGACCAGTTTACAGGGCAGCTACAGTGAAATTGCGCAAAAAACTATGTGTACCCCGCTAGCGGCAGACAAAACACGTGAAAATGTACTTGCGCACCCCCTTCGATATGCGAAACCCTGCTTGTGGCAGCCAAAACGTGTGCAAATCAACACGCGCACCCCCTTGAATACGCGTACTCCGCCTTGCGCCAGGCAGATTGCGTGGGAAATGTCCCCAATATCGTGTGGGCTGCCTGCGGGTTATGGTATGGGGTGATGGGCTGCCTGCGGGTCATACCCAGGGGTGTAGGGTGGTCCCCTGTGGTGTGGGCTGTCTGTGGGTCATGGTCTGGGGTGATGGGCTGCCTATGGGGCATGCCCAGGGGTGTAGGGTGGTCCCCTGTCTTTGGGCTGCCTGCGGTTCATGTTCTGGGGTGATGGGCTGCCTGCGGGGCATGCCCAGGGGTGATGGCCTGCTTGCGGGTCATGGTCAGGGGTGATGGGCTGGCTATGGGTCATGGTCAGGGGTGAGGTGTGCCTGCGCATATTCAAGGGGTGCACAGGGAGTTTTACATGCGATCAGCCTGGCGCAAGTGGGGTACGTGTATTCCGGGGGTGCGCAGGGAGTTTTACATGCAATCGGCCTGGTGCGAGCGGGGTACGTGTATTCCGGGGGTGTGCAGGGAGTTTTACACGGCAATCGCCTGGTGCGAGTGGGGTACACGTTATCCAGGGGTGCGCAGGGAGTTTTACACACGATTCGCCTGGTGCGAGCGTGGTACACATATTCCAGGGGTGCACAGGTGGTTTTACATGTGATTCGCCTGCCGTGAGTGGGGTATGCATATTCCAGGGGTGCTCGTGGAGTTTTACATGTGATTCCGCTGGTGCGAGTGGGGTATGCATGTTCCAGGGGTGTGCAGGAAGTTTGACATGTGATTTCATGGTGCGAGCAGAGTATGCGTTTTCCGGGGGTGTGTGGGAAGTTTTACATGAGATTTTGCTAGCATGAGTGGGGTACGCATATTCTGGGGGTGCGTGGGGAGTTTTATATGCGATTCGTCTGGTGTGAGCGGGGTGCGCGTATTCTGGGGGTGTGTGGGGAGTTTTACACGCAATCATCCTGGTGTGAGTGGGTACGCGTATTCCTGGGGTGCGTGGGGAGTTTTACACACAATCGCTTGGCGCGAGTGGGTTATGTATGTTCCGGGGGTGCGCGGGGAGTTTTACATGTGATTCGCCTGGCGCGAGAGGGGTACGCGTATCCGGGGTGCGCGGGATTTTTACACGTGATTCACCTGGCGCGAGTGGGGTACACGTATTCCAGAGGTGCGCAGAGAGTATTACACGTGATTTGGCAGTGTGGGTCCTCCCGGGTGTGCCCTTCCCCCCTGCCCGATGCCCTGCAGGCAGCCCACACCACAGGGGACATCCCTAAAACCCCTCCCCATGCCGTGCAGGCAGCCCACACCACAGGGGACATGCCTACAAACCCTCCCCATGCCCCGCAGGCAGCCCACAACCCATGGGACACCCCTAAAACCCCTTTCCATGCCGCACGCAGGCAACCCATCCACCCTGACCATGCCCCGCAGGCAGAGCTCATGGCACCATGCAATCGGGAGCCCCAACACATGTCCCCCCACCCCACCCCCATTGACGGCAACCTGCCAACATGCCCCAACACATGTCCCTCCCATCTCAGCCCCATTGACAGCAACCTGCCAGCAGGCCCTGACACATGTCCCCCCACCCCACCCTCATTGACGGCAACCTGCCAGCAGGCACCGACACATGTTCCCCCAAACACCACTTCCTAACAATACAGACCCATGGCCCCAATGTCAACCCAAATCCCCCTTTCCCCCCAGTACAAGCACGCAACCATCCACTGCACCCTCTCCCAAATTACCCATTTCATAAGAGTCTGAAAACAACCAGCATGGCCATGAAAAAAAATGTCCAACAGAGCCACACATTGGCAACACATGACTGAGCCAATGCTCATAGAGACATGCAGAAAACCAATGAGAGTACACAACACCAATAATGAAGATATATGAAATGTATTTAAAACAAATTTAAAATTACATATTGAAAATCACACATGCAAATGAAGAAATAATGAATGAAAAACAAAAAATAAAGTAAAATCCAATGAAAAACATAAAAATACACAACATGAAAACTGAAAAGTGGTCCATCGCCAAAGTCCATATGAAGTAAATAAAAAACAAAAGCACAAAAAAGCATTGCTCCATGGGATGATATAACAACGAAAGTATGTACAAGTCTGGTACTATTTACAATTAAAGTTAGAAGGGTCCATGATCCCAAAACAAAAGGAAACCTACATAAAATCCTATATAAAATACAACTATATACAAAAAGTGGAGCAAAGTCTGTGAACTCCAAATAAAAATATAAACCAAATGAGACCTAAATAACTATGTACAAAGGTGGCGGGCTAGTCCTACGGCTCACTTTTTGATGTTCCGGGCCAGGGCATCATCGAACTCCACGTCGATGTTCTGGAGGCGGGCCTCTTGCATGGCCTCGAGGTCTCGCAGGGATGCAGCCATGGCCTCCTCCAACTCCCTGCGAGTTGCTTCGAGGAACTCAGCCCGCCTCAATGCCCTGTGCATGGAGTTTTCCTCCCTGACCATTGTGAACTGCTGCCACACGAAAGACACTCCCATTCTTGGGTCCTCCTGTCCGCCGGCCGATGCCTGCCCCGATGATGTTGATGGCCCCGAGGCCACATGCCTCCTACGCTGAGCCTGCCGCTGCCGCCTTTCTGCTGCCTGCCGCCACCACCACAACTGCCTACGGGTAGATTGCAACACCAGGGGCCGTCGTGCAGGTGCCCTGCTTCAATGTGCCTGCACATCATCCGTTGCAAGGAGTCCAGTTGCTGGGGTGACCACCTGTGCTGGAGCTCCGACTTCCGACGGTGGCAGGGATGGGATCTGCACCAGCCTGGCAGCATTGGGGTCCTGGTGTCATCTGGGGTGGAAGATGGCACGGAGAACGAATGACGTATAGTGTGCACAGACGAGAAGAGGGCCGCAAGACAGAGCGACACACGGTGGAAACCCCCGACCACGAGCCCTCTCAACTGGGCCACGTTGGCACACGTCTCTTCATGATGACGTGCATGGTCCCCACAGGAAGGATGCACGGCATCATGAATTACACGTGTGCGCAATGCGACACCAATGAGGACGGACTCGATCCTGTCACAGGTCTTCATGTCTGTAGGTTGAGGAGTGCCAGATGACGTGGACCTCCCCCCTACCTGCGGACGGGCCTGGGATGTGGCATCCCTGATGGTGCATGGTGATGCAGTCACAGTGTCAGGGACAGTGACATGCACAGGCCCCTCCGCAGCGACCTGTGCTGCCTCCTGCCCCTGCCCCACGACTGCGCCACTTGCATCAGTGGTACCATCCCCACAATGCCCAATGTGCAGTTTGGATGCAGCCTCCTCCTCCGTACACTCCACCAACCTGGATGTCTCTGCACTGTCTTCTGCCGTTGTCAGCCCCTGTGGGGGCTCACCCACCCCTTCCACTGCAGCTGTAGTGGCAGACGCGGCACCAGACCCCTCAGTCCTGGATAATGGAATGTCCTGGGAGGGTGACTGGGCCTTGCGTCACTGGTCGGTGGAGGCATCCCTGCCGCTTTCCTCCACAGCACCTGTTAGGGAGAATTCTCATTTATGGCTAATTTCCCTCACCTAGTGAGTCCCCCAGCAGCTTTGCTGGACTTCTGGAGTTTATTTTTTTTTCCACTTGGTAAGAGTGAGAGCTTTTCCCCCACTCTTACCTGTGTTTTGCTATGTGTTTTCATCTGTTTTTGTAAGTGTGGACTCTGAAGTACACCACTTCAGTAGCCCCCTTCTTTGTGTGTGTCACAAAGCACCTTTAGTGCCGTGGCACAGGGTTGTCTTTGAGACTTCCCTCGACTCCATTTCTGAGGCGACTACTGTCCCCCAGAAAATGGTAAAGTTACCATTAACTTTACTTAGTCAATCTACCACAGATCCAGTACACCCCATCTTCCATGGAGTACTGGAAAGGGTTAACTCATATCCCTTTTTATTTGTACCTCCTAGAACATCTTTTCGTTCTTTTAACATTTAGACTTGGCTGGTGGCAGTGGTATCTACCCTAACTTTTCTACCGTGATTATATTAGATAAACGTAGGCCTGTTCTTGGTTATTGTATTAGCCTCAAACATAAACCTGCTCGACCAAATCGTCTTTCTTTTGGCTCCGGTTGGGTTTATTTGTCATTTCTTTTTGTTAAAGTCCTTCTTGTGTTTTGCTTTGCGTGGCAAACTATGTTTGCCTTCTTTGTTCACTGTCTTTTGGCAGGCTTCTGCCCAGAAGCCCTCCTCAAGGCGCCTGGGTGTCTAGGTGGGCTGAATGTGAGGGGGGGGTGTAGTCACCCCCTGCACAGGGTATCCCATGAAACCCAAGTCACACTTTGTCATGATTGGCCAGGGTAGTTGTCCGCGCTGGACAACTCCCCTGCTGGGAGATTGACAGCCAGGCTGCGTGAATGGGGGATTTTCGCATAAAAGGCAGGTCTCGGGCTAGAAGTCAGAGGTCGCTACTGGAACTACAAGAAACCGAAGAGAAGCAGAGAGAACAACGGCTGCTGCAACTACTTTGTCCCGGTGAAGCTCTGCTGCAGTCCTGAGCTATCTGCCCTTCAACGACTCAGAGAAGATCCAGTCCGGAGTCTTCTTCCCTTGAGCTTGGTGGGGATAACCAGCTCATCTTCTTCAGCCAGAGGATCCTCTTCCGTGGTCCAAATCGCTTTTATTCTGCGTCGCTGCTGCCGGCCTCATCCCTGTGTGGTGCAGACCCCCTTCAGACGTCCTTCCTTCTCGACAAAGCTCCAGGAATCGTGGGTCTGTGGGAAACCAACAGGAACAACTGCCAGGGCACGAGCTGCACCATTGGAACAAGGTACTGTGTTCTGTTGAGGAAACTGGGTGAATCCCTTTTCTTCATTCTTCACGGCTTGTCTTCCCTCCTTCTTATAACTTTTGCTTCCGAACATTGACAATATCTAAGTACTTTTGGCTGCGTTGAATCATGAACTGTATGACCGTGTGATCTTCGGCAACTGGCCCCTGTGTCTTTCGACCCTGGCTCCGGCCCTTTGACTTTGAACTCCTGCCTCTGAGTGTTTCTTGATTCTGCCTGCCTAACCAAAATATTGCCTGTGATTTCTGCCTCCAACTCCCTCTGGGTATCTCAGGTGCTACGTGTGTTTTTGCCCCAGTAGCATTTCGTGTCACGGATACGTGTTTGTTTAGTAGACCGAACTGTCAAAAAGTGATCGCAATCGTATTCGCGGTAACGTGTTTTGTGCCTAACACCGGTTCATTCCAACACAGGGTACTTACCTTGAGACTTACTGTACAAAGAGAATTGGTTAGTTGTAGTATATTTAACGTGTGGTTTTTATTGAAGTTTCAGAGACGTGTTGTGTTTATAACAAATGGTTTAAAAATAAATGTACTTACATTTTTCTACCTGAAACCTTGAGTCAGTGTTTGCTTGAGTCATAGTAATTGTGGTCCCTTTGTGTAATCTCTGCTACTGCTCATATACTCTTGAGATAAGCCTGTCTGCTCTGCCACTACTACCACTATGACATAGTAGTACAGGCTTGTACCAAAGGTAAAACTTGTATCACCACCTGTAGTCTTAATTGTGTGTAATGGTCCCTAAGGGAACTGCATTGGATTCTGCCTAACAGCACCATCTCCACCCTCTTCTTCACTTGCCACTGTGTAAAGGGAGACATTGAACACAAGCATCAGGGTACTGTACATTAGTCCCCCAGACACAAAGTAATAGCACATGAGTGGCACTGTCAAAAATCACTTCCATCATGTCCCTCTACAACACATGGGTCAGTGCAGGCAACACACGTGCAGGAACAGGCATGGCACATGCAACAAACATTTGTATCCATGTCCAACATCCAAGGGTGGCCTGAAACTCACATGCATCATAGGACATGCTGATCACATGCACATACATCACCGGAGGGTCATGCATCTGGCCCCATATACCCACAGACACAAGGATGACTAGGCTGTATCAGTGAATCAACAAATCGTCACGGACATGTGTCATACATCCATGGAGTTTACCAGTCACTCACACACTACACAGACACACAGACCTGTACACCATGGATGTCCATCACAGCAGCACCCATCTCTCACACCCAAAACATGTCCAAGTACAGTCACAGGCATGCATACATGTGAGTATTCCGCATTTTGCTCTGCATGATGCAATGTAACACATACACCATCCATTTGGGTTACGCCTGACTGAACTCACATGCAGCACCATCGTGTCCCTGCACTGGACAGGAGTGTGGTCTTAAGTGTGTTGTTGCGTGGCGAGCTTGATACAGAGTGAATTGGCACATGAAAATACAGCACGTCAGCGTGTTATTCGAGGAAAGGGCCTTAGCGCATAAGTGCATAAGTGACATAATGCACGCGGGCATTTCCCTCGGCACAGGTGCATAGTGAATCCGCACGTGCAAAAACAGCACGTCCCCATGTGACTGCGTGTAATTCGAGGAAAGGCCATTAGCGCATTAGCGCGTAAGTGATGTGGCACGCATGGGTGTTTCTGTGGGCAGGGGTTAAAGGTCCATGTAGGACGCCATTTCTTTGAATGTGCTTTTTGTGGAGAGTTAGCGGCTGATTCTAGTACTTCTTGTCGGTTCACACGCGATTACTTCACAATGGTTGCAGTGTGCACTCCTTGTTTACTGAGACAGAGCTCAATTCTTCTTTTGGCGGGGGTGTTCCCTACGTGCCCACACACATTTTTTTTAACGTTATTTTTCCAGGCATACGGTGAGTTGCGCACATATTTTTCCATGGTGGTTGTCCCCTTGTGTCACATACCCATTCAAAGGTCATTGTAGCCTGTGTTTTCCACGTGTACGCTTTTTTTGTGTTTCTGGGTGCCACAGCGTACTGCGTGTACTTCATTCCATGCACGTGGGCTACAGAGGGGTCGTGTGCCTGAGTGTTGCATGCCCCGTCATCTTCCCCCAGGGGTCACAGACAGCCTTGCTAGAACACAGGGGTATGTATTCCATCTATTACCCTGCCCCCTTCACCCCAATTGCCCAGGACAATTGTTTACTGCACCTCTCATTCGCACAAGAACATCAGTGCCATGGTTGGGAGGCAACCAAGTGCTAAGAGAGGCAAAGGTGGCTGACCTCCAAGAGGTGTCCGTGGTGGGGGACGAGGCCACGATGAGCACGGTGGCCAGGGTGGCCAATGTGGCAGTGGTGGGCAACGTGGGCAGGGTGGCCCAAGATGGCAGCGTGTCCAGGACCAATCAGGGACACCTATGCCCCCCCCCAATGGGTCGGGGAGATGCAGCTGACACCATCCCAAATCGGGCCCAGATTGGTCACACAACTAGCACGAGATGACTCACAGGTCGACTTCCGTGTCACGAAGTCAAAGCCACGTGTGGCGGTGAAAGTTGCTGTCACCAGGCCACTTGGATCTGGGGTAGCAATGTCATCTGCTGCCCTGAGTAGTAGCCAGGGTGAGGAGGCTGCAGGGGCAGCTGCAGCTGAATCCACCCCTGGCTCTTAGTCACCCAGCCCGGACAGTGTTGGTCCCAGACCATTACACCAAGGCTGTTGTGCCGCTTGATCCTGGCAACAGCACCCAGCAGCCAATACCTGCAGTGAGACCTTTGGTCATCCTCCAATTGCCTGCTTCCAGTGGCCAGTCCACCTGTGCATCAGCCCCTACTGACCAGAGCAGTGTAAGCCACTCAGGGTCCGCACCACCTCTAAAGAGGAAGAAGTGTGCTCTTGCGGAACAGGCTGGGACCCCAGACACGGCTCGCCCCTCCGGCACATCAAGGAAGCAGAGTATCAATGATGTGGAACTAGACGCACTTGTGGGCTATGCGTCGGCACATGGCCGCGACAAGCTGGTGACTGCAGGGTGCAAGACTATGACTGCTCAACGTAGGGTCCACTAGCAGTGCATCGCAAACCAGATTAGTTCCCTAGGATTTGTGAGGCACACAAGTGATGATTGCATAAAGCAGTGGAATGACCGCAAACGCAGAGCAAAAAACAAGCTGGCTGCCAATTACGCCTCTACTCTGGTGACTGGCAGTGGGTCTCCACCAGACGAGGATGACCTCACAGAACATGAGGCAATCGCTGGAGGGTTCATCGCAGAGGAACAGATCCAAGGTGTGGGAGACCTACCAGATCTTGAGGCAATGTCTGGTGAGTGGCCATTCGTGTGTGTCCAGACCATGTGTATGTTGCTTGGGTTATGTGTTCTGATTGAGTGCTAGGTCAGGCTGTATAGTCATGACTGATATATGTGACCCATGTGGTGCCTCCAAACCTTCCCCTGCCCTTGGGGTTGGGTTTCACAGTATCCCTACTGACCGCTGAAAACACTTTGCACATTATGACTGCACTTGCCTTCAACTGGCATCATGCCACAACATTCTTAATACTGTTTTTCTTTTCATTCTGCCTGATTGATGGTATCATTTGTATAATAAACACACATTTTTGTGCCGGTCTGCCCCAAAATCACCTACTTCAGACATAGATTTCACCCCACAATGCCCCACATTTGTTAACTTTTTATGGAAATGATTTCATCAATCAGGCTGATTGACTGCTGTGCACCTACACATGCACTGCACTCAATCACTTTGGAGCCCTGTTTGAATGTTCAACATGACAATTGACTTGTGCCATGTCCAAGTGACCTACCATTGATGTATCCATGTGCCTCCCATCACTGTATTAGTAAACACTGGTGTTGTTGCAACGTGTGACACATGTATGTTTTGTCAAACTCTTTTGCATATTCTATTTCATGATGTGCGTCTCACATGGATGGGGACAGTACTGATGTACTACCATCTGGGTGTCCTTGTCAATTCTGCCATGGCTATTGTAGGGGAGGACTGGCCGCGAGGCCCTCCTCACCTGCAGCCTTCTCCCCAGGTGAGGACCATGACTCGGTGGGCGTCCCCTCATGCCACCCGGGCCCAGGTGGAGGAGGGTTCACCCGCCGACGACATTACCCACACGTATCCGTTCCCTGCATATACAAAAATTCAGTTAGGCCTAGAAGCCATCTTGTCTAGCAAAGATGGCGTGAGTTCAGCGCACTGTAGCGCGGCCCCCACCTTTGGAGGGCCTTTCATGCATCTCTGCCGCCGCAGCACCATGGCAGCACCGCTGCGAGCGCGTTCCCATGAGAAAGTTGGGTACGAGCTAACACCAGATATTAACACTGTAACAGTCTGTTATCCACAATGTAATACTGCACCCCGTGTGACCTGGTCCGCGAGGCCAGGGCGACGCAGAAATGAATTCAAGTAGGGATATTAGTGAACTACTCTTCTTAAACAGAATTTGCAAACTATGAATTAGCCATAAAAGTGAAATGTTTATATGACTTCACATTGTGACTGTACTAATGCTGCTAGATCACAGAGAAAGTGTCTTTAAGTCATATGTAGACACATGAACCCCTATATATCGTCTTAAGTCACCCATAGTGGCAACCGTCAATCTCTGTGGTCCATAACATAGTTCTACCTCATGTACCGTCGAATGTATATAAATACTTAAACACTGTAGTAGATATAATACCATGTAATGAAAAGGTACTCGGACCGAATGTATTAAAGAAATGTGTAACGAAATTGAAATATAGATGTGTGTTTAAATAAGATCAAAATAAGGCAAAACATTATAAAAGTTCTGCATTCAAAAGTCAGCAACGCACGAGGAAAAAACCTTTGTGAATATATGCAAGGCCATTCTCCCTCCCACCCTACGAAGCCTGCCAGACGAAGAAGCTAAGGCATGTGCCGCGCTCCCTCTCCTCCCCCAACCAAGCTGGAGCCGCTTCAGAGAGTCAGAGGCCCCGGTACCGCACCCAAGGCCACAGCCCGCCACCTGTGTTATTTACAGCGCGGTAATAAACCCACGTTTGAATCCACAGATCTACCAGCACCCTCTCGTAAATCCCACAACCCCCCTAGACCACCCCAAGAATCATGACCCCGTGCAAAGACGACCCCCAACGCTGGGACAAGACACAGAGACCCATTTATATAATAACTTCTAACGCAGCAGACAGACATGCATCATTCGGCTCAGGCCCCAGAGCCCAGCCCCTCGACCTAAAATACCGGTCAATAGGACACAGGTAAATCTCACCCCAACCGACAACCACCAGACCTCTCACGAGGTGCATTCCTCATGTGTTGCATTTATTTTATAAGATAAACTGCCGAGCGATTTATTGGTGAACTTAAATGTCGTTTCTTGAATAACTGCAGTGTGCATGGCCTAGGGCAAACGAGTCAGGAAAGGTATTCATCTTTGTCACAGGCTGCCCCAGCATACCAACACCGCTCGGATGACCTCAAGCTGGCCTGCCAGGCCCAACCCAACCCACGAGGCTGACCAGTGACGTCCTCACGCCAAGACCAACCACGCTGCAGCAACACCTATAGTTAGTCGACGCCACCCAATCCCAATTAACTTGTGCCCCCTATAGTGTGTAGGTTCTGATGACGTTTTTTGTATTAGAAATACGCCTGTCTTTGCTATTGTCAGACAGAGCGCTCTCGGAGGTTGCAGAGTTCTTTGCATGCCCTACTCTTTGGATAAACTCCCACTTACGCTCACCCGCACTCTGTCTTGGCCTTATTCCCATTACGGGAGAGTCCCTTATTGTCTCTCATTGCGGGGAGGATCGTGCTGAAATTGGGGGCGCTTCCTTTCACTATTCTATGTGCCATCTGTGTGCTGGCATGTGTCATGTGTGTGGATTGTCCATGACACTCACAGGCTAATGTGTGATGCAAGTGCTATACACCATGCATCACATGTGTTTCTTTTCCATTTTGGAGTCCTTGGTGTCTGCTTTTAGGGTCCCCTTCAACTTCATTGCCACTGCATGCATGCCAGAGTTAGTGTCATGTGTGACATGTGATGCTTATGTGTGTCGGCTATGCTGTTCATATCTGTCTTCATTACTTTATTTTTATTTTGTGCAGGTGATGAGTCACTAGATGCTGTTGAGGAGGAGGTGGAGATGGCGCAGGGTCAGGAGTACTCAGAGCACCAACCAAGCACCAGTGGAAGACTTGGGGGGATGGTGCAGGAAAATCCATTAGTCCTACAGTCCATCCTGTTCACGGGTGTCTCTGGGTACACCTCCGATGATCTCTATTGCTCAGGTGCTGAATCAGACATTGAGACAAATGTCCCATTGCAGGTGAGTGTTTCTGGCAGGGATGCTGTTCTGTCCAACGCACCTGCAATGGGGGTAGACCCCTCAATGGCCCATCCAGTGTTGGAATGTCCGCCTGTGGCGGTTACGGATGCAGGGTCACACTCTACTCTACTATATTTGCTCCTGTTCCTGGGTCAGCAGATCAGAGGAGGAATGCAGTCATGCATCCTCAGGCACTGCCAGAACAGCAAGGTGCACATTACCTTGGGCCAAACAAGTGTGGTGCCCACCAACGCAGTGGCCGTGCACCACCGGGCAATACCCTGTGGAAGAAATCTATGTACACTATTGCAGCACAACAGGGGCATCGTGTGAGATGATGGCTCAGGCCGTGTATAGTTTGGCCACTTCCATTCTCCCCCGAGAATGGCAGGTGGAGCTCCAGCAGCAGGCAATAGAGTCCACGTGCCGCTCTTACAGGGAGGACATGTTGCCGGCCAACAGGGACTGACGGGCTGAACTGGAGACTCTGTGCACAGCCATATCTGAAGAGTCACAGGCCCACAGGGATGCCCTGAGGGTAGAAAACAGGTCCCTCAGAGATACTCTGGGTGCATTTGAGGTGTTGCAAAGTACAAGGTCAGAACAGCAGCTGGAGCAGCCAAACGCACAATCTCAGATGAGCGCCAGGCTACCTGTGAGGAGATTCGGGCATCACGTGAGGCCTTGCAGGCAGAAGTCTGTGCTACCCGTGAGGTGCTGCATGGGGATCTCCGGACCATCATCCTGCAGAACCAAACCTTTCAGACCTGCATGCTTGCGGTCATGGCAGAGCATGCCAGGGCTTTGTGTGGTCTGCCACCCATATCACTCACACCTTCTAATGTAGCACCAGAAGGTGACGACAGCGACGGCAGTTCTCCCACTTTCGGGTAGCCGTGCAGGCCATGAGCCCATGGAGGTTTTTTTTTCTCAACATCCATGCATGTGGGTGTTGGGGTGCACCCTGTACCCCTTCCATCCTGGGTGCTTTCCTCCCCGGTCGACCCATGTACATTTTTGATTTTTGATTTTTGATTTTTGATTTTTGATTTTGATTTTTGATTTAGATTTTTCTTTTTTCTTTTTCCATTTTCATTTTTCATTTTCAATTGTAATTTGTAAATTTCCATTTGTAATTTTCATTTGCATTTTTAATTTTAATTTTAATTTTAATTTTTCATTTTCATTTTCATTTTCATTTTCATTTTCATTTATCATTTCCTTTTTCTGTTTTCATTTTTCTTTTTCATTTTAGTTTTTATTTTTTCATTTTCATTTTCTTTTTTCATTTCTATTTTGAATTTTTTTTTTTTCAGTTTCATTTTTCATTTTAATTTTTTTATTATATTTTTTTTCCCTTTTTTGTTGAAAATTTGTTTGCGTCTATTGTACATTCATGTTACAATGTGTTGCTTTGTGTGGCACCAGTAGGCATCCACTGTGTGTTCTGGCTGGGCCCATGCAGGCTTGTCCTGTGTTTGTGTTAGAAGCTTGGGGTCCAGACAGATATGCCACTCCTGCTTCCACTTTCCATGGGCTTGCAAGGGTGTCACTGTGTGACAGTAACTTACACAGAGGCATTGGGCTTCCATCAGTTGTGTGGCCAGTCTGTAGTCCAAACTGTGTATACAACACTAGTGGGGATTGCTGATGATTTTTCCACTGCATGGTTGATTTGTATATTGTATAACATACTGCCCATTATGCATATTTGCATGTAGCTTCTTCATGGGGGTCATTCCAAGGTTGGAGGTAAGGGAAAAATGTTGCCGGTAAAGGATTACCGGCATCGCTTACCGCTACAGGCCATTCTGACCAACCAGATCGCTTTTTACGGCACCGTAAAGTACGATGCCATAAATAGCGGTCAGGGCGCGCGCGACACACACCAAGCCGACATTAGCGGCATGCTGTAACCCAGAGCTGATCCCAAGTAATGCGGACATGCAAATAACGGCCACCTGAAGGCCGAAAAAGACCTTATCTGCATGGAGAAAATACTGGCATCTCCGAGAAGGTGTTAAGAACCCTGAGCAGTGTTTTAAAGTGCCACAGGTGCACACAATCAGCACAGTTGGAGGCAATGGAGTCAGGACCAGTACAAAAAGGAGCACACCCACACACCACACCCCCTCCCACACCAAGATGACACCAATAGCGGTAGCATTACTGGAGCAGGAGGCCCTGCTTGCAAGGCCTCAACTACAACAACAACAACAACAGGCCCCACCACAGAGGAGACACAGGAGGAGAAGGAGGGTGAGACAGGCCCAGCATGCCCTACCAGTGCAGCCACCGTTACCACGATGGCAGCCCCCAATCCCTCCAATCAGAGCCTCCCCTTCAACCTAACACCTGAGCAGATCCACACCCTGTACCGGCTTGACCGTGACACCATCACCACCGTAGTGGACCTGATACACAATGACATAGTGAGCCTCATAGAAATATGCACCACCATCCCCCCCTACTGAAGGTAGTGTCTGTCCTGCACTTCCTTGCCACAGGCACCTACCAGCACACAGTGGGGCACATGCATGGCATATCACAACCCTTATATTCCCAGATACTGACCCAAGTGCTGGATGCCCTCCTCAAGCACACAAAGGACTACATATCCCTACCACGGACTCCCCAGGAGATATTTGATACAAAATTTGCCTTCCATGCACTGGCATGCATGCCAAATTGTGTAGGTGCACTTGACTGCAGTCATGTGGAGTTGGTGATCCCGCATGCCATGGAGGTGGCGGATCGCAACCACAAGCAATACCACTCCATCAACGTACAGATAGTATGTAACGCCAGCAAGATCATCACACATTGCTGTGCCCGATATCCAGGATTAACTCATGACTCTTTGGTACTGCGGGACTCCACACTACCACGATACATGGAGCGACATGCTGGACGACGTGCCTGGCTGCTTGGTGAGTTGCCTGACCGGGCTGTGGCAGTGCATTGGGGTTGTGAGGTGGGTGGCTGCATACTCCACCTGGATGGGAAGGGGGGAGATGCATACTTTACCTGGGTGGGAAGGGGGGGAGATGCATACTGCACCTGGGTGGAAGGGGGGAGATACATACTCAACCTGGGGGGAAGGGGGGAGATGCATACTGTACCTGGGTGGGAAGGGGGGAGATGCATACTGCACCTGGGTAGGAAAGGGGGAGATGCATACTCCACCTGGGTGGAAATGTTGAAGCCAGAGCATGATGTGCACCTCACCGAACACTGTGCCCCAAATCAAGTGAAACGGCACATGACTACCAAATCCCACAGTGATGAAGTAAGGCTGACACCTCACACTACATGACTAACAGGTAACCTGGCCACATTCAACAACACATGCACCACTCATCGGTGGCCCTCACACATCGTAAGGGCTTCCAGCACTATGCACTGCATGTGCACTATGTCGCTGCCTCCAGCATATCACCACACAGGACAGTCATCCTTGGGAGTGCATTGAGGTGAGCCCAACAGGGATACCACAGCGTGTCACTGGTTCCGCACACCCATAGGAGTGCTGCAAGTCACCATGGTACTTATCAGTGCAGAATGACGAATATGCTACTGACTACAGCCAACACTCCCTACTACCAAATCTCACAGAACACAGCACATCAATGATTTTACCCCAAGACTGCTGCATGCATATACAATGCACATGCTACAAGATGTAAGTGCACACCATAAACCATCTTGAAGATGCTACCCCCTCCATCACTCCATTGCACAGGACAATTAGCGGGGCCAGAAATGGGGTCAATGCATCCAGGGACATGTGCATATGGGCAGAAATCACCTGCTGCCATGTAACACTAGTTCAGTTGTCCGCCATGAATGTACAAACACTTACCTTCATTCCCCTCTCATGCAGGTGATGGTGGCTATCCCTTGACGCCGTGGCTCTTGACCCCTGTCTGAAACCCACAGAATAGGCACGTAGAGGACTACAATCGTTCCCATACCCGTACACGTGTGGTGAATAAGCAGACCTTTGGCCTGTTGAAGGCACGATCTTGTTGCCTTAGCTGGTCTGGTGGGGCACTCATCTACAGCCATGAGAATGTGTCCAAGATCCCTATGGCATGTGTAATGCTGCACAATATGTGCATCCTTCGGAACATGCCCCTGCCCCCTGACATGGGACTGTTACCACTTGATGATGATGAAGGGGAGGAGGAGGAAGAAGGGGCAGGACAGCATCATGGTGCCGATGCACAGGAGGGACGTGCCGTGCGGCAAGCATTGATTGAACAATATTTCTGACACACAAGTCAGCAGAGGGTGTGAGGATGTCAGGACATCGGGCACTGGTTGTGAGGATACATGTACACTATGCACTGTGCAATATTGAATGACACATGCGCAATGATGAATGTCCACTCTGTTTTTTTAGATGACCAACCGGTGTATTGAAATTGAAGGTTCAAACGTGAAAAACAAACCCTCCACCACCCTCGTCTTCCCCTCCGACCACAACCCCCAAACACACCCTGACCCCCTGCCCCTCCCACCACAACTCCCAAACACACCCTCACTCCCCTACCCCTCCCACCACAACTCCCAAACACACCCTCACCCCCTCCCCCTCCCACCACAACTCCCAAACACACCCTCACCCCCCTCCCCTCCCACCACAACTCCCAAACACACCCTCACCCCTCACCCACTCACCACAACTCTCAAACACACCCTCATCCCCTCCCTCTCCCACCTCAACAACCCCACACTAGTCCCATAAGGACGACATAGGCCACATGTGAATGTCAGCATTGTCACTGTGCGCTCCCAGAGCCAGGGAGAGGCATGTCCTGGTGGCGCATTGTACATTGGGACCGACGGAGCGGGCTGGTCTGGGTGGAGGAGCATTGAGAAGGTGTGTCCCCCTGCTGGGGCTGTCATGCAGGAGGTGCAGCCTCCAGAGCATCTGCTATCTGGCCAAGGACCTCGCAGAGCCGGTTTGTGCTGTCTGTAATGACCTTGCCTAGTGCCCTCAGTTCATTCTGCCACACCTCCCTGGCCTGCCGATTGTCTTGCATGAAGTATATTATGAGGCCTTTGAGCTTCTGAGCCCGCTCTGCATCAATGTCTGATGTGGTGATGTGGTTGGCCCTCTGGGAATCGGGCTCACATTTCTTTCCGGTGCTTCACTAAGGGAACTGGCCACAGGAATGGCATGTTCCTGCGTTGCTCCTTGCCCCGTAAACCCAGGTGTATCACTCTCACCAGAGTCACTATATGAGACCTGGGGGTTGGTTTGGCCATTAGGGGTGTGGACAATCTCATATGTGTCCTCCTCTGTTGCTCCGCATATGGATGAGGGGCTGTCGGCAACATTGAGGGGGCCCGTGGCTGCAATCTCCCCAGCCACACTAGACTCCTCAGAGCATGGCGTAGGACATGTATCTGCCGCCAGAGCAGGGTGGGGTAGGGGTGGGGGTTGTGCACCCTCCACGGGCCTTGCTGGAGCCGGTGGTGTGCCTCCAGGTGTTTTCCTGCTCGCATGTAGACGACGGGCCCTGACTTGGCCCCTGGAGGTGCTGGGCCGGTTGCTTGCCTGGTCCTTGCTCTCATGCTCGCTGCCTGTCGGGGTGGAAGAGAGGGACGGCATGAGTGATGATTTGAGAGCCAGCATTTGGACATGCCGACAATATCACAATCAGATTCTAGTGGGTTATCAGCATTTGGGTGGTGAATGGCACATTAATCTATGCTTGGGTGGTAAATACATGCATATGTCTGTGTCACTCATGTTGGCCGGGTGCTGTGCTGGCTCACATGCACACTGTTTACATCAACTGCCCTGTGTGCCTCACGGAATGGGCCTCTTTGTGTGGTATGTGTCATATAGGTTACGGCCTCGCACCTGGCACTAGCCTGGGTCTCACTTGTTTCAGCATGATTTAAAGGGGGTGATGGGGTTGCACAACCATTCCGTGACACCTTGCCCAGCCCTTAGCAGTGACTTTCACGACATTTGTGTTGGCAGTATTGAATTTGGACACTCACCTCCATCAACGGATGACGTTGCCCCACACTCCATATCTCCAACCCCTTCGATGGCTTCAGGGCCTATCATGGACGAACACGTCTCCTCCCACTGCATTAATTTAATCAGAGAACCTGGCCCTCCTCCTGTCTCCAGGGCCTGGCTTCTGTTAGTCGAGAGGATGCTCCACACTCTAAGCCACAGGTCGTCTCACCTTTTTCTACAGTCCTTAGTGGTGTGGGGGTTGTTGCCCATGGCACTCACCTTCTGCGCCACCATAGCCAAGATCTCTTTTTTTTTATTGCCGCCACCTTCGGCATGTCAATGCTGAATACAGTGTCGGCATGCTCGTGGAGAGTATACACCATCACTTGGAGATCATCAGGGCTGAATTACTCCTTCCTGAGGTGGGCAGCTCCCTTTTTTGGTGCTTTGGGCATTCCTCCTTGATGATGGGATGTTTCCACGGTGTTGAAAGTTTGGCAGGGGTCCTGTCTGGTGAGGATAGCAATGGATTGTGTTTTTAAAGATGGCCACCATGCTCCTTCCAGTTCCTGTGCGATAACGCTGTTTCCAGTTCCGCAATTTAACGGTGACCGTAAATAATGGTGACCGCTATTTACAGTCACCGCTAATGCCGCGTTACTCTAAGGCAGTAGTGTTCGCTACGGTGCGATTCATGCCGCTAGAGGGTTTTTCAGCCGTTTTTGCGGCATGGTGCTAGGTTCATTACCGGCATGGCGCAAAGCTCGTGCCTGCAAACTTGTAATAGGGCCCTTTTAGCGGTCTATTGCCAGTTCCGACACGCTATTTGCACCATGCCGGTAAAGAACAGAACTTACCTCCTAACTCGGAATGAGGCCCCATGTGTTAACTTGCCTGTGTCCATCGCAGATGCAGTTTATGTTGTATGCAGTAACCTGCAACATTTACCTACCAGCAACACACTAGAGATTAAAGGGGTCAATGTGCTGCCTTTGTCAGGTTGTAACACTTGCACTATTGTCATTGGATACTGTCATACATTGCCACTGTTGGGTCCTGTATTCATGTTTTCTCTTGCTGGTAAGAATTTGTTCATGTGTGCTGGTTATTTTTCATAGGTGAGAGGGAATTGTCTCTGGCCTGATTCAATTTGTGACAGTGCACTTTGTGATACTTGTGTGACGTGCTGTGCATTCATTTGGTTGCTTTGACATTGCATGCCGTGCCATGGTGTAATGGCCAGAACAGATGGCATTTTGGGAGGGGTTGAGTGACATACCAGTGACATACCAGTGACATACCAGTATTTGGGTGTGCTCTTGCAAGGGGGTAGTCCTTTATGCAGCATGAATGTGTGCCTTTTACTGACAGCGCATTGGGTCTTTTTAAGTAGCTAAGGATGCCCACAATGTAGCACTTCCAGGCAAACAATCTCAGGGTGGTATGATTGTGACAGTTCACTGTCTCTTTTGTCATCATCAATTGTCAGCTGGTATGTGCCAGGCCTGTGTGCACTCTGCAGGGTGGGATTTTATGTGAAAAAATGTGCCACAAGCTGGGTACAGGCTGCCTCACCACGTGCCCTTTCCCCTCCCATGCCAGGGGCCGTGCATGTGGTTGGGGATGTGGGGGCACCATCATGTCCACCGGCACGCCCCGCCGGGTTGCAACATTGTGCAGGACACATGCTGCCACTATGATCCTCCACACTACTGGGGGTGCATATAGCAGCTGGCCACCAGAGCGGTCAAGGGAGCAGAAACGTGACTTTAGCACACCGAATGTGTGCTCCACTATCCCGCGGGTTGCAATATGGGCTGCGTTGTATCTTACCTGGGGTGATGTGGTGGGGTTCTGTATTGGCATCATCATGTAGGTGCTCAAAGGGTAGGCACTGTCCCCTGGGGAGGTGATAATGGTTGTCATTAGTTGGGTTTTGCCATTTGTCAGTGTCTGACATGCATGCATGTGGAGAGGCTTTTGTACTCACCAATGAGCCGTGTCAGGTCCCGGTTTAGGGGTGACATTCTGAATATGAAAGTATCATGACTGGACCCCAGATAGTTGGCATATACAGAGGTGATGATTCCCTTGGCATCACATACAACCTGCAAGTTGATGGAATGCCAGTGCTTGCGGTTTCAATAGATGTGCTCAGTGGCCCTAAGAGGACGTAGAGCCGTATGGGTGCAATCAATGGCACCTAGCACTTTTGTGACACGCAGATTTCCCCTGTTCTATTCCATGAATACGTGTTGTTAGCACGCGTGTGGGAGGATTAGCGGTACTGCCCCGTAACGCCCATATTTTCACGTGTTGTTCCCCATTCCACATGTTCCACCGCCTTTTTAGGCGTGTGCGCTGACCTGTGTGCGCCTTCACTGGCCATCTCAAGCACAGCCTTTCGGGATGTCGTAATGACGTGTGCGCCACACACAGATTCAGCGCACATCTCAGGTAAGCCACGCGCAGCGCATTCCACGAATTGACTAACGGCTGCGTGCGCGGCTTTCGCACACATGCGCTGGAATTTCACGCTTGTGCTCCCCTTTTCAGCACACATTAATTCCATGAATTGCCCTGTATGTATGTGTATCTATTTGTATGTTTGAAAGATTGTCTGAATTACAAAATGAGCATTATATACCATGATTTGTATTTTCGAGAAGTTGAAATGCAATTGAATTCCAAATTGGTATAGATACATATACAATGTGTTCATTATGGACATGCTCTTGTGAAACTTGATTGGAGAGGCTGCATGTATGTTTCCAAGTGTTTTCAAGTGTATGAAATGTGTAAGATTTCATTCATATGGATGCAATGTGTCTCTAGTACTTCTAGTAATTACGTTAAGAATTCCTGTGGATCCTCTTGTGAGTTTATGGTGAATTTAACAATTCTTTAAAAGAGGTTCAATTCCTGCTTTATCCCTGATCCACTGTAGATAGTGTCAGGGTTGTTAGTGACATTTCTGTGTAGGATGAACATGTGCAAACATTGCTCTTCTGAGCCTGCAAGTAAATATTGTCCACAATTGGGGGGTGATTGGAATAAAACATTGATTGCTACATTTGCATAACAACGTACTGCAGTTGTGTCACTGAATTTAAAATGACCAGAGAATTCAGTCTGCCTATGTTTTGAAGGTTCTGCATTTATGATTTTCTCTTTTTTACAGGGATTATGGGAAGATCTGCTATAGATTCTATTTTTACTAGTTGTCTTATGAAAGTTTTTCATTTTGAGATACAGGGTGTGGAGTGTACACAGCTTGCTGTATTATCGTATGCAAGGAATATCAGAATTGACTTTATTTGCTTTAAGATTAGACCAGTGAGTGCATGAAGATGTAAAAGTGCTATATAATTCATACCTTCTTTGATGACTATGTTGCCGATGTCTACAAGTGTGGTAAAAGGTTAGCCCTTGTGACTTGTGAATGTTAACATCATAGGCAAGAGACAGAGAGAATTGGTCTCTGCGTCCATACATATCTTTAAAAAGAAGGAAACATGCTGTGGCACAGGGGATTTCTTTAGTTTGATAAAGTTTGTCAAAATTGATAATGAAAAACTGGATATTGTTTTCATTTGGATATGTTTGAAAGCCAAACTCTGTCCCATATGCTCCATGATGAAACTGTGTTCTACGTCAAGGTTGCACTTTAGTATCACTCTTCAGATTAGGCCGAGAGTTAATAATTTTTCCAGTCCAGTCCAGCTGAGTTTGAGATAGATTTTTCTAGGGGATTATGGAGTGTATCTCTTGTTTCAGCATTATTTCATTAAATTGGTTACAGTTTGCAAGGGTTGGTAATAAGCACATGCATATTTGATTTTGTTGAGTTACATTTTCCATGACAGCATGAACAGATGTGTTTTGTCCATACATCACATTGATCTAATTACTCAAGGATTACTTTGAGTGTTCAGTAAGCACACCAGTTCTAATGTTTTTTTTTTCAAATGAGAGCATATGCTGGATCTGCAGTGAAAATGATGCCACAGATTGAAGCTGCTATGCTGCAGAGTGTGTTATGGATATCTTTATAGCCTAATGTTTTAAATATGGAATGCCTTTTCACTGGTGCTAACTGTAGGAGGTCTCCAAAGACACTGACATGTTTTCTTCTGAACAGTTTTTCGTATCTAGTTTTTAGTACTTCCTGCTTCGTTAGATGAATTAAAGCAAGCATTAGGTCATAACCATGTTTACATCATCTACTAGGAGGACTTTCATTTGTCTTAGAATTCTGTGTTCTTCAATTGCAGCTTCTGCTGAAAATGTGTAATATTCAGGTTAGTTTTGGTGTCCTACTTGGAGAGACGTAGTTGGTGTAAAGTTACAGCTCCTATGTTGTAAGCAGCAAGAGAGGTGGGGGCTGTTACAACAGCAGAAAGGTAATTTGTTTTGTCTTCTAAACATGTTCTGACTGTTTTAATTAAGGAGGATTTGCCAGAACCAGCTCACCATTTACACACAATAGCAGAGGGTTGTATTGTTTACAACTGCAAGTATTATTTTCATGTTTTAGTCCATGTTCAATTTCTTCAGTGACAAATGGGCCTCATTACAACCACATCGGTCCGGACTTAACGCTGCCAGTATAACCATACCAGCATGGTTTCGGCGTCTGCCCAATCATGACCTGCGGCCCCGGAAATAGCACCACCCCCAACCGCCACCATGGAGTTAAGGGTCCCGTAAAGTCCGCCTGCATGGAAACCCCTCCGTTACCGGCTAAAAGAAACACAGCGAGCATCACAACTAGCGTGGACATGGAAACACCACCTGAAAAATGGCGTTAAAACCGTGATCACGGTGGTGGTGCCGCCGCCACCGCGAACATGATGTTAAACAGTGCCTGCTGAACTGAATCAGGGCACAGGTGCACCAAATCAGCCCAGCTGGACCCAGCAGCCCACTGGGAGCCTACCACACTCAGCCAAACACAATACAGAACCAGGCAGGCAGCAGCTCTAGTAGCATTGGAACTGGGCCTACTCAACCAACAAGCAGCACTGCACATGATGGCAGTAATGGTGCAGAGGAGGAGGCAGAGGCATAGGAGGTGCAGGCAGCAACCAGCCATCCCTGCACCTATGGCAAACCCCATCGTCCAGCCGGCACAACCCCGCAGGCAGCCTGCAATACCACGCATCAGGGACTCACCCTGGAAGCTTACCCCAGGACAGATGCACACACTATACCGGCTGGACTGTCCAACAATCCTTCACATCACCGCCATGATTGAGGATGACATCAGCCATCAGCAGCCACATAGACACCCCCACCGCCATCCCCCCTCCTGAAGGTTGTATCTGTCCTGCATTTCCTTGGCACTGCCAACTATCAAAACACAGTTGGTGAGCTGCACGGCATATCACAACCCTGTTTCTCAAAAATCCTGGTACAGGTACTGGATGCCCTGTTGTGCCATGTGTCGGAACAGATAGCCCTACCCCGTATCCTCCCCGAAGTCATTGCCACCAAGTTGGCCTTCCATGCCATAGCAGGCATGCCAAATTGCATAGGTGCAGTCGACTGCACCCACAATGAGCTGACAGTACCACGTGCAGTTGAGATGGTGTTCCGCAATAGGAAACAGTATCACTCGCTGAATGTACAGATGGTATGTAATGCCACGCAACTGATAACACACTGCTGCGCACGTTTCCCAGGCTAAACCCATGACTCAATGGTACTGCGGAATTCCACGATGCCACGGTACATGGAACGCTATGCCGGACAAAGCAGATGGCTATTGGGTGAGTACAGCTGCCAATGCACCAAACATGTTGAAGTGGTGTGTGTGTGTGTCGAGGCCAATGAGCAATGTGTGTGTGCTGCTGTGACTGCACATGCATCACCTCCTCGGCCATCAACTAAATAGACAGCGGATCCTAAACATCACAAAGCAACACATGACAGGTCACCACAGTATGCCCGTACACACCCTGCCACATGACACACACAGCCAATACTATCACTGTCCCATACACATTGTGCCACTGCAAACACCCACCAACAATATGGAACACTGTCCTCCCAATGCACATGATACCTGTACATGAGACGTCCTGCATCGACTACTTCATCACAGTGGAGTGACTCTGCCATGTGTGCACATCACTGCACAATGCCATACTCAGAATCAAATGTCACCCGCAGGGCAGAGTACAAATGCACATCAATGCGTTGCTCAATGTCCAGTTGCCATCGTCCTCTGTGATGGCCAAAGAACACAACCAACCACTGCATGGCACATAGGCATGAATAAACAATGACACATGATAGCACAGCAGCAGATGAAGACATGATACCACAAACACTGACATGTCCCCCCCATCTACATCCCATGTAGATGATGCTGGATATGCACTCACGCCATGGATGATGACACCTGTACAGAGGCCAAGGAACAGGCATGAAGAAGTGTACAATAGGGCACCTGTCCGCACACGTGCAATGATTGAGAGGACATTCGGACTGCTGAAGGCCCGGTTCCGCTGTTTGAACAGATCTGGCGGATCACTGCTGTACAGTCATGCACTGCCTGGGGTGGGTTGTTAATGGGTCCTTTGGCCCAGCCATGCACTGCCTGGGGGGGGGGGTTGTTAATGGGTCCTTTGGCCCAGTCATGCACTGCTTGGGGGGGGTTGTTAATGGGTCCTGTGGCCCAGTCATGCACTGCCTAGGGGGGGGGGGTGTTAATGGGTCCTTTGGCCCAGTCATGCACTGCCTGGGGGGGTTGTTAATGGGTCCTTTGGCCCAGTCATGCACTGCCTGGGGGTGGGGGTTGTTAATGGGTCCTTTGGCCCAGTCATGCCATCAACATTTACTGATATGGCATTCATGTTTGACCACTTACCAGCAGCTGCAGGTGGGCTCACTCCTGCCTCAGTCTCCCCAATCCCATGGATGCCTTCAAGGTGGAGGACACTGCTGCAACACTCCTCCCATGCTTGCAGCCTCAGTGGGAAAGGGGGTCCTCCACCTGTCCCACTGCTGCGTTGGCGGTGTGTGGCGATCAGGTTCTGAACCCTCAGCCTGAGGTCGTCCCACCGCTTGTGGCACTCCTTTATACTCCTCACAGTTACGCCGACAGCGGTGCACTTGCGTGCTGCTTCCGCCCACACTTCCTTCCTCCGCTGCTGTGTGGCACGCCGTTGATCGGCACTGAACAGCATCTCTGCATGCTCCACTATGTGCTCCACCAGAAGGGCTAGCTGTGCCTCACTAAAGCGCTGTTTGCGCTGCCTCTGGGCTGGAATCCTGGCAGACATGCTGGTGGTCCCTTTTGGCTTCTCACAGTGTGGATTCTGCTTGTGCTGACTCTGGATGGCAATGGATTGTGCTTTATATGATGGCTGCCTCTCTGTTTCCTGTTTTGGCGATCATGGTATTTCTGGTTCCGTGTCCGTGGCAACGGTGGCAGACACAGGTTTTGTGCTACTTGTGGCAGCGCTATGTCCATTTCCATGGCTTTTTTTGTGATGGCGGTAACAACGTTTCCGCATCCGTGTGGTGTGCGCGACCGACAGCACGTAATCGGACAGTCTTTCTGCAACCTTGCAGACGTGGAAACTTTGTTACCGCCATCACGGAATCACCGCGGTTCAGACCTGAAAGGTTGTAATGAGGCCCATTGAGTTGTTCATGTAACTGGGATTTTCACATTGACAAATCTTCTGTAGATTGTTTGGATTGACACATGGGCCCTCATTACGACCCTGGCGGAAAGTGACTGACCGGACCGCCACAGCGTAAATAGCGTTTCCGCCATTGCACGATGGAGCAAAGTGCGGCCCATTCCGACCCATCGGGCACGAGCACCACGCCATGGCGGAAGTGCAAAGTCCGCGATGGCGGAAATGACCCCAAAACGGCCCACACCGCCGCCGTACGGCGCCCTAGGTGCAATACCGCCACCCATCTTAGCGGACACCGCAGTGAGCGCCAACCGGAAAGTACGGTGACCGTAAATATACGGAAACGGAAGTAAAAACATGGTCCCGGAACGGGAAACATCACGCCGTACACCTATAAAACCACAAAATCCACACAACCACTAAAAACACTACCCTGAGACACATCCCAACCCGTCATCCACCCTAGTGAAACCAAGAAAAATGGGAAAAGTAGCGAAGAAAGAGTGCGACCGCAAGCGGCAGGTCCACTTCTCCCGTGAGGAACTCACCGTGCTCACAGAGACCCTCCAGGAGAATGCTGCCGCCGTCTTCTCCACGCAAATGACCAGGACAGCACTTGCGAACAAGAAGGCCATATGGGCCCTGGTGGCACAGCGGGTAAGTGCGGTGGGGACCGCACCCCGCAACCCACAGCAATGCAGAAAGCGATGGGACGACCTGCGGATACGCGTCCGTAGCATACTTTCTGCCAACCGCAACATTGCCACAGCCACCGGGGGAGGATCGGAATCACCCATCAAGTTGACCCCCTGGGAATAAATCTGTGCCTCCACCATTGGAATGGAGAGTATAGAGGGAGTCGGAGGGATGGAGAAAGGAGTGCAGACATCCGAAGAATCCGGTAGGTGGCCCAAATAAAACCATGCCAAATCCACAATGTCCAATCATGTGAATCACCATGTGTCCACATAGCGCAACAGTAACACATGTCCAGGAGAACGTCCACACACATTGGCCTGACAGCGCACTTTAAAACTCACAATAAATACAAAATAATTAAAAACCCCAAAAACACCCTCTACACGTGCAGCAGGCACACCCTAACTGCAGGCTGCCAAACAACTGCACCCTCACTCCACACACAAATGAAAGCACCTCCAAGGCCCCGACCCAAATCACCCTCAGGTACCACCCCAATGCATGTGATACATTGCCATTCCAATTCCCACAGACCCATTAATAACGCTCGCCCTCCTTTACTCCACCACAGGGTCCGATCCAAACGACGAGCTTCAGGACACCCCTACCAGCACACCTGCAAAGAGGGCCAAGACCAACGGCCAAAGACCCTCCACCTCAGCTGCACGCATCAAGACACGGCAGCAGCACAAATCAAGTGGCAGCACAGAGGAGGGAACTCCAACAGGCACCCCAACAGCCAGCATGCCCACAACAGCACCACCACAGGTCCCCCCAATGGATGCCACAGAAGGCACTGCCTCTGGTGGCAGCAGCACCATAGGTGACACTCCATTAATGGCAGCATGCTCCGACACAGAAGACGGGGATGTCGAAGTCAGATCCATCCATGACCTGTCCCAATCCCCCTGTCTGTTCCATCCCGTACACCATGAGGATACCACGCAGGGGCACCCACAAGACGACGACTGGCCATCCCCCACAAGCCCTGTGGCAGGGCAACATGAGGCGAACAGCCACTCTGTGACACCACCGCAAATGGCCATGGCCCAGCAGAGGCAACAGTCCCTCGACCAGTTAATCGTGCAACAGCAGCAACTGGCCACGCTCCTCAAGGACCATGCAGATGAATGTGGGGGCACTAAGGCAGACATAGAAACATCAACTGAGACACTTAGGGCAGAAATGGAGAGAAGTACAGAGACACTAAGGGCACAAATGGAGAGTAGCACCGAGAGCCTGAGAGTCCAATGGAGAGTAGCACCGAGAGCCTGAGAGTACAAATGGAGAGAAGCACCGAGAGCCTGAGGGGGGAACTGCATGCGACGTCCAAAGACGTATGTGCCGAACTTGCCGCAGTGCGCCGTGTGCTCACTGAGCTCTCACAAACCCTTAGGGACATGCATGGACGTGAGCAGGCAGAGACATCATCCGTTGCAAGTTCCGTCCAGGGCAGCCCCCAACGTAGATCTGGGAGGAACCTGCGCTCCACAGGCAGGGGTGCCCCTGATACCCGCAGAGGGGGCTTGCAATAGCGACTGCCCACTGACAATGAGCATCTTTGGACACTGGTGTTCGGGGGGGAGGTAGGAGGGTGGAGGGGGTGTGTTGGGCTCACTTGGGTGGCGGGTCGATAGGGTGTTCAACATGATATCACATATGCCATAAACAATGCACGATCAACCAATGAGATGTGTGGACATTGATCTTTGTGTACGAGGCCATCATAGGCGTACAGTCCATATTGTGCATGTACCAGACACACACAGTGCCACGAGTCCCGTGTCCATGTATCAGCCACCAGGCGTGAGTGCTAGAAGCATGCATCTATGAGATGCTGACGAATGTCACGGCCCTCCTGTGCCTCGCAGACTCCTTGAGGTGCTGCCACATCCCCACCCTCATCATGACCATCTTCAGGTGCTTGCAGTTCTGCGTCAGGGGGCATGGGCACATTTCTACGTACGCACATGTTGTGTAGCATGACACATGCCATCACCATCTTTGCAACCTTCACATGGCGGTACAGGAGTGCCCCGCCAGACCTGCTGAGGCACCGGAAACGAGTCTTCAGTAGGCCGAATGCCTGTTCAATGACTACATGGGTACGTGAGTGGGCATGGTTGTAGTCCTCCTCATGCTGGTCCCGTGGGTTCCGGACTGGTGTGAGGAGCCATCTCTTCAGTGGATATCCGGCATCACCTGTATGTGGACGATAAATGAATAATGTGGAATGCCATTGCTACGTACGCACCCCCCCCCTTCCTGCCAGGTCATTGCCGCATCACATACCCCACATCATCATGCATGAAATGAGACTCACCGAATAGCCAGGATCTGTTCCCTGCGTGTCGCTCCATGTAGCGTGGTATTGTTGAGTTCCTCAAGACCATAGAATCATGGGTTGATCCAGGGAATCGGGCACAACAATGTGTAATAATCCTGTTGGAGTCACACACCATTTGTACATTCAGTGAATGAAATTGTTTTCGGTTGCGGTACTGGGCCTCCATGGCATGTGGGACGACCAATTCCACATGGGTGCAGTCGATGGCACCAATGCAACCCGGTATGCCGGCAAGTGCATGGAATCCCACTTTTGTGTTGGTAACTTCCTGCTCCGAGCGTGGTAGAGAGATGTAGTCGTCTGCGTGCTGCAGGAGGGCATCGAGCACTTGCAATAGTGTCCGTGAGAACAGTGGCTGTGAGATGCCATGCAACTGTCCGACTGTGTGCTGGTAGGTGCCTGTGGCCAGGAAGTGGAGTACAGACACCACCTTCAGTAGGGGTGGGATGGCGGTTGGGCTATCTATCATGCTGACAAGGTCAGCCTGTGTCATGTCCCCAATGGCGGCTATGGTGTCCCGGTCCAAACGGTAGAGGGTGTGGATCTGCTCATCAGTGAGGTTGAACGGATGTGCTCGGAGGCGTGGGATTGCGGGCTGCCTGCGTGGTGGTAGTGGCTGTGCTGGCGGCCCTTGCTGGCCCTGCCTTGCCCTCCTCCTCCTCCTGCGTCTCCTCCGTGCGGCCGGTTGTAGTTGGTGTTCGTCTTCTTCTTGGAGTTGGAGTACTTGCAGTGCTATCAGGTCCCCCAGGGCCAACATCGCGAGTCCTGCCGGTAGCATTTCGGAGTGGGTGTGGTTGTGGGAGGAGACTGGGTGTGCTATTTATGTGTTTTCAGGCTGTATGGCCTCCACCTGTGGTGATTCATTCCACCTGTGCAAGCTGCTCTCCCCTTTGGGCGAGCACGTCCCGCACACAACGCTGCAATTCGAGGAATGGCATCTTGCTATTACAATCATGTATTTGTACCCGATGGCAGTGTAACATTGGTTGATATGTTCATTCGGCTATGGTCCCATTGTTTCACATACTATCTTAGCAGTCGCGAACAGACTTGTGAAGGGTCAGTGGAACGTAGTACTCGAGTAACGGTGGACCCTCATGCATCACTGTACCGAGTTTCAACGACGGGCGGGGCGTCCCATTTGTGAGTGAAGGCAGTTGCCATTTACACACACAGCCGCACTAGATGGATTAATTTGTGATTTCAAGCGGCCACAGATGCCTTTTCGACGTGATGTTGCAAATGAGGAATTCGAAGGGCGGCGCTTTCGGTTTTCAGCTAGCGGCGAGGAGATGCCCACAGGTCTGACTGCAAATATAACGTTCTATTGTTCAATGTCCTTGGGACAGGGGCCATGGCGAGGATGCAATTATTGATATGAATAGTTTGGGATGCGCAATAGCGAAGTGGACGATGAGGCCGGACGTTCCCAAATACATGTTACTTCACAACACTGGAATTACGGGCTGGGGCACAGTGGATTTTGCAGGCTGCATAACGCACAGACTCAATGGAATTTTCACATGTTATGTGAGTATGGAAACAGGCGTTATCATTACGGGATGAGGGAATGATGAATGGATGCATGGACAGATGATTTGATACAGAGTTTGCCATGTACAGGGCTTCTTGGAATCTGTCCGCCTCCCCTGCGCTATGTGATGCAGGGCTGCCATAGTGGGACCATCGTCTATCTGGCCTTGTTGAGCCCTCCCTGTCTCGACGCGCCTTCAGACACTTGTGTCCATGCACTTTACCAATCCCATCTGATGGATTCTGTTTTAACAGACGCATGCACAGGTACACTCGTTTGTGATGGTGTTTTCACCTCGATATAGATAGTTATGAGTCGCAAGTGGTTTTTGGGTGGTGATGATCCTTTGGAGTGGGCTAGCATGCATATGGCTGTGGATTTGGTGTGATCATTGAAGTGAGTTATTCTAATGTAGTTCTGATGGCCATTCTATTCTTTTTCTTTTCATTTGGTTGACAGGTATCTCCTCCCCTTTTGCCACTGCCATCTGTATGCCACTCCTGCAGATGGCTTTTACTCCCGACACCTGCTGCTTCGTGTTAATCAGTGGAGCAGCATTACGATCTTATGGGACGATCGCCAATGGGCCACATGCCCTTACGCAGTACTAGTGGCTCGGAGCAACATTTTGGCCTTTCAGCTGGACTAGTGCCTCCCCATTGGGACGGCCCTGCGGTTCTGGGCGCTTCCATGTTGCCTTTTCGTACGGGAATGTGGCCCTGTGTACCATGAAGGAACAGGGCGTCACACAAGAAGTAGCTGGTCATTTATTGCGGATGCAGCCCACAATGGTGAAATGTGTTTTGGAGTTCATGGCCTAATGGCTGTATGGGCTTGGTGAATTTGTTGTGCATTAAATTTCTATTCTGATATGGGCCGTGTAGCGTTCTTCTTTGCAAGTGATGTGGCATATTCCTATTTGGGGAGCGATGTATTGTGAGGAGATCTGCATTGGGTTCCAGCTTCGGAGTATAGTTGCGTGGTACTGTGCTGGGCGCGTTTGCCTACGAAGCCCAGTGAGGTCAGGGATAAGGGCTGCCAATATGACTGTTTGAATGATGTCATGCTCAGGGGCGGGGGATTAGGTTTTGTGTAACAGATGCCGGTCAGCCAGGTGGATTGGTGGAATGATGTGATTTTCTGAATATTGCTGGTCACAGGTGCCTGTGTTTGCGTGCGTTTCTTGGTGGGAGACTGAGGTCATGTCCATTGGAATAGCTTCTGTATTCGTGCCATCTGTGCCCTGCAGCTCCCATTGGCCCCTCTTGGGATTCTTTTGTTCGTTGGCATGCATGGGTGACTTGTACATTTCACTGGTTGCATTGTCACTTCATTGCACCTACGGGGAGTTGTACAATGTGGCCAGGGAGCGGTGTACAGGCACTCAGTGGGGCCGTTTACGGTTGGTTCGCGATGCCGTACTTCTCACCATGGCGGAATGGTACTTTCCGCCGTGCTTGATGGCGTTAGGTGCATGTCCGCTAGGGTCAGAATTCGCGTACCGTTGCGCCATTGTGGTATTTACGGTTTGGCATGGCGCGCGCGCGCGTACTTGGTGCAGTTAGCGTTGGCGTTCACTACGGTGTCGCTAATGGCATCGTACTTTGCGGTGACGGGTCATAATCGCACCGAGCGCTATTCGATGGCGGTATTGCATTTCCGCCATCGTTTTTCGATTTCCGCCAGGGTCGTAATGAGGCCCATGGTGTTTTATACCTCCTTCATCGATATTTATGCCTCATTTTGATTACGTGTTTTCCAAGTGGTTCCTGGATTCCTGTAAGAGAAGGTCGACTTCCTACAGGAGTGTCTTTATTTATTTTTGTTTCTATGGCATTCATTGTCTAACATTTCTTTGTACTGTTTAACATTGTCATTTGTTGTACTGCTTTACTTTTCTTTGAATGCAGCTTCAAATGTGCCACAGTCCCCTAACAATTCTTCAACGTTTCTCCAATGCTTGAATAGTTGCAGTAGGGCCATGTAAACATGTTCTGGATGCTTAGCATTTGACTGGGTTTTGAAATTCTTACTATACGTCCTTTGAATTGTAATATTGAGTATTTGCCAGTTGTCTCACTTGACATAACATTTTGTGTGTATGTACATTTTTGGGCAATATCGTACAAGAACCTGATTTCCAAGCAGTACTTCTGTTTGGATAGTATTTGTCAATGAGAACATGTTTTATGATGTCTTGGCTATTGGGATTTTCTGTGGCTATAGATCTGATTTCTTGGTAGGAGTTAAGTACTCTTCTTCAAAATTAAGCTGCACCAAGGTTTAGCCAGAATGTATTTTCAAATTTCCTGTACAAGGCCATATCTGATAAATGATTTGTAGCTTTATAGTACCCACAATCCCTTTGTGACAGCATATTGATACAAATTCCAAAGTGGTACAGTTTTTGTGAAAGTAAGGGCTTTGTCAGATGATATGTCATCCCAGTGGACTTTTAGCTCAGTTTTCAGCTCTCTGATGAGATCAGCTGTGGCACCTCTTGCAAAAGCAGTTGTATTGTCTGCAATGTATTGAATGTCTATGTTAGCATTAACAGGATTGTAATAATTAAAGTACAAATATTTACTTTTTATGTGTTCTATTTGTCTGAAGACTTCTTAGGCTGTTCAATTTAGGAGATTCTCATTGAGTATTTCTAGTTCTACAGTGGAACCTTTAGCATTGTACAATCGATGAAGAAGGTTTTTTATTGTAGAATGTTGTATTGCTAACATTGTTATGTGATGGAAGGTGCTTTTAAAAACAGTTCCTGAAATGCAGGCTAATGAATGTCCTCACAGTTCATTGTGGATGCGCACTGGAAAGGAGCCCATGACTTGTAAAATGTTGATGCTACTTTTGTCTTTTATTTTAACATAGTGATTGAGGAATTTTTGTAAACATTTGAATGACTGTAGGTTCACATTGCATATTGATCTGCATGTCCATTTGTAAACTGGACGACCTTGGTGGTCATGAGGAACATTTGGTTGAATGTTTGTTAGGGAAGATTTTTCTATTAAGTTCTCTTTTGCCATAATTGTATCTGCTACTATTTCATAGCCTTTTCCTTATGTGTCTATGGCAATTGGGTTTGTTTGTTGTTGGTTATATGCTTCTTCATTCGAATACGGTTCAGTACTACTGTTGTGAAACAATATACCCACACAGAAGTTAGAAATGTTATCTATGTCCACATTGTGCATGTTTAGAAGTTTTTTGTAGTTTTTTACCAATTTTATTAATGTTTTATTCTGTTTATAACTAATATATATATATAATTATATTTTTAATTTGAATGTTCTGTAAATCAGAGCTTCAAGTATCAGTTTTATGTGGTAATTTGTAAGTGAGACATGTGACTTTTCAGATCTGTTTATGAGATTTTCAGGGTAATTCATAGATTTCAGCGCATAGGCAGCGCACGTGAGCAGTGCAGAGAGCTAGCGTGCACCAGCGTGCGCCAGCCGTGTGTGCCAAACAGCATTCTGGCGCACCGCGTATTCATGGAATATCCAAGCCATTTTGAGCGCTGGCGTAGAGAACATCCCGCAGCGCCAGTTACGCCCCCAAGAATGCCCCTTGCGCAAGGTTAAGGCATTGAAATCCCCAATGCAGCACAATGGGCCGCGCTAACCCTGCACCAGTTCACAGGGCTGGGACAGTGCATTTGGGGGGTGCGCGGGTAGAGTCTCATGCGATAGGCATTGTGGAGTGGGGTACGTGTATTCTGAGGTGTGCGCGTGGAGAATCACACACGATAGGCCTTGTGCGAGCGGGGTACGTGTATTCTGAGGGGTGCGCGTGGAGAATCACACACGATAGTCCTTGTGCGAGCTGGGTACGTGTATTCTGAGGGGTGCGCATGGAGAATCACATGCGATAGGCCTTGTGCGAGTGGGGTAAGTGTATTCTGAGGGGTGTGCATGGAGAATCACACACGATAGGCCTTGTGCGAGCGGGGTACGTGTATTTCGGGGGTGCGCATGGAGAATCACACACGATAGGCCTTGTGCGAGCAGGGGTACATGTATTCTGAGGGGTGCACGTGGAGAATCACATGCGATAGGCCTTGTGCGAGTGGGGTACATGTATTCTGAAGGGTGCGCATGGAGAATCACAAGCGATAGGCATTGTGCGAGCGGGGTACGTGTATACTGAGGGGTGCGCGTGGAGAATCACACGCAATAGGCCTTGGGGAGCGGGGTACGTGTATTCTGAGGGGTGCGCATGGAGAATCACACGCGATAGGCCTTGTGCGAGCGGGGTACGTGTATTCTGAGGGGTGGGCTTGGAGAATCACATGCGATAGGCCTTGTGTGAGCAGGGTACGTGTATTCTGAGGGGTGCGTGTGGAGAATCACACGCGATAGGCCGTGTGCGAGCGGGGTACATGTATTCTGAGGGGTGCGTGTGGAGAATCACATGCGATAGGCCTTGTGCGAGTGGGGTATGTGTATTCTGAGGGGTGCACATAAAGAATCACACGCGATAGGCCTTGTGCGAGCGGGGTACGTGTATTTTAGGGGTGCGCGTGGAGAATCATACGCAATAGGCCTTGTGCGAGTGGGGTACGTGTATTTCGGGGGTGCGTGTGGAGAATCACACGCGATAGGCCTTGTGCGAGCGGGGTACATGTATTCTGAAGGGTGCGCATGGAGAATCACAAGCGATAGGCCTTGTGCGAGCGGGGTATGTGTATTTCGGGGGTGCGCATGGAGAATCACACACGATAGGCCTTGTGCGATCAGGGGTACGTGTATTCTGAGGGGTGCACGTGGAGAATCACACGCGATAGGCCTTGTGCGAGTGGGGTACATGTATTCTGAAGGGTGCGCATGGAGAATCACAAGCGATAGGCCTTGTGCGAGCGGGGTACGTGTATTCTGAGGGGTGGGCTTGGAGAATCACATGCGATAGGCCTTGTGTGAGCAGGTTAAGTGTATTCTGAGGGGTGCGTGTGGAGAATCACACGCGATAGGCCGTGTGCGAGCGGGGTACATGTATTCTGAGGGGTGTGTGTGGAGAATCACACGCGATAGGCCTTGTGCGAGTGGGGTACATGTATTCTGAAGGGTGCGCATGGAGAATCACAAGCGATAGGCCTTGTGCGAGCGGGGTACGTGTATACTGAGGGGTGCGCGTGGAGAATCACACGCAATAGGCCTTGGGGAGCGGGGTACGTGTATTCTGAGGGGTGCGCATGGAGAATCACACGCGATAGGCCTTGTGCGAGCGGGGTACGTGTATTCTGAGGGGTGGGCTTGGAGAATCACATGCGATAGGCCTTGTGTGAGCAGGGTACGTGTATTCTGAGGGGTGCGTGTGGAGAATCACACGCGATAGGCCGTGTGCGAGCGGGGTACATGTATTCTGAGGGGTGCGTGTGGAGAATCACATGCGATAGGCCTTGTGCGAGTGGGGTATGTGTATTCTGAGGGGTGCACATAAAGAATCACACGTGATAGGCCTTGTGCGAGCGGGGTACGTGTATTTTAGGGGTGCGCGTGGAGAATCATACGCAATAGGCCTTGTGCGAGTGGGGTACGTGTATTTCGGGGGTGCGTGTGGAGAATCACACGCGATAGGCCTTGTGCGAGCGGGGTACGTGTATTCTGAAGGGTGCGCATGGAGAATCACAAGCGATAGGCCTTGTGCGAGCGGGGTATGTGTATTTCGGGGGTGCGCATGGAGAATCACACACGATAGGCCTTGTGCGAGCAGGGGTACGTGTATTCTGAGGGGTGCACGTGGAGAATCACACGCGATAGGCCTTGTGCGAGTGGGGTACATGTATTCTGAAGGGTGCGCATGGAGAATCACAAGCGATAGGCCTTGTGTGAGCGGGGTAAGTGTATACTGAGGGGTGCGCGTGGAGAATCACACGCAATAGGCCTTGGGGAGCAGTGTACGTGTATTCTGAGGGGTGCGCATGGAGAATCACACGCGATAGGCCTTGTGCGAGCGGGGTACGTGTATTCTGAGGGGTGGGCTTGGAGAATCACATGCGATAGGCCTTGTGTGAGCAGGTTAAGTGTATTCTGAGGGGTGCGTGTGGAGAATCACACGCGATAGGCCGTGTGCGAGCGGGGTACATGTATTCTGAGGGGTGTGTGTGGAGAATCACACGCGATAGGCCTTGTGCGAGCGGGGTACGTGTATACTGAGGGGTGCGCGTGGAGAATCACACGCAATAGGCCTTGGGGAGCGGTGTACGTGTATTCTGAGGGGTGCACATGAAGAATCACACGCGATAGGCCTTGTGCGAGCGGGGTACGTGTATTTTAGGGGTGCGCGTGGAGAATCATACGCAGTAGGCCTTATGCGAGTGGGGTACGTGTATTTCGGGGGAGCGTGTGGAGAATCACACGCGATAGTCCTTGTGCGAGCGGGGTACGTGTATTCTGAGGGGTGTGCGTGGAGAATCACACTCGATAGGCCTTGTGCGAGCAGGGTACGTGTATACTGAGGGGTGCGCATGGAGAATCACACGAGATAGGCCTTGGGGAGCGGGGTATGTGTATTCTGAGGGGTGCGCGTGGAGAATCACACGCGATAGGCCTTGTGCGAGCGGGGTACGTGTATTCTGAGGGGTGCGCATGGAGAATCACACGCGATAGGCCTTGTGCGAGCGGGGTACGTGTATTTTAGGGGTGCACGTGGAGAATCATACGCAATAGGCCTTGTGCAAGCGGGGTACGTGTATTCTGAGGGGTGCGCGTGGAGAATCACACGCAATAGGCCTTGTGCGAGCGGGGTACGTATATTCTGAGGGTTTGCGTGGAGAATCACACGTGATAGGCCTTGGGGAGCGGGGTACGTGTATTCTGAGGGGTGCGCGTGGAGAATCACACACGATAGGCCTTGTGTGAGCGGGGTATGTGTAGCTTGGGGGTGTGCGGGAAGTGTCACATGCAATTTGGCAGTGTGGGACCTCCCAGGTGTGCCCCCTCTCTCCCCTCCCCAGGCCCTGCAGGCATCCCACACCACAGGGGACTACCCTGCACCCCTGGCCATGCCCCGCAGGCAGCACATCCACCCAGCCCATGGCCCCCAGCCAGCCCACATGTCACCATGCACCAGTGAGCACCGACTCATGTCCCGCTGCAGCCCCACCCACCCAGCATTGACGGGCACCTGCCAGCAGGTCCCGACTCATGTCCCCCTGCAGCCCCACCCACCCAGCATTGACGGGCACCTGCCAGCAGGCCCCTACTCATGTCCCCCTGCAGCCCCACCCACCCAGCATTGATGGGCACCTGCTAGCAGGCCCCAACTCATGTTCCCCTGCACCCCCACCCACCCAGCATTGATGGGCACCTGCCAGCAGGCCCCGACTCATGTCCCCCTGCAGCTCCACCCACCCAGAATTGATGGGCACCTGCCAGCAGGCCCCGATTTATGTCCCCCTGCACTCCCACCCACCCAGCATTGACGGGCACCTGCCAGCAGGCCCCGACTCATGTCCCCCCAACACGTCATCATGATCCACAATCATGGGCCTCATGGCCCCCCAAATCCCACCGCACGCCACCCCTGTGCAAAGACCCAACCAAGTATCCCATCCACCCCACATTGAAATGCCCATTACATGATACAACCCAAATGGCAAGAGTGCACATCAACACATGTCTGTTACACACACACAATGGGTGCTGGTGATTGTGAAAATCTACACTGTGACATGCATGAAACCAATGAGAGAATACCACACATCAAAGTAATAAACCAAAATCTATTGAACACAAAAACAAAGTAATCAAATGAAAACATATATATATATATATATATATATATTTTTTTTTTAAAGATGAAATGCAGCATGTCCAAAACACAAAAAGAAAAATATGAAGTCTCAATCCAAATAAATCAAAATGAAAATGTGTCCAAAGTCTCCGGCCACCAAAGCAAATCCAAATGAAACAGAAATAGTAAAATCCATTGCTCCATGGTGAGAAAAATAATAATAGATAAATCCACTGTTCAACTATGTACAAAGAAGTAATCCAGGGTCCATGAGCCCAACGAATGAAATGAAACCTAGCAAAAAAACGACCTAATGAAGAACTATATACAAAAAGATGGGGCATAGTCCAAGCGCCCCAAATGAATGAAAAAGATAAAGGAAACCTAAAACTACGAACTATATACAATGGCGGCAGGCAAGTCCTACGGCTCACTTTTGGATTTCCCGGGCCAGGGCATCATCGAACCCCTGGTCTATGTCCTGGAGGCGGGCCTGTTCCATGGCCCCGAGGTTTTGCAGGGACAATGCAATGTCCACCTCCAACTCCCTGCGAATTGCCTCGAGTCACTCGGCCCGCCTCAGCACCCTGCGCATGGAGTTCTCTGCCCTGACCATAATGAGCCATGCCTCTTCCGCCCGCCACCGCTCCGCATCTATGTGCTGGCCCAACCACTGCTACATGGAAGACACTCCCATTCAAGGGTCCTCCTGCCCTCTGGCCGATGCCTGCCCCTCTGATGTTGATGGCCCCGAGACATCATCGCTCCCACCTTGTGCCTGCTGCTGCTGTGCCTGTGCCCTGCCTCTTGCTGCCTGCATGTCCTCCTCCGGCTGGGGTGCGGTTGTTGGGGTGGCCACCCCTGCTGGATGTCCAACTCCCGCCTGTGGCAGGGATGTGTCCTCCGCCAGCCTGGCCGCTGGGTCAGAGGCAGTTCCACAGGGTACCCTGGTGATACATGGGCCGGAAGATGGCACGGAGGATGACTGGCGCATAGGGGGTTCAGGTGAGGAGGGGGTCGGAAGAAGGTCCAACACACGGAGGAATCCAGCACTGGTGACCCGTCCTGGAAGGTCAATGCGGTCAAAGAGGCATCCGAGATGACATGCAGTGTCTTCACGAAAACACTGCCGGTCAGCTTGCATGCCCCGTTGACACAAGGCCATCCCAGCCAGGACAGGCTCAAACCGGTCCCAGATTGCCACAACCGCAGGGAGAGGAAGGCCAGTTGTTTTGTGCTCATCCCCTCCCTGAAAACGTGTATGGACGTGGGCATCCCTGCTGGTGCAGGATGATGCAGTCACAGGATTGGGGACAGGATTACACACAGGCAACTCCGTGGCGTCATGTGCTGCCTCCTATCCCTGCCCTGGACTGAACCACTAGCAACAGTAGAATCCCCCCTCCAGACCACGTGTGTGCCCCTTCCACGGCCTCCTCCTCCACCAAACCCCCCACCAACCTGGATGACTCCCTGCCATCTTCCTCCATCTGACCCTGTAGGGTCTCAGCTGCCCCTTCTGCTGCCGAGAAGTCCACCTCCGACCTCCACCTCTTGGACCTACCCTCGGCAGCTGCGGCCTGGGACACGGCACCAGACTCCTCACTCCCCAACGAGATGACAACATGGGAGGGGAGCTGGGCCTTGCGTCTCCGGCTAGTGGTGCGATCCCTGCCGCTTTGCTCCACAGCACCCTCTCCGCCCTCTTCATCAGTTGACACTGCAGACAGGGAGAGATAGAACACAGGCATCAGGGCACTGGACAATGGTCTGATACACACATGACAGTTGTACATTAGTGGCAGTGTCAGACTTCAGACATGACATCACACTCCCCAACACACATGTTATTTCAACTTACACACATGAGCAAATCATCAGGAATGTTGCACCAGGCAGCACCATCCATACACAAACAACAGCATGAGCAGCCGAAGGTGAGCCTGACATCACATGCAACACAGGGAGTGCAGAACACATGAACACACGCCACCAGACTTACATGCATCTGTACATCTCCACCACCTGTCACAGTCATAACATCGCCATCCATGTCACATCTGCCAATCAGCCTCCTACATGTCAGTGTCATATGCATCCATGTTGTATCACAGTTGCACACTTGTCAAATACACACACATGCACATGTACATATTGCAGATACATGCAGCTGGAACCAGCATCCATGTGTGACACCACAACCATGCCACAGTATATACACAGAAATATTAACATGTGTGCACCCACACATGCATTTGCCCAGCATGCATTTGAACACATACACCATTGATGTGTCTCACACATGACAGGACTCACATGTGGCAGCCTCATGTCCATGTACATACACAACCATACATGGGCCTACAAAGACATATTTTGAACCTGCACACTCTTGGCACACCTCAACATGCACAGCGTCCAATCAGTATGCATGTACACTTACCGCTCGACTACAGATGGGTCTGCCTCTCCAGGACCTGGATGTGGAGAGCTGGGTGTATACGTTCCAGGACACTCATCTGGTTGTTTGTTAGGCGGACCCGGCACCCCTCAGCATCTGCTGCCTTCAAGAGGCACTGGGCCTTGTTGAGGGTCCTGGATCTGAAGTCCTCCCAGCACTTCCGGACATGTTGAATGTCGCGGGCTGACACCCCCTCCACATTGATGGCAGCCACAATGTCCATTCAGATCCTCTTCCGTCCTTCATTGTCGGCGCGCGAACTTCCAAAGAGGGCATCATACTGCCCCAGGACTTGCTTCACCAGGATACCAACTTCATTGGCACTGAAGCTGGTAGCCCTCTGCCTCTCTGGCTGGGGGTTGCTGGTGGTGCCAGATGGTGTTAGTCCGACATGGCAACCCCAGAGGCAGGTGTGGGTGGGCAACTGGGTCCTGGGGCTGGGCTGTGGAGCGATGGTATCCCAGTCGGGAGTCTTCTGTTCCAGCAGGGGTGGTCACAGCAACTGGACCCCTGCAGATGGCTGACATGCAGGCACCAAACAGCAGGGCACATGGGCAGCAGCAGATGGCAGGTGGGAGCGTGCTCGGGGCTCTGGGGGGCAGGAAAATGGCCTTCTGGGCAGGAGCGTGGTTTTCCGTGTGTTGTCGCGTGGCCAGCTTGATATGGAGTGATTTGGCATGTGAAAAAACTGCACGAAACGTGTAATTTGAGGGAAGGCCCTTAGTGCGTAAGCGCGTCTGTGACATTACGTGCACGGGCATTTCCCACAACACAGGTGCATGTCCATTGTACACGTGAAAAAACTGCACGTCTGGGTGTCACTGCGTGTAATTGGAGGAAAGGCCCTTAGCGCTTGCGTGCCTAAGTGACGTAGCACATGTGGGCTGGCTTAAAAGGTACACCTAGGACGCTGTTTGCTTGTATATGCTTTTTGTGGAGAGCGAGCGGGTGATTCTTGTACTTCTTGTCGGTTCACATGCGATTACTTCACAACGGTTCCAGTTCGTACTGCCTGTTTACTCAGACAGCGTTCAATTCTCATTTTGGCGGGGGTGTTGCATGTCTTTTTCATGTTCTTTTTCCAGGCAGACGGTGAGTGATGCACGTATTTTTCAACTGTGGTTGCCCCCGTGTGTTGCGTACCCATTCAGAGGTCATTGTAGGCTGCGTGTATCACACGTATGCTTAATTTTGTGTTTCTGGGTGCCACAGCGTAGTGCTGGTTCATTTTTCCATGCACGTGGTCTAGCAGGGTTCGCCTCCATGTTAAATTTCATTTTTGGGGTGCCTGAGCATTGCGTGACCCATCATCTTCCCCCAGGGGTCACACACAGCCTTGCTAGAGCACTAGGGTACGAATTCCATCTAGTACCCTTCCCCTTTCACCCCAATTGCCCAGGACAATTGTTTACTGCAACTTCCATACGCACAACAACATCAAAGCCATGGTTGGAAGGCGACCAAGCAGTAAGGGAGGCAAAGGTGTCCAAGCTCAAAGAGGTGGGCGCGGTAGGGGACGTGGCCAGAATGTGCAGGATGGCCCAAGAGGCCAGAGTGTGGAGGACCATCTATGCCCCCAACCCCACAATGGTTGGGGGAAATGTAGCTGACACCATCCCAGCTCAGCCCTTGTTAAAGCGGCCCATATTGTCAACTGAACCGGCACAGGATGACTCCCAGGCTGACTTCTGTGTCACCAAGTCTAAGCTACGTGTGGTGGTGAAAGTTGCTGTCACCAGGCCACGTGGATCTGGGGCAGCAATGTCATCTGCTGCCCCAAGTAGCCAGGGTGAGGAGGCTGCAGGGGCAGCTGCATCTCCATCCACCCCAGCGCCGAGTCACCCAGCCGGGACCATCACACCGAGGTTGGTCCTGCCAACATCACCCTGCAGCCAATGCCTGCAGTGAGACCTTTGGTCATTGTGCTTTTGGAAACTTCCAGTGCCCAGTCCACCTGCGCTTCTGCCCCTACCAACCAGAGCAGTGTAAGTCACTCAGGATCTGCACCACCTTCCAAGAAGAAGAAGGGTGCTCTTGCACTACAGGCTGGGACCCCAGACACGGCTACACACTCCGGCACGTCAAGGAAGCCTAGTTTCAATGATGCCGAAATAGATGCATGTGTGGTCTATGTGTTGACACATAGCCGCGAAATGGTGGTGACTGCAGGGTGCAAGACTACGCCTGCTCAACGTAGGGCCCACTGGAAGACCATAGCGACCCGCATTAGTTCCCTTGAATTCGTGAATAGCACAGCTGATGATTGCTATAAGCGGTGGAATGACCTGAAACGCAGAGCAAAGAAAGCTGGCTTCCAATCATGCCTCTACTCTGGTGACTGGCGGTGGGTCTCCACCAGAGGACGACCAACTCACTGAACATGAGTCTGTCGCTGGAGGCTTCATCACAGAGGATCAGATCCAAGGTGTGGGAGACCTACCAGATTTTGAAGCATTGTCCGGTGAGTGCCCATGCATGTGTGTGTAATCCATGTGTATGTTGCTTGGGTGATGTGTTCTGGTTGAGTGCCAGGTGAGGCTGTGTAGTCATGACTGGTATGGGTCACCCATGTGCTTCCTCCAAACCATTCCCCGGCCTTGGGTTTGGGTATGATAGTATCCCTTCTGACCACAGTTGCAAAGTTGCACCTGATTACTGCAGTTGACCTTCAACTGTCATCTTGCAACAACATTGTTCAATATGTTTTCATGTTCATTCAGCCTGATTGTTTTTAGCATTGCCATTTTTACCACACATTTTTTTCCCATACTGCCTCGAACTTAACTTACTTCAGTCATAGATTACACCGCACAATGGCCCACATTTATTACCTTGTTATGGGAATGATTTCAACATTCAGGCTGATTGAGTAATGGTCTGCACACAATCATTTTTGGACCCTGTTTGAATGTTGAACATGACTGTTGTCTTCTGTCATGTTGAAATGAGCAAGGATTGATGTATCCATCTGCCTGCCATCACTGCATCACTGAACACTGGATTTGTTGCCGCATGTGGCACTTGCCTGTTTTCTCACACTAATTTGCATGTTTTATCTCTTGATGTCCATCTCACATGGATGGGTGACAGTGCTTATTTCCTTCCATATTGCTGGACTTGTCAAATGTACCATGGCTATGCTACGTGCCATCTGTGTGCTGGCATGCGTCATGTATGTGTATTGGACATGCCACTCACAGGCTAATGTGTGATGCCAGTGCTTTCCAGCATGCAGCACATGTGTTGTTTTCCATCTTGGAGTCCTCAGTGTCTGCTTTTTGCCTCCCATTCCAACTCATTGACAGTGCATGCATGCCAGGGTTATTTTCATGTGGGACATGTGTAATTTATGTACTGGATCTCTGCCTCGTCAGGCCCATGTGTGTGCTATGGTGCTCATGCCTGTTTCCATTTGTTATCTTTCATGTTTTTGCAGGTGATGAGGTACTTGATGCTGTTGAGGAGGAGGAAATGGTGCAGACCCAGGAGGAATCACAGCCACACCCGGGCACCAGTGGAGGACGTGGGGTGGTGGTGGGTGAAAACCCATTAGTCCTACAGACCATGCTGTCCATGGGTGTCTCTGGGTACACCCCAGCAGACCTCTATGAATCAGATGCTGAATCAGACATTGAGACATATGTGCTGTCGCAGGTGAGTGTTTCTGGCAGGGGTGCTGTTCTGTCCAACCCACCTGCACCGGGGGTAGACCCCTCTATGGGGATTTCAGTGTTGGAAAGTCCGCCTTTGGTGGTTACGGATGCAGGGTCACACTCCACAATATTTTCTCCTGTTCCTGGGCCAGCAGATCAAAGGAGGAATGCAGTCCTGCAGCCTCAGACAGTGCCAGCACAGCAAGGGGCAGATTGCCTTGCCCCAAATAGGTGTGGTGCCCGCCAACGCAGTGGCCGTGTGCCACCAGGCAATACTGTGTGGGAGAACTCCATGTACAGTATAGCAGCAATACAGGGGGCATTGTGTGAAATGATGGCTCAGGCAATGGATAGGGTGGCCATTTCCATTCTCCCCCCTGAAAAGCAGATGGAGCTCCAGCAGCAGGCAACAGACTCTATTTGCCACTCACACAGGGAGGACATGTTGGCATCTAACAGGGACCGACGGGCTGGACTGAAAACTCTGCGCACAGCCATAACTGTAGAGTCCCAGGCCCACAGGGAAGCCCTGAGGTTAGAACACAGCTCCCTCAGAGATACTCTGGGTGAACTTGAGGTTTCCCAGAATTTTAGGTCAGAACAGAAGCTGGAGCAGCTCACATGTTCACTCTCAGCTGAGCTCCAGGCAACCCGTGCGGAGATATGGGCATCACGCGAGGCCATGCAGGCAGAAATGCGTGCTACCCATGAGGTGCTGCATGGGGATCTCCGTACCATCATCCTGCAGAACCAAAACTTCCAGACCCGCATGCTTGCTACCACGGAGGACCATACCAGGGCTTTGCGTGGGCTGCCTCCCATATCACGGCCACCTCCTGATGTAGCAGCAGAGGGTGATGATAGCGACAACAGTTCTCCCACTGTAGCATAGCCGTGCAGGCCATGAGCCCATGGAGGTATTTTTTTTTTCTCAACATCCACGCATGTGGGTGTTGGGGTGCACCCTGTTCCTCATCCCTCCTGGGTGCCCCCCCCCGCTGGTCCACACATGGCCATTTTTTATTTTTTTTAATATTTTTTTTTTACAGTGTGTCTCTTTGTGTGGCTCCCGTGGGCATCCACTGTGTATTCCAGCTGGGCACATGCAGGCTTGTCCTGTCTTTGGGTTAGATGCTTGGGTTCCTGACACACACACCACTCCTGCTTCCCCTTTCCATGGGCTTGCAAAGAGTGTGACCAAGTGACAGTAACTTACACAATGACATTGGGCTCCCATGAGTTGTGTGGGCAGTCTGTAGTCAAAACTGTTTGTACATCCCTAATGGGGATTGTTGTTGGATTCTAAACTGCATGGTGTATTGATATATGCTTCTGCATCCATGTCATTATCCTTATATACATGTAGCTTCTTCCTGTCTTCACAAGCCTGTCTCCTTTGCAGATGCAGTTCATGTTGTATGCAGTACACTGACACATTTGCCTGACAGCAACACTCTGCAGTTGGAAGGGGTCGATGTGCTGCCTTAGTCAGGTTGTGAGACTTGCACTTCTTTAATTGTATACTGTCATAAATTGCCACTGTTTCATCCTGTGCTGCTGTTTTGTGTTGCTGGTAAGTATTTGTTCATGTGTGCTGGTTTTGATTGATTACTGGGAGCATATTGTCTGTGGCCTGTTTCCATTTGGGACCGTGCACTTTTGACACTTGTGTCATGTATTATGCATTCATTTGGTTGCTTTCACATTGCATGCCATGCCATGGTGTGTTGGGTAGCTGAGATGGGGAGGGGTTGGGTGACATGCCACAATTTTGATGTGGTATTTTGCAAGGGGGTAGTTGTTCATGCTGCATGTATGTGTGGCTTTTTGTGACACAGCATTGGGTGTCTTTAAGTAGCTAGGGATGCACACAATGTGACACTTCCAGGTGAACAATCTCACGCTGGTATGTTTGTGACAGTTGACTGTCCCTTTTGTCATCATCATTGATTGTCAGCTGGTATGTGCCAGGGCTGTGTGCACTCGCAGGGGTGGGATTTTAGGTAAAGTAATTTGCCACTAGCTGGTTACGGGCTGCCTCACCATGTGCTCTTTCACCTCCCATGCGCAGCATCCGTGCATGTGGTTGGGGATGTGGGGGAACCACCATGTCCACCGCCACACCCCGTCGGGTTGCAACGTTGTGCAGGACACATGCTGCCACTATGATCCTGCACACTACTGGAGGCGCATATAGTAGCTGCCCACCAGAGCGGTCAAGGGAGCGAAAGCGTGACTTCAGCACTCCGAATGTGCCTTCCACTATGCCCCGGGTTGCAATATGGGCTGTGTTGTATCTTACCTCGGGTGGTGTGGTGGGGTTCCGAATTGGCATCATCATATAGGTGTTCAGAGGGTAGGCACTGTCCCCTGAGGAAGTGATAATGGCTATCATTAGTGAGGATTTCACATTAGTCAGTATCTGACATGCATGCATGTGCAGAGGCATTTATACTCACCAATCAGCCATGTGTCGTTTTTTGCTGTATTCTACGTTGATAATTGAGTTATTTCTAATTATGGAATTGTTCCCTGGTATAAGTAGCATATGTAGCAGCCATACAAGCAGAGATACTTTTTTAAACACTCATTAAGCATTGGGATAGGTGCTGCAGTGAAGCATGTTTTGTAGTACAGAAAACCTAAATAGTTGAAATGAAGTTAAAGGCAAGGTTGTATAATACAGTGCAATATGAAGGTCTGGTATAGTTATGACAGAAGGCAGGTCATTGTTTTAAACGTTATTTCATTATTATACCTTAGCTTGATAATTATGTATTTGTATTGATGGAATTCTGCAGTGCCATATGTATTAGCATATGTAACGACTATGTAAGAAGAAATGATTTCAAACACACTAATGAACTCTTGGGGTAGGTGCTGCAATGAAGTGTGTTTTTTTTTTTTTTACAAAACACATACAATAATAAAAGAGATTAAACATCCAAGTAGTCAATGATTATAATCCTGTCATTGCACTCTTCTGGAGGAAGACAATTCAGTGGATGAGGTATCTTCTATGTCTGGTTGACTGAGAGAGTCCTGGATGTGGCAGTTTTCTTTTTTTTTTTTACCACCAATGGGGAAGGGCCAAAGGCTCAGGCTGCCCATGTGCACTGCACTGAGTGTGGTTTCACACTCAGTTGTGGCCAGAAGGAGCAGTATTCCTTCGGCACAAGCCCTCTCCATTGTCACAACCATCATTTCCACCTGACTTCCATGAGAAAGACAGTTCCTTTCACAGAATGTAAAAATATATTGTCTACTGTGAAATCACGTTACACTTCTCCCCACACGTATTCCACCTCAGTCGGCCAGAGGAACCCGTTATTCTTGAAGTCATATTATACAAAATGTGGCATAGAATATTACTTTTGAAAATTAAAAGATACCTGTCATATGGCTTGCTCGCGATTTTCGAATGTAGATGTTGTATATTTTGGAAATAGACATCTGTAAAACTTTGAACAGTAGTTTGTGATAAAGCAGGTGCTGAATCACAGCACAAATGCACTCTCAGAGTTGAAAGATACACCTGAACTGTTGTTAAACTAAGGTTAGAGGGTTAGATCTAGTGTTTTGGGGTGGAATTGGTGGATGGGTGTGTGCCTGTTTGAATGTAGTCAATCAGGTAGTGTTGCAGAGATAAGGGTAAACATGGAAGAAGGGCTGCCTTGTGCCCTGACTTCCGCAGACATATGCTCCTATTCTTGGATGGATCGCACATGTCTTCTGGGCTCTGCCCAGCACAGAAAGAGGACTGTAGACATCACAGGTGTCTGCAGATGTTGGGAGGCCCAACTAATCTGGCCATTTCTTTGTGGAGGAGGAGTTGAACTGCAGAGGTGGATAAGGCATCAAGTGCCTCATTTCTTGTTTGAATTGCTAAAAGGATGGAGTTCAGCAAGTCTCTGGATCATGGGAGATGTGCAGGTGAATTGGCAGCACATATATGCAGAGCATCTTGGTATCTCACATATTCTTTGTCTCGAAAATTTGGAAGTGTTATGGTATGACGCTTGCGGCATGAAATGGAGTCAACTATTTCTCATGTGTGAAGATATGGTGCATTTGAAACATCCAGAAATGATTGTAGTACAGAGTGTAGTAAATTGTGCAGGTAATAGTATATGTAACTGGTGTATCTTTACATTTGCAGTTTGCCATGAAAGATACTTTCAAAAGCAGGATTAACATTTTTCCACAGTGGGCCTCAAAAGTTGGCCAGTACATGGTAAAAGTGCTGGTAGTAACATTAACCTGCACTTTTACCGGACATTCCAACTACAACCTTGCCATTAGGGATGGAGGATTTACCTGCAGTATTTGCACCAGCATGGATTGTTATGCTGATCGAAATGCTGGAGATTGTTATAGAGTCCACCTGCTTAATGCACCAACTAAAGTAAGAAGAGACATAAGGATCTATTGTAAAAAAAAAAATGAATTCTGTTTTTGGACATTGAAAGGTGGATCCCCATTAAAACTAACTTTTTTTGTTTTTTGTATTTCTTGCGTTTTTGGCAGAACTATAAAAGAGGGACAGGTGGAGAATGGAAGATGTCAAGCACTGCTGATGAAACTAAGTTAGGGGTCAATTTATTTTGTGGACCTTCAGAGCAGCCTTGGAGGCCCTGTGGAATTGCTCCCCCTGCTGATGAGTGCATTGCAGTATATACATAAGATAGGTGTCCTCTGAAGGTAGGGATGCACTGCCTCTTGCATAGCCTGTGATGCAGGAGAAGGAATCTTCTGGCCAACTGAGGTGGAAAAAGTGGGGTCAGAAGTGTAAAGTGATTTCACAGCAGAAGAGGTATTTGTACATTCTGAGAAAGTAACTGTTTTTCTCATGGAAGTCAGGTGGACAGTATGGGTGTGACAATGGAAGGAGGCGGTGCTGAAGGAATACTGCTCCTTCGGGCCACAACTGAGTGTGAAACCACACTCAGTGCAGTGCACATGGGCAGCTTGAGCCCTTGGCACTTCCCCATTGGTGGTAAAAAAAAAGAAGAAAACTGCCACATCCAGCACTCTCTCGGACCACCAGACATAGAAGATATTTCATCCACTGAATTGTCATCCTCCTCTTCCTCCTGCAGCTCATCTGCAACTGTGTCCCTTTGTCCTTCTCCATGTTGTTCAGGTGGTGGTGGTCCCACAGGGGGAGGGATGGCTATGACTAATGTCATTTGTCAGAGTTTTTTGCAGCTCTCAAATCTTGCTCCTTTCCTGTGCTCTGCAAGATTGAGAATGACTAAAATAAATGGGTGGGTGCCCTTGGATGTGCTGTCTGAAGTCTTCTGCACCGTCTGCAAACTTCCGAGGAGAAAAATGTGTGTTTAAAGCTGCAGAAAGTTTAAAGTACAACAAAGAATATTAGTAGCAGTTGTGGAAGGGTCAAGTTTTAATTGGAGAGTTGGTATTGTGTGCACAAATTGGATATCAAAATGTCCTTGAAGCATGGATATCGACCACGGACATGTCTTTACAATGCATGGGTGTGGTCATGTCATAAAGTGTGTGGTTGTCCACGACCACATCAGGGTGTTCACGAACGTTAGCACACCTGGGTGATGTCACTAGGGTGCGCTTCGATGACTGTGGACAGACCCTGACCTTCAGAATCTAATTAAAAGTGAGTCACGCCAATATGGACATGTTGGATATTCACAAACATTCACGCAGCCAGGTGATGTCTTTACTGTGAGCTATGGAGACCTTGATCTTACCCTGCCATACGTGATCTAATTGAAATGACACCATTGCCACACCAGACCCTGCGGTCACTTCATGAATGTGGGTAGGCCACATAACATCAGTTTATATGATGGTGCAGAGATGAACATGTATGTAGACCACAGACTTCAAATTGTGGTTTTAAAACAAAAAGTGACACATATTTACATCACATTTCAATTAAAATACATATGGGTCTGATCACGAGTTGGGCAGTATGCCCACTCGTCCAGTGGTATTACCACCGGATCACGGGTTGGGAACTAACCGTAAGTCCCCATTCCGCATTGGGTCCAATGGACAGAATGAGGAATTTTTTTCCACAATTATTGTACGGTAATACCGCTGGCGGTAATTGCACCAAAAATTTACATTTTCTCTGTGTGTTTCTCTGAGCTGGGGGTAAACATGCCAGACTCGTGATAGGGCCAGCCCATAAATGCAGCAGTAACACTGTTCCCACCACATTTAAGGGCTAACACCCAACTTGTGATCAGGTCCATTATTGTTGGAGGGAGCATCTCTGTGGGAAACAAATATAGGGGAATTTGGGGCTGGTACATGTTTATGATTAGGTGAATTAGGGATGAAAATCTTATCAAAACATTCATCAGCAATGTCCTCTTGAAATTATTCGGATGATTGATGGGGGAAACAGTTACGTGTACAGGTCGGGCAATAAAAATCAATATTTCCAATCACACAATTTCTTTACATATGTACATATTTCTGTAATTTGACTTGTAACTTGATTGTTTGTTAGACACATTTATTTATTGTATGTCGGTTTCTCATATATTTTATACAATTCCAAATCCTTAAAAATGCATTTACATAATATAAAAGGCCAGATGTATGCTTGTCCGATTCCGTCATGTGCACTAGAGGCTGCACGAACACACAGCATGCACCGCTAGAGGGAGCTGTTGCCTTAGGATATACAGTGGTCCAATTTGTATACTTCGTCTGTTGTCAGCGCAAGAGGGAGCTGTAGACTTAGGATACATAGTGGTCCTAGTGTGTTAATGAAAACCAGCACTTTGGCCTGTGTACATGGGCCTATAGAAGAGTTAAAAATAAATCACAATAATTTTAAATCATTCCATATATCAATTCCTATCAATAATACATATCATGTTATGTATTCAGTTGCTTTTAAAAGACAAACATGTCTAATCCACAACAACAGCAATATAACAATCAGTCGGCCAGTTTCCCCTAAAAGATTATAATACAGTTTGATAAACATGTATTAATGCAAATGTTAATGTCACTTGTGGGCCATGTAATAATTGGTACCAAATGTTTCCCTGTTTTTATAATTCTGAAATCAAAAACAAATGGCAAACAACAATGGGTACGTAATTCTTTCATTTTCTCGCACTCCAGTATCAGAGGTCTCCAATTCTCAAGTTTGATAAATCATGACCTGAGCGTCAGATTCTTTTATCCTTTTCCATTCTCCTCCTCTGGCCTCCAAATATGCAAAGTGCAAATTTGATTTAATCTAAATGTCAGGTAGATCATTCTACTCAAGAGGTCAAGAAAATGTTCTATATTTGGGCTGGTTGGTACTTAATAGTCACCTAAGAATACCTATGTATGTCCTTTTTCCACTTGTCTAAACCAATCATATCCTTTAATTGTTGTATCATCATTTCCCAGGTTGAATGCCAATTTCTTCATATCAGAGCCTATTTCTTGTAGGTGATCCCTGCACTCACTGTATAATTTTTTCAGGGCAAGTGAAGATTCTATGGACAACATTTCTTTTAACTTCTCATATAGTGAGTCTTGTGTTTGATCTAATATTTTGTGCAATATAATACATTTTGTCCCCAAATAATGGAATCAATCGATTGGAGTCCAACCTCAAGTCTGATGGCCACCAGAAGTAAACTGCATGGTAAGTTTAATATTCTCTTCCATAGGAAACCTTCAATCCTAGTTGTATCCTTCTCGCATAATTCTTATCTGCCTCTAGCCCATATGGTGTAGATGGCACCAGCTCTTGCACATGGACGTTTCTGAGAAGGATCAGAGCAAATCTACAAAAGATTGTCTTAATTTTTTTCATTTGGGCCAGGAACTGTGGTAGTTTCAATATGAGTCTCTTCACCAAATTAGAATAATTCTTTCCACTCAAGGGCCCTCATTACAACCTTGGCGGAGGACCATGGTGCTATTAGCACCATGGTCCATGCCGCTAAGGTTACGGTTCCGCCAGGGTGGATGGTGGAATTACCGCCCCATTACAAGGTGAGTGGGGCGGTAATTCCCCATTCACCAATGGCCCCTTCCCCATTCCCATTTTTGCCCCATATGGCATAATGGGAATGGGGAAGGCGATAATTACGGCCCCGTAAATTACGGTTGCCGTAATTATCGCCAAGGTCCCTTAGCGGGTTGGTTTTTAACACCTGCAAAAAGCAGGCGTTAAAGTCACCATCCCGCTAAGGGACCTTGTAATCAGGCGGTAAGTGTTTAACGGCGCCGACGCTCTTTACGGCGCCGTTAAACACTTACCGCCTGGGTTGTAATGAGGGTCAAGGTATTGCAAACCAGATATTTAAGTTGGTTACATGGCTGGAGTTTGACTTGCTTGGTAAACCAAGAATAATGTATTATTTTCCTTGTATTCTTGAATGGCAGAATGGCAGGCTATGTCACATTCATTGATGTTATTTCCTAGATAATTTTCGAGACAGCTCAATAGCCTTTATAATGCAATTGGAGTTGAACCTTGCAATATTAAATTGTCAGCAAATGCCATTAACTGCCAAAACAAATGCCCTAACGTGCGTGGAAAGTCACAAACTCCTCTTCCAGATCAGTCAAGTAAAGGTTCAAGAAACAGGGAGCTAATGTGTATTCAGTCCTATCCCAGAAACACACTTAGGAGTCAACCCACCATTCATATTGAGCCTTACTTGTGATGGTGTATTGGAATACGGTTTTATTAATATGTTCAATAAGTCATGAGTAATGCTTTTCTTCCATAGTTTATTCCATAGCATATTATGATCAATGTGATCAAAGGCAGACTGTAGATCTAAAAATGCAATATGAACCTTGGGGTTTGTAGACATCCAGATTTATTGTTTTCAGATTTTCAAGACAAAGGCATTCAAGGAACAACCCACTCCTTTCCCGAACCATGTCTGAAAAACGGACAACTGCTTTGTCTTGTGGACCCAGTGCTCCAGGTCCTCTAGGACCAGGGAGGCAAACACTTTGATGGTAGAATCTAGTAATGCTATAGGTCTATAATTTTCAGGCTGGTCTCTATGACCCTTTCTGTAAATAGATACAATGTAGTTATTCCATGAATCAGGTAAACAGGAGACCTTCACTATTTGTTTGAATAACAGATAGAGAAATCTTCCCAAAATGCTGGGATTCCCTTTAAACATTTAATTTGCAAGACCATCTGGCCCATGGCTCTTGACTCTTTACTTATTATGATTTTTCTGGCTATAGCTTCATGCGAGAAGTCTACTCCCCATACCGGCAATTTATCAATGCCAAACTCTCGAGATATTCCTGAGATAGAGATGGTTTCAGAGTCCCTTTTTAATAACATGCTTAACATTTGTGTACTATCCGGTTTAATAGGAGTTGCCTTGTAACATTTGGACCAGTTTTTATATTTTTGTCTCAGTCATTTGAAATTATCCTGTGTATCTTGGGCACCTCCATATGAGGTACTTTTCAACTTCTTATTTCTCTTCTGAGCTGTTTCATTTTTAACCAGATATTTATATCAGATAGATGACCATTAAGAATACATTTGGCAGGGCTCATTTGCCCCTTTTTAGAACCACAGTTTATCAAGCTAGCCATTATAGAGAGCAGTTATCTTTCGAAAGTTCATACTCTGTTACTGTAGTTAACTCACCTCCCAACAATTTCTCTAGTCTTTTTGAGAAGAATTCCCTATTCCCATGAGTTAGTTTCAATCTGTTTCCCTGCAAATTACTCTCCAGACTCGTAAGAGAGTGGTCACATTGAATCGCGGTAAGCATTATACCCACATGCAAAATCAGAATAATACGATCACTTCTTGTAGTTTCACTTGTCTGTTAGCATCCTATCAAACTAAACACTTCCTGTGAAACAAAAAAAATATCTTAAGTGAAACAGGTCAAACACCGCTTCCAAGTACACTTAGCCGCGGCATCTCCTTTCACATTCCCATTTACTTTAAAGAGATTCCAGCTTTCTATGCACTTGATTCATATGTACATATAATTTGTTCATTTGACTTTCAATATTATATAATCTAAGTTGTTTCTTTTTTTCCCTCATGATTGATTCATTTTTCTTCGTCTTGTTCTAGATTGTGAGGTATAAGAGATATGTAAAACACTGAGTTTAATAGTTTATGTCTATGTAACAACATTGTATTATTTTGTAAACTTATCAAATAATCTACCATTAGTAGGATCCTCTTCAGTTATAGCTCCTTTTAGGAAGTAAAACTCTATCCATTCCAGAGTGCCTGCAATGTCAGTTATAATATACAGGGCCCAATTCATCAAATCCAGCGCAGAAGTAGCGCAAGCGCCATGAAGCAGTGTGCGCCAGCCGTGGTTCAAACCAGCAATAGCGCAGCACACGTATTCATGGATTTTCCGAGGCATTATACGCCATGGCGCAATGAACACCAAGCAGCGCCAGTAATAACCCCAACACGCCCCTGTGCGCAGGGAAAAGCCAGTGAAATGCCCAATACGGCTTATGTGAAAAATCAGAGCGTACCCTGGTTACACCAGCCAAATCGTGTGAAAAGGCCCACGCATACCCGTCCGCATCCAAGCGTAATCGCGTACCCCACTCGCACCAGCCAAATCGCCTGGAAAGGCCTGTGCGCAGCCAAATCTCGTAGAAAGGCCTGCGAATACCCCGTCCGCACACCAGCGTAATCTCGTACCCTGCTCTCAGCAGCCGAATCGCGTGTTAAGGCCTGCACATAGCCCGTCCGCACCCCAGCGTAATTGCGTATCCCACTCGCAGCAGCCAAATCAAGGGGAAAGGCCCGTGCGTACCCCATCCACACCCCAGCATAACATGTACCCCGCTCACACCAGCCAAATCATGTGGAAAGGCCAGCGCATACCCCGTCCGCACCCAGTGTAATCGCGTACCCTGCTCGCAGCAGCCAAATCACATGGAAAGGTCTGCGTGTACCCTGTCCACACCCCAGCGTAATCGTGTACCCCGCTTGCACCAGCCAAATTCTGTGGAAAGGCCCACATGTCCCCGTCCGCACCCCTGCGTTATCGCATACCCCACTCGCAGCAGCAAAATTGCATGAAAATGCCAGTGCGTACCCCTACCGCACCCCAGCGTAATTGCGTACCCCGGTCGCAGCAGCCAAATCATGTGGAAAGGCCAGTGCATACCCCTTCTGCACCCCAGCGTAATCGCATACGCCGATCGCACCAGCCAAATCACGTGGAAAGGCCCGCGCATGCAGCCATCAGCTGCAAACTCATCACACAGGCATCCCAAACCACATGGCCCCCCATCACCCATACCCATACCCCGCAGGCAGCCCACAACACATGGGCCCCCCAACACCCGTGACCACACCCTCGTGGCAGCCCACACCACATGGGACCCCCCAACACCTGTGACCATACACTGCATGCAGCCCACACCACATGGGCCCCCCATCACTCGTGACCATACCCTGCAGGCAGCCCAGAGCACATGTGCTCCCCCAACACCCATGACCATACTCCACAGGCAGCCCACACCACATGGGTCCCCCCAACACCCATGACCTGACCCCACAGGCAGCCCACACCACATGGGACCCCCCAATGTACCCCCATCACCTGTGACCATACCCCACAGGCAGGCCCCAACTCATGTCTCCTCACCACCACCAGTGACAGCAACCTGCAGGCAGGGCCTCATGTCCCCCGACCACCACCAGTGATGGCAACCTGCAGGCGGGCCCCAACCCATGTCCCCCCACCACCACCAGTGATGGCAACTTGCATGCAGGCCCCACCCCATGTCCCCCCTACCACCACCAGTGACGGCAACCAGCAGGCAGGCCCAGTCTCATGGGACACTCCCACCCCAAAATGCATTGGACAAACATGCAATCATGCAGCATATGTCAACCAAAATCCCACTACACACTGCACAACCCAGGTGCACCTCAACACCCACCCATTGGTCACGCTCCCCAGTACATGCCCAATGGCATGGGAATCCTAAAATCACACATGCATGCATGTGTGCAGACACATGAACAAAATTGATCAACAGCAGGGACACACAACAGAGTCAAGGAAGAGTGACACATGCACTAAACCATTGAGACCAGATGCCACTTTCATTTCAAAAGCTACAAATATATTGTAAAAATATGCATGAAAGTCACACTCATTAAAATAAAGCAATAAAACCTGCAAGAATCGAATCAAAAAACAAAAGAAAGTGAAAAAGGAAACAAACGGAATGGAAAAAATGAAAAACTCCAAAAAGCGTTCCATGTCCATTAATGTATGTCCAAACAAAAACACAACTTAGAACAAAACCATTCCTCCATAGTGCAAAATACATTTTTCCAAGAAAAAGTAAACTATATACAAACATCCAGAGTCCATGGTCCCAAAACATGTATGAACTTCCAAACAAAATCATCAAAAAATTACTATATACAAGATGTGGAGCAAAGTCCAGGAACTAATAAAAAAGGTAAAAAACAAATGAAACATATTCCTAAAAAAATATGTACAAGGGCAGCGGGCTAGTCCTTTGACTCACCATTTCCCCCCAACGTCTCAGCCAGGGCATCATCAAACTCTGTGTCGATTTCCAATAGGTGGTCCTGTGCTCTCCCCTCGAGGGCTTGCAGGGACTCCAATGTGCTCCTCTCAAACTCCCTGCAAGACTCCTCGAGTGACTCGGCCCGCCTCTTCACCTGACAAAGGGTATTCTCCGCCCTGGCCGTGGTTATTGTTCCCCCTGTGCCCGCTGCCACTGTGCTCTGATCTGCTGGCCAAATCGCTCCAACACGGAAGACATCCTTGTTGAATGGTCCACATGTGCCTCGTGCCCGATGGCCGATGCCTGCCTCCCCTCCATTGGAAGCCTGGAGTCATGTCGCCTCCTACCTCGAGCCTGCTGCCGCCGAATAGCCCAGTGCCTGCACCGGGACAGCCTCTGGGATGATGCCAACCCCCGGGGCTGTTGCGCATGTGCCCTGCTTCTTGGTGGCTGCTCTTCCACCATTGCCAAACGTCCTGTCGTAGGATGGATCTCCGTGATGACCGCCTCTGCTGATCCTCCTTCGACTCTCAAACCTGGCAGTGATGTGGTCTCCACCAAACTGGCCGCCAGGGTTGGGACAGGTACACAGGGCGCCCTGGTGGTATGTGGGCCGGAAAACGCCAGGAAGGACGACTGGTGGACAGAGGGAGGCAGACGAGGACTGGTCACATAAGTGGCCAGCCCTTGCACCCATTTTGATACCAGGAAATGTGCAAGCCAGTTCACGAGGCGGCAGATTTTCTTGTGATGACGTGCAAGCCCCTGATGGGAAGCCTGCGCATCATCATGGATGGAGTCTGCCCACCTCGTGATACCAGCTAGCACAGGTTCCATGTTGTACCGAATGGTCACATCCTCAGGCATTGATGTTTCCGTCTGGCTGGAAACATCTGCCACCTGCGGATGGGTACGGCCTGAGGCATGACCGCAGGTGCATACTGGTGCAGTCGCAGTACCAGGGACAGGATTAGGCACAGGCCCATCCACAGTGACCTGCACTGCCTCCAGCCCCTGACCTTGTACTTCACCAGTCAGACCTACATCATCAACCCCGCCGGGCTGCATGGGCTGGGTTTATGTGACCTCCTCGTCCTCTCCCTCCCCCGCCAACCTGGATGACTCCCACATTTTTCTGCAGTGTCTTGCCCAGTGCAGGCTCACCTGTGCCTCCCACTGCTGAGGAGTCCTCCACTACCTTGACCCTCTTGGATGTACCCTCATCAGTTGCGGCCATCGACTTGGACGTGGCACCAGTCTCCTCGCTCCCGGAAGATGACAGTACCTGGGAGGCAGACTGGCCCTTGTGTTTATGCCTGGTGGAGGCATCCCTGCTGCTGTGTTCCACAATGCCTTCTCCACCCTCTTCTCCCATTGTCGCTGTGGATAGGAAAACATAGAACACATATATCAGGGTACTGAACATATGTGTGTTTGTTACAATGCAAATGTACATCAGTGGCACTGTCAAAGGTCACAACCATCATCACCGTCCACTACACACAGGCAGGTGCCATTCGCGGATATGCACAATCATGTCTGTCATTCACAACAGACATTCACATCCTTGGACAAGGCACTGCCAGCTATTCAGAATTGTGCATTCAGCTCACACTTATCATGGGAAATACACATCTCATTCACACACATCACCTTACAGTCATGAAGCAGGCCATGGAGCTATCACATCAGAGTGCACTCGAGGTCAAATTGGCAGCGTCAGGTAATCACACAATCAAAAACTCAAGTAACATACATCATGGCGTGTTGTCCAGTCATCTACTCACTACTCAGACACTTGCACCTGTACACCATTCATGTCCATGATGTCGGCCAAAGCACCTATATGTCACACCCCTGACATTCCACAGTCCAGACTCAGGGATGCAAACATGTTCCCCCCTTTACAGACTGACGCACATTACACATTTCAACACAGAAACCATTGATGTTGCACACACTTGAATGGACTCACATGCAGCAGTGTCTGGGAAATGCACACAGACATCTGTACAGGAGGCATGCCAGACATAAGGTTAAGGTACACACTCAAGCCGCACGTCAACATGCACATGCACTATGCTGGACAAGAACACATGGACACTCACCAGTCGACTCCAGACGGAGCACCAACTCCAAGCCTGGGTGTACAGCGCTGGGTAGAAGCACTCCAGGACCCGCATCTCATCGGTGGTCAACCAGCCCCGGCGCCCCCTTTGGTCATCACCAGCTCTGTGGAAGCGCAGGGCCTTGTTGTGGGTCCTGGACTTGAAGTCTTCCCAGCGCTTGTGGACATGTGTGTTGTCGCAGGGTGCCACCCCCTCCACGTTGATGGCACTCATGATGTCCGCACAGATCTTCCTGTGTCCTTCCTTCACTGGGTGTGGCATTCAGGATCGGGATAAAGTAGTTCATAGGAGAGCATCATATGCTTGCCAAGTTATAGTGGACAGACATGTAGAGTTCGTTTCCACGCGATCTCTGCACTGCGTGCAAACCTCTTCTTTTGGTGGGGGATTGCCTCCACACACAGGCACATGTACTCTTGAAGCGGATGGTGAGTTGCGTACACATTTTGCAATCTGTGGGTGCCATTGTGTGTCGCATAACCCCTTATTTAACATCACTGTAGCTTATGTGTCCTTCACGTATTTATTTGTTTGTGTTGCTGGGTGCCACATCAAACTGCATTAGGTTTTTTTCTTTACACGTGGGCTGCAGAGGCGTTGCATACATGTTTTTCTCATATTTGGGGTGCCTGTACATTACGCGGCCCATTTATTTTTCCCCAGGGGTTACATTGAGCATCGCTGGGGCACACTGGTACGTTTGACATCACATACAGTGCCCCCTCACTCAAATTGCCCAGGACAATCGATAGCTGCACCTCCCATTGCACCATTCCATCTGTGCAATGACTGGGAGGGCAACTAGTGGGAAGGGAGGCAAAGGTGGCCGGGCTGGCGGAGGTGCCCAAGGTGGTGGAGGTGTGCATGGTGGTGGAGTCGCCCGAGGTGGCGGAGGCACCCGAGGTGGTGGAGGTGCGTGAGGTGGCAGAGGCACCCAAGGTGGCAGAGGTGTCCAGCACAGTGTAGAGACAGCCATGCCACCCACCCAATAGGGTCAGGAAGCTGCAGGGGCAGCTGTAGCAACCACCACCCAGCCTCCAGGTCACTCAGCCATGCCTGTGGTGCTCCCCACCCTGGTCCACGGAAACACAGGTGCAGATGATATCCGTGCATCGAGGGGGAAGGGAAATGCTGTGCAGCACCATGGCACTGGCACCCATGGTACAGATGCAGCAGTGTCACCTGCTGTATGCACCCACCAGGGTCAGGTAGCTGCAGGGGCAGCCGAAGCAACCACCACCCAGCCTCCCGGTCACTCAGCCATACCTGTGGTGCTCCCCGCCCCAGTCCACGGAGACGCAGGGGCAGATGCTATCTGTGCATCGAGGGGGAAGTGAAATGCTGTGCAGCGTCATGGCACCGGCACCCAGGTACAGCCACCTGCAAGGGCACCTACAGTCAAACCATTAGTGTGCGATGCCACAGCGCAGGCCACCAGTGCCCCAGCCCCTACTGACCCAAGTGGTCCCAGCCACTTGGTGTGTGCACACAGCCCAGTAAGAAGGCAAAGCGTGCAGTAGGCAAACAGGCTCAGTCCCAAGGCATTGCAGAGGAGACCAGCACGTCGAGGACGAGGAGCTTTAGTGAGGAGGAGCTCCAGGTCCTCCTGGACTACGTGCTACACCAACGTGACATGCTTGTGCAGGCAGGGAGCACACATACGCCCGCCCAGAGTATGGCCCACTGGCAGTGTGTCATTGGGCCTCATTACGAGGTTGGAGGTAACCATGGCACTATTAGAGCCATGGCTGCCTCCAAAACCTTACCGACCACGCCCTGTTGAATGGAGCTATTACTGGCCCATTCCAAGGTTGGCGGGACCGGTAATTCCCCATTCACCAGGGCCCCTCCCCATTCCCATTGAGCCCCGATAGGGCTCAATGGGAATGGGGAAGGCGCTAATAATGGTACCGCAAATTGCAGTACTGTTATTAACTCTAAAGTCCCTTTGCGGGTCCCGTCCTTAACGTCTGGTAAAACCAGGCATTAAGGAAGGACCCACAAAGGGAACTCGTAGTAAGGCGGTAAGTGATTACCGGCACCGGTGCCCTTACCGGTGCCGGTAATCCCTTAACGCCCGCCTCGTAATGAGGCCCATTGACCTTATTAACACCTTGGGCCATGAGAGGCACTCAGCTGCTGATGCAATGAAGTGTTGGTATGACCTGCGGCGCCGAGCCAAAGGTAAGATGGGTGCCAACTACGCCTCTATTCTGGTGACTGGAAGTGGGTTACCAGAAGAGGACAATTAACTTACTCCACAGGAGGAGATCATAGGTGCCATGATTGATGTGGAGCAGATCCGAGGTGTGGGAGACCTGCCAATCTATGAGGCAGTCTGGTAAGTGGTGATGTGTGTGTGTCCAGGTCATGTGTATGTTACTTGGATGAAGTGTGTTGGTTGTCTGGCAGTTCTGGCTGCATTAGCATGACTGCAATGGGTGAACCATGTCATGGTGGACTGACACATGCTTGTTGACCTGCAGACTGCATACACACAATGTGCTGCACACCGTGACGAATCCCATCACCACACCTGCTCACTCCTTCCATGTCACTCTGTCCAGGCTCTCTTGGCCCTCTTCCTGCTCCAACCTGTGATGGCAGATAGCCTCTCAATCTTGCACTCCACACTGACCGTCTCTCCGCACATCTCTGATGGGTCACCGTGCCAGCTGCACCTCCTCAGGGGGATTCCTCCTTTCCTCTGATTTCCCTAGTAGCTCAGTGTGTCCAGGGAACTGGTCATACTTATGGTGGGGTACTGCAATGGCATATGCCCAGTTTCTGTGCCTCTACTCAGTTCCCTCTTCAACTCACCCTGACCTGGGCAGTGGGGATTGTCCTTTTATCTTGGTGCCAGGTATTGTGTCTCCCTAGGACTTTGATGATGGCACTGGCCCCCAGTGGCCATGACTGTTCATTTTAAATTGCTCTGCATTGTCCACAGGGCCTTTGGCTCCTGGTGCCACCGTTCCTTCAACTCCATCTTCCCAATTTGCATCCTTCTCATGGTATTTGATCATCCCTTTCCTACTCCCTCAGGGTCATTTACTTCTCAGAGCAATTAGTTGGTGGTTAATGTGTATCTTTGGCTGGGGCCTCCCTCTGCTACATCCTCTCTGCCTCAATGACACTGGAGGTGAACTTCTCTGGGTCAGGGGGCTCTTATGATCCTTCCTCATGTGTTCTGCTTTCTCTGCCTCCTCTCCCCTGCTGGAGTCCTGGATGACTGGACGAATGCATTAGTCACCTGCCCACACTATGATCTCTGACACGGGCCTCTGAGCCATCATTTGTACCCATGCACTGCCTCCCTGCCATACTCCACACTCGGTGGCTGTTAACTGTATCCCTACAGCACTCTAGCAGCTATTGACAGCTGATATCTGCACATACACCTGAGCTCAGGCCACACCCTAAGGGAAGTAACTTTTGAACCTAAAGTTAATCTGAACAGCTAACATTACAATTACTACACACGTGTTGGTATGATGAGTATATGTAGAGCATCAATGCATACATAACTAAGGCACATAAAGGGAAACTCTAGTAAGGAGTTAAAAATTCTATGATCAGAAAATGAAACTAAGATTAGAGTCCATCATCATGTATACAAATTGGATTATTTGTCAGGTGCATTATTATTGTTCTATGTATGTGCATCATGAGCTGAGGAAAATTCTAAGGGAAGTAACTTAAGAACCTAGCACAAGGTTAAGGTCAACATATACAGCACCTTTCGAGTATGGATACACTTTTTTAATGCAGTACAAACAGATCAAGTCCTCTGCTTAAAATTCTTACTGTCACTAAACTAAAACAACCACCTCAGATATGTGATGTCTCAGTGACAGGGGACATTGCTGTGATGTTACCGAACTTGACAAATGTTCAAGGATAGCTATGCATATGTGTGCTTTACAAGGTCGGTGTAGAGCAGTTTTTGGATGGCTTACAACGTTGGCACTGTCAATGAAACTGCATAAAAGTTTGCAATAAGATATAGGCCTGACTTGTAATGTTTTTGTTTTTGATGGTTTATAACGTTTGGGACATTTAACATGTCATAAAAATGTTTGCAAAAAGATTATAGAACTGACTTTGAATGTTTTTGCAATGTTTGTTGGGATTCTGACAGGAGGGAGCAGAATTGTAGGGGGTTACCAACATCTTTGAAAACAGGATATTCCTGAATTGGAAAACAAATTCTGCTCACTGCTACAACGCAAAGTGCAAAAAGGATTTGCAGCAAACTTGTGCAAGGACCATCAGCAAGGAACTGAAAGCATGCTTTTGCAAATCTGTCTTGTGTTTTATTTTTCAAAAGCGTCAAAATGTAGGTACAGTAATTAGTGACATAACTTTGGTCCCTGAGCAGGGAGCCCAATGGAAAGGACCAATGTCTCATCTGATTTGCTTAAAGGGCCTGAAACATGGTCAAGGCCCATGCCCCATAAATTGTATACACTGGCCATGTCTGCCAGCCATAAGCACTGGCAATTGATCACATCATGGGGTTATCGTAGATAGTGGAGTAGGATTCAGGCAAGGTGCAGTGTTTAATGAAGGTTGTTTGGTGAGGCAGGGGTCATGGTTGAGCCTTTTGCCTTAGGCAATTCAACCATGACTTGCATCCCCAGCATGTGCTATTGAAAATTACACATAAAAGTATGCGCTGTAAAAAGATATGTTTGTTAAAGGAGCATTATAGTCCTTTCATATATGTTAAAAGAGAAATTATTAATAATTTACATACAGTGCTGAATGAACATAAAACATATTCAGTCAATAAAACCATTGAAATTCAGTGAAAAAACATTGTGAAAGGGATGCTATGTTTAAGTTGACCTAATAAAATCTATGACATTTAGTGAAAACCGCATTGTTAAAGGGATGCTATGGTTTATATGCTCCAATGAAAACCTCTCTAATTCAATTACAGATGTTGTCAAAGGGACGTTATGTTAAATTACTCTAATAAATACCTGGTAAATTCAGTGAAAAAAACATTGTAAAGGAATTTTATGGCTGAAGGGCAACATCTAAAAAACGAATAAATTCACCAGTCATGGTAAGCTATACTACCACCATGCACTGCTAAGACTAACACACAGGACTTCAAAGTTGACATCACAAATGTTATCATCAGTGATATCACTCATGACATCACTGATGACATCACTACTCTGTCACAATATGTTATTATAGGGAATCTGATGAGTTATTTATCTTAGTGTCTATGCTGGGTTGCTCAGTGTTCTAGCACACTCTTCAGCCCATGATATCGATCTCAGGGAGATCACTATACACAACTGAGCTTTTCCAATGCGCATAACTTGTCTGACACAAGAATATTGGCCAATATGCAAGGCTTTAGTAATTGGTTGTAAATGGAACTCAATGCATGTATGTTTTTATTAGTTTTGTGTACTTTGTACCCTCACACAAGCAGTGTGGGAACAATATCAGAATACTTAGTGTGGGACTGGGAGGGGAGTCCGAAGGAGTGAGAAAAATAATCAGTAATGAGTGGGGCTTGGAATAAGGTGTAGTAACCCATCATTCAAACACAGCTTAATGGTGGCATTCGAATTGGTCCAGTGATAGTTGTGTTAAGTAAGATTTTCATAAATGTGAATAATCTTCTTGGCCTGTGTCAACCCCAGAAAATGTTGCTTGGACTTGGTAATTATTCTTTCATGTCCGTAGGTGAGGGGGAATCTTTTTCCCCTTTCACCTAGTCTTGTACTATTTTTATGAGTGACCTTTTTATGTCTCTCCATAGTATGTGTTTGGATTGATAGTTCCCTATAACTTTTGGGCTTAGGCTGGGTTGCCCCTTTTGGCTTCCCTTTTTAATTTAGCTTCAATGTACTTGGATGAACTACTGTTCACAAGGGGTAGAGTGGGATTTACAACCCCTTTCCATTTTATATAGAGATACACCCCATCTTATTTGGAGTGCTGGGGAGGTTCACTGTATCCCTTTTTGCACTTACTTAGTAACATTTCTGTTACGATTTCAAGTTAACTTGGATGTATGGTGGCAGTGAAACTACGTTTATGACTTTTAGTCATCCTTAAATGCAGGCTGTCAAATTAGCTGTGGAAATGCACATGAGGATAATCATTCTGCTTTTTTCGCCATTTCTTGTGTGCTTGTTGTCTCTTTTCCTTGGTGTTTCTTAGGTCTTCTTCTGACATTCTAGGTGGGAAAGATCTTAGCTGAAGTTTTGTCTTCAGCAAGAATCCTTTGGATTCCCTGTGAGGCTCCAGAGTGTCTGAGAAGGCAGGAAGCTGGGGAGGAGTCTAAAACTCTCCAGCCCTTTGTCTTTCACCTTGCCTATAACGAACCAGTTACAACTGGTGGGCTGGCTGTCCTGATTGAACAGCCAGACCACCCCTGTCTCCAAACTGCAGGGAGAGGTTGCAGAAGTTGTGCTGTAGTTCCTAATAAATACTCAGAACCTGGAAGCTGCTGACAAGTCGACCACTGGAATGAAATCCAAAGAGGAAGATGAAGAAACAACAGCTGCAATCATTTCCAGCAACCGGAGAGTCTACTGTGTAACAAGAGCCTGAAGTAACTCTTCCTTCCAAGCGAACTGGGCTCCCAAATGTGATTACTCCTATCAAGAGGCTGAGGAGATCCATTGATTTTGAGAAGTCTGGAAAAACAAGCTATCCCTCAACATGCTGTGACCTCGCAGGGCTGTGAAACACCAACACCAGGGCACCCCAAGCCCGAGTGCAGCGCATTATCTTCCAAAGTAAAAATCCTGCTGAAACTTCGGTGGACTCCTGCCGGACCCCCAGAGACACAACTCAAATCCCTCAAATCCCCTCACCAGAGCGCAGGACCAAGAGAGTGAAGAGAATCCAACCAGCGATATCCGTTCTTCATCTGGTACCTGTAAAAAGGCACCACATCCACAGAACTTTGAGAAGCTATAAAGAATCCTATGTTGGAAGACTCTCCCCCATTGATGGCTTCTGCAAGTTTTCCTTCAGTGTCCATTTCTTCCATCTCCAGTGCCTGCTGTATAACCAGAGCATGAATTAACCCTTCCTTACAAGCTAACTGGCCTACTGAATGCAATGACTTCTACCCAGAAGCTGGTGTGATCCACTAGTCTTGAAAAGACCAGTAAAACAAGCCATCCCTCAATATGCTGTGACCTTGTGGGGCTGTAAAACTCCAATACCAGGGGACCACAAGCCTCAGTGCAGTGCATTATCTTCCAAAATCCTAATCCTACTGAAGCTTTGATGAAATCCTGCAGGACCTCTAGAGGCACAATTCAAATCCCTGAAGTCCCCTCACCAGAGTGCAGGACCAAGAGAGTGAATAAAATCCACCAGCGATATTCGTTCTTTATCTGGCACCTGTTAAAGAGCACCAAATACGCAGAGCTGTGCAAAGATGTAAAAAATGGTTTGTTGGAAGACTCCCCCATTGGTGACTCCTGCCAGTTTTCCTTCAGTGTCCATTTCTTCAGTCTCCAGACCAAGAACCAAAAGACCGGATTGTGTGCTGCTGCATCCTGAAGGCATCCACCCAGAAGCTCTTCCTTTCTGCTGAGGTACTATGTTGGCTTGGATAATACTTACATTAAGCCTTGTGTGAATCATGTGAGGCTGTGTGGGTGATTCAAGTCTTTGGGAGTTTGCCCATACCATTTACCTAGGCCTAATGCTGGAACCTATAGAGGGAGCCTTCTGTGAAGTCCCTGAATACATTTAACTAACTGTGAAGCTGATATTGTTGAAGAAGATATCCTCTGGAACTCTGACTTTCCTGCAACTGAACCCTATCCTGACCTGCATATAGCTGGCTCGTAGGCCACTAGAGTCCCTGCTCTGCCTCTGAGAATACTCATGCTATAGACTAGGGAAGGACTTTGATGATAAGGTTTATGTCTGGAAATTATAACAAGTGTAAAAGTACTTACTTGTAAATGAGCTAGTGTTGTAAATATACCTCTGTTCTCTGCAATAGAATAAGTAACAGCGTGTCTAGAAATGTATACTTACCTTTATGTTGCTTGTTGCCCCTTTAAAAAGTATAGAAGTTATTTCACTAGTTTTGAATTGTTGTTCACACTTCTAAAAAGTAATAGTGTTGGCAGTTTTTTTATCATTTCTAAAATGAATGAGTGTAAAAGCCTTCCAATAGGATTTACCCACCTTCCTTAGCTGGTTGCTCTTCTAAATGTGCATTATTGGGGTTTGCTTTCCCTGATCTACTTTAGTGCATTTCTTAAACAGGCTTGGGGTTAATAATTGTCTTTCAGTTGCTTTACGCCCCTCTTAAAAGTATAAGAGGTTTTTACTTACCTTGAAATCCATTGTGTCTTTCTAAAACTTGTAATACTGGGTTGTACCTTCCCTCAATATTTAGTGCTCTTCTAAAATAGTTTCACAAAGTTCTTACTTGACTTAAAGTTGCTTATAGCCCCTCTGAAAGGATACTAGGTTACTTACTGACCTTGAATAGCTGCTGCTCTACTTAAACTGTAACATTGTTGAGTTAATTCAATTAAGTGATCTTACTTGCCTGACAGATGTCACTCTGTGTGTGGTTAGAAGAGTACATGGCAAATTACTCAACTGTTTGGTTGTGCTTTCCCTGAATTGCTCATGGGCACTTCTAAAATAGTTATTGTGTTCATACTTATCCTTGAGTAGCTTCTGACCCCTCTAGTTAGTATACAAGTTAAGTTACTCCCTCCGAACTGTGTTCTAAAAGGTAACATTGGTGATGTAACTGTATCCATTCTTGATAGAAGAAAGTTACATATGTTGCAGGATATACTTGTAACAGTGTTGGTTTAATTAACTGTGTCTATAACTAAATACCACTGTATATTGCGACCAATAGGGCCCTGTAAAATATTTTATGTAAATTTGGGGTCTGGCGGTATTTTCTTACTGCCAAAAGAAGAGTGGAAATTTAGAAATACTTATCCTCGCGTTTAGATTGGGTTTGTCCTCACATCATCCTAGAGACCATCCCTTATTATATTATATTCCAGTAATATGTACTGGTGGTGGTATTTGGTGGTAATAAATTACTTAGTGGTGAGCATGATTTTCCTTCCCTACATTATAGTCCCATCATACACAAAGCTTTCTTTACTATTACAATACTCTTAGTGATCTAATGAGGGCCTTGTACCTACATTCAGAGACACCACACTTTTACATAGAGTGCCACCTACAAACTGTGGCCGGTATCACTTATTTATTCACACCAGTGAACTCTGCGTCCATGGGCCTTATTACTGCTTCATAGATCCCCAGTAATCTATATATTGTATTAGATTTCCCCCAGGCAACATGCAATGGGGAACACACACATACCTCTATTTATCGCCGCTAAGTCTATCTATTATGCTATCTACATAAACAAACTGGCAGCTGTATTACCAAAGAACACAAATCTTCCCCACATCCACATAGGCAAACCCAAAATAATGAAAACTCAGAAGCATTTATATATGAATATATATATATATATCTTATATTGCAAACAATTACAATGTCATGATACAGATCTTACCATTTACATTTTCAGCGCTACTTGTAACAAGATAAGAAGAGCAAAACAACATAGCAGGTACAATGCAAATAAACCCTTTTCAAAAACAGGCATCACATTTTATGAATAAACACATGACATATGAGAATGCAGGATATTTTCTTTTGCTTTGCTATTCTGACTCCCTGGTATTTTTAGAACACATTCGTCAAACAATCGCACAAGAATAACCTCACTTCGACTGGATGCTTACCAAAGATTAGCAGTTCCCTCTCCCACACAATCTACTTTCACTCGAACAGGCCCAGTCAGCAGGGTTTGCCTCTGTAACTTTGGAGGTCTGAAGAGTGTGGAGAGAACATAGAGTTCTCAAGCCAGCGCTAAATGTGACTAGGCACGTCCGTCTGGGAGCCCAGTCATTCTTCGAACTACTTCTCACTCTGCCCTTGTTCCCCCAGCAAAGTTCTGCACCTTCCCATTTTGCTTATGTAGCAAAACTGCAGATACACTGCTCCAATCAAATTGAAGTCAGCATCACCCTTCCTTTAGCACAATAGACCAGTTACACAGTGAGCAACTGTAATTAATATCGTTTCCAGGTATGCAGGCTCTCTGCTTACTGCAAACACAGAACAATAAGTGAGAAGAATTCAGTGCACATTTGAAAAACGAATTTCAGAATATGTATTTTCACCCCATTTCCACATAGAGATTACATTATAATGTTAATAAGTTAGCTCAAGTAATTAGTAATTGTTAATTGAGTCAGTTAGTTAGATGAATAATGTAGTCTCCTATGTATGAGGTATTTCAAAAAAGAGAGAGAAAAAAATTTTGGTGCACTTTTAAACCTGCATCCTTTCTCCAGCCACATTCTCACATGTTATGCTGGCAACATAGACTGGCTATATGTGTATGCCACATTATTGCTGGCAACAAAATCCCATCACATTCAGTGAGGCGCTATACATTCCAAGGTGCTATAAAATGCTATTTTTTGCATTCAGTGAAGTGCTACACACTCCAAGGCACTATAAAGCGCTATATGGTACATTATCCCTCCTTTTCTGACAATTTGGCAGTGTTCCAAGCCACAATTGGAGGAAACACAACTTGTGCTCCTCTTTTTCTTTCCATTATGGCAACTCAATAATAAACATTAATATTTTTCACAATAAATCACTGCTTAACCACCACAAAACCAAAATTCATCTCAAATGTGACCAACAGTACTTACAAAATATTATACATATTTCTTCCCAACTGAAGTGTCCATAGTCCAATGTCCAATAGACATCTGTTTAAGTGTAGATCAACATTTTAAGTTCAATAACAAAATAATAAAATAAAATAATTAATCAAAACAAAGAATTAGCATAACTAATTAAAATAATAAAATAAAACAATAAAGTTGTGTGACTCCATCGCCCATACTTCCAGAATGCATCATAAACAATGTATCCACAACGCAGCAGGTTCAGTTCAATATTGTTTCCTAAATAACAACCACCGCTGAGATGTCCTGACCAGCAACATCACATCATCTGGTTCATTTGATGTATTCTTTCATTCTGGCACTCTTGAATGCTTTCTATAGGAGCATTCTCTTTTGGCATCCCGGTTACTTTGTCTTCACCTCCATCCGGAGGCATTACTTGATCTTCATCCCGCGGACTCCAGGACTCCACCATCTCCCGTCTCCCCGGTCCTCTGACCTCCAACTTCAAAACACAAGCTAATGATTCTAAATCAAATAGAAAAGAGACAGGTTAAGTATATAGCACAATACCAATTTCAGCCTTTTAGCAAAAATAAAATACATATATACCAAAACATTTCATCCTTTTTCTTTCGCTTTCTGAAATTAAGCACATGTGCGAGACAGAACAAACATACACAAAGCATCATTGATCATATAACATATTTCAACATTGTAAAAATAATTTCATTAGCTTCAGCCCCCTTTTAATGATCATCACATATAGTATTTTTATTTACATCTATTCCATTACAACAATCACCTCTATTTTTATTTCATTGGTATTGGGCCCTATAAATAGACTCATGTGTTTTCTTTCATGTATTTAGGGCACTTGATCTGTGTCTACTTGCTCAAGTCTCCTTGCTTCATGTTTGGGATGCCAGGGCTTAATTTGGTTAACATGAACAAATTGCTCTGCTATTGTTTCACACTCTGTTCTTAATATTTTGTAAACCACTAGAGACACCTTATCTATTATTTGAAATGGCCCCTGCCATGCTGCCAGAAATTTAGAATGTTTCTGTTTACCCTTTCCAAAATGAAATTTATACACCTGATCCCCTACACTATACTCTTTCACAGATGTCTTTTTATCATAATATGATTTTGCACTGTCAGCGGCTCTTTCCAAATTCCGCTGCACAAAAGCAAATGCATGTTGCATAAACTGTATATGCACTTACACGTGTCTGTTCATGTGTTCTGTACAATAGGTGTTGTGGAAACACCATCTTCCTTTCTGTCAACACTTCATGAGGGCTGATACCTGTTGCTTTGGCAGGAGTTGATCTGATTGCTATCAAAACCAGAGGTAAACGTAAATCCCAGCTGGACCCTGCCTCTGCTACAAACTTCTTCAATATATCCACAACAGACCTATTACAACGTTCAACACCTCCAAAAGAAGCGGGTCTGTATGCAATATGCAGCTTTCTTTTCACCCCCAGTATATGCCACACCTTACTCATTAAAGCGCTGGTGAAGTGACTTCCTCTATCTGATTCTATTCTTTGTGGTAACCCAAATCTTGAAAATACATGATTTACCAGTAATGTAGCTGCTGTTTGCGCACTACAGTTTGGTGCAGGATAACACTCTATCCATTTTGACATTAAACAAACCACACTCAAAATATAACGGTTCCCCCTGCTTGACCTTTTTACAGGCCCTACATAGTCTATTTGCAAATCTGACCATGGAAGGGTTAAGCCTCTTTTCATGAGTGGGGCCCTATGCATTGGTGAAGCAGGTTTAAATTGGGCATATACTAAACATCCCCTAGTATATAATTCCACATTTTGGGATATATGTGGCAGTAAGCATAATCTTTCAGTATCTCTAGTATTTTTTGTGACCCTCTGTGTCCTGCAGTTATTGCATCATGTGCATGGTGTAGCATTAGCCCTCTGAATGAAAGGGGTACCACCCACTGTATTTGTCCTGTTATGGATTCCCTAATCATGAGTCCGTCCTGTAGTCTAACTCGTTGTTATTCTTTAATAGCACCCTCAACTCTTCTTTTCCCACACAATCATTTTCTGTTAAAGGATTTTGTTCAGGGTCTATCAAATGATTATAATAGATTCTTAAATTGGATCATGTTTTTGTGCCTTAATCAGGTCTTCATCTGGTGTATCATAACTCCATTGCACTACTGGTTGTTCTACCTCTTTTGGAGCTTTAGAGCATGTAATTGCATCAATCTGTATTTCACCAAGTAAATGTTCAATAGGTAGCAACTTTCCCATCACGGACCCAATTTTAGCCAAATGATCTGCCTTATAATTTCCCTCCTTATCCTCTCATGGAGTTTTTAAATGTCCACACATTTTCCTCCAGTATATTGTTAATTCCTTCTCTGACGCCAATTTATCTATAGCCTGTATCATTTTTCCATGTTTGAGAGGCTTTTTATTGTAGGTGATTATACCTCTTGCTTTCCAGCCAGGTAAATATTCCACAAAGCTATTTTGTGCATAATCAGAATCAGTCACCAGGACAATTTCACTAAATTTATCATCAACTGCAGTAGTAATTGCTTTATAAATGGCTGTCAATTCCGCTACTTGATTGCTCCTAGCCCCAATTCTCATTCCTATACTGGGAATGTCTTCACATTTCAACCAGACATTTCCTATTTCTGACACCAATTGTTTATTACTGTCATTTTCAATGTGAAAAGCACAACCGTCAACATATACAGTTGGCAAATCCTTGCATGTCTTTTCATCAAAAGCTTTGAGTGGTGATTGTCAAAACTCCTGTAAACTAGATTCCACTTCTACTTCATTTTATACGTGTTCAGCTGCACAGTCATGTAAATCTGCTAAACCTTGAGCAACTCAGCTTTTTTTTTATTTTGGCCATATCTCACTTCTGCAGGAAAGACTTGCAATGCCAGTATCCATGAAGTAATTCTAGTCTGTGCTAGATTACCTGACCTAATTCTTTTACTCTCTAAAAGCTGCAATGGTTCATGATCTTTCTCCCTGAACAATGGGGCGGAAATGCTTTAACGCCCATGCCGTGGTCAAAAGGGCCTTTTCACATTCACTGAATTTAAGTTCAACTTGGGAAAATGCCTTTCTTGCATAAGCAATGGTTTTGTGGTTCAAATCGTGTTTGTGTGATAACACTGCTGACATACAATGTTCATAGAAACCTATTTCTATAAAGAAATCCCTATTCTTTATGGGGTATGCTAAACATGGTGCCTTTATAAGACATTCCTTTAATTTAGCTACTGCCTCAGATTGCTCTTTTTCCCATTTCCAGGGTGTATTCAGCTTCAGTAGTTTAGTCAATGGTTGAGTAATTTCAGCATAATTTTCAATAAACCTTCTTTTATATCCCGTCGTTCCTAATAAACGCTTTAATCCTTTCACATTTTTAGGATCTTTTAATTTCTGTATGGCCTCCACCTTTTTCTTTTGTGGGTTTAGTCCATGTTCAGTCACTTCATGGCCTAGAAAATTCACCTTTTTTCTTGCACCTTTGTGCTTTTTGTAAAGATACTTTGGCACCTGCCTTTTGCAATTGGCCAAGAACAGGTCTGATTTAATCAAAATGGCTTTTTAAGCTTTTATTTTTTATCAGGACATCCTCCACATAAACTATAGTTCCTCTTTCCGCTGCATCAGGCATAGCCTTTCTCAAAAGTATGCAAAATTCCCTCCCACTATTGACGTACCCAAATGGAGTTCTAACCCATGTGTATTGGGTCTTATCAAATGAAAATGAAAATAAATTCTGAATCTCTTTTGCCAATGGCACACACCAATATTCAGATGTGAGATCTAATGTAGTAAATACTTTTGAGCCATGTGCCTGAGCCAGGCCTTGATCAATGAATGGCAGTGGCCATCTGGGCACCAGCACTCTTTTATTTAATTCTCTCAAATCTGCACACAAACGCCATTGACCATTTGGCTTTAATACACCCAAAACAGGTGTTTTGGATGTGCTATGAATAGGCCTTATAATTCCCCGAGACTCCACATTTTTAATTATTTCTGTCAATGAATCTAAACATGCCAGTGGTAATCTATACTGGCGCACAAATACTGTATTTCTACTACACCCTTCCGGTAATGTGGCAACATGTAGATCAGTTAGTCCACAATCGTGTGCATCTTTAGCAAATACCTCTTTAAACTCCATAAATATTTTCCTCGATTCAGTTTTATCTTCAACGCTATCGCATGCATCTGCTGACAAAATCTGCTCCTCTACCATTTTTGAGAATTCTGGGAAATCTTCCAGTGGAGGAATCTCTGTGCTTTCTTCGAACTGTGTGGCTGTGTCTCTCTAAAGCTGCCACTTTTAAATATTTTAGCATATGAGCTTCCATTTCAATGTGCTGATTTTTTGTTTCAATTTCATTTAAATCAAATACTATATAATCCTCTTGATGACAGCACACTGTCTCATTTGAAGCATAAGGGTACACAGAATTAATTTTAAAGATTCCTTTGGGCCCGAGAATCCAGGTATTCTTGCAACACACCCCCTGCATCTACATACCTTTCAGGGATATTTCCAATCACCATGTTATTTAGATCTGCAGTACAATGTGATTTTTGTATGGCCATTCTTAATGAAGAATTTTCCTCTAAATGAATATCCTGACCCCCTTTATTATTCACCATAATATTTACAGACCCGTCACCAACATCTATCAATGGAATGTATTCATAATCTAGGCCTTGCTGTTTTATGGATTCATTCAAGCACACAAATGCATCAGAATCCTTCATCTTCTGTCCCTTTTTGCACTTTAACTTTATTGCAACCTGCTTGGTGATTGCAGAAATAATAGTATGCTTCCTCAGTTGTAATTCAATTGCATATGCGACCAGTTGTGCGCATTGATAAGCCTTTCTTTTGTCTTCAAATTCAGGTGCAGGCCCACCTAGCCGTGACCATATTTTTTGATTAAGAAAATCTAACACCATACACATTCTGTGCATGATATCATTGCCCATGTAAAAGTCATTTTGTGTCCCACTCACTATCCACACATCATGGTAAATTGTTTTCTGCCCAATACTAATCTTCAGCATGCACCTGCCTGCAATTCGGTTTTCAAAGTCTGGACTGTCTAAACCAGAGACATATTGGTTTTTAATCCTAAATTTTGGGATTTCCTCCCTCTCCATTATTTTCTGCAGTAATTTCTCATTAATAAAGCTTCTTTCCTGTTTGAGTGCTAGTATGGCCTTTACTACTTTAGAATGGTCATTTATACCAATCTGAACCCATGGTTGCTCATCCTCCATGTGTATTTCAGCAAGAGTAGTAATGTGCTTTTCTGTGTCTGTTTTAGGAGTAGTATTCTGTTTGTATTTCTTCTCTTTTAAATAAAAGCGTAATGTGTGCTCATCTATTTCAGTTTGCCATTTTTTCCTAGGGTCTAAATAAATCTGTACAGATTGTTTCTCATTTTCACTTTGCATTTTATCTTGACACATCAAGATAACAGTGACGCTAGGTATACAGCTATTCTGGAGGTATACCTCCACTGCATCATTCGTTTTGGCAACTGTGTGGCATTCATTTATGTTGCTGTTTTGTGATTTTATTTTCTTAGGTCTCAATGGTTTTTTGGTTAAGGGCCACAGTACTCCATTCACCCCATCTACAAGAGGAGACAATCTTTTCAAGCAATCTATCCCCATCAGAAATGGGATTTCATAAATAGATGTGATCAATACCTCCTGTTTCATTCTGTGTTTTCCTATCTTTATGTCAACTTCGGTAACACCTATAATAGGCACCTCTTCACCATTAAAATTATGCACTGGCCCTTCACTTTGCCTCACTGTGATCCGATTCTGTGGAGATCTCCCTTCGTTAATACTTTTTACCAAGTCTTTGGATATAATTGTAGCCTGTGCACCAGTGTCAATCATCGCAAAAGTATTGCATTTCTCTTCTACAGTGATGTGAACATAATACCTGTCTTCAACTTCCTCTAATACACATAAAAAGTGTGAATTCTTACTGATTTCAGGACTCACCTTTTTCAGGCCTTTCTCACTTTTGGCTAAGCACATTGGTAAATGGAAAGACAGTTTTCCCTCCTTTCTGTCGATTTCTGTGTGAGAGACTATATTCATTTCCCCATGTTAAGAGGTTTTTTGGAGTGTGGCCACTGGTCGCCCATCCATCCAGGGTTCATCAGAGGTCACATTACAATCCTCCAACTGAACATGTGTGACAACATCACTTGGCAATTTGTCATTTTCTAACTCTGTGCATTTGTAATTATTTAGTATGGTATCAGTCCTTTTAACTTCTTCAAAAATATGTGCCTCAAAGAATTCTTCGGGGGATTGACCTGTACCCTCCTTTTGAATATTTTCTTTTTCTTCCTGTGTTTGGTTATTGTTTTGATTGCCCAGGGAAGGAGTTTTAGCATCCCCACTTACTCTCTGTTCACTGGTATTCCCCATGCATGAGTCATTTTTCTTAAATCTGTCTCTTTGTTCTTTTGGAACTTCAGGTTTTCCTTTCTCATTGGTACAAATCTCCAATGTTTGATTTAGCTCTAGGTTAAACCGAACTTCTTTTTGTATAAGTATTTGCACTTTCTGTCACATGTTCACTTAGCACTGCAGGTTTCATAAATACTTAGTCACTTATCAGAAACCACCCGGTCAGTGCTATGTGTCACGACCCACACTCTGAAGACCCCCTGGCCAACCTATGGGCCAGGGAGAGTCTTGATTCCAGTCCCCACTAAACCCAAGAAATTGCAGCATAGGCCTTCTTGGGGCCCGTCCTGGCACCTTTGACGCCAGGATCATGTTTGAATATGGACTTGTGCTTGAGAACTACTTTTCATTAATGCCAGTCATGTGGAGGCATCCTCATAACCTGTCCCCTTGAAACCAGGCTTGCAGTGTAGTGTTTTTGGGTGTGGTACCATGGGGACTATTTGGTTCCATGTAATAATGTCGCCACAAAAATCTCGCCATGCAAAAATATCGCCGAAAAATGGCCATTTTTTTTTTGCCCCTGTTCCCATATATATGGTCACCCAAATAATATTACCACAACATTTTCCCAGCGATATTATTTACAGCAACCATATATATGGGGATATTATTACCTGACACCGGCTATTTTACCTGGACTTCTTTCTTGAAGCTATTTAAACCACACCTGAATAGACTGACAAGCTTCACGTTAGTTTGCATTACTGCAACGTAAAGCTCACCTTGTTCAGCTTCAGCCACGAACCTTGTAAGGACAGCACCTGCAAAGGAAAGGAGAAGACATTGTGAGAAAAAGGCAGCAGCTTACCTGAACTTCATCGCCAGCGGTCCGCAGCTCTTCCAACCATCATCCTGGAACCAGCGCTCCTCCGGATCGACGGACCTGTAAAAGAGGAGAAACAAGGCATTAGACATTGTACAATTAACGAACTGTGCCGAAAGGCTTACCTCGCTGGCCGCTCCTCAATCAGCATCACGACGGAAATTCCATACTCTGGCCAAGTACTGCGACCTGTGGAGAGGAAAAGATAACAGGTTAGCAAAGGCAAGGCATTTTAAGCGCAGCGTATAGCGCCTACTCACCACATCAAGGCGCTCCAAAAACGCCCGTACTTACCGGCGAAACACAGATTCCGCCTTGCCACATATTGGACTTCCGCGTACCTAGGAAGAAAAATACATTGTTTAAAAGGCATGCAAGAACAGCAATATTCACAGCAAGAAGACCTACCTGAAAGACTCAAGACAGGCTGGCATCAGTGAAGCAACTCGATCACCATTGCCCACCAAGCTCAACGTGCCCCTGCCAAGACAGCAGGATGGAGAACCCGCCAACATCCAAAACAAGGTGAGGAGAAGTCCAGAAGGGTCGCAGACCTACAGGGAGGAGGGAGGCTGTTTACCCCGGTTGCCCAGTCCTGAACATAGCTTACCTGTATTCCAGGCAGAACTCTTCCGCTGGTCGCATCTGGGCATCGCAAGGAGGGACATCTGAACCCCAACTTCTGGGTGGTGCCCCCGTGGAACCAGGTGAGCGTAACAGAACGCCGACCCTCCAAAACTAAATCCTCCTGGGCGCCATGGAAACCTCAGAATTAGACCAATTGGCCCAACTAATAGGAGAAATGCGCGCCGAGGTCCATTCTGCCCGTCAGGAGACTAATGCTCTCCGAAGAGATTTAATAGTGATTAAGGAGCGCAATGAAAACATTAGCAGACAATACTTGCAATCACAAGCGGGCCAGACCCCCCTACCGGGAAGCAACCCAACGATGCAGAATCCTACCCTGCCATCCACTTCTTCTACTCTGGTGCAAGTCGCGCTACCAGGAACAGTTCCTTTGGCCCCACCAGAACGATTTACAGGTGATCCACGGAAATACGCCACATTCATGAATCAATGCCGCCTTCACTTTCTTTGCAGGCCTGGAGCATTTCCAAACGACCAGGCTCGCGTGGCCTTTGTCTTGTCATACCTGAGCAGTAGCGCAGCAGACTGGTCAGTTCCATTGGTGATACATGATGATCCTCTGCTACATGACTTTGGGGGATTTCAGAGGGAAATGGAGAAACTTTTTGCTCATCATACCCGAGAACAAGCAGTGGACAATGAACTCCTTTCCCTCCGACAGGGAAATCAGGGCCTGTTAACGTACATTGCTACTTTCAACAGATTGGTTGCTGAAGCTAGGTGGCCTGAAAACAAAAGAACCACGTTGTTTCATCAGGGTTTACAAGGCGAATTAAAAGATGTTCTAGCTCAAGTAGTGGACCCTCCTTGAGACTGTTCGGAGTTCATAAATTTGGTTGTGCAATAAGACCACCGGCTGCAAGACTGAAAAGCAGATCTCTCCAAAATGGATCCACGGGCGGTGTATGTTCGGTCTAGAGACAATGTAACTCATGCACAAGAAAACCCTGTTGAGCCCCTGCAACTTGGAGGAGTGTGACCCCCATTAACAAAACAAGAGCGAGATAAAAGAAGGCAACAACAACTGTGTCTGTATTGTGGAAAATCTGGGCACTTCCTGAAGGACTGCCCAGTGAAACCCCCTAGGAAGGTCGTTGGGGCCACGGAAAAAGACCAAGAGAAAGAACATCAATCGGAAAACTACCCAGCTCGGTAAACGTAGAGGTCAGTTTGTCGAGTGAGGGAAAGGACCCACCAACCTCACACTTTGCAATACCAGTGATCTTGATCAATAACCAATGGTTGTCCAGAATGCATGCCATAGAAGCTTACATTGACAGTGGGGCAGTCGGGAATTATATTGATCGAGATCTGGCTGCAGAGATGGGACTTCCCTTATGTTCCAAGCCGATTACAGATAAGGTGACTACAGTGGATGGGACTGAAATCGCTTCCGGACCCATAACCCAATGCACAGCTGAGATAACAATGCTGTGCCAGGACGGGCATAGGGAACTCATTTTGTTCGACCTCATCAAGGCACCTCAATTTCAGCTTATACTAGGGATGCCATGGTTAGTCTTTCATAATCTTTCGATTAACTGGCAAGCCAGGAAATTAACCTTCCCCAGTGACTGCTCTCCAGCCTGTTACTATCAAGAACAGAAAACTGCTTTCAGTAATTCTACGACTCCCGGAACCACATCTATCTTAGGTGTGACCAGTACTTTACCTGAGGAATACCGCGATTTCCAGGATGTATTCCAGAAGGACCAAGCCAATACCCTGCCGCCCCACAGGCCCTACGACTGTCAAATCAACCTTGTTCCTGGTGCCCAAGTCCCCTGTTGGAGGATCTATGCTCTGACTGAACCTGAAAATCTTCACCTGAAGTCCTACCTAGACCAGTACCTCGCAAACAGATTTATCCGTCCATCTAAGTCCCCGGCAGCCAGTCCTTTGTTCTTCGTGCCCAAAAAGAAGGGGACATAAGGACCTGTATTGATTACCGCGCATTAAACCAGATCACAGTGAAGAACCGATACCCTTTGCCACTTATTCCGGAAATGCTGGACCAGGTCAAGGACGCTCAAATTTACACCAAATTGGATCTTCGGGGAGCGTATCACCTGGTTCTGGTTAGAAGCGGCGACGAATGGAAAACCGCTTTCCGTACTAAACATGGGTTATTCGAATATCAAGTCATGCCCTTTGGGTTATGCAATGCACCGGCAGCATTCCAATACTTCATGAATGACATCCTGAGAGAATTAATTGATGTCTGCGCCCTAGTGTACATAGATGATATCCTGGTGTACTCAACTTCTAAACAAGACTGTATGAAGCACGTCCGTTCAGTCCTCACCAAGCTCCGTGAACATCATTTATTTGCCAAGCTGGAAAAGTGCTTTTTTCATGTAAGCGAAGTGGAGTTCCTAGGCTTCATCCTTACTCCCGGAGGCATCAGGATGGACCTGCACAAGGTCGACGCCGTTCTGAAATGGCCATCACCGACGTCAATAAAGGGAGTACAAAGTATGTTAGGCTTTGCAAACTTTTATCGTCGGTTCATACCAGACTTCTCCCAAAACGTACACCCGATCACCGTGTTGTTACGAGAAAATAACAAGAAATTCACCTGGACCAAAGACGCAGAAAAAGCCTTTCGGGAACTAAAGAAAAGATTCACCTCAGCACCGATCTTACGACATCCACGTCCTGACCTCCCGTATATCGTAGAGACGGACGCTTCCAGTTTAGCAATCAGAGCTGTCCTCTCACAAAGAGATCCCAAAACTGGCCAGCTACATCCAGTGGCCTTCTGGTCAAAGAAGTTTTCACCTCCCGAAATTAACTACGCCATCACCGACAAAGAACTCTTGGCTATCAAATCCGCCTTCAAAGCCTGGCGTCACTACCTTCTGGGAGCCAGACAAACCATTACAGTTATTACTGACCACCGAAACCTGCAGTATCTTATAACAGCACAGGCAATCTTCACGCCAGCTGCGATGGGCTCTCTTCTTCGCTGAATACGATTTTGTCATAACTTTTCGACCAGGCGTCAAGAATGGAAAGGCTGACACACTTTCTCGTACTGGAACAGATGACTTGGTTTTTACAGCCCCAGATCCAGTCCCCATCATACCTGAAGACAAACTTTTAGGCCTGATGGAGCTGAAAAAGGAAATTCAACAAATCATGAATCCGGATGCCCTCCTTGCGTGGCAAGCTCAAGGAGAACAATGTTCCATCGAAGACTGCTTACCCCTTTTTAAGGGCCGCCTATATATACCCACCAAGAACCTACAACAGCAAGTTATTTCAGGGTACCACGATTCCCTTATCGAAGGGCACCCTGGAATCACCAAGACCTTAGCCAAGGTAAAACAGAACATTTGGTGGCCTACCTGGCAGAGAAATATAATCCAATACATTCAATCTTGTGGAGACTGCGCACAAAACAAATTGCAAAAACATAAACCATCTGGTCTTTTGAGACCTTTGGACATTCCTCCAGCGCCATGGCACACCCTTTCCCTCGACTTCATCACGGATCTGCCTACCAGTCAAGGGTTTAACACCATTCTTGCAGTCGTAGACCTATTCTCGAAAATGGCCCACTTTATTCCACTCAAAGGCCTTCCAGATGCATCGACTCTAGCCAAGGTATTTCTGGACAATATTGTTAAATTACATGGATTCCCATCAGTCCTGATCTCTGATTGAGGTAGTCAGTTCATTTCCAACTTTTGGAGAAAGTGTTGTGCAATGGCTCAAATTGACGTCCGGTTATCCACTAGCCACCACCCCTAAATGGATGGTCAGACCGAAAGGACCAGCCAGACCCTTGAGCAATACCTACGGTGTATGTTGCATCACGAGCTGAGAGACTGGAAGGACTTGCTATGGATAGCTGAGTACGCATATTACAACTCCTTACATTCCAGTACTGGGCAAACGCCTTTTTATACCTCATATGGTAGACACCTGCGTACCTCAGAATTGGATCTCCCAACCAAATTGGAAATGCCTGCGGTTAAAACCCTTCACACCAGCATCACTCAGGCTTTCAAAAAAGTCCAGAGAACATCTGATTCACACCAAAGCCAAGCAAAGACAATTCGCCGACCAACACAGTATGAAGGCCCCCGATTATCAAGTAGGAGACAAGGTTTGGCTAGCCACTAAGTTTATACCCATCAAAGGAACCCGGACCTTTCAACCCAGGTATTTGGGACCCTACACAATCAAGACGATTATCAGTCCAGCGGCCGTTAAGTTAGATTTACCATCCAATCTACGTATCCATCCAATATTTCATGTGTCCCTTTTAAAACCAATGCAACCTGGTACACGGATTGAAGCAGCTCCGAAATCCATTCTTGTTGACGGAGAACTTAGGCATACTGGATTCTTAGTACTCAAGGGGGAGGCTATACTATCTAATAGATTGTAAAGGTTTTGGACCCCAAGACAGATCCTGGGAACCCTGTGAAAATGTTCACGAACCGCATCTGATCAAAAGCTACCATCGAAACTTCCCAACTAAGCCTGGGCCGGACAGAAGGAACACCTTGAGAGGGGCCTTGGGGGGGAGTGCTGTCATGACCCACACTCTGAAGACCCCCTGGCCAACCTATGGGCCAGGCAGAGTCTTGATTCCAGTCCCCACTAAACCCAAGAAATTGCAGCATAGGCCTTCTTGGGGCCAGTCTTGGCGCCTTTGGCGACAGGCTCATATTTGAATATGGACTTGTACTTGGGAACTACTTTTCATTAATGCCAGTCATGTGGAAGCATCCTCATAACCTGGCTCCTTGAAACCAGGCTTGCAGTGTAGTGTTTTTGGGTGTGGTACCATGGGGACCATTTTACCTGGACTTCTTTCTTGAAGCTATTTAAACCACACCCGAATAGACCGACACGCTTCGCGTTAGTTTGCATTACTGCAACGTAACGCTCACTGTGTTCAGCTTCAGCCACAAACCTCATAAGGACAGCACCTGCAAAGGAAAGGAGAAGACATCGTGAGAAAAAGGCAGCAGCTTACCTGAACTTCATCGTCAGCAGTCCCGCAGCTCTTCTGACCATCATCCTGGAACCGGCGCTCCTCCGGATCGATGGACCTGTAAAAGAGGAGAAACAAGGCATTAGATATTGTACAATTAACAAACTGTCCCGAAAGGCTTACCTTGCCGGCCTCTCCTCAATCAGCATCACGACGGAAATTCCATACTCCGGCCGAGCACCGCGACCTGTGGAGAGGAAAAGATAACAGGTTAGCAAAGGCAAGGCATTTTAAGCGCAGCACATATCGCCTACTCACCGCATCAAGGCGCTACAAAAACACCCATACTTACCGCTGAAACACAGATTCCGCCTTGCCACATATTGGACTTCACCGTACCTAGGAAGAAAAAGTAATTGTTTAAAAGGCATGCAAGAACAGCAATATTCACAGCAATAAGACCTACCTGAAAGACTCGAGACGGGCTGGCATCAGTGAAGCAACTCGATCGCCATTGCCCACCAAGCTCAACGCACCCCTGCCAAGACAGCAGGACGGAGAACCCGCCAACATCTAAAACAAGGTGAGGAGAAGTCCAGAAGGGTCGCAGACCTAAAGGGAGGTGGGAAGCTGTTTACCCTGGTTGCCCAGTCCTGAACATAACTTAGCTGCATTCCAGGCAGAACTCTTCCACTGGTTGCATCTGGGCATCGCAAGGAGGGACATCTGAACCCCAACTGCTGGGTGGCGCCCCCAATGAACCAGGTGAGCGTAACACTATGGCCTTCTTCCCCCTCCTTTGATGACTGTTTTTGTGCTGTACAGAGCTTTCCTATTTGCTCAGCCAACATTTTCACTTGGGCCTCGAGACACTGGAATCTTTCTATTTCTCTAGAATCCTCTCACTTTGGCCTAGATCGGTATTGGTTGTTTTCCCCCTGACTGAATTTATTCTGATACCTCTCAGGAGTATGCCTTCTATTAGGATTGTTCCTGATCTCTTGATTCATATGTGGAGGGGAGCGGGGTGCACCCATCCTTTGGTTCTAGTCTCCTGGTGGTGATGAATCATTGTATTGACGTGGAGCATAATTCATATTCTGCCTCATGTCCTCTCTGTCATTTTGTGGATACTGACCCCTATGTTGATTCCCATTATTAGTAAATCGATCTACATATCGGGGTCTATCCTGACTACCATATATCATGATGTTAGGGTCAAATCTGCTCTGTGTCCCCAATGTCTGATAGGGACCATTATTTCTTTGGTCCTGGCTTTGCCTCAGGTTATTGTTCATACCTGAAATATCAGGTTGATATCCTGCCCGGGGCCTGTCCCCTAAGTACCTAGGGCTAATGTAATTCTCTCTATTACTAGGCTCATGTGATTGAAACATTGGTGTAGGGAGTAGCGATCTCTGTTGATTACCCCTTTGTTCAGGTGTCAAATTATTTTTACCTGGACTTTGAGCAGACTCAAGGGACATTTTGGCTGACCTGATCTCCATCATTGTTGCTGAGGGTTCTTTAGATTTTGGTTTAGTGTCTTTCATTTTATCATTTTCTCTACGCAGACAATAGAATACCTCATATAGTTTTGTGCTTTGGTGTACAATCCAGTCAAGTGATTTGTCACAGTCAAATTCAAGGACCAACTGTGATATGATTTCTTTCTGTAGCCCATATAAGTAGGCAGTTTTAAAGTCATTGGAATTGGGGTCAAAAGATACAACAAAATGAGAAAAAGCTCCTTTCAAGTCTTGCAAAAATTGTTGAGGTGACCTGTTCAGCCCAGCAGTAATCGTGTAAGCAACCTTTTTTGCCTCTTGCAATGACTGGAAAGGAGAAAAATTAGGTCTAATTTATTTTTCAAACTCTGCCCATGTCATGTTCTGCTGTTCATTTAATCCCCTAAAGATGCTGGCTGTGGGAGCATCTAGAGTTAAATGAAAATATTGCTTGTATTGCTCCTTAGGTATCTGGAGAGCTTTAAATATATCATGCACCGTGTCTAAGTGGTCTTCTATGCAGCACTCTCCTCCTTTTTTAAATGGTTTGATCAGAGCTTTGATGAATTTCATTATCTTAATGGGCTACTCGTTGCTATGCACGGAATTGCACTACTTTGTGATTCAATCCTGGTTTCAGGTGTATGGGATTGGTGGGGGCCCCCAATGGGTGTATCAAATCCCCCAAGGGTGTTGCAACCAATTCAGTCACCGGCCCAATCACTGGGGCACTAGCTCTTTGGGTAGAAATAGGATTCACCTCAACTCCATTGAATGTGGTGCCCTGCCGTCTATCCTGGGACCTGTAGATGTATATTTGCTGTTCCAAATCCTTGCCTAGCTGTCTCCTTATGCAAATAGTTGTTTTCATCACTCATTTTATTAATTACCTCCTGCATATCGCACATTTGCATTTGGCATTCATTGGATTCTTTGTTTCTCTTGTCTCTTTCTTGAAACATTTTAACCATTTCCTGTTTAGCATGTTCTTTTTGCAAAATCTGCATTTCTAAAACAACCTCATCTTTGTCTTGTCTAATATGGTCTACCAACGTTTTCAAATGTACCAATTCTTGTTCACTATCCTCAAACTGTTTCTTGCTTTTAGACAATTGAGTATCAATATCCCTACATTTTAACTGCATGTCTTTTTGACATACCTTCAATTCTGCTCTTAACATTTCCTCTTTTTTACTTGCCCCATCCAGATCAGCTTTTAACCTGTTCATCAGATTAGTATAATTTTCTTGCATTTGCAGGGATCTATTCAGGATAAACCATGTCTAGGCACTTATTGCCATATCAGACAATATTTCTCTGTATGTTTATCAGCTGCATTTAATAGTCTCAAAAGGCAGACCTGAATTATGCTGCCTTCTGCAAAAATGCTGTCTAATGGTTCTTTCTGTACTTCACCATAAATGTGGTCATGCCATTCTGTGGCATTATTTAATGACGATGTCCCATGTGCATATACCTTTGCCTCCAGATATTGCACTAGCTCTGAAAATGTGGCTTCCATTTGAGACATTCTGAAATTCACTTTTAGTGTCACGCTGTTATTATGAAATGGGTTCCCTCTAATGCACATATGGTAGTGTGAGACACACTTGTCACACCCAGTAGGTACTCTATAATCACTTTCCCAGCCTGAATACCATATTTGTAGGATATTTTGTGTAAATTTGGGGTCTGGCGGTATTTTCTTACTGCCAAAAGAAGAGTGGTAATTTAGAAATAATTATCCTCGCATTTAGATTGGGTTTGTCCTCACATCATCCTAGAGACCATACCTTATTATATTATATTGGCTAATCCAGTAATTTGTACTGGTGGCGGTATTTGTTGGTAATAAATGACTTAGTGGTGAGCATGCTTTTCCTTCCCTACATTATAGCCGCGTCATACACAAACTTTCCTTACTATTACAATACTCTTAGTGATCTATAGAGGGCCTTGGACCTACATTCAGAGACACCACACTTTTACAGAGAGTTCCACCTGCAACCTGTGGCCGGTATCACTGATTTATTTACACCAGTGAACTATGCGTCCATGGGCCTTATTACTGGTTCATAGACCCCCAGTAATCTATATATTGTATTAGATTTCCCCCAGACAACATGCACTGGGGAACACACACATACCTCTATTTATCGCCGCTAAGTCTATCTATTATTCCATCTGCATAATCAAACTGGCAGCTGTATTACCTGAGAACACTAATCTTCCCCACATCCACATAGGCAAACCCAAAACAATGAAAACTCAGAAATATATATATATATATATATATATATATATATATATATATATATATATATATATATATTCAGTGAAAAAACGGTGTTAAAGGGACATTATGGTTAAGTTGTGCTACTAAAAACCTATGAAATTCAGTGAAAAAACTTTGTTAAAGGGACGTTATGGTTCCAAGTAAAACCGAAAAACCCTTGAAATTTGCCAGTTATGGTAAGCTAAGCAACCATAACTCGCGCCACCACCATGCACTGCTAAGACTAACACCCCCGACATCAACTATGACATCAAAAATGTCATTGATGACATCACTGATGACAACAGGAAAGACAAGGGGCATGAGTGGGGGGTGGGGGGAAAAGAAGGGAGACACAGGGAATGAGCAGGGGGTGGGGGAACAAGAGAGAGACACGGGGCATGAGCGGGGGTGGGGGGAACAGAATGGAGACACGGGGCATGAGCGGGGTGGGGGGAATAGGGAGACACATGGGCATGAGCGAGGGGTGGGGGAACAGGGGAGACACATGGGCATGAGCGGGGGGTGGAGGGGTAAAGGGCACACACGGGGCATGAGCAGGGGGTGGGGGGAACAGGGGACACAAGGGCCCATGAGCGGGGGGCAGGGGGGAAAAGGAGGGAGACACAGGGCATGAGCAGGGGGTGGGGGGAACAAGAGAGAGACACGTGCCATGAGCAGGGGGTGGGAGGAACAGTAGGGAGACACAGGGCATGAGCGGGGGTGGAGGGGAACAGGGGAGACACGTGGGCACGAGCGGGGGTGGGGGGAACAGGGGAGACACGGGGCATGAGCGGGGGGTGTGGGGAACAGGGGAGACACGGGGCATGAGCTGGGGGTGGGGGGAACAGGTAAAACACAGGGCATGAGCGGGGGGTGGGGGGAACGTGAGGGAGACACAGGGCATGAGCGGGAGTGGGAGGAACAGGGCACACACGGGGCATGAGCAGGGGGTGGGGGGAACAGGGGAGACACGGGGCATGAGCGGGGGGTGGAGGGGTAACACAAGGGAGACACGGGGCATGAGCGGGGAGTGGTGGGAACAGGGGAGACACGGGGCATAAGAGGTGGGTGGGGGGAAAGGAGGGGGACACGGGGCATGAGCGGGGATGGGGTGGAACAGGGGAGACACGGGGCATGAGCGGGGGGTGGGGGGAACAGGGAAAACATGGGGCATGAGCGGGGAGTGGGGGGCAATGGGAGGGAGACACGGGGCAAGAGCGGGAGGTGGGGGGAACAGGGCACACACGGGGCATGAGCAGGGGGTGGGGGGGAACAGGGGAGACACAGAGCATGAGCAGGGGGTGGGGGGGAAAAAGCAGGGAGACACGGGGCATGAGCGGGGGGTGGGGGGAACAGGGGAGACACGGTGCATGAGCAGGGGGTGGGGGGTACAGGAGGGAGACACGGGGCATAAGTGGGGGTTGGGGGGAATGGAAGGGAGACACGAGGCATAAGCGGGGGGTGGGAGGAACAGGGGAGACACGGGGCATGAGCGGTGGTTGGGGGGAACACGAGGGAGACACGGGGCATGAGCGGGGGATGGGGAACAGGGCAGACACAGGGCATGTGCGGGGGTGGGGTGAACAAGAGAGAGACATGGACCATGAGCGGGGGTTGGGGGGAACAAGAGAGAGACATGGACCATGAGCGGGGAGTGGGGGGAACTGTAGGGAGACACGGGGCATGAGCAGGGGGTGGGGGGGAAAAGGAGGGAGACATGGGGCATGAGCAGGGGGTGGGGTGGAACAGAGGGGACACGGCGCATGAGCAGGGGGTGGGGGGAACAGGGAAAACACAGGGCAGACACGGGGCATGAGCGGGGGGTGGGGGTAACGGGAGGGAGACACGGGGCATGTGCAGGGGGTGGGGGGAAAAGGAGGGAGACACGGGGCATGAGGCAGGGGGTGGGGTGGAACAGGGGAGACATGGGACATGAGCATGGGTGGGGGTAACAGGGAAAACACGGGGCATGAGCAGGGAGTGAGGGGGAATGGGAGGGAGACACGGGGCATGAGCGGGGGTTGGGGGAACAGGGCACACACGGGGCATGAGCAGGGGGTGGGGGGAACGGGAGGGAGACACGGGGCATGAGCAGGGGGTGGGGGGAAAAGGAAGGAGACACGGGGCATGAGGCAGGGGGTGGGGTGGAACAGGGGAGACATGGGGCATGAGCGGGGGTGGGGGTAACAGGGAAAACACGGGGCATGAGCAGGGAGTGAGGGGGAATGGGAGGGAGACACAGGGCATGAGCGGGGGGTGGGGGGAACAGGACACGGGGCATGAGCGGGGGGTTGGGGGGAACACGGCACACGCGGTGCATGAGCAGGGGATGGGGGAATAGGGGAGACACGGGGCATGAGCGGGGGTGGGGGGTAACACAAGGGAGACACGAAGCATGAACTACAGAGGAGACACGGGGCATGAGCGGTGGGTGGGGAGAACAGGGGAGACAAGGGGCATGAGCGGGGGGTGGGGTGGAAAAGGAGGGAGACACAGGGCATGAGCAGGGGGTCGGGGGAACAAGAGAGAGACACGTGCCATGAGCGGGGGTTGGAGGGGAACAGTAGGGAGACACAGGGCATGAGCGGGGGTGGAGGGGAACAGGGGAGACACGTGGGCATGAGCAGGGGTGGCGGGAACAGGGGAGACACATGGGCATGAGCAGGGGGTGGGGGGAACAGGGGAGACACATGGGCATGAGCAGGGGGTGGGGGGAACAGGGGAGACACATGGTCATGAGCGGGGGGTGGGGGGGAACAGAGGAGACACGTGGGCATGAGCAGGGGGTGGGAGGGAATGAGGGTAGACATGGGGCATGAGTGGGGGGTGGGGGGAACAGGGGAGACACGGGGCATGAGCGGGGGGTGGGGGAACAGGGAAAACACGGGGCATGAGTGGGGGGTGGGGGGAACGGGAGGGAGACACGGGGCATGAGCGTGGTGGGGGGAACAGGGGGGGGAACGGGAGGGAGACACGGGGCATGAGCGGGGGGTGGGGGAACAGGGCACACATGGGGCATGAGCAGGGGGTGGGGGAACAGGGCACACACGGGGCATGAGCAGGGGGTGGGGGAACAGGGGAGACACGGGGCATGAGTGGGGGGTGGGGAAGAACAGGGGAGACATGGGGCATGAGCGGCGGGTGGGGGGGAAAACTAGGGGGACACAGGGCATGAGTGGGGGGTTGGGGTGGAACAGGGGAGACACGGGGCATGAGCGGGGGGTGGGAGAAACAGGGAAAACACGGGGCATGAGCGGGAGGGAACGGGAGGGAGACACAGGGCATGAGTGGGGGGTGGGGGGAACAGCGCACACACGCGGCATGAGCAGGGGGTGGGGGGCAACAGGGGAGACACGGAGCATGAGCAGGGGGTGGGGGGAAAAGGAAGGAGACATGGGGCATGAGCAGGGGTGGGGGAACAGGGGAGACACGAGGAAAAAGAGGGGGATGGGGGCTACAGGAGGGAGACACGGGGCATAAGGGAGGTTTGGGGGGAACGGAAGGGAGACACGAGGCATGAGCGGGGGGTAGGGGGAACAGGGGAGACCTGGGGCATGAGCGGGGGTGGGGGGAACACAAGGGAGACATGGGGCATGAGTGGGGGGTGGGGGGAACAGGGCAGACACGGGGCATGAGCGGGGGGTGGGGTGAACAAGAGAGAGACACGGACCATGAGCGGGGGTTGGGGGCAACAGGAGACAACGGGGCATGAGCGGGGGGTGGGGGGTACACGAGGAAGACATGGGGCATGAGTGGGGGGAACAGGGCAGACACGGGGCATGAGCGGGGGTTGGGGTGAACAAGAGAGAGACACGGACCATGAGCAGGGGGTGGGGGGAACAGGGGAGACACAGGGCATGAGTGGTGGGTGGGGGTAACACAAGGGAGACACAGGGCATGAGCGGGGGGTGGGGGGAACAGTAGGGAGACATGGGGCATGAGCAGGGGGTGGGGGGTACAGGAGGGAGACACAGGGCATGAGCGGGGGGTGGGGGGTACAGGAGGTAGACACGGGGCATGAGCAGGGGGTGGGGGAACAGGAGGGAGACATGGGGCATGAGCGGGGCGTGGGGGGTACAGGAGGTAGACACGGGGCATGAGCGGGGGGTGGGGGAATAGGAAGGAGACACGGGGCATGAGCGGGGCATGGGGGTAACACGAGGAAGACATGGGGCATGAGCAGGGGGTGGGTGGAAAAGGAGGGAGACACAGGGCATGAGCGGGGTGTGGGGGAACAGGGGAGACATGGGGCATGAGCGGGGGCTGGGGGAACAGGGGAGACACAGGGCATGAGTGGGGGATGGGGGGAAAGGGAGGGAGACATGAGGCATGAGTGGGGGTGGGGGGAACAGCGTAGACACAGACCATGAGCGGGGGGTGGGGGGAATGGGAGGGAGACACGGGCAATGAGCGGGGGTTGGGGGGGAACAGGGGAGACACGGGACATGAGCAGGGGGTGGGGGGAATGGGAGAGAGACACAGGCCATGAGCGGGGGGTGGGGGAATGGGAGAGAGACACAGGCCACAATACGACGCACTGCACGCTTCACGGCAGCCAATAGGAAAGCACGTCAGATGTCTGTGGACATCACGCAAGCGCTTGCCCAATCCCCGTCCTGTCCGCGGAGCGAACAGGGAAGTGTGTCCGGCGGACACAGATATCACTAATTTTTTTCACTTACATTTTTGTCATTTTTAAAAAAACTGCTGGACGGATTTACACCAAATAAAAAAAGCATGCTTTCGGGACCAAGCCACCGCTCCTGCTGCAAATTTGGTGTAAATCCGTCCAGCGGTTTGGGCTGTAGGCTATGGAAAAAAAAGAAGTTTTGGGACCCCCCTATAACTTTGCCCCCCCTGGACCAAACCTCACCAAACTTTGCAAAGTAATTCAGAGTGAGCCATTCTTTGCAAAGATTGGTGAGGATTCATCCAGGGGGAGAGAAGTTATAAGCCGCCCAAAAAGTGCTCTTCATTTGGAAACAGCAACTTAACCATAACTACATGGCCACTAGCGTGGCCATGTAATATATAATTTTGCATACATTTACAATGTCATGATTCAGATATTACCATTTACATTTTCAGCGCTACCTGTAACAAGATAAGGAGAGAACAACAACATAGGAGGTACAATGCAAATAAACCCTTTTCAAAAACAGGCATCACATTTTATGAATCAACACATGACACATGAAAATGCATGATATTTTCTTTTGCTTTGCTATTCTGACTGCCTGGTATTTTTAGAACACATTCGTCAAACAATTGCACAAGAATAAGCTCACTTAAACTGGATGGTTACCAAAGATTAATAGTTCCCTCTCCCACACAATCTCCTTTCACTCAAACAGAACCAGTCAGCAGGGGTTGCCTCTGTAACCTTGGAGGTCTGAAGAGTGTGGCGAGAACATAGAGTTTTCAAGCCAGCGCTAAATGTGACTAGGCACGTCCGTCTGGCAGCCCAGTCATTCCTCGAACTACTTCTCTATCTGCCCTTGTTCCCCCAGCAACGTTCTGCACCTTCCCATTTTGCTTACGTAGCAAAACTGCAGATACACTGCTCCAATCAAATTGAAGTCAGCATCACCCTTCCTTTAGCACAATAGACCAGTTACACAGTGAGCAACTGTCACTAATATCATTTCCTGGTATCCAGGCTCTCGGCTTACTGCGAACACAGAACAATAAGGGAGAAGAATTCAGTGCACATTTGAAAAACGAATTTCAAAATGTGTATTTTCACCCCATTTGCACATAGAGATTACATTATAATGTTAATAAGTTAGCTCTAGTAATTCGTAATTGTTAATTGAGTCAGTTAGTGAGATGAATATTGTAGTCTCCTATGTTTGAGGTATTTCAAAGAAGAGAGAGAAAGAACATTCTGGTGCACTTTTAAACCTGCAGTCTGTCTCCAGCCACATACTCACATGTTATGCTGGCAATATAGACTGGCTATATGTGTATGCCAATTTATTGCTGGAAACAACATGCCATCACATTTAATGAGGCGCTATATACTCCAAGGCGCTATAAAGCGCTATTATTCGCATTCAATGAAGTGCTACACACTCCAAGGCACTATAAAGTGCTATATACTACTACAGCCCACTACCCTTGTATTTCTTATTATATTCTGTAAGAATGCCTAACCTAGTTTTACTCCCCAAGAATAGCTTAATGCCATTCTGAATGTGGTATAGGTTTGACTCACCTTGACTGCTTATTTTAATCTAAATAAGGTTATTCTTTGGTTTGTATACCATAAGTATTGTTTATATGAGATGGTATAGTGCTTAATTCCCCAAGATTTATCTTGGTCTACTTGTATTTGAAAGAACCCTTACTTTTTACAATACATGGTGGACTATATGTCTGCTACGATTTCTTTGAACCGAGCTACAGCCCTCGCTCCCTCCTAAGATAAGCCTGGCTGCTCTGTCTATGCCACAAAATGTTCTCAGGTGGTATACAGCCTTCAAAAGCGGCCAGCGGGTTGGTAGTCCCAGAGGCAGGCCAACGGAGATGGGCACCTTGAAGGGGGAGGCACCTCCTCGGTACCAGGTGGAAGCACGACATCTTGGGTAGTGCCATCACTCGGTGGTGGAAGTGTAGAGGCAAAGGGTCCTGGGCATGTATAAAGAGAGGGAGTGCAGTGCATCCACCCTCACTTTCCCCCGCCAGGGACCGGTGGGGTACATGCCTTGGCAGCATGTTTTGTTTTGTTTGATTTGCTGTCGCAGCAGTGGTCATGGTGTCAAGGTGAGCAGGCGTGGGTTCTCGGATCAGGTGCAGGTACCTGTTCGGGGATTGGGCCTGAGAGCAGATTGAGTTTGTGCTGCTTTTTGGTGGTGCAATTTTGTGTACATTTGATGGTGACAGTCGTTGCAATAGCCTTTTCTGTGTTTATAGAGTGTGTTCGAGAGCCCTGTGAGAGCAATGTTTGTGGGTGTTGTAATGAGAGCTCACACACCAGAGATAGGGTCTGTGTGTGTCTGTGTGGGAGGTGTCCGCATTCCTGTTTGAAAGGAGTAAAGGAGTGTAGTTGTTGAATGTTAGGCTTGTCACAAGTGTTGAGGCCCGGGCAGGTAATTTATGTGTGCCTTGGTCCTGCAATATTATGAACAAACGCAACAAACTGGGCCATGTATAAAGCGTAGCAGGATGGTGGTTTCGGGAAGTAGTGGGACTCTGGTAGAGCCAGCTTCAGCCTGGGCACACCACCTTGGTTCAGCATCGCAGTTCTTGGATTTTTGTTCTGCGCATTTGTGAAAATGTGCACGTGGATTGTGTACAAGTTCCTTAAATTTTGTTTTCATGAGCACGATTCCCGTGGAACATGTTTAGAAGGTATGCCCTCCTTGTTGAGAATGCATGTGAATGCCAAGCACATTGCAGGCACTCGACTTAGCAGCCCGGTTGTAAACTCCTCAGTAGAACTGGGATTTGGAGTTTGAGAACCGCTCTGGTTTTTGCCATGCACGATCCATATTTCGTGGGGTGGGGGTCAACATGGAGGACGGGCATTTGAAGTTGTGGGATGTGGCTTTGGGTATCCTTAGGTTAATCCTCTGACCCTTTTTCTCCCTGGTGTAGCGTGTTTTGAGTGTAGTGGTACTTGCATTTACTGCAAGAGTGTCTCGGTACCCCATGCTATAATGGCAACTGTGGCACTCGGATGTCTGTTGACAACTTTGGGACAAGGGGAATTGCATAGTGCAGACATTAACTTTTATCTGCACTGGTTGCATATGTTTAATTTAAGAATAAATTGTAGGAACAACCATCACACGAGGAGCTCACGCGTTTCACGCAGTGGGAGAGTTAGTGAATTGGTGGGTTGGTCCCCCATACTTGATTAGTTATGTGGCCTCTTACATGCTTCAACTGTGCTATTTGGAGGGGCTTCACAGTAGATGGGCACTTGCGTTTTAGAATAGGGCAAATTATTTTTCGCAATTGACTCTGTTTTTAGGAAAGGTCACTCAGGCTTAGTCATGAGGTGCATTGAAAAGCACATTATGGTTGAGAGTTCTATCCTTCAGAGAATTGGATCTCATTTCAATATAGGGTGGTACTGTAGGACATGCTGAGCATGTGATGAAGTAGTTGATGAGGGTCCCACGGGTAAAGAGAAGTTTGAATTGCTCATGCCATATTGGTGGCTGGGGTGACAGCAATGTTCACATAATGTGGCAATTTAGCATGAATCCAGTGAAGCTAGTGGGTATGAGATATGCATTATTTTTAGTGTTGTTTGGGTTTTAGTTGATACATTTTCAAATTGCATGTGCGCAGCATGATAAATGTCAAAACTGATGATACAATATAAACACAATATAGGTGTGTTAAGCCACATAGCGCTTAACCACCAGGCCGCAAGGTAGGAGATTTGCAATGGGAAAATCTGTGTGAGGGATGGAGTAGTCCTGAACATACATGTATGGGTACACATACATGGTGGCCTCTAGGGTAATAGGTTTTGGGCAGCATGAATATACAGATCTGTTTTGCCGCAGGGTTCTCCGACATGTTAGGAATTGTGCTGGCTGAAAACCTGGGTTGAACAATTGCACTTGAAGTGACTGAGAAATTAGTTTTACAAGGTTGGGGAAGAACAGCAGCAATTGCGATGAATATCAGATGGTAAGTTTCGGGCAGGCCTATTTTATGGAATAGGTGCATTGTGAAGGGGAGATGCAATTGCTGTAAGTATATAGTAGTCTCTTATTGAATCACAGGTGGATTCCGGCCACCAGGTAGGGCTGGATTTTAGGGCCGGACAGTTAAACCTGATGTAGGTTGCTTGCGGGGGAAGGAGCAATGATAGATCATGGATTTTCAGTAGAGTTGTCAAGGTGTGGGTTGGGGCCATATGGGCTGTGTTTGAGCCCTGCCCGACTTACACGTGCAAGAAAAATAAAACAGACACACCATGGGCGGGGAATAAGGCAAAGAGAGCAGGCTGCGAGAGTCCAAGGAAAGGTTTATCTAGATCTCTGAGAGCGCTCTGACAAAGTTAATGTTACATCACATTATATAGGCACATTGTCATATCTAACATATGATGCTACGTTGGACCCAGATTGGTCAGCCAGGGTGGTGTCTTAGGTGTGGGCATCATCTCCTCCTCCTGGTTGGTTGCATGGTTGGCAGGAGGATGGACATCAGATATCTGTGCTCTGAAAGGGTGAAGGTCAGGTCGCCTTGAAGCAAGGTGGTCACTATCTAAGCTAATGCATACATTCTAAATAATGCATGCACTAAATAATGGTTGATCAAAAAGACCCTCAGTATTTTATCATGCCACTATACAAATCACACAGGTGTCTATATCATCTATAACATTTGGGTTATACAGGTCACAGGTTTAAGGGTCTTGACCACTATAATACTCTCATTGAACTGTGGGGTTAGTCTCACAAGAATCTCAGGTATGTGGCATTTGTTAGTATTAGGCACGATATACTGCAGCAGGGGTATAATGTTAGTTGGGGGTCTGTTGGGTGGGCCTCATAGCATGGTCAGTGGTCTGGCACATGAAAGGAATATTTTGCAGGGACACAGGGTCAGAATGGCAGTAAGTTTCCATTGGCGAGGGTGCGGGGGCAAGGACACGTTTGTGGAGATGAACAAGCTATGTGCTTAGTTCATGCTGGTTCACGTGCAGGACAGTGATCTCAGAGGAAAACTGATGTGATACATTTATTAGTTGTTACAAATACCTCCGTCTTCAGCGTGAGAATGGAGCCGTAGAGTTTTCCAGTCAGAGTGGGAACGAAGAAGGGGGCCATGTGCTCTTGGTGCCTGAACGCAGTGAGGAGAGGGAGAGAGGCATTTTGTACTATCGCAGTGAGGCCTGTCACCAAGATGGAGTCGAAATGGGGCACAAAAGATGTATGCCCTGTGTCCTGCTCAGTGGTCCCAGCTACACAAAAGTCAACGAAAGTTAAATTTGCATAAGGGCAAGGGGCGAACCCACCACTGGAGGCACTTGGTCCAAGCTTTGTACTGAGAAGTGAAGGCAGAGAGGGGCCTGGTGGCACACATTCCCCCCTTTCGTCACATCTAAAGTAACAAATATTTTATTTTTTATTCTTTTCATTCTCCCTTCGGTAGTACTCAGCCTCCGCAACTGTTTCGTCCCACGCGGGGGTGCCAATTATTGGCATCCACGCCCTGCACACACTTCTTGGGCTATTCTCTCTTCTGGCATATTCCTCTGGTGTACATATTAAGTAGATCCCACCATCTCCATCTAAGTCCACCCATACCTCTCTGTACCATTGCAGCTCAGTTGGTTCCTTTATTGTTGTGTGGTGTAAATTATCAACCCTGTCCCCGTATTGCCTGTAAATCACTGTCATCCTGTATTGTGGTGTGTTGTATTCCCCTGTTTATATTTGTGCGTCTATCATAGTAGCTACCGTTGTCGGTCGGCCCGTTGTTACCATCATCATAGTTGAGGTAGGCATGCTCTTTTCACAACACCGGAGTCCAAGTTGGCACACACAGAAGAATAGGAGCACAAAGACGATGATGGAGACGAGTATTGTCATTGCCACGTTTACCCATGATGGTATCCAGCTGAACAGATTGTCGCACCATGTGCTTTCTTCTGCGCCTCCTTCTGTTCTCATCCTCTCTCCTAAATTGTGTACTGCTGTTATCACATGTGAGAGTGTCCCGTTATCAGCATCTTCAGTTGGCACGAACGTGCAACACGTCCCCCCAATTTTTCAGCAAACACCACCGTCCATTGCCGTGAGGAGATCTAGAACATATCTGTTTTGCATTGTCATTAGGCGCAGTGCACGGAGCTCTATTTTTATAACGTTGAACCCTTCTTCAGTGTCGTTAGCCAGTTGGATGAGCTCCCAGCGCACTATCTGCAACCATTTGGCGTTTGTTCGTGCTTGGACTCCCGGGACAAGGAGTGATGCGAAAAATGTCTCTGCTGATGAAAAGAGCTTGTACTTCTGTGGGATCTCAGCAAGGAGTTTTGATGATTCGGATGAGATGTGATTGGAGGAGCTTTTACTACGTGTTAGTTTTTTCTTCAGTTCATATTCTGACAATAGTTCGTAAGTTGGAGCTTCTGTTATCATTTGTTGGGGCGCTGTTGATGGTTCAGCCGATTGCCCTGCTGCTATTTTGCCAGCCGATTCTCCTTCTTTTCTGTGTATATGACTCTCTGGTATTACCATCAGGGCTGTGTGAAGGGTGGCCAAGGCACATGTACCTTTTCATGCTGTTGGGAGGTGTAGATAGGCTTGTTTGCCGCAAATCCAGTACATGTCCATTAGTGCAGGGGTGCCTTTGTTCATGTCAGTTATGATTACCGTCTTGTTGCATTTCTTTGTTTCCCTCATGTTCACTCTTCCTTCCCCATGGAAACACAGTGCATGTGATAATTCTTTCTGTATTTGATAGGTTTTTCCAACGCTGTGACCCATGTTAGCTTCGTGACATGTTGCAACCAGATGGGGGCACATACTTCCTTTATTCATTGGAAGGTGTCATTGGATAGCCCTCGGAGTATTTCTGCTTTGCATTCGATAGTTTCCTCGTAGCATTTATTTTCTGCATATCTCATCCCTTTGATGACAAGAAATGGTTCTTTAAGGCAAATTACTCCTTCGCGTCGGCTTGTGTATGTTCTCTAATTTTCCAGTTTTTCCATTGTGCCGGTGTGCACTTGGAAGGTGCTTTTTATCCTGCACAAAACCAAATGAATCAAACATTGGGCCTGCAACAAGGGCACTTCCTGTGACACTAACATTTTTGGTGTCCCTGATGCATGTGGTATGAGCAAACAAACGTAACAGCTCTCATTTGTCACCTGCTTTGCCGTGGCACTCATGTCCGAGTACCACTTGTTTGATTGATCTGGGTGGTGGGGGTCTTCCATCTCATCCAACCCCAGCTCATGATAAATGTCATGTCTGTTCCCTTCTGCCCCCTCTTCTTTCTCCTTCTCCCTCCCTCCTTGTGGCTCTTCACTCTTTGGTAGTGTATTGGGAACATGCCCGCCCAAGCTGTGTCATTACCGTAAAATATGTCATCATGTGTGTAATCATTAGTGGCAGCAGCGTAATATGAGGTAGGCTCTACTGTTATTTGTGCATGTGAGCGTGTGTTAGCTACGTTGCTTGGCCAATAGTAGTCACCATCATATATATTCAATTCATAATCATTACTTATATTTATACTCGGATGTAACAAGGACACACTTGTTGGATCGGCGGCAGAGTGTTCTGAAGGTTTCATTGCATTTGTATAATTAGCATCAATGTCATATGTTTCTTTCCACATTGTCTTTACTCCAGTCCATATTAAGTGCAAACCTTCTCGTATCAAGTTAGCCCCGCTCCCCCCTTTGTGCGTGTCATTAACCAAAGATAAAAGTGTATAGTACCAGGCCATGAAAAACAACATCACTGAAAACAAAACTGCAGCACATTTCAAAACACATTCAACATTGCTAAACCTATTAGCCCTAATGGCGTCCCTATCGCTATCTAACATAATGGTGGTTTCGGTGATTGCGCTGCGTTGGTCCATTTGCCACCTGGAGGGGCGATAAAAAGTTGTTAAGTCACCAGAATAAATACAGTTGTATATCTACATATTTACTTTTTCATTATTTACTCATTTCTGCTATTCACTTTGTTCACTGTTATCTTAATTATGTCCTTTGCTTTAAGCATTTTATGTCAATATTGGCAGAGAGAGAGATAGTGATGAAATGAAAGTGGAAGGTGAAAAATGACATGGACATAGTTCATTTTAACCAGAGGGCGTATCGTCACTTTCGCCCTTTACATGTTCTATTTACTTAAATCACATTATCATTGTGTCTGAACCTCATCCTAGGTGACGCTTGCGCATTCCTGTTCAGTCTGAGGGAGTGCACTATCGCGTGCCCTCCTCACATCTGAGAGGTGCACCCAATATTTCAGTCCCTTAACTTTAACTGCGGTGGGCGTACTATATATGACCTCGTAAGGGGCCATGAAACCTCAGTGAATTCCATCTCCTCACAAAGCTTCTAACAGAGATTTGTGCTCCTGGCATCAGTGGCCTGCTTGAGCTATCTGCAGCTGGCATGGTAGTATCAGTCGCTGCATTCTCAGTAAATGGTGGTGCAATTTGTCACGCTTTGCTGAGTACTACGCGCGTCAGTTGGGTCAGGTATTCCTTAAATTCCTCCCCCAGCACTGTGGCAGCTCTGTGTGCGTCTGAAGCTCTCCTAATCGGGGAGAGCGGTGTGTGTATTCGCCTCCCAGTCACAATCTCATGGGGGCTCAGATGGTGGTCCTTGCATGGTTGCGTTCTGAGTTGAAACAGTGCTAGGGTAAGCAATACACCCAATTCTTTTTCAGCGTATTACACAATTTTGATAGTTTACTCTTTAGTAATCTGTTGATATTTTCCACCACCCCATTCGCCATCGGATGATAAATGGAACACAGTTTGTGTTTCACCCCCAGGAGTGATGTCACTTCCTTGAAAAGGTCATTCACAAAGTGTGTGCCGTGGTCTGATCTTATAACATCACATATTCCCCAACGAGAAAAGACCTCTCGCACCAGGAACTTCGCCGCACACCTCGCGTCTGGGTGGGGACATGGACCCGCTTCCATCCACCTTGAAAAGGGACATACCACTACAATTAAATACCTTGCTCCGTTGCATCGCTCTCCCATGTCAGCGTAATATATGTGTAGTTCTCTAAATGGTCCTACTGGTCGTGGCAGGGTGCCACACAGTGTTCTCAATGTCATTCCTGAATTGTATGTTTGGCATGTTGTGCATTCTACTACACATTTTGACAAATGTTCCTGTAAATTGGGGACAAACCAATGTTCCTGGATGTCTGTGGCAATATGTTGTTTTGCTACGTGGGCTGGGAAGTGCAGCTGTTAGAATGCTACCTCTAGCAATTCTACTGGCATCACTACCTTTCCTTTTGTCTCCTGTCTCCAAATTAGGTCTGTGGCTGATTGTTTGCACCCCCGTTTGCTCCACAACTCTTGCTCCTCCTGTGGTGCTCTCCTTTGTAGTTCTATTATCTGCGCTATTGGTGTGTTACTGTACGCCTCTTCCAATGGCTCTATAATGGCTGATTTTACAACACACTCGACTGTTGGTGTTGTATTGAAATACGAGGCCTCCTTCGCTGCTGCGTCGGCTGCCGCATTTCCCAATGAGACTGCATCTGTGTTGTTGGTATGGGCTTGGCATTTCACCACTGCCACTACCGATGGTTGTGCTAATGCATCTATCAGTTCAGTCAATAGTGCGGAGTGCTGTACTGGTGAGCCATCCGCTCTTCTGAACCCCCTCCTACGCCAGCGGGATAGGCCTGAATGGACTGTGGTTGTTGCGTATGCTAAGTCTGAGTATATTGTTACTGTGCATCCTTTGGCTGTATGCAGTGCCTCAATCAATGCAGTTAGTTCTGCTGATTGTGCAGAGTAATGGGACGGGAGGCGTTTCTGGACAATTGTTTCATAGCCATCTTCCTCCATGCGTACTACGACCATTCCTACATGCTTCTCCCCCGTTTCAGGGTTTATCGATGCTGACCCATCTATGAAATATAGCTCTCCTTCCTTCAGGGCATTTTTGCTCGCTTTGGGAATGTCATCGCCCTCCCCTTCATAGGTGGCGCAGTCGTGTTCTTGCATGTCCTCTGTGGTGCATGGTTCTGTAATAAATGTTGCTGGGTTTACTCTTTTGCACCTGACAACATGTTCTTTGGGGATCGATATTATTATCTTATATGCCGTTGCTCTCTGTGTTGTTAATGTTGATTCTGACCTCTCAAGAATTGCAAATAAGGAGTGTTCGGCATATAGTGTTACCGAACATCCCATCACGATTGTGGTGCTTTTTTCAATGGCGAAAACTGCTGCAGCGGGGGACTGTTCGCATGCGAAGTGTCCTTGCATCACTGCATCTAATGTTCCGCTGTAATAGGCCAATGGTTTGTGTCCTAATGATGTTTTCTGTGTGAGCACTGCTGTCATCAGTGTACCATTGCAGTTTGAAATTAAGAAGAATTCTCTCTCATAATCTGGGTTCGCGAGTACTGGAGCATCTGCAATGAGGTCTTTTAATCTAAAGTACTGTGCCATCATGTCATGTGTCCATTTTATTGGGGCCCTACTCTTCTGTGCTTCTTTCAATGCTTGTAGCAATGGGCGTGTGTATGCTGCGTAATCAAGGATCCATGCTTGGCAATAATTACATATACCGAGGAATTTTTGCATTTCTTTAACTGCTTTAGGTATGATCATGTTGCGTATAGCAGCTGCCCTGTCTGGGAGTATCCGTTTCCCATCTTTTGATATTAGCTGTCCGAGGTATACAACGTCAGCCAGGCAGTATTGCAATTTTCCTTTGTCCACTTTATACCCCTTGGCAACCAACACGTTTAATAGTGTTATAGAGTCTTCTCTGCACTTTTCTTCTGTGGGGCTGCATACGAGTAAATCGTCTACGTATTGTATAATGGTGCTCTCTACATCTATGTTTCCAATATCTTCACGCAATACTCTGTTGAAAATGCTGGGGCTTTCGCAATACCTCTGTGGGAGTCTGCGATGTTCATACTTATTGTTTCCTAGTGTGAATGCTGTCAAGTACTGCAAGCCTGGGTCGAGTGGTATGGAGAAGAAAGCATTCTTCAAATCCACCACAGTAAAACATGTTGATTCTTTGGGTATGCTGCGCAGTATTGATGCCGTGTTAGGCACTAATGGGAACTCTTTTTGGATGATGTCATTGAGTGGGCGGAGATCTTGGATCATCCTCCATGCCCCTCCCTATGCTTTTTTGATCAGGAAGATAGCCATGTTACAGGGGGGGTTTAATGGCACTATAATACCTTTTTTTAGGAGTGCATTTATTGTTTCCCTAATCCCTTCTTCTGCTTCTCTGGACACAGGGTATTTTTTTACTCGTGGCGGTATGGCACCTGGTTTTAGTTTTATCTTTATTGGTGTCACCTCATGACCAAGCTACAAAACCATTATATTAAAAAAAGACAGACACAAGGGGGCACGGATGGAGTAATCCTACATCGTGGGGGCCTGTAGTCCAAATTTCAGGTGTCACCTTGGCCATGTCTTCCTCAAATATTGTCGGTGGGGCGTTAATGCTAGCCATAAGTGGGTTGTGTTCCTCTCTGTACTGAATCATGATGTCACATGGTATGCTTATTTCTATTATTATCTCTCCATCATCTTTGTTATCACTGAATAATTCCTCATCAGTTATGTCTCTTAGCATTATGTTGGGATCTATGCATAACACAGTTCTCCACTCAGACCCATGCGCGTCCATTCCTATGACCACAATGCGTTTGCTTGATACCTGAACTGCCTCGATGTCTATGGACATGATTGTGCCTGGCACAACATCTGTGTGTGCAATTGGGTGGAATATAAAATCTGATGGTGTTCTCCATTCCTTTCTCGTTATCTCTGGTAACACTCAGGCTAATACTTTGATGCCATAAATAAACATGTCTATGTCAATGGGTATTCCTCGCACCACAACTTCATTCATCACTGTGCTAATCATCAACATTGCTCGTCCTGGGCATACTCCTGGGGTGGAGCACACTATTCCCCGCTCAGTAAACGAAATGGTCATGTTCAATTTACTCCCCAAATCTCTGCCCAGTAAATTGATTGGCATGTCTTTGTGGTACAGTAAGGGTGCACGCACAGTTTTTCCCCCCACCGTTATCTCAAGATCTTTAGTGTAAGGAACTTTTAAAATAGCCCCAGAAACCCCTGCGTTTCCAAATTCCTGCCTGAGAGCAGAAACCACCCTTCCATAAGACATTTCTCTGCTCCCAAGTCTACCATGAAGATAAACTACTTGTTTCCTATCTGTGCCCCCACTAGTGGTTCCTCTTCTGCACGTAGGGTGGTGGATAGGACTGGACACGCAAGTGTTCCCTGTGGGCTGTCCTAGTCTGTCCTAGTCTGCATACCTTTCTTGCCCTGGTACTGAAAAGACATTGGGCCTCATTACGAGTCCGGCGTTAACCGAGGCGGTAAAACCGCCTGGTTAACGCCGGACTCGTATTACCATTCCGCCTCCGTGACTCCCGGAATTACCGGGGCATCACAACCCCGGTTTTCCGGGAATCACGGAGGCGGAATGGTGTAAATCCCCATTCACATTGAGTCCTATGGGACTCAATGGGAATCGGGATCATGGAAACACCGGCAGCATCTTGTAATGCTGCCGGTGTTTCCTCGTCCGCCTGCAGGCGGGCGGTGTTAAACCCGCCAGGTCAGACCTGGCGGGAACATCACCTCCCGCCTGCAGGGGTCGGGATCAGGCGGTCCGGAAACAACGGTGGCGGCGGGTTTACCGCCACCGTTATTTCCGGACCGCCACGATCGTAATGAGGCCCATTGTCTCCGACCACTGTCACGCCGCAGAATGGCGCAGGAGCGCCATTTGCAGCCGTTGCGAAACAGTTACTATTTCTATTGCCTACAGCGTTTTGTCTCGCCATAGGTTGCTGTGCGCTGTGATGCGTTTGTGGGGGTGGCTGTCTTTGCTGCATTTGGGGTTCATTATAGCACTGGTCTTGTTGTCTTCCCCCTCCCATTGGTAACCCATAGGGGCTACCTGGGTGTGGGCATCCCCATCCTTGTTCATTTTTCATGGGCTGCTGCCCTTGGAAATACCCCGAAGGCCGCATTCTGCAATCCCTCGAATAATGTCCCCATTTCCCACAGTTCCAACAAGACCCTTGTGGTCCTCCTCTCATCCCCTGCCCACCAAATCCTCTATTCCCCATACCTCCAAATCCTCCTCTCTGGCCACGGTACCCACCTCTTCCTCTTGCTCTTGCTGGTCTTTCTTGCCACTGTGGTCCGCTGTATGAATCCTCTCCGTTCCACAGTCCTTGTTCTCCTGCCGTCCGCAACACTGCTATTGTCACTGGCCTACTTCCCGCTCCTTCATCCCCCCATTTTCTCTATCTGCGGCTACGCTGGCATTTACGGCGGCGACCTTCACCAGTTTTTTCGGCACCAGTTTCGCTTCATCTGCCAGCCTTTTCTGTGCTATCTCCTTTTCCCTTTCTTTGATTCTCCTGCAGTGGTGTACAATTATACACTGAATCTCAGGCCAACCCTTGGCTTCTATCCCAGCTATTTTGTCCAAGGCCTTCTGTACCTCCTTCGGGAGCCCTTTTTTGATGATAAAATAAAACAAGGCAGTGGACTGGTTCCACGCCGTGCCAGTTTCGCTTCTCCACAAATCTTGCACCCGTAGTATGAATTGCGTAGGATCCTCGTTTTTCTTCCATTGTACACTGCATCACTAAATATAAATCTGGAATGTCTGGAAACGTGTGCCGCAATGCGTCCCATACTTGTGCTCGAACGTTGTTGAAAGGTGATCTGTCATGGCGGTCACAGCTCATTGTTACTCCTGGGAATCCTGTCTTCTCCCATACTGTGTAGCCTGATCGCCAACTGCCGACACTAACAAACATTTTATATCGCCTATTGCTAGTGGCACCCCTCCCGTGTTTTTTACGAACATGTGTATCCATTTCCCGGCCCCTCCCAATAGTGGCGGGAGAACTTTCAACAAGTTATTATTGTCCATTTGGGTCCACGGGATACAGTGCGGCCTACCTGCTCCCTTATTTATCAGTGGCATTTGTAACTTATGTTTCTTTCCTGATTTACTTACCGTCCCTTTCTTGATTTTATTCACCAACATGTTCCCTGTTCACTGTCTTAATCTACCCTGCCATCGTGGTGGTGATGGTTCGTCCAAATCGTCGAGCTGCTACGGTAGTGGAGATCCTACAGCGGCTGCTGCTTCCTCGTATTCATCTAAGTCACTCCATATCTCTTCTATTTCTGTATTTTCTTCACCATTCTCCTTCTGTCTTTCCCCTTGCTGGCTTTCTTGAGTAGCTGGACATATAATCCTCACTGGTTTGTCATTCAGATGGAACAGGAACTCCCCTGATCTCCACTCCTTTTCTCACCCTTGTGGTATGTGTGTCCCTTGGGACGTTATGGATCGTGCTGGCTCTGGTGTTGTTGGTGCTAGTTCCCCTGTTGTGCTTGATGGGGGTGAGAGATCTGTTACGGATAATGGAGGAACCTCCCCTCCCCCAGGCAGCATGTGGCCTTTATCGCAGAGTGCCCTCAGCCGTGGTATCTCCATTTGTGCATGCACTAGCTGGCTATCTAATTCTCTGGCCAAGTGTGCTAAATTCACGGGGGTGCGCTCGTTGGGCCATACAGACCTCCTTTGTCATAGGGTGGTGGTGCTCTAGCTACCGCTCCATTTGAGCGAGTGGGGGTGGGACATGCTGGTATGTACAGGGGCTCGCTGTACCCTACTGCTGGTCTTGTCATTAACGGATATATATTTGGTTGTATCACCCTCAGCTGTGGTTGTTGTGCACTCGCCTTTTGGTGTCCCGATTACCTCTTCCTGTGATTTTTGTTTTTCAGTTGGTCTTTCTGTACCTACCTCTGCTGTGGGGGTCACTTCCTCGAACATTCGCCATAGATACAGCACTTCCCTTCTATTCTGTAACTGCTTCCCCTTATATCTTGCTAGCAAATGCGTAGATACTAAATCTAACACTCTCTTATCAAATGACCCTCCTTCTGGCCAAATCGGCGTTACACTGTCTCCTTTTATCTCTGTCAACCATTGATCATGGTACTTTTGTATCTTTTCACTGTATAATGGAAGGTGTTGACAAATATGAGCTAGTGGTGTTATTTCCCCCATGACAATGTTTTCTCCCCCTAATCACCGTCCCACCCACTCGTCCTTTCCTTTTAGACCAACAATATATCAAGTGCTTCTCAATTACTAGTAAATTTTATGTATCAACATTCACTATACTTTTGTAATTATTGCATTTCCAAATTCAACAGTTCACTTTCGCATGTGTACCACTTTACCAATAAATCAATTACAATACTTTGATACTTTTGACCAAAACAATAGACAGAACATGGAAACACATATAACACATAACATGCACATGCACTAGCAGCGCACTTTTATTTCCTCTTTGTTCCCGTTACCAAACTTTTCACCTTTCCACCTACTCTTCTCATTCGCTCCCCACCTTTTACACCCTTTTTAAGAAGAATATTCTAAATAACTTCTCTGAGTCTACTCAATATACGAGACCCCTACTATTTTCTCTTTATCTTCTCTTATTTTATCTGCACTGGACGAGACAATGCTACGCTGTGCCGCCTTCTACCCCGTTCAGGCTAGGATACCTCTTCTCTTCTTCTTCTCACTTCTCACGAAACCTAATGGCCATATAAAGGACAGATCAGAAAAGCCTCATCATCACTCACACAGGCCCTACTCTTCCCGATAACCCATTAACACCTGTTCCCCTGTTCCCTCCTATTCCCCTTTACCTTTCCTTGGTAACCTTCGCAACTGGCACTCACGTGTTCAGTCAGGTGATCCGAGGGTCACCTTTTGTGGTCCGACCCCAGTTGGGCCTGCAGCCCAAACAAGCCGTGGCCCGCCTCGGCGAGCAGCTTTTCAGTCGGGTATTCGTCAACCAGGAACCCTTGACCCTTTCTTGTAGTGCGCACAGGCTGGTCGGCCACGGAGGCAATGTTTTTGCTGGGGGGCGTCCCGGATCTCACCGCACAGTGCGGGCCTCGAGGCACCTCTCCAAATCACGTCGCAGGGGGTCACCAAATGTTTGTGCCCTCCCCGACTTACACGTGCAAGAAAAATAAAACAGACACACCACGGGCGGGGAATAAGTCAAAGAGAGAAGGCTGCGAGAGTCCAAGGAAAAGTTTATCTAGATCTCTGAGAGCGCTCTGACAAAGTTAATGTTACATCACATTATATAGGCACATTGTCATATCTAACATGTGATGCTACGTTGGACCCAGATTGGTCAGCCATGGTGGTGTTTTAGGTGTGGGCATCATCTCCTCCTCCTGGTTGGTTGCTTGGTTGGCGGGAGGATGGACATCAGATATCTGTGCTCCGAATGGGTGAAGGTCAGGTCACCGTGAAGCAGGGTCGTCACTAGCTAAGCTAATGAATACATTCTAAATAATGCATGCACTAAATAATGGTTGATCAAAAAGACCCTCAGTAGTTTATCATGTCACTATACAAATCACACAGGTGTCTATATCATCTATAACATTTGGGTTATACAGGTCACAGGTTTAAGGGTCTTGACTACTATAATACTCTCATTGAACTGTGGGGTTAGTCTCACAAGAATCTCAAGTATGTGGCATTTGTTAGTATTAGACACGATATACTGCAGAAGGGGTCTAATGTTAGTTGGGGGTCTGTTGGGTGGGCCTCATAGCATGGTCAGTGGTCTGGCACATGAAAGGAATATCTTGCAGGGACACAGGGTCAGAATGGCAGTAAGTTCACATTGGCGAAGGGCGCGGGGGCAAGGACACGTTTGCGGAGATGAACGAGCTATGTGCTTAGTTCATGCTGGTTCACATGCAGGACAGTGATCTCAGAGGAAGACTAATGTGATACATTTATTAGTTGTTGCAAATACCTCTGTCTTCAGCATGAGAATGGAGCCACAGAGTTTTCCAGTCAGAGTGGGAGCGAAGGTGGGGGCCATGTGCCCTGTGTGCCTGATCGCAGTGAGGAGAGGGAGAGAGGCGTTTTGTACTATCGCAGTGAGGCCTGGTCACCAAGAAGGAGTCGAAAGGGGGCACAAAAGACGGATGCCCTGTGTCCTGCTCAGTGGTCCCAGCTACACGAAAGTCAACGAAAGTTAAATTCGCATAAGGGCAAGGGGCGAACCCACCACTGGAGGCACTTGGTCCAAGCTTTATACTGAGAAGTGAAGGCAGAGAGGGGCCTGCTGGCCCCTCGCTCCCACACAGCTGGAATGGTAAGTCGCATAGTTTAGAGTGCAATGTGGACACAAACTTGTTTGGGCAATAAAACTAGCAAGAATAGATAAAAAGAAAATGTTTTATTTCCCCTCTTCTTCACATCAATGGTATTTTCACATAATAGCCACGTGCGTCACAAGTAGGGTCAAAGGTTCCTAACCAGATCGAACCTGTGATAATTGAAATTGTTTGTAAGTTGTGTAAACTGTGTAACTAGGAGAAATGGTTATGACCAGGGTTGTGATTAGGTGAAAGTATCCAATACGAAGTGTGGAAACTAAATGTAATATGGTCACATTGTATAGGTTTCGCCCATAAAGTGTGCAGGGTTCACTCCATAACAAAACCTTTGGGAGTGTTTTAACTGTTGCAAATTGTATAAAATGTGTGTTCTTTGTGTGGTTCGGAGAGACAGGTTAGTTTGAATCTTTGATGTCATCTAACCCCTCCCAGCTGTTTGTACAATGAACTTGCTTTACGGACAAAGCATGTACATACTCTTTAAGGGTGGCATGCTTTAGTTTATGGTGATCAAAACGCCCATTCCTACTTTTGGCTTCCCTGGGTGGGCCCCAGGCTCTCCAGGAATTAGGGGAGCTCTTGTCCACCCAGCTTGGCAGCAGAGCTTCTCTGTGGGGACCAGTCTTCATGCTCAACAAGGAGGAGGACTACAGGTACTATATTGATTAAATTACTGCATGCTCCCCCTGCCCCCACAGTTCTGGTACTGTGGCCCGGCTGTGCAGGTTAGATTAAAGGTGCACCACATTGGAGCACTTTGGGGTTAACTTTCATGAGAGTGCATCTCTGCCAGGTAAAGCAAGAGGGTAACAGGGGAGAAGAAATACATTTTTTTTTATTCTTGGATAAGGGAAAGATAGGTGTGTGTAAGGTTAGATGAGGTCAAGTATGTTGGAAGGGTGAATGTTTTTGGAGGAGTGAATGAATTGTTCTATGTCATAATCTTTTACCTAGTTTGATATTTTAGAGGTGTGGTCTCCCGCACCTGCCCGTCTATTGTAAGGATAGTTTTGATACACTTCAGGTTGCATGTCTGGTTGTAAGGAGCCCTTGCCTTAGGGTGAGGTGGCATCTTATGGTAAGAACACCTGAAGATAACTTTCTGGAGTGTACACTTGTTAGCCTCTTACTTTTGTGTTCATTATTCGGACAGAGTCTGTGCCTTGCTTTTTCTTGGTTAGTCAAAGAAGTGAAGGGTATTTTCCTGTAGTCAGGAAAAGACAGTACAGTAGTCTAGATTGTTGTACTAGTAAAGAATAGAGAGATACAGCTGTGTTGTAGTGGAAAACATTGCACTCTTTGTATGCGTAAATAAAGGAGAAATCTTAGAGTCGTAAAGAGGATTTTTGGCCGGTGTGTGTTTTGATAAATGTGCTGTCTTTAGTGTATGCCTGATGTGTGTCTGATTATCGAGATGTTGTGGTGAATGCTTGTAAGGAGATTCAGTGGTGGAAATTCTTTTTCTTTTAAGAAAAGGGAAAGGAAAAATTGTATTTTTTGCATGTAGTGATTGTGCTTTGGGTTTGGTTCTTGGGGTTTATATCATCATTTTGAACATTTGTTTAAGTTACATTGGTCTTGAGTATGGAGACGCAATTGAATAATTTATGTCAGGTGCTCCCTGGATATAAGGTGAACATTTTAAAATGTCATTGAGAATGTTTGAGGGAAACAAAAGGCAAAATGTTTAATTCCTGGCCTAACGAAGGTGCTTATGATAAGGGTATTTTGGAGAACTTGCACATTTTCCTAGTAGTGAAGTATAAACGTTTTAAATTGGAGAATAGATTGAATATCTTGGAGTTATGAAGGTTGCATCAGAAAGACAGGAATACCCATACAATTATGACTTTTGAGGAGGGGACAAGAAAGAAGGGTGTAGGATTTTCCTCCGCACTGCCCCCATTTGGGTGCTGTCCTTTGTCGCCCGCAGAAGGATATACTAACCCTGAGTTGAAATCTCCATACCCTACGCTAACCACTCCGCCGTTTAGAAGGCAGACAGGGGTGACCCCTCTGTCAGCTACAATCATCTAAATATGGGATCATGGGGGAACAGGAGGATATCACCTTCTTTAGTAGAGGTTATTGATGGGTCTCAAATGGAAGGTGTAATGAGGAAAACATATTTGACATTTAGATCAACACCAGAATAGGAGCTGAATTAAAAAGAGCAAGAGAGAATTGTAAGAGCAAGGAACAATTAAGAGTTTAGAAGGGAGGAGGTGACCCCCATCACTAAACTAGAGGATAGATTGTGGATGGTGGTAGAGTGGCAGGAACAATGAAAATGGAAAGAAGCTGTTAAGTTAGCAGAGAATGAAGTAATGTGGTTACAACAGAGTAGGAGTAAAGAACAGGAAGAAGGTAATAGGCAAGTGAAGGAGATTGAGGAATGGAGATGGAGGGATGGTCAGATCCTCGTTAGGTTCGATAAATCAGTTATAAAGGGAGTAAATGTGGATTTGGTAGAAGGATGTGCCATCACAGGTACGGAATCAGAACAAGGAGAAAGAGAAGTGGCATGCTAAGGCAGTGATGAATATGCTTCCACCACCTAGAAAGATTAGGGGATGTAGTACTATGGACAGCAGAGGAAGAGGATGAATGGGAAACAGATGATGAGCAGGGAGGACACGAGGTAGTAGTTGTGCCTCCCGCTCAAACAGTAATCAGAGAAAGCACATCATGGTGCCTTCAGAAGCACCATCGGGCTCAAATGGCTGTAGGGAGAGGCCAAAGACAGATTTGGTAGGGGTAACTCAATTCCCACTAATCCAGAGGAGTCAGGGGAAGGCGGATTTTGTCCCATGGGCACACATGGACTGGAATAGTCTAATGAAGATGCTTGCTTCGCTCATTGCAAGGGCGGGGAAGAAGATTTATGTTTTGGAAAAACAAACCGTTGTTATCATGTTAGCGACTGTGGACATGAAAAGCCTTTTAACAGTCTTGATGGAGGAACGGGCAGATAATTATAGAGCACAAGTTTGGGGGGCATTGAGAATGATGTACGCCAATATGCCAAATATAAACTCTACCTTGGTGAAAACAATGAACCTAGATGAGGATCCTACCATCAATATTCAATTAATTCAAGAAATGTGGAAGGCAGACACGGGAGAAGCATAGGACAAGCATGTGATTATCTTCTACCACAAAAAAGGGACTCCCCAAAGAAGTCCAGCACAACCTGCATAAAGTGGAAGGAATAGAAGGACAAGAGTTGGCAGGAGATTCAAGCTCACATTGTGCATTGTTGTAAAAGGTGGCAGGAGAAGGAGAAGGAAAGAATGGAGCAAGAACAAAAGGCTGAGGCCAATCTGGTTCAGAAAATGCTGTAAAATATCTTTTTAGAAGGAGCAATGATAATGAGCTCCATAGAAGGACAGCAGAGACAATTGGGACAGCAGGGACAAATGGAAACTGGAATGGGACAAGGATGGATGGATGGGTACGTTCCTGGACCAAGACCAAGGAGAGGGTTTACACAAGGTAGGGGTGGATTTTTGTGGGGTGGTGGGTCATTTGGCAGGTTTGGAGGGATGGGGCCCCAGTTTAATGGGCTGATCGGAGGAGGTTATGGAGGGCAGTGTTGGGCGTGTATGAGAATGGCACATGTCGCACGGGACTGTCGAAGTCGGATGCAATATTTCAATGCAGGTCCCCCACAAATGAATCCCCCAATGTTGCCATACGCCCAAATCTCTGTGCCATCAGAGCAAGTCCAGGTTGATCAAAACCCAGGAGTTGGAATGACACAGACCTACGCACCCCCACTGACCGTGTCAGCCCAGTCACTGGTACAAGCTTGGGATAAGAACTCACCACCCCATGGGACAGTCACCCAGTATACAAGAGTGAGTGTGTTCGGAGGTAATCTTTTTTTTGCCTCCTGCTGCTAATATGTACCAGGAATAAGACAGCCCACAGGGATCTCTGATGTGTCCAGTTCTATCAGTTACTATTGATCTGGAAGAAGAGTATAGCAGACATTCTCATTTAAGGTCAATACAGGGGCTATGCAATCATGCATCAAAGAAGGTGATTTTCTCCTTTCAAGCAAAACAATGGACACACAGGGATTGTCTGGGGCTGTTCTGTCGGTTCCTTACACTGAGGATCTGCGTATGAAGGTAGGGAAGCAAACGCTATCTGCTCCCGTGTTATACTGTAAGAATACCTCAGCAAAACTTTTGGGAAGGGAAAGCCTGATCAAGCTTAATATGCTGATTACTTTTTCAAAAGACAGCATAGTATGTTTGACTCCAGAATTGCACCCGGTGAGAGAAACACCACTTTTCCCCACATATTACAATGATCACATGACCCCGGGCGTGCCAGTGCATTCAGCATTGTTTCTGTATGGGGTGATGATACTGTTGAGTTGGATCCTGGGAATAAAAGATCGAACATGGCATGTACCTCTTGAATTTTTGTTTTGGCCTGCCAAGTCACAGGAGATAGTGCCAGTGACTATTGTTACCATTCTTTTATAAGCAGTCGTTGTGAGGAAGGGCAGGTTTGTTCAAACCCCAATGAGGAAGGAGGCAAATGGCGCACAGTGTTGTGCATCGATCCGACCTCATCATTAAGAGACGTGTCCGATGAGTAATTGTTTGAGGATACAGAAGACACAGGAGGGATGGTCTTTGAGTTTGGTGTGCCTTGCCAGGTAATGATAGAGCAAATGGAGGTACCACAGACTATGCTTGTCGTTAGGAAAACATGGCCATAGTGGAAGCAGGATTTGGAGAAAGTGCCAGACCACTTATGGACCAACAATCCTCATGATGTGGGTTGTTGAAAAGTGTAGAAGCAGTACAGATTAAAATAAAATCATGAGCAATATTGAGCCATGAGTCAGGCAATACCCCATGTCTAGGGGGGCAGATGAAGGGATGTTTGAGACCATTATGGCATTATTAAAACAACAAGGCATTATATAACCATCTGTATCCTCATGTAATACAGCCATCTACCCTTTGAAGAAAGCAAAGGGGTCCAGTTAGAGGAATGTCCAGTATTTGCAACCTCTGAACAACATTGTTGAAGTAGATTTTCCGGTGGTACCAAATCATGCCACCATTCTCTGGAACATTGCTTCTGGGTTAATCAATTTTATAGTAATTGATTTTAAAAAACACCTTTTTTTTGTCCCGTTACACCCTGATTCCCAGTACCTCATGGTGTTTGCAAATAGTGGGAGAGATTTGACCATACAAGGTTACTGTGAATCCCTGAGTGTTTTTAACAGGGTCAATCAAATGGATTTGGTAAACTTACAAGTGCCCAGTACTGTTATTCAGTGCGTGTACGACTGATTGGTCGGAGGTGCTTCAGAAGAGCAGCGTCGATGAGATACAATCAAGTTCCTCACCCTGCTCACGTAGAAGGGATAAAAAGTGGACAATGAAACATTGCAGAAATTCAAGACCAAGGTAGTATATTTGGGACAGGTAATATCATTTGCAGGGAGCAAGGGGATGCCTGAGAGAGCCACTGCAGTTCATAATATGCTGCAGACAGTTACGGTAAAACAGATCCAGCAGTTGCTGGGGGTCTGTAACTAATGCAGGTCCTAGATCTTTGACTACTTTAGTTAAACGAGGTCCCTACTTCTAGTGCTCAAGGAAGCACAGAAGGAGTAGTGTCCGATAAGATGATCACAGGAAATGAGAACATGTTTTTGGGAACTCAAGATTAAAGCTCCAGTTTTGGTGACCCTGAATTACCAGAAACTGTTTTTTCTATTTTTACATACTGATGGGAAGGTATTGACAGAAGCTTTGGCTCAAAGAACATCATTAGGTTATAAGCCCTTGGCTTACTACAGCAGGCTTTTGGATTCAGTTATGCAAGGTCAGTTCGAGTGAGAACAAGCTCTCGTGGCAGCAGCGTTGCTATACAAATATCTTCAACCATTACTATGGGCTGCCAAGTGACATTGTTTGTGGAACATGCAATTTTTGCTATTGTAGAAAGTTCTAGGTCCACTTTGACAACCCAAAGAGTATCATTGTATGAAGTTATTTTGTCAAATGCTTCCATACTTTCAGTAAGGTGTCATCCAGTCAAACCGGCAACATTCTTAGTGGAACCAGTGAAACCTGACTACGCTGTCCACAACTGTGCAACTTGTGAGGGAGGAGAAGAAGAGAAAATGAACGTTAAGGGGGATGACTTGGAAGAAGGCGAGGTATTCTTTGTTGATGGGTCATCAATAATGGATCAGGGCACTTGTGAGAGGCACACAGGGGTGGCTGTTGTAACTATTGTGTATGGGGAACACCGGGTTGTAGTGGAGACATGACTGCCTCCAATTACTATGCACAAGCGGCAGAGCAAGTGGCACTCATCGAAGCACTAGAGATGAGTAAGGCAAAGGCAGTCACTATCTACCCTGACTCTGCATATGTCACCTCCATGGTACATTCTGGGTTATCTAGATGGAGGAAAAGAGGGTTCAAAGGATCTGACAGGACCCAAGTTGAGCATGCTGTGCTGCTATCTTGACTAATCGAAGCGCTAATATTGCCTTAGATGTAAGAATAGTGTAGTGTGCGGAGCATATTAATAGAACTGATTTATTCGTGCTTGGTAATGATGCCGGAGACAGAGAGGCAAAGGAAGCAGCATGTTTGCCCTTTTTAGAACCTCCAAAAATTGAAAGGGTTTCCCAACAGGTACAATTGTCAGTCCCATTTACTGCTGTATTGTATTGTATTGTATTGTATTTTATGTATATAGCGCGCCAAGCCCTGAGGCAACTGGGCACTTTCTTAAGTATGCAAAACAGAGGGGGGTCTGGGAAACTCTTTACCATCACGAACACAGTCCAATGACTTGTTCTTGGGTGGGTGACCCCTGGGAAAGTGGCAACCAAGTCTTTAGCTCACTGTTCTTTTCACAGAGAAGAAATTTCCCTGCATATCAGTCTTTGTCCTGCCCAAGGGCAGTTCAGCACCGAAATGCTAGGCAATTCTCCTCTGAACAAGAGTACCACAGCAACCCCATACACGTGTTTCAGCCTAGTTGGCCATCATCAGTGGCTTTTTTATTTTCAATCTTTTTTTGTAGGAGCTCAATTTTGTCTAATAAAGCCTTTTGGATGTTCTGACAACAGGTGGTGTCCTTCAGGCAGGTTGTAGGAGGGGGTGTGGGTGATTCTAGTTCTCTGAGAATGTTAAACAATTGTCTAGTGTTAGATTTTGCATTTTGAATACGTTTGTTGTAAGAGTCTGATTTGGCGAGAAAAATGGCAAATGTCCCTTTGCTTCAAATTGTAGAAATGAAGGGAATGGCACCTCAAGAGGAGAAGGAGCTTAGGGCAAAGAGGGGATGCATGCTCTCACCAACAGACGTGTTGTGGAGAAAAGAATTGACAGCAAAGGTAGCAATGCCCGTAGAACTGCTACTTGTGGCTCTAGAGCAACTACATTAACCGTCACAGATGTCTGGACAACAAATAGCAACAGAACTCCAGGAGGAGTAGTTTATACCAAACATTCAGAAATAGGTAGGTAGATTCATAGGGAATTGTATAGTTTGTAAAGAATTCAATCCCGGTAACACCATGAAAGCAATGAGAGTGATGAGAGGTTATTCCCCAGCCTTAAGGTCCTTTCAGAGAACCTCACATTGACTTGGTTGATATGATACAGAAGTGTAATCATTTCAGGTATTTCATTGTAATTTTATGTCAATTTTCCTGATGGCTTGAGGTTGGTCCAGGCGTGCACCCCGATGCAATATTGGCAGCTAAATTTCTGGTGTGGGAGGTATTTCCACAGTGGGGAATATGTGAGGTTGTGAGATCATATAAAGGGACACATTTTTTAACGTGTTATTTGCTGAGATTGCATCCCTTCTGGAGATCAAACACAGGTTGTGGTCTGTGTATCACCCACTAGCCAACGATGTAGTAGAAAGGCTTAATGGTTTGCTTAAAATGCATTTGTCTAAATTATATAGCGAATTGCAGAATAGTTGGTTACACTGTCTTCCGTTGGCCCCGGTTTCACCCGCACGCACAGGTTCAGATGCACATAAGTCAGCTGAGAATCTTGGCGAAGAGTTTGGGGAATATCTTCAGGCATTGATTAAGAACATTAAGATTGTGTCTTCAAAGGTTACAGTATCACATCAGCAAGCAACGAGAAAAGTCAGCAAGGCACAAGAAGATCAACAGCAGCCATTACTACTCCCTAGAGACTCCATATATATGTGTTCCTTTGTGCGCCACTGGAATGAACAGTGTTTCCATGGGCCTCATTGAGTGATCTTTGCTACACCAACTTCAGTCAAATTGGAGGTAAACAAAACTTGGATCCGCGTCCATGATGTACAAAGGGATATCACAGTCCCTCCACTGACACCTGGGGAAGAGCAGTCCTAAAAAGACAAGTTTGCTTTAAAGAGACACAATTCATACCAGTGAAAGGAGGAGGTGGCACACAGAGATTGAGAATTGTTGTTCAGACTGTAAAACAAAACAATGCATTTAAAAATGTGTATGAGAATGTGTAGATCTATTTCTCTCTTGATTTATGTGTTTTTTGTTCTGAATAGTAGGAATACAAATGACTGAATGTTAGGCAGAATTATATGCAGCACCCTTTGCGAACACCACACACAATACAGACTACAAGTGACAGTACAAATTCACCTTTGGTACAAGCCTGTACTAAACAGTAAAAGTGGTAGCAATGGCTGAGCAGCGAGACTTATCTCAAGAGTAAGTGAGCAGTATCAATATTTACACAAAGGACAATTACTATGATTCAAACAAACACTGACTCAAGGATTCTGAGTAAAAGAATATACATTTATTTACACATCAGTTGTATTACATTTCACTAAAGTAAAGCAGTTAAAACAATCACACTCCTAATACACCACACCACTCCCAATAGTTTCCAGGCAAGTTAAACTCACAAAATGAAGTGGGAGCAAAATGGCACTCTATTAATTAAAAAGGGAGGGAAAGACAGTGTTAGGCAGAATTTGAGCAGCACCAACAGGTAAGCAAGCAGGGCAATCTAGAAAGAGGAACTACAGTGATGGAATCAAATCAAATTGGCTTAGGGCCAAAGTCAATAGGTCTAAAGTATTTTGCTCAAGATCACACAGTTCAGGGTAGTTCGCGGTTAAGTCTTTGCCAAGAGTTCCGGACGAAGTTGGATGGCAGAAAAGTTAGTTGAAAGAGTAGAGAAGGACAAGCCCTCGGATTGGCGAAAGGTTTCACACACATTCACCATGGCTGGATGAAACTAACAACTGGATTTGCACAGTGCCTTTAAATGGAGAAGCTGTGGCTAAGGCGGACGTTCCTGGCAGTTCCTGCAGGCTCAGGATTCCTGAAGTGACTGTCGGACTGACATGAAGTAGGAAGACTGGAGAGTTCTGCACTGCACAGGGAAGAAACCAGCAGCAGAGCAAAGCAACAAATAAAAGGTGTGCTCCTTAAAACCCAAGCAGGGTCCGACCTCCTTGGCTATCTGGCCCACTGTAGCTCTGTACAGCGAATTCAACCAGAGGAGGGAGTCCTGGCTTGCAGTTTGTTTGAACTGGTTGGTCCCACCAGTTTAGGGGAAGAAGATTACTGGAGGATCTTCTCTGTCGTTGGAGTTTGAGGATTTGGATCTGCAGCAGGGCTTCACTGGGTGGTTCAGTCGTGGTAGGGGTCCTCTTCCATCAGCTCCTCGTCGGTTCTTTCGTCCCAGTGGCGACTCTGGCTTTCCAGACCCAGAGACCTGCTTTTTATACAGTTTTACCCCATTCACATAGCCTGGCTGTCAATCACACAGCAGGGTGTGATTGACAGCCGGACAGTCACCTAGTGAATCAAACAGGAGTGTGACTTGGGTTACCAAGGGAACCCATGGCAGGGGACCTAAAACCCTTCCCTCACATCCTGCCTACCCAGACTTTCAGGCACCTAAGGAGGCTTCTGTGTAGAAGCCCGTGAAGAGACGGTGAAAAAAGGAACCAAACCTGGTTTGGTGCGCAGAGAAAAACCTGAGAAAGACATTTTCATACAGAAATGGTGAATAAACCCAGTCGTAACTGTATAAAAACTTATATGGTCTAGTGGATTTAAATTTGAGGCTACCAAGGTAGCCTAAAACAATACCAAGGTTATTTAAGATAACTGCGGTAGGAAAAATAGGGTAATTACCACTGCCACCAGCCAAGTCTTGATGAAAAGGGAGCAAAACAATGCTCCAAGAGAAACAGACAAAAATGGATAAGTATTAACCCTTTCCAGTACTCCATGTAAGATGGTTTGTATGGGGTCTGTGGAACTAAACAGGCTAATAAAGTCAATGGCAACTTTACATGTTCTGGGAGACAGTAGTCAGTCCCAGAAAATGGAGTCTGAGTTGGGCAGTCTAAACGACAACCCTGTGTCACTGCACTGAAGGTGCTGTGTAACACACAGTAAAAAAAGATGATGACTGTGGAGTAGGTGAGGCTCCACAGTCTATGAACACAAAAATGTTAAACACACACAGCAAAACACATGTAAGAGTGGGAAAAAGGACTCACACTCTTACCAGGTGAAAAGAAATCCTAGAAATCCAGCAAAGTTGCTGAGGGACTCAGTAGGTAAGGGAAAGTAGTCATTCTCCCTAACACCCGCCCCCCCAGACTATGGGAGTATTTAATCCACTCCTGGATGAATCTCTACCTCTAGTCGATTAAAAACATCCTAGAGAGATCATCAGCATTTTGGTGGTGACATCCTACTCTGTGCTCAATCGTGAAATCAAACCCTTGCAGGCAGATTGACCATCTCAGAAGTGTTGGGTTCTCCCCTTTTATTTGCATTAACCATCTCAAGGGCTGGTGGTTTGTCTGAATCACAAAAGTAGATCCATACAAGCATGGTCTAAACTTCTTCAGAGACCACACAATGGCAAAACATACACGCTCTATGGTTGCCCACCTTGTTTCTGGTTCCTTCAGTTTCCTACTGATGAAGTAAATTGGGTGCTCCCTACCTTTCTCATCCGGTTGACTAAGGACTGCACCTATACCTGTATTGGAGGCATCTGTCTGCACAAGGAAGGGTTGGTGCTTATCAGGAGCTCTTAGGATTGAAGCTTGACAAAGGGCTTTCTTCAGTTTTTCAAAGGCTTGAGTGCACTCCTCATTCCATCTAACCTATTTATGGAATTTTGGAGAGGAGATTACATTCAAAGGAGAAACTATGGTCCCATAGTTCTCAATTAAATTCCTGTAGTACCCAGCGAGGCCTAGGAAAGCTCTCACTTGGGTTTGAGTAGTAGGGTGGCCCAGTTTTGCACAGCTTGTACTTTGCCGGGCAATGGACTTATTTCACCTCCTCCTACCTCTTGACCAAGGTAGACCACTTTGTTCTGACCAATTTGACATTTGCTTGCCTTTATGGTCAGACTGGCCTGCTCAAGAGCCTGCAAAACATATCCTAAGTGATCAATATGTTCTTTCCATGTAGGGCTGAACACTGCAATGTCATCCAAGTATGCCATGCAGAAGTCCTCCATCCCATTCAGAACGTAATGGACCATCCTTTGGAATGTAGAAGGTGCATTATTTAGTCCAAAAGGCATAACCTTAAACTGGTAGAGGCCTGTTGGGGTTGAGAATTCAGTTTTTTCCTTGACAAGGTTTGTCAGGGCTATTTGCCAATAGCCTGATGTCAGATCAAATGTACTGAGGTACTTGACTGAAACATGTTTATCCAGCAGTTCATCTGTCCTTGGCAGAGGATGGGCATCAGTCTTAGTGAATGCATTTAGAGCTCTATAGTCCACACAGAATCTCAACTCCTTGGATCCTGCCTTTGGTACTAGAACAACTGGACTAGACCATGGACTTGTAGAGGGCTCTATAACCCTGAGATCAAGCATCTTGTTGACCTCTCTTTTGATGTGGAATCTCACATGTTCTGACATTCTGTAACCTCTGTGTTTCACAGGTAGACCGTCACCAGTAAGAATATCATGCTGGCCCCAAGGGGTCAAGCCTGGTGATAGTGAAAACAGGGAGGCAAACTGATTTAACAGAACTTTGCACTCCTCCTGTTTTTCAGAAGTCAGTTGAGAAGAGAGATTGGGCCTCATTACGACCCTGGCGGTAAGGGGTTAACGCCAGCGTTAGCTGCGCCGACCCCTTACCGCCAACTACGAGGTCCCTTAGCGCCATGGCGCTTTTAACACCTGCTTTTAGCAGGTGTTAAAATCCATGGCGCTAAGGGACCATGGAGTTAATTACGCCACCGTAATTTACGGTGGCGTAATTAACGCCTTCCCCACTCCCATTATGCCCTATGGGGCAAAAATGGGAATGGGGAAGGGTAAATGGGGATTGGGGACTTACCGCCCCGCCGACCTCGGAATGGGGCGGTAAGTCCGCCAACCACCATGGCGTAAACGTAGTTTACGCCATGGTGGTAAAGTCACGGCCCAGGCGGTAACTTACCGCCTGGGTCGTAATGAGGCCCATTGACTCCTATTTTCTCATTCAAAGGTTGGCCTCTGAGGATGTCAGGTAGAGGTTCACTCTCCTCCTCCTCTTGAGCTGAAGCTAGAAGCAAACCTCCCACTTCTGGTCTCGAGACATATGCCTTCAAACGGTTGGTGTGACATACTCTGGGAGCCTCCTTAGGTCTGCCTAAAACCAGCAAATAGTTCACCTCTGCAAGTTTGTCCACAACCTTGTAGGGACCTATCCATTTGTCCTGCAAGGCCCTCTGCCTTGTTGGGACCATAACTAATACAAGCTGGTCTTGAGTAAACTCAACCATGCTGGCCCTCTGGTCATGCCAATGTTTGACCAGAGCCTGACTTGATTTTAAGTTATCACTAGTTTCTGTCATCATGTGTGACATCTCCACCGGAGACCTATCACATAGTCAGTCACTTTGACTGGCCTGGGGGAAGGAGCACCCTCCAACCCCTCCTTAATCAGGGCCAATGGACCTCTGACTGGATGGGCATAGAGAAGTTCAAAGGGACTGTATCCAACTCCCTCCTGAGGGACTTCTCTATAAGCAAAGAGAAGGCATGGTAGTACAAGGTCCTACTTTCTTTTAAGGGGTTCCTCTAAAGCACCTGTCATGCTCTTCATAGTACGATTAAACCTCTCTAACAGTCTAATTGTGTGTGGATGGTAGGCTGTAGAGAACTTGTAAGTGACACGACAGTTTTCCACATGGCCTGCATGTAGTGGGACATAAAATGGGATCCTCTGTCGGATGTAACTTCCTTAGGAAACCCAAAGCACCTATCATGCTCTTCATAGTATGATTAAACCTTTCTACCAGTCCATTTGTCTGTGGATGTTAAGCTGTTTTGAACTTGTAAGTGACACCACAGTTTTCCACATGGTCTGCATGTAGTGTGACATGAAATTGGATCCCCTGTCAGATATCACTTCCTTAGGAAACCCTACTCTGGTAAAAAATACCAAGTAGAGCCTTAGCCACAGCCTGAGCCGTAACAGTTCTGATAGGTATGGCTTCTGGGTATCTTGTAGCATGGTCTACTACAACCAGGATAAACCTGTTCCCTGAAGATGTGGGAGGGTCAAGAGGACCAACAATGTCGATGCCCACCCTCTCAAAGGAACTCCCACCAATGGGAAAGGCACCAGGGATTTGACAAGTGTGATAGCTCCCACAGAATTTGTCAACTTCTGAACCCATTTTAGGCCAGTAGAAGTATAAAGATAGCCTTTCCTTGGTCTTTTTGAAACACAAATGACCAGCCAAAGGTATGTCATGGGCCAACTGTAGGAACTTGAGTCTGTTAGCAAGGGGCACTACAATTCTTTTGAAGTCCCCAGGGATAGAATCTGTGGGTTCATTTAAGAGGAGGACATCTTCCCAGCTTAACCTGTGCTTTCCAACTTCTTGCCCATCAGGTTGGTTAGCAGCCTGTTGTCAAAGACCTTTGAGAGTAGGACACGATCTTTGTCCTCTGTTGAAGTCTGCCCTGTTGGGCACACCTTCTTCCGGTAAAGACTGCAGCTCAGGATGGTCAACAGGATCACGATCTCCAACCAAAACAGTGTCTTCTTCCAGATCTGATTCTTCAGAAACTGGCTCAACCACGCAAGGTTGCACCTCACACTCTGCCTCAGCAGGTGGAGGGAGCATAGGGGTGATCTTGGACAATCTTGGGGATGTCCTTGTTGATAGCACAGGGGTGCAATCTGACTTTTTCCTCGAGTTCTTGGGTTTCCCTTTTGCCTCTTTCTTCCTAGAAATAGCAGTGAGTAACTCCTGAGGAGTGGGAGCATCTCAAGGTCCTCTCCCTTGAAGGCCTAGTGAGCTCCTGTCTCCTCTTACTGGGAGGCCTGGGGGTGCTGGACACAACTCCAAGAGTTTTCAGGTCATTACCCAACAGGACTCTCCCAGGCACTTCACTTTGCACACTAACAGGTATTTTGACAGTCATATCATTACACTGGATGAGAGCTGATAACTGGGGAAGCAATTGCACACGCCTCCAGCTAACTTGGTGAGGCATTTGGGTGCCTTAGCAACATCCTCCACCTTGAAAAATGATTCATCCACGACAGTTATGCTGGCCCCAGTGTCTCTGATGGCAGGGTTCTCGTGGCCATTCACAAGAACACTATCTTTATAATACTCTTTAGTATTATCAGGGATGGAATTATAGACATCTACATTCTGTTGTTCCCTCAAGCCCAGGGACACTAAAGACACACTAGCTGAGACTCTTATGGGTACATCAGCCAGTAGGTGAAAGTTTCCACTTGCCATATGTACTTCCTCCTCTGGGGAGAAGGCTAAGGAGACAGTGTGGGCTCCTGAAGGTTTACCCTTACATCTGGGATCCCCTTTCACATGGTCAGTTGACCCACAAATATAACATTTCCCAAATGTCTTGATGAATGGGGATTTCTTCTGACCTCCATCTGGTTTGGGTCCAGATGGTGCACTAGCCTGATTTGGTTTCCCTTTTGGTTTACCCTTATGTTGCTGTTTGTGGCCCTCTTTTGGATTGGAGGTATTAGAATTCTCTGTGTCATCTTTCTTTGGCTGCTTTCCCTCATCCTTCTTGTGAGTTGCTCCAGAATCCTTGTGACTAGCCCTGTTGGCAACCCAAAAGTCAGCAGCCTTAATTAACTTCTTTGGATCTATCTCCTTAGAATTATCCAAGTGCTGTCTGAGCTCAGGAGAGCAGGCATCATAAATTGACTCCAATAACAAGATTTCTCATACCTTCATAAGTGTTCACTCCGTAACTCTTAACCCAACCATATACGTTTTTCAAACATTCACATACCCAGGTAGCCCAAGAGGTACCATCATGCTTTTTGAGGGTCCTAGACCTCTTAAGGTACTGGGAAGGGGTCTTCCCAAATCTAGCAATTAATGCTAGCTTCACACACTCATAATCCATCCTATCCACCTCCCCTAACTCCATCACAACATTAGATGAAACAGTGGGTAGCCTAGAGAAGAGCCAGGGAAGCAACTGCGTCCCTGTAAGAACTTGAATCCCATGGTTATATTCAAACATTGCCAACCAATCCAAAATATCCAGCTTAACCTCATACATACCCACTATTTCTTTAGGCACATGGGGTCTCTTAGGACTGGAAGACCTGGAAGAATCTGGGATTGAAGCATTTTCAAAAGATATATTTTTCATTTCTAGTTCATGATTCAACTCCATTTCTCTGAGTTGAAGTTCTTGGTGTTTTTGTTCAGTTTGAGCATTTAAACGTTTGAATTCCAATTCAAGCCTCATCTTTCTAGAGCACTGAATTCATGACTGAGTGTAGGACCTGATGGGGTCCCAGTGGGCAAAGGTTGAGGTTGCTGAGCAGACAAGGAAGCAGTGAGGCCTACATTTGGAGACACATCTACTTCCTCTAACTCATCAATAATAGGCACATTATCATCCTCATTATTTTCCACATTTGCTGGAAAGTCAGGTATTTCAGACCCACTCTCCAGACTTTGGTTCTTTAACAACTTTTCAATCAATTCAGACATTTTGCCTTCGGCAGAGAGATTCCTTTCTCCACACAGATTTTTTAAATAATCCACAGTGTAACTAAGGAGGGCCTCCTGACTGTAGTTTCCATAACAGACATGAATAATTTAGCTTTTTAGTGATGTTAGCCTTGTGGTTAGTTGATCCAAGATAATAGCAGCACTCTAAGTGTAATTACTATACTTGATCCTCACCGCTGTAAACTAGTGTTAGGCAGAATTATATGCAGTACCATTTGGGAACACCACACGCAATTAAGACTACAAGTGACAGTACAAATTCACCTTTGGTACAAGCCTGTACTACACAGTAAAAGTGGAAGCGATGGCTGAGCAACCAGACTTATCTCAAGAGCAAGTGAGCAGTATCAATATTTACACAAAGGACAGCAATTACTATGATTCAAACACTAACTCAAGGTTTCTGAGTAAAAGAATATACATTTATTTACACATCAGTTGTATAACATTTCACTAAAGTAAAGCAGTTAAAAATATCACACTCTTAATACACCATACCACCCCCAAGAGTTTCCAGACAAGTTAAGCTCACAAAATGAAATGGGAGCAAAATGGCACTCTAGTAAGTAAAAAGGGAGGGAAAGACAGAGTTATGCAGAATTTGAGCAGCACCAACAGCAAAGGAAGCAGTGAAATCTAGAAAGAGGAACTACAGTGATGGAATCAAATCAAATAGGCTTAGGGCCAAAGTCAATAGGACAAAAGTCTTTTGCTCAAGATCACACAGTACAGGGTAGTTTGGGGTTAAGTCTTTGCCAAGAGTTCTGGACGAAGTTGGTTGGCAGAAAAGTTAGTTTAAAGAGTGAAGAAGGACAAGCCCTCGGATTGGAGAAAGGTTTCACACACCTTAACTACGGCTGGACGAAACGAACAACCGAATTTGCACAGTAACTTTAAATGGAGAAGAAGCTGTAGCTGAGGCGGACGTTCCTGGCAGTTCCTGCAGGCTCACGGTTCCTGAAGCAACTGTCAGACTGACATAAAGTAGGTAGACTGGAGGCTCCTACACTGCCCAGGGAAGAAACCAGCAGCAGAGTAAAGCAATGAATAAAAGGTGCACTCCTTAAAACCCAAACAGAGTCCAACCTTCCTGGATATCTGGCCCACTGCAGCTCTGTACAGCAAATTCAACCAGAGGAGGGATTCCTGGATTGCAGTTTGGGTGAACTGGTTGGTCCCACCAGCTCAGGGGAAGAAGATTCCGGGAGGATCTTCTCTGTCGTTGGAGTTCGAGGATTCGGATCTGCAGCAGGGCTTCACCAGGTGGTTCAGTCGCGGTAGGGGTCCTCTTCCGTCAGCTCCTCTTCGATTCTTTTGTTCCAGTTGCGACTCTACCTTTTCAGTCCCAGAGACCTGCTTTTTATGCAGTTTTCCCCCCCATTCACACAGCCTGGCTGTCAATCACACAGCAGGGTGTGATTGACAGCCGGACAGTCACCTAGTGAATCAAACAGGAGTGTGACTTGCGTTACCAAGGGATCCCATGGAAGGGGTCCTAAAACCCTTCCCTCACATCCTGCCTACCCAGACTTTCAGGTGCCTAAGGAGGGCTTTTGTGTAGAAGCCCGTCAAGAGACGGTGAACAAAGGACCCAAACCTGGTTTGGCGCGCAGAGAAAAACACGAGAAAGACATTTTCAAAAAGAAATGGCGATTAAACCCAGCTGGAACCGTATAAAAACTTATATGGTCTAGTGGGTTTAAGTTCGAGGCCACCGAGATAGCCTAAAACAAGACAAAGGTTATTTAAGATAACTGCGGTCGGAAAAATAGGGTAGCTACCACTGCCACCAGCCAAGTATTGATGAAAAGGGAGCAAAATAATGCTCCAAGAGAAACAGACAAAAATGAATGAGTATTAATCCTTTGCAGTACTCCATGTAAGATGGTTTCTACCGGGTCTGTGGATTTAAAAAGACTAATAAAGTCAATGGAAACTTTACATATTCTGGGAGACAGTAGGCAGTCCCAGAAAATGGAGACTGAGTTGGGAAGTCTAAAATACAACCCTCTGTCACTGCACTGAAGGTGCTGTGTAACACACGCTAAAAAGCTAAAAAGATAATGCCTGTGGAGTGGATGAGGCTCCACAGTCTATGAACACAAAAATGTTAAACACACACAGCAAAGCACATGTAAGAGTGGGAAAAAAGGACTCACACTCTTACCAGGTGAAAAAAATAAATCCTAGAAATCCAGCAAAGCTCCTGAGGGACTCAGTAGGTAAGGGAAATTGGCCATTCCTGAGAATGCTCCATAACACTGAGTTATCAAGTACTATCGATACGGCAGACAAATGATTAAGAGCAACAGAAGACCTTGAAATAGATTTTGTAAATAATGATGATGATGTAAATTTTGAAACAGTAAATGACACACACAACTTCACATCAGATTATTTGTGTTATCATTATATGAAGAGGGTGGGAGAGAGAGAGTGACTAATTTGTGTTATGTCTGCTCTCATATCCCCCATATTTCTGCTATTTCTATAGATTATGTATTCCCACTGAGGTGGAGGTAGTGGAGGCACAGAGTCTAGTGCACCTTGCCTTGTGCAGGCTTTATGGGCAGTTTAAGGGCAATCTGTAGCATCTTCAATCAGTCGAAGAAGAACGTATACCATCAGAGGGGGAAAACAGAAGGATGTCTGTTGCATGCAAAGAGTATAGTTCAATCATGAAGGACTAATTATCATGATCAATAAAAGGAAGCAAGGGTTGAAGAGTTAAAGGGCAGGAGGATTGGTGGGACTTCCTGAAGAAGGGGCGGCACAAATAAAGCGAGTATATGGAAGTGTATGGAAAAAGTATGTGAACTTGTTTACATGGTTCAAGGAGCCAGAAAATCCTGTTAAGATCCAGTTACTTACACTATTTTCTCTGTTTTTTAAAGGTGATGGCACTGTGTTTGTGGGTACTAATCGAAACTGCAGTATCATGCTTTGCATTGCTAATCAGGCTGGAGTAACGGCAGCATTTCTTGACTTGTACTGGTCCTGTGAACCATTCTCCTCAAAGCAGTTACCTCCGGCCTGGCGAGGCATTTGCAGTCTCACCTCCCTTCAAATGCCTGTCCTTGTGGTTCACAAGAGAAACCTGACATTGGCAAATTCAAAATCTGAGTCTACATGAATGCCCTCTGTCTCCCTCGTGCCACTTGCATCCCTTGTGCCATCAGACATGGACAATTCAGGAACTTTACAGACTTTTGTAGAAACTGACTCCTTGAAAAGATGAAGAAGATTAAACTGCATCTTATGAGCATCCACTCAGGCTCTTACCACCATTCCTGAACAATTTCAACTATTTAGCCAGACAGAAATGTTTTTTTCTTCCCTTTTGGCCCCTGTTGTACAAACTTTGGTGAATTCAAAGTGGTTACAAATAGTTTGCTTTGACTTATTATTATTTATGAATTCCACTGAATCTGCATTTAGTGCAATTAAAGAATAACTCAGGGCCTTGAGGCTTGTAGTGTTGCAGAATCGGTATATCCTCAACCTCCTAACAGCTATAGAGGGTGGGGTTTGCCAGAAGATTGGGAGCATTGCACAACCTGAGCAGAGCCATGAAAAGGGAGATGGGAATTGCTGATGACTCTTTTTTGGACTCGCTTTTTTCTTGGGTGCCTTCATGGATGTGCATAACTATGAAAAACCTTGTACCTATGTTTGTCTTTTTTATTATCTTTTGTTTCTGTCAAGTATGTCTGCAGTGCTGCTTTGCCCACATGCTTAGAGCTGCCACTATGATGGTTGTGACCCTGTCTAAGGTTATGGCCACTGCCATTCCGTCTCACATGGTTACTCAAACTGATTCTGAAATAAATACAGGAGTTGTGTTGTGCCCTCCACCAGGTTAGGGTGAATATGTAGAGCAACCAGTAGATTTTGGAATTGGTGGAAGGGCAGATTGTCCAGCGGAGGAGCATGGATGTGAGGGAACTAGTATGAGCGATGGCTCTAAGGTTTCATTCCACCGAGAAGGTGAGATTGATGAGCTGGAAATTGGTTTGTTAGTTAACGTATTAACTAAAGGGGGGAATGTTGGGGTAGTTGATGAGGGTCCCACGGGTAAAGAGAAGTTTGAATGGCGCGCGCCATATCGGTGGCTGCGGTCACAGAAATGTTGACATGATGTGACAATTTAGCATGAATCCAGTGTAGCTAGTGGGAATGGGAGATGCATTATTTTCAGTGTTGCTTGTAGTTGATATATTTTGTAATTGATTTTGCACAGCATGATAAATGTCAAAACTGCTCATACAATATAAACATAAAAGAGGTGTGTCAAGCCACATAGCGCTTAACAACAAGGTAGTGTGGAGCTCTACATGTGCATGAGAGTTCATAGATTTGCAATGGGAAAATCAATGTGAGGAGATGCGTTAGTCGTGAACATACATGTATAGATATACATACATGGGGGTCTCTAGAAATATAAGTTTTGGGCAGTATGAATACACAGATCTGTTTTGCCACAGAGTTCTTAGACAAGTTAGGATTTGCACTGGCTAAAAACCTGTGTTGGTTAATAGAACTTGAAGTGACTGAGAAACTGTTTTACAAGGTTGGGGAAGGACAACAGCAGTTGCAATGAATAGAAATTCAGTTTCGGGCAGGCTGTTTTTATGGACTAGATGCAATGTGAAGGGGAGATGCAATCTCTTTCACAGGTGCATTCCGGCCACCTGGTTGGGCTGGATTTTAATGTCAGACAATTAAACCTGATGCAGGTTGCTTGTGGGGAAAGGAGCACTGATAGATCATGGATTTCAATAGAGTTGTCAAGGTGTGGGTTGGGGCTATGTGGGCTGGAATCATAGGTCACATAGCTTAGAGTGAAATGCGGACGCCAACATGTTTGGGCGATAAAACCAGAAGCAATAGATAAAAAAATCCATTTGTTCCCCTCCTCTTCACATCAATTTTATTTTGAGGGAATAGCTGTCTGGGTCACAAGTCAAGGTAAAGGTTTCTAACCAGCGGTGTACCTCATGGGGGCACGGCATCCTCCAATATTTGTTTGGTCATGGGGCTGCCTGGCTGATTGGGGTTTTGAGCGTATCTGAGAATTTGGGTTGTCATGGTCTCCGTAGGTGCCTGTGAGGTCATCATAGGATGGGTGTGGGTGTTCCCCAATGGAGGGGAAGGTGGTCAACTGGACACACCCCTTGGGGGCTGAACCCCGGTGGACTTTGTTCCTGTGTTAGGTGGGGAATGGCCATGGGGAATGAAAGATGCCCCCGGCGGGGACTCCAGGCCAGTAAGGTTAAGTGGCAGGAGTTGTTTATGTGGAGGCCAGGGGCTGCGGGCTCCCATGTCCATGATTTGAATAGATCGTGGTGTTGGCAGGTCTACCATGTGATATGTGTTTAACATGTCCTGTTTTGTATGCCTACATGACACACTACAACAAAGAGAATGAACCCAGGCTTTCTGTCCAGTGATTTACCATCAGTGGAAACATGGGTACTGTGGTGGGTGGGGGAACGTCTGTGGGCTGCACAGCATGTGGAAGAGGAGTGCCTGGGCCGGCGCAATTCGAAATGAGCATTCAAGAATTCCTGGGTTTCTCCCGACACGGGCGCCTGCAAATAGGACACACATTTTTGAATATATATGCACATTTGAAGGGCTGCATATCTAGAGGAGGGATTACCTGGTGGATCCCATAGGAGCAGGCGCAACATGGTAGAGATCATTTGGTTCTGATGGTACCCAGGATTCAATTGGTTGGAGGTCAAGGTGTCGGGCTGTATTCGGTCTCAAGTGACTTATATTAAGTATGTGCGGTAGGGGTCCGGAGTGCCCCTGGACAATATTCCAGTGTCCCTGTGGCAGCAGGTTGGAGCACATTGCATTGACTTGAACAAAGGGCTCAAACTTTTGGGTCATTCGTAGGGGATTTATTGCTGATTTACATTAAGGTCCTGGGTTCTAAATGGTGAGGTGTCAGGTCAGGGGCTCATAGAGTGGTCCTCACCGGTCTGTTCAAGGGGAAAGCAGGCCTGGGGGTCGGGTCAGTTTTGGGGTCCCATATTTCCCTCAGGCCCATCCCAGAGTGTCGGGTGCATGGCCATTCACACTCCCTGCATGCTCTAGTATGTAGGGTTGACATAATTGATGATATAATGATGACACAATTGATGAAGAAAAATGACGTAACCTTTTGATAATGTATTTCATGTATGGCCTTGTATTTTGGTGATGTAAGATATGTAATAAATGTGGATACCTTCCAAAATGAACATTGGTGTATGTGTCTCTCATTGGCCCTGCGAATATGCATTTTTTTATGTTTTATTGGCTTTAAAAGAAACATCAAAATCAAGAACAAGTACATGTTACATGACCCTGTTAAAAATAAAAAAACCTTTAACATTACAGCTTGATCATCATTCTTCTCCCAATAACAATCAATTACTAGGTGATAAGAGAGGATCTCAAACCCCCTTCACCCTCTCCCTTCGCTGACAACAGATATTCCCACATTTTCATTGTGGCAATTACCAATCCCCTTTGCTCACCTATCAATAACCATTTGCACCACTCTATAGGGCTCAAGGTAGTCACTTTTTCCATATGGCTTTACAAAAAAAAGTTCAGACTTGGACTAGCGATTGGCAAACCATTATCAAATGCATTGGACATTCTACCATTTCAGGTTGCTTGCAAAATCTATACCATGGATTTAAAACCCCAGGCAGCTTCCTTCTCCACTGGACTTCCCTTCTATTCAAGATGTTTAAATGACATCTTAAAAGGAGGTCGTAAATCTTTGGGGAGGGGAATTTCTGCAGGTAAATTGGGAGCTCATTCAAACCCTTTCCATCTTCAATCAACAAATGACCCAACTTGTCTTTCCCACAACAATCTTCGGTATCAATCCGGTCCCAGGCCTGGAACTCTTTTTTCACTTTACAGGGGTTTGTCATTAGTTCTCCAATCACAATATCCCTCCCCTTCAGAATTTTCTCTACTTTCTCTTCCCAGCAGCCGAAATATTTAGCACAGATCTCATGATCCCCTTTCAGTAATTCATATGGGCAAGTAGTAGGTGGTTCAATGCATTTACGGCATAGAGCCATCGTCTTACATACCACCATGGACTCAAGGGATTGTAATTTCAGTTCTAGCCTTATCGCACAAATGGCAGGCTGTTTGGAAGCCCCAAAACTTTCCACTAGAACAGACCCTCGAGCTTATCCCACACCAAGAAGGACAGATGGAGGTTTGCTTCCTCTCGAGAAGTTAGTATTTGAGCCAATTTCTGCTTATTAAAAACAATCATTGGTATAAACATAAATCTCCTGTACTTCTTGTAAGGTCCACCCCTGATTTATCAATATCGAAAGCCTGGAACGAATGTATAGGTAGTGATCATGTTCACTTCTGCTATTATTGATAGTTACAACGAGATATATGATGTTGTCAACAATCACTAAGGGAATCCCCTCAACTTGCCAAGTGAACCTTTCACACCTTCTTCTACCCATAGCTTTCATCGCCATGACCTTTCATTTTTTCATATTGATCTTCATGTCATTTTGGCTGAGAAAGGATTCAAAGGCACTTAGTCTCCTTTGCAGACCAATCTGCGTCTGAACTAGAAAAACCAGATTGTCTGCAAAGAGGACCCCTGCTACTTCCTTGCCATTAATCTTTGGCGGGAAGGCCCTAAGTAGCTCTTTTGACTCTGCCAAATCCACTATATATAGACAAAACAGCAGAGGTGCAAGTGCACCCCCCCCACTTTAAACCCCTAAAGATATTTATATTCTCCAATAAGTTCCCCTTCTTGGACAGACGGATCCTAACAGATGTCTCGGTATACAGGGCTTTCATGGCTTCAACTAGATCCTCCGGACATCTCCACTTCCACAGTTTTGCCCACAATTTCCCCCTAATGAAACCATCAAAGGCCTGTTCAAGGTCCATAAAGGCCAGATATAGCGTTTTCCTTCTGAGTCCAGAGCCTTCTCCTTTAATAGATTCAATATGAAAAGATTAAGGGACATACCTACCCCCTTCACAAACCCAGTTTGATGAGGGTCTAGGATACCACTCTTCCCGGCCCATGCAGTGAGATCCCTTAAGAGAACTGTAGCAAAGGATTTCCCTATAGAATCTAACAGGCCAATAGGGCTATAATTCCTGGGGTCGGCTCTGTCCCCTTTTTTAAAGATGGGGATGATATTTGCCTCCCTCCAGGATAATGGTATCTCCCTATTTTCCATGATCTGTGCAAACATAACAACTAGCAATTTGGCCCACTGAGCTCTGTTCTTTTGTTCTTTTTCAATTCTTTATTTGACATGCCGTCAGGCCCTGCCACTCAAGAGGAGCTCAAATTGCCTATCATCATGTCTGCGTCATGGTCGTCAAATACAAAGTTCCATCTCTTTAAGTGACATTCAGGATCTACCTCTCGCTCCAATTTGGATTTGTGAAATGGAAGGAGTAGCATTTAATCCAGTCATATTCAGAGACCATATTTGACAAAATCGCTTCACAAAACACATCCCTGTTTTCAATTTGCTCCCAGGTATCTTTTGAATGTTTTGCACAGATTGCTCTTAGCACTTGTTCAGCATCATTTTGGGATCTGATGGTCCTAGTGCTCTTGCACCAGTTTTTAAATCTCTGGTAGGTTTTCCTTATTCTCTCGCTTTTGGCCATGAGGGCGTCCCTTCTGATCAATCTTATCTCCCTCCTCATCAATTTTCTCTTATTCACAAGCTCCACATCATATACATGTTGTTATATCCAATCCCTACCCCCTTTTACATTATTTTTCTTTTAAATTCTTTTACAATCCCCAAATATTCAGTTTAATTTGGGTTTTCCTGGATTTGGGCCATATATAAACTTGCTACTTTGTTGACTTCTTGATCTTTTAATCTCAATCTATTTCCAGCCCCATCAAGGGACACCTCTTCCATTCTTCTAGCTGGACCAACGGGACTCCATCCAGTAATATGGATTGCCAGGAGATCATGATCCCTCATTCTTTGGGCGATGATCGAGAAGTACCCTTCTGTTTCCCTCACATGTATAGAGACAAAACAGTAGTCTAAACATGATGACCCTTTTTCCCGAAATCTACATAGGTCTTCCTTTTGTTTGACCATTTAGTAGGCACATCTCTCTCATCATGCTCATCCATTCCAATTCCTGTTCATTCCACATACCTTCTTTCAGGAGAATACCTGGCTATCAAACAGCTTCATATTGAAATCCCCACAAATGACAATCTTATTCTCCACCCATTTATGCATCACTTCATCTACCATTTCCATCACAATAGGGACCAATGTAGTCTCCTTAGCCATATTTAGGCGCCAATAGATGTTAATTACCAAAATACAACTTCTCTAAGATCCCCTTTGCGCTGCAGAAAAATCCCCTGCACATATGGGTTAGGACATTTAACATCGATAAAATTCCAACCTGAGTCAATCTAATTAGAGACAGCAATACAGCCGATGGTCGACCCATAGGTCCCTTTAAAGCTGGGTTTAGATGTACCTGATATCCATCACAGCCCGGTTTCGTAGTCAACCTAGTTTCTTGGAAGAGCAAAATTTCAAATAAGTCTAGATAGGCACTTGTTCATTAAACAGGGGGCTGAATCCTCTAGTGTTCCAGCACCCAATCCTCACTGTGTCATCATTTATTTCTGTATAAATCTAATGGGAGGACGTTGATGTATTCAGAGCCCCCCACCCCAACCATGTCCAATCGTTCACCTCTTCCGATTTCTCGGGGTGCTTGGTCTATTGCTTACCACTCCCTTTTTCCTGGTTTGTAAAGGTTATCTCCCATAGGGCATCTTTGTCGTAAGTGGGCATTGTTCCAAACTGTTTAGGATCTTGTTTTTTTTCATCCTTCCTCCCTTCTTAGGTTGGGGGTTTTGCTGAATTTGTTTTCACTTCTCTGGGAACAGTCGCCTTCCTCCAGCTCTCAACAATTTTCCCTTCATAATCACTCACTTCGTATCCCAACCTCAAACATTTTTCTTTACAATCTAAGATGAGCTCTTGCTTATATTCTGAGTATAAATGCAACAGAATCCAGTCAGTTAGCTTCTCAGTCATGAATTCCACAAATCGAATATCTCTTGAGGCCATTTTATGTGAAGGAATGATACGATTCAGCAGTCTTATCACGTTTCGCCTATTTAGAATTGGCACTGGTTTCCCAACAACCACTCTTTCAATACAAAGTTGCACCCCCTTCTTCTCACAAGTCTTTGAGTTATCCTGCAGATTGTTTTTTTGGATTGATTTTGACATTCTTTAAATTTCCACTTTTACTTTTCTCATTTTCATCTCAATCCTTTATCAGATGATGTTTTAACATTATTAGTTTTCCCTTGACAGCTCTCCTTCCTTTTTTCTTCTAGGGTAAAAAAAAACCCTGTCAGGGTTAAAAAATGTTGCATCCTGGTTTTTTCTACCTGCCAGCCGATTTAGAGATTTTAATGGTAAATGAGTCGATTTCTCACAACCATTTGAACCTTTCTGGTTTCCTAGCAATGAAGATTTCTGCTTTTATTATCCTTCATTCCAGTAGGGACATCCATTTCCTTATCACTGTTGGAAGCCTTCTTTGTACCCCTTGTCATTTTAAGCATTTTCTTCCCACCCAGTTTCCTAACTAGTAGATTGGTCGATCTTGTAATCAGCGCCAATTGGCTTTCAATTGATTCCCAATCCGAGAGACTAACTTCCTTCCATAATTCATCCTCCTTAATCATCTCGATTTCCTCAATCAGATCACTAAGTCCATAATAGGAATACTGTCTCTATTACCTTCAATTTCTTTGGAGGAAATTTCTTAGGATACTCAAATTGTCTCTGAGGCTCTCAGATTCAGTTCTTTCCTAGATTTGTTTGGCTCAGGGAGGATATCCAGGAATGGCGGAGGCCGGAGAAGTCGCAAAAAAGCTCTAGACTCATTTATTTTCCTTTTCACGACTCTCACCATGATCTTAGGCTTTTTTCCAGATCCAGTTTGTCCTTTTCCTGTTGCTTCTTCTTTTTTTCCCTTAACCCCTATTTTAGAGAGTTTAAAGATTGAGAATTTTTTTTTTCCCTGAGGCAATTTCCTCCGGGCAAGGAGGGTCCAGTATTTCCACCACCTCCTCACCCCTTTCTTTAGTCACCCTCAGATTCAGCTGGACTACTATCTTTGCAGGAGCAGTTTGAGAGATATTCACATAATTTTGAGGCTCTTTATAGGACTCTCTCATCCACTTACAATGGAGAAGAAGAGCTTCCATCATCACTGTTTATCCGTCATCTCATTCCGTGCCATATCAAATAGACGCTTTTGCCAAGTTGTAGACATTTCGGCTTCTCTATTCAATCTCATATCCACTCTTGAAGCAAGGGTTTCCAAGATGATCAGCTTGCGGCTTACCTCTGTTAAGAGTGCATTTTGATCTTGCATACTGGTGTTAATCGCTTCATAGAAATTCATAAATGGAAGAAGGAGGGAGGTTACCATTGATGCCATCACCAATTGTTGAAGCTTGGCATTATTCTCCACTCTTTGATCCGCCATTATTTCCAGCGAGCCACTTCTGTGTCGCAAACAGGTGTAGGGTGAAGCCCTAACCGAAGAGGATGAGGAGGAATCAAAATCATTAAAGACCTCATCCTCGTCTTTAGCCCACTCTTCATCACCCCTCCACTTTTCCACTGGTGGGGTTTAGATGTTGGGATCTTTTCCTCAGAATCAGCAGAGATCGACCCATTTTCTACATCCTTCCTATCTTTATTACTCGCTGTGATCATGGGCAAACTGGGATTTAATTGCTTCCCCATTGAGTTATCCCTAAGTTTGAGAAGTTCATACTCCATCTTCTCCACAGTTGCATCGGCCTGTAATAACGACAGATCCAAGATACGCAAACAGTCAGCCACACGAGAGAAGCTTTGTTGCTTTTGTTTTGCAATCTTTATCGATAAATCAGCCAATTCCTTTGCTAAATGGGCAGCTAGATGGGCATTTCCATTGTCCTCATCTGCAAAGGGGAGGCGATGGTGGAAATTGACACATCTGCTTCAATGACCACTTTGTCTTGAAGCAAAACCTGCTCCACGCCACTCAAATTCCCCCAATTATCCATGTTGTTTCGGGAGGTCGTATGATTTATGCTTGTTGCTTTTTGTTGCACTGAATTGAGCCCACTTACAGTCACTACAGGATGTTTTCAGTGAGAATCATGTTTGCTAGATTCAAGATTTCCTTCAAAGTCGTTTATTTCCACATCCAGCTGTTGTTCCACATCAACAGCCACTCCTCTCTTTCTCTTTTCAGTCCTCACCCCATCTAGCCCATTATTCACCTTGCTCAAAGCAGCTGGTTTGGCCACACGTGTCAGGACGTCCTTACTCAGTGATTTAAACTAACCCAGTTCCGAATTTAACCTGCCCCGCCCTCCTCATTTGTTGATGAGTTCTGGTGCTGGGCAGGCAAGAGACAGTTGACATTTTAGCACTCGATTAGTCTTTTCACTTCACCCTCACCCTCCAAGGGCACTATCTGCACCGCAGGCGACTCCTTGCACTATGCTTTCAAGAAACAGCAGAGTTATCCAATTTTATTCACAACCTGGGAGCCCCGCCTCATCTGCCTTCCATCTCCCCGAAAAGGCAGCCAACACCCTGACAGAAAGCGGTCCTTACTCCAGGGAGAGAAAGATAATTGTTGGATTGGTTTGTGGTCTTAGCTTAGGGCTTTAGGCTTTGGGTTAGGAGCAAACGTGAGGGCTGAGTCGAGGTTTTCATAGCAGTTGCAATCTTGAACGAAGAATCGTACTCTCCCCCCGGCTCATAAAATCATTACACTTTCACAAGGGATCTCACGCAATGTCACAATCTTGACTTCAGTTCAGTTCACTTCTCTACATACCATGATATCCAGTGCAGGGAAGCTGACCAAGGGGGTTTATCACCGTCGCTGACTCTGCTCTCGACGCTGCTGGTCCACGGCTCCACGGCTCCGCACACAGTCCTTCTAAATGAACACCACAAGCTTCAATCCATCATCGCCACCACCGTGGCTGCAATACCCGCAGAGCACGGAGACCCAGATACTCTGCAAGAGACTCTGCGGCCGGTCGGGCAATAGAAACAGGACAGGAGCACAGGTCCACAGCACAGCTTCAGCAGACCCAGAGACTCTGCAAGAGACATTAAAGCCTTTCTAAAGTGCAGGTGTTTTCCCACCAAAATTCCATGTATGATGTTTCTATTCCTTGGACATGGAATCCTGTCTTTTATTCCAAATGGCCAGGTGAGCAATACACAGTAACTCTTACCACTGATCTATGAGCCAGTGGAGGGCTATCTGTTCAGGTGAGATGTGGTCAGGTTTTTTTAGTCCAGGAGCAAAGGAACTAATTGACAAAAGATGGGATGCAGGTATATGAAGTGAGGCGATGTCTACAACTTGTATAGTGCAGCAGAGAAAACACCTTACCTTTCCATGCCGCCAAATGTAAATAATCCACCAAAGTTGTGCTTATATATTTACATTTCGGCCATTCCTAATATTATCTATAAGGGGAACGTCTTTTTTCCTCACCTGCATCTTTTTTTGTTGGCAACCATCAGAAAATGAATCTTACATTTGATATAGTATGAAATATAAGGTAGATCTCTTTGGTCCTCAATATGAGTATGACTGTAATCGTGATATTCCAAATTATTATTATTTTTATAAAATACCACTTAATTTTGCGTTTGGATGAACTGGAATATGTCCCACATGGGCTCCATAGGAAGTACTATATGAGATTGATAAGAGCGATTTAGCCTAATCATAAGTCTCCATCAAGCCGATACTGTAAATGCCTGGTTCGATCAAACCTCATAATTAGGTGCCATTCCTAAAATAACAGGCATTTCAAATAACACATTTTTTATGTTACCACCATACTTGTAATGAGGCCATTGGGAGATACTATTTCTTGCCCTTGTTGGCCAACCCTTCTAACCCATATTGCCCCATGTGCTTTTGTGCTCTTTCTATGTCACGTTCTGATATATCTTGTCAATCTCCCATTCTTACAATGCTACACTGGACCCGCTACTCTTAAGGTTATCGTTTATTTTTATTTTTTATCCTCGTGCCATTTCACTTTCTAACAAATTCCCCTGCGCCGTACTAACTCTTTCTGCCCATCTGTTGCCACCATGTTTGGAAGACCGCTGTGTATTTCAACGGAGAAGAGCGCCTGCAAAATATGCACGGAGAAACCCATTCAAACGTATATGTCCCAATATTTGTCTGATTTTCTATACTGTAAGTTCGGTGTGCTTGTACAAATCAAATTGTAATTGGAATAGCTAGTCCCAGCGGTCCCCTCGCTGCTCAGCAAATGGTTCCATGTCACTCGCTGCATCACAATATCGAAAGCACGAAGCTCGGTGGCAGATAATCCGCTGAGCCCGCTAATAAGCTTAGGAGCACGTTCATTGAAGACCGACGCGTTAGTCACAAACAGGGAGAAAATATCTACTGGGGGAAGTTGAATTGGTTTTAATCATCTGCTAATCACCAGTAATGAGACCTACTCTAGGGAAGAAAAGAAAAACAGATAGTCGAAGGGAGTTTTTGTTCTCCGCAGTGAAGCGAGAGGGAGTGAGGGGGCAGCTGTTATGAGGAGAGAAAGAGGGGGAAGAAAAGACGGATTTGGCCAGAGCAGATGAAGCGTCTGCGGTGAAAACAGTTTTGTTTGCTGAGTGCCTCTTTCATGTGGGACTCCAGTTGTAGAACTTTCCGTGTCTTAGTTAAATCCCATTTCTCAAGTTAATTGTAAAAATTGGGGAACAAATGAAATATGTTTTGAACACGCTATGACCATAGACATATCGTTGGTTAGCGAGGGTGGGGGGGAGGGGGGGAGGAGAGAGAGAGAGAGAGAGAGAGAGAGTTGTGAAATAATGACAAAACAGAAAAAATAAGTAAAGGCATTGCACAAGAAAACACAAAAGTAGAAAGAAAATGTTAAGGAGAGTAACATTGATATGTTAGTACAATTAGTTACAAAATATTTGGAATACGAATGATACGAATGCATCTTGCTATATTTCAGTGCTTACACGTTCTGCTTTTCCTATTATAAATGCATTATTACACATTCTAGAAAGATTTTAAAAAGAAGCTCGCATATGCCTTCATGAAGCGACTGCAGGGCTTTGGAGAACTGCACACTGTGATGGAAATGAATGAACAGTCAGTTTGTGAATGGCCACTGCAAGTGTGGTAGTCTAAAACCCTCCAGAAAGGTGTAAGCGTGTTAACATGAGTGTTAGGCAGAAACCTGTGCAGTTCCCTCTGGGACCACTGCAAAAAGTTTAAGACTACAGGAGTTAGCAGTAAACCCAATTGGTAGCAGTCTGTACCACCCACATTTACCTGGTAGCTGTGGCTAAGCAGTCAGACTACTCTCAAGACGAGTTAGGCAGTATTTAGAGTATACAGGATAGGGCAATTTACACAGTAGAATAATCAGACACTGATCAGAGCTTGGGTGTAAAGATATATAATTATTTATTTAAAAACACATCTACGGAAAACACACTGGCACTAATATGGCAAACAACTTCAATCACCATTACTATAAGTATATATCAATTCCATAACAATATTTCGACAAGTCTAGGTTCAACGGCACCACTTATTTGCAGACAGAGGTGAATGCTTTAACTAGATGGCACTCTAGTATTCGTTAGAAAGGGAGAGAAAAAGGCAGGGTATGAAACCAACTCAGTACCAACACTTTAACGAAACAAATGCAAGACAAGCAAGGCAGGGTCTACTGTAGATCACAAAGTTCAGAGGCCAGGCCCACTCAGAGAGAGGCAAGGCGGTATGTCCCAAAAGTATCACAGTGGAAATGCACTTCAAGTCTTTGTAGCAAAATGTCACAGAAAGGTTGGACCAGTTTTAGAACAAAAATTTAAGAAGGTCTGGAGGCGACTCAATGGAAAGGTAAGGATTTAAGACACCTCACGCTAACCGTTTCAAGGGAAGCCAGGCGGACACAGTACCTTGAGAGTGAAGAGGCAGCTCCGGCGGGGGCAGTTGTTCCTGGTGGTGGATGCAAGTCGGGGCTTTGCCAGAAGATGAGATGATCTCGTCGTCGAGGAAATTTGAAGATCGTTTCACCACCAGGGAAGAGACCAGCCGCGGAGTGCTCCGTCACAAGGCACCACCTTTTGGTCGCGGTACAGTGGTTAGTGGCTATCCGGTTGCCGGGGTGCTCAGCACGGGCAATTCGACCACTAGACGTCCTGGAAGCGAAGAAAAAGCAAGGGAATGGTTGTTCCCACCAGTCAGGGGAAGAAGACTCTCCAGCAGGGAGATCTCCTCTGTCGTTGGGAAGTGGTGAGTCGGTTCAGCAGGGCTCCACCGGAGGTGTCGTCGTTGCAGGTCGGCTCAGCTTTACCCTCGTCGGATTCTTAGGTCCTGTGGCGACTTCTGAAGTTCCAGTCCCAAAAGCCCTGCTTTTATGCAGAAAACCCCCATTCATTCAGCCTAGCTGTCAATCAAACATGCTAAGTGGTGAGCGGGACGGCTCACCACTCGGGCCAATCACACCAGAGTGCGACTTGAGTTGGCAAGGCAACTCAGTCCAGGGTGCCTAAACCCCCTCCCACACCCCCTGTGGTACCCAGACAGAATGGCACCACTCTGGAGGGCTTCTGTGCAGAAGCCCGCCAAAAGTGGAACAAAGGGCTCAACCTTTGGTTCGGAGTTACAGAGGCGAACACATACGCCATTTTAAAAACCGAGTTCTGGCAGAAAATACCAACCGGTGGATTTATTTAAGACAAATAAACCGGCGGTATGTGAGAGACTAATGTGAAAAAGTATTAGCCTCGAACAATGGGAAGAATCCCATAGGAATATATTTGCGGTCGAATATAAAAAGTAGTATCCACTGCCACCAGCCAAAACTAGACGAGGGGGACGGGACAGTGCCCCCTCGAACAACAGACCCAGGGGTAATCGAATTAACCCTACCAGTATGTCCACAATAGGATGGTTTGTACTAGTTCTGTTAGTAAATTTAGGTCTAGTAAAGCCAATGGTGACTTTACATGCCCTGGGAGACAGTAGTCAGTCCCAGGGTATGGAGTCTACGGTGGGGATCCTCTAGGACCCCCAGTGTTACGGCACGGAGGGTGCGGTGTAACACACATAGCAAAACACATGAGGCCCTATGGAGTAAAAGACCCCATAGCCCATAGAACACATTGACATTCAAAGAAATCAACCGCATTCATGTCCAAGAGTGGGAGGAAAAGAGTCTCACTCTTGGCAGGATGAAAAAAACAAACTCCAGAAATCCAGCAAAGCTCTTGGGGGACTCACTAGGTTAGGAAATTCAGCCTAAACAGAGAATTCTCCCTAACAATGAGGAGACCGAAATTGTGAACAAGTGAGCTGCCTACCTTTCAGTCATGTAAATTCATGAGTTACCATGTATGCAAGTCATCATTTTTAGCCTCGAGTATGATTAATAGAAACACGCGTGACTCAGTAATTAACCAGGTCAATCTTTGTTAGGATACAGTTCAGCAACTGAAATTAATGGTTCCAAAGCATGGGACTAGCCACCCATGCATGGTGTGGTGGGACTGGAATTGGGAGTACACCACTCACACCGTGGACATAGTTGCTGGCTTGCAGTTATTTTTCAGCACACACATTAGCGCCAATGTTTCTTCACCCAGGACATTTTAGCCCTGATGGCATATCCCACTCATGTTCAATTTACACAAACAATCCCACTACATGTTTTTCAATGGCCACCCTTTGCCCTTTCACAATGTCAAATGCAAGTGCCCAGTTTAAAAGGGCAAGAGCCGGTTGCTCATAGAAAGTTGATATTGGGAAACATAATGAATGGTATGCTGTGGTACATTGAACTCGTTTTCTGTGGTGCCCCCAAAGGATCTGAAACGGGTCACTTGCAACAGTCCTACACCGTCTCCTTTCTAGTAACTAGTTGAACTGAGCATTCGTTTGAGCTGAGGGCTGCTACAACAGTAGCCAGCACTCAATGCAAATAAGTATGAAGGCAAAAATTGATGCCCAGAAGACAAGAGTGTGAGTCTTCTTGAGAGAATAGTTTATGCCTCAAGCAGCAGAGACTGTGAGGAATTCCCACTAAGCCAATTGCACTCCTCCTATATCACAGCGCATGCTAGGGCTACACAAGCTGTACGATTTACTTCTGGAAATCTCTGGGCGTGGCACTCATGAAGACTGAGCAGGGCACTTAGGGGAAAACTGGCCAACACTTCAGTCAATGGGATTCCATAGCAACCCTCTCTCTGTGGCTCTGGGGAATTTTCACTGCCTCTGTGTTCTAGTCTCCCCAGCAGTAGAAGTCTCCATCCCTCTTCCAATATTTCCACCCAAATTACATTTTATTAGACCTCATTTGGGGATGTTGGCCGCTATCTCAACTTCCAGACCTTTTTACTCTCTAAGCCCTTCTATGTTACGTGAACATTATGCACTGTTAACTTATGATCTTGCAACTAGGACATTTCTCACCACCCTTCAAGTCCGCCCCCTTCTAAGGATTGTTTCACAAGTCTAGAACAGAAATATCACAACTCCCCTTTGAAATTCACATTTGTTTCTGTCCAATTTAAGCCAAAAAGTATATATTTGTATTGGGTATTTATAATGCACCTATACACAAGTGTTTCAAGACAAAACAAGACAAGAGGTGAGGGCAGGGATGCCAAAAACAAAAACAGTCCTGCTGGGCCTTCTGACAATTGGATCATGCAAGCGCAGTAACAAGAAGTTGCGGGTGAGAAGAAAGTTTGGGAAGTGCCGGACAGGATGGAAGGACTCGTGGGAAAAAGCAAATACCATTGGGGGCCAGGGGGACAGAGCCAGGGGAAAGCAGAGAGTGCAGAGGATAGGAAGGTCCACACGCTAAGTGTGAGGTACAGGGCTGGGTGGGTTCAAGGGGTGTACGCCCAGCCAGGCTAGTGCAGGGGGAGGGGGCCAGAAGGGCAAGAGCAGGTCAAGGGGGTGTATCAGGGGAGACCAAGTGCAGGGGATGGCCTGGTGCCTTGTAAGAATCTGAAGAAACCAGGCAGCCAGTCAGGAGTGCAGACAGGGACATTAGCAAGGGAGGGGGAGAGGGATGGAGGAAGAGAAAAGAAAGGCTTTGAGAAGCTTCTGGAACTTAAGGAGAACCGGCTCCAGTCTGAGAGGTGCAAGGAGGCCATTCCAGAAGGAGGCAACTGAAGGAGGCACTCTCAAATTCTACTCCCCTCACTGGCATGTACCAGGCAGACTCCACTAGGATAAACATTGGCTACTCGACCATACAAAAGTGGAAGGCCACTCACTGCCTGTCTCTCAATGATGAGAAAATGGAGATCCTCCTAGTGGGCATGGAAGTCATGATCAAGAAGCTGGATGCCCCATACACATCCTTCAAAATTGACAGCACACTGATCACGTTCTCCCCCTCAGTGAAGACAGTGTGAGTATACCTAGATGCCACACTCTCACTCACTCAACAGGTGAACACCAAGCTCTCCTCTGCGGCCTACTGCACCAAATTGATCAATGCTTCCAGGCTCTTCCTCTCCCCTAACAGTTGTCTCACAATAGCCTGGGCCATCATTGGGTCCAGGTTCGACTGCTTTATTGCATTATTTACAGGGACGTCAGAACATAACCTACAGAAGATGAAGATGATCCAAAATAATGTGCTGAAGGCTGCCCTCAATATCCCAAAACGTGAACACATTGCTTCAGCCAGAAAAAAGGACCACTAGCTACCTATCAGGGAACATATCTTATTTAAAACAATGTCAATAACACACAGATGCCTGTCCAAGGTGGCGACTTCCTATCTCTCACAGAAATGTAAGAGAGTGATATCTTCCAGACCTACCAGAACTGCATATGCTGATTGACTGGTCCAACTCAAATTCAAATGGGCCAATGCAGGTGCAAACATTCCAACTGTTGCAGCCACCCAATGGAACTTACTTCTGCCAGCCTTGGTGTGCTCTACTAATGTGAAAATAAATAAAATCATTAAGTGGTGACAGGGAGCCATTCAGGGAAGATAATGGCCTCTCTGCTCATGGACCGATTAGGCCTGGGCTTAGAGAAGATGTTGGTGCAATCTGGAGCAGAGTGTCAAAACTCGTGACAAAGCTGACCGGGACCCACGTCTCTGTGAGAGTGAATATGTTGAGGTCAAGATCTTTAAGGAGGAGGTTTTTAAGTCAGAGTGTGTGTTGAGGGTAGCTAAGTGGAGCTGTTTGACACTTTTGAAGGTCTCCCGAGGATCGTTACATGAATGTGGTATTTCCAACGGCAGTGGCAGAGGGGCCAGACGGGAGGCAGAAGGAGGAGTGGCAGGAGAAGTAGGAAGTTGATGAGAGATGGAATACACCTATCAAGGAGGAGGAGGTTATGCTTAGAGCCCTGGACCATGACAGTACCATTTAGGTAGAGATAGATGATGGCCCTAGAGGAAAGGAAGTATACCAAGAGTACTTCCCAATGCATGCTACCACTAATGGGAGAGGAAGAGAAAGGGGAGAGCACTGAGACCATATGGGGAATCCATAGGCCCGGAGAGGGAATGAAAAAGAGGATGTCGGTGACAGTCTGCTTGGAAGAAGCATTGACATAGGTGTGAGCAATTGGTAGGCCTGAATTGGAGACCAGGACATCCGTTTTGAACTTTTTCCTCCAGACATTGAAAGAGAGATGGGATAGGTGATAGAGTAGCATTTTTAGAAAATAGGGCAGATTTAAAGCAGCATGGAGGAGGGCACTGATGAGAAGGAGGGGGAGAGAGAGAGAAGGAAACACTGAAGTGCACAAGCCTGAACTACAACACAAAGCAGAGCAACGATCAAGAATCAAGTGTCAAGGATAGGAGAAAAGCAGAGGTTTCAGCAACAACAGAAAAGCAAGAACTTAGAAGTAAGTTTTCTGGATAGAGGGAAGAGATCCTTGATAGGGGGATAGAGGAAAAAAGCCTTATTTACAAACACAAAAGCAATGCAAAAACACTCAGATTTGACCTTCCTATATAGAGGGAAAAGCCTAATCTACAGACACAAAATACATGCAAAAACACTGAGATTTGACTTGCTGAAATAGAGGGAACAGCCCAAATGTATTAGCTATGACAATTTTACTAATGCAAGATATGGATAACATACACTTGGTACATGCAGCAGACTGCAAACATAGATATGAGATGTAATAAGAGAGTATAGGCAGCTAAATAGGGAGCAGTTGTGGCTATCCGCCCTGCCCAAAACCTTTCATACCTTGTCTGTCACTACTGGATGTTGGCTGCGCTGCATTCTCGCACGGTGAACACAGGCAATCACAGTCTGGAGCTGCTTCTGTAGGAGCTGCTTTTTGACTTGTGTCTCTTAGCAAGAGGGAGCTGCACAGGCAGGGGTACTGCCCTGGGTGGAGGTCCTAAAAGGGGCCAAGGCTCAATCACGATGCAGGTGTGCAGGCATACGGGAAACGCATGAAGAAAAACTGGCCCAGGAGCAGGCTTCATATAAGAAGAAGGTGCGAAGGAGTCAGAGTAGAGGAAATATCTGCACCAACTCAACATCCCAAAGTTTAATTTTTAAACAGCAGGAGGAGCAATCTTCCCTGTGTTAGCAGCGAAATGCTGGAATGCACTCCCCATGGTAATTAGAGCAGACACTCCGTACTGGTCGTTCAGAGCTAAAGTGATGAGCTGTTCACTACTCAACAATAGATTGCTACCTGTTCTTAGCTCACTCCCATATCCAGTTAAACCATTGCTCCACGTAAACTGTGGACCAATTTGTAACCCGGTCCTTAATAGAACTGTCCTATTCCGTTTTTATCATGGACCACTCTGTAACCCGGCTCCTCATGCTATTTATTGTACTGTATCATAATCCACTGTCTCCTCGCATGTGCAACTATCTGTAACTTACGTTGTTCTTAAGGATAAAGCGCCCAGTTACCCCAGGGTTTGGCTGCGCTATACAAATAAACAAACTAAACTAAACTAAAACACATACAATATTTTACACTTCATAAAGCAGATTGGGCACCAGAGCCTCTTACCCCATATGAGTTAGCCAGCAAGTGCCTGTAGAGTGAAAACAACAAGGGCTAAATCCTCTGGAGGAACAAAGCACGCCAAGGCCCAATCATGATGCCAGTGGGCAGACAAATGGGAAAAGCAGTAAGAAACACTGGCCCAGGAGCAGGCTTGGTGTAAGTAGAAAGTGCTGAGGAGCATGAGTAGTGGAAAGCACACAAATAACAATGTTACACTTTTAAAAAGCAGATTAGGCACCAGAGCCTCTTACTCAATTTGTGTTAGTCAGCAAGTGCCTGCACAGTTTAGTTTAGTTTAGTTTAGTTTATTTATTTGTACCGCGCACCGAACCCTGGGGTAGCTGGGCGCCGGAGACTTAAAAACAGTTACAGCATGGCAAAAATATACAGTACAGATTGTGATAAAACAACAACGGTGTAGTAGACCGGGTTACAGGTGGTCAACAGAGGCAAGCAGAGAGGAAGTGCATTAAGCGGCGTTTTTGTTGGAAAGCCATGTTTTTGTTTTGGCTCTAAAAGTCCAAAATGAGGGTTCTGCTCTAAGGTGTGGTGGCAAAGCGTTCCATAGTTTGGCAGCTAGGACCGGGAAGCTGGCGCCGCCTGCTTTTTTTAGAGAGAATTTGGGAACGGAGAGGCAGTGTGCGTATGGTGTTCTAGTTGGTCTAGTTGAGGTGTGATTGTGGAACTTGTCTGCCAGGTATTTGGGTGCGTCGTTAGAGCGGCATTTATGGACGATGACGAGGGATCTGAGGGAGATTCTGTCTCGTACTGGGAGCCAGTGAGCATCTTGTCTGAAGCTGGAGATGTGGGCGTTTCGTGGGATACTGCGGGCTGCTCTGATGGCATTATTTTGCAGTACCTGTAGTTTGTTCAGGTTGTGTTCTGATGAGCCAAGAAAGAGGGTGTTGCAGTAGTCAATTTTTGAGAGCACTAACGCTCTGGCTAGTGTAATGCAGCTAGAGGGTGATAGGAAAGGTTTGCAGGCGTTGATGAGCTTATTGGTGTAAGCTGTTGAAGAGGCAGTTGCGTTCACCTGTCTTTTGAGTGAGAGAGTGGAGTCTAGATAAACCCCGAGGGTTTTAATTTCTTTGGCTACTGTGATTAGGTTACCGTCAATGTTGATGGACGCGTAACGGGGGTCTAGTTTGTTTAGCCGCGGTTGGGAGCCGACAATGAGGAGCTCAGTTTTCTCATCGTTGAGGCATAGGCCGTGCTCTGCCATCCAGGCTTGGATCTCTAAATAAAGGTTGTTGATTTTGGTGGAGTCCTCGTCGTAGCACCCTGATAGGGTGATGAGAACCTGGGTATCGTCAGCATAGTTTGTGTAAGTGACACCTAGATTATCTAGGCGGTCAAACAATAGCTTTGTGAAGATATTGTATAGAGTCGGCGAGACGCACGAGCCTTGAGGAACGCCGCAGGTGATGGGGACAGGGAGTGTTGATGCCCCTGGGGAGAAGACCCGGGTGGTTCGGTTGGTTAGGAAGGACTGGATCCAGGCAGTCGCCTGGTTAGAGAAGGCCGCTGAGGTCCTCAGATGTTCTGTGAGGATCTGATGGTCGACGAGGTCGAAGGCAGCTGATAGATCTAGCAGTAGGAGAATGGCTAGATTACCCTTGTCCTTTGCCTCGTCCATCTGGATTTTTAGGTCCAGTAGGGCTGACTCTGTTCCATGCCTTGGCCTGAAGCCGGATTGTCTGAGACCCAGGAGATTGTTGTCTTCCAGGTGCTTCTGTATTTGCAGGTAGGCCACTCTGTCTAGGATCTTCAGGATGTAGGGAACGGTGGTGATTGGCCTGTAATTAGTTGGGTTATTGGGGTCTAGATTAGGTTTTTTTAGAAGTGGCATGACCCAGGCCTCCTTGAGGCTACTGGGCACTGAGCTTGATTTGAAGGATGCATTGATGAGGGCTGTTATGAAGGGGGCCAGAGTGTTGGCGCCTTCTTGGATGATGGGGGCTGGGCATGAGTCCCCTTGGCATCTAGAGGGCTTGAGGCCCTTAATGATGCTTTCTACTTCTTTAGTGGAAACTGGTGAGAAGGAGAAGGGGGGGCAGGTAGGTGTTTTGGGGGTGGTGGGCGGAGGGCGGTTTGTTTTTTTGGATAGGCTGAGCTTTTTCTGTTCGATTTTGGATTGTAACATGGTGATTTTGTCTGCAAGGGCTTTTTGAATCCTCTCACACCAGTCTGCATCTTTCACGCAGGTTTCAGCCAGAGTGGGGGGGGATTCGAGTTCCCTAAGGATATTGAAGAGCTCTTTTGTTTTAGATTTGGCGTTCTCAATTCTGTTATCGTATGTCTCTTTTTTGGCCTTAAGGATAGCAGTTTTGTAGGTGGTGGCTGCTATCGAGAGTTGAGTTTTGTTGGAAAGGTTGGGCGTTTTTCTCCAGGTGGCTTCTGCGGCTCGTTTGGAGTTTCGGAGGATTTTTAGCTCTGGTGTGAACCATTTGTTCATATGGGCTGCCAGTTTGGCTTTGGTGAGTTTGAGTGGGGCGATGGTGTCTATTGCTGATTCTAACGTTTTGTTGTAGAGGTCAACGAGTTTCTCTGCATCTAGGTTGGCGTAGTTTGTAGGGGTACAGATATTGTCTATAAGTGGGCAGAGGTTTTGTAAAGTAATGTTGCGGTTGTTTCTGGTGAGGGTTTGGGGGATGGTAGGGGTTGGAAAGTTTGGTTGTGATTTCCCTTGAATGGAGAAGGAGATGGCGTGGTGGTCAGACCAAGCAGTTTGTTCGTTTTTTGTAATGGTCGTAGGGCAGTTGAGATCCGCTAGCCAGTCCAGGGTCCTGCCTTTGTTGTGGGTAGGGTCTGTGATTCTGAGCTTGAACCCTAGTTGGGAGATGGTGCTTTCCAGGGAGAGCGCATTGGTATCGTTTGGGTCGCCGAGACCGAGGTTGAGGTCGCCAAGAAGGATAATTTGAGATCCTGTTTTGGTGTTGGTGGTCAAGAGGTCAGATATCTCTTCCTCAAATGTGGTGATGGGGCCTGGAGGTCTGTAAAGGAGGTGTAATAGTATGGTTTGTGTGGCAGAGAGTTGGAGCTTAGCTGACAGAAGTTCTGCAGATCGGAAGCTAGGCGGCGGGATTAATCTAAGTCCAAGGGATGTTTTAGCGATGAAGGCTACTCCTCCTCCTTTGCCTGTGTCCCGGTCTTTCCTTAGTATTGAATAACCTTCTGGGATGGCGAGGGATAAGGCTGGGCCTGCTGCTTGGTGCAGCCAAGTTTCCGTGATAGCCAGGAAGTGTAGATTGTTGACAGAGATGAAGTCTGCGATATCTAGCGCATGGGCGACCAGGGAGCGGGCATTGATAAGGGCGCCCTTGATTAGTGGTTGTTCAGATGTACTCAAGGAGGCTGATTGGGTGATGTTCAAAGTTTGAGTGGAGTTTGCTTGACTGTGTGCGGGATGAGAGGAGTGTTTTTTGGCGAGTGTTTTAGGGGTTATGAACCGAGAGCCGAGTCTCAGGTTTCTGTCTTTTAATGTGCATGGGTTCCAAGGAGTGGGTGGATTTGCTGGACCTTTGCTGGGTCTGTGGTGGGTTCTGGTGCCAAGTCTAGAGTTCCGATCGGAGGGAATGAGGGTAGTGTTACGGGAGTTAGTTGGGTTAGCTAATGTGGAGGTGTTGTGGTCGATGGTATGGCATGATGCTCTCATGTTGATGGGGTTCTGCTTATGGACAGCTAGGTGAGTATTTGCTGCGACATGCAGAGCGTGTGCATGTCTATGGGTGGGATGGGCGGACTTGGTATCCGGGGGGAAGGCTGGTGTAGTGGGCAGGAATGGTGTAGGGCAGGTGATCGGGTGGTGTCTTGGGCAGGCGGGTCTGACTAAACCATTATTGTGGGCTAGGTAACTGTTGCCAGTGCAGGGTATGTTACCTTGCATGACACAGAAAGGGAACATGATTGCAGTCAGGTAGGGTAACATGCTAGGGCTGAGGTGAAGTGCAGAGGGGTGGTGTGTAAGGGGCATTGGCGGTATAGGTGGGGCGCAGCACAATGCGAATGAGGTCTAGGCGACCAGAGGGCACAACACAATGCATGTGGGGTCTAGGCGACCATAAGGCACAACACAATGCAGGTGGGGTCTAGGCGACCATAAGGCACAACACAATGCAGGTGGGGTCTAGGCGACCTTAGGGCACAACACAATGCAGGTGGGGTCTAGGCGACCATAAGGCACAACACAATGCAGGTGGGGTCTAGGCGACCTTAGGGCACAACACAATGCAGGTGGGGTCTAGGCGACCTTAGGGCACAACACAATGCAGGTGGGGTCTAGGCGACCATAAGGCACAACACATTGCAGGTGGGGTCTAGGCGACCTTAGGGCACAACACAATGCAGGTGGGGTCTAGGCGACCTTAGGGCACAACACAATGCAGGTGGGGTCTAGGCGACCATAAGGCACAACACAATGCAGGTGGGGTCTAGGCGACCTTAGGGCACAACACAATGCGAGTGGGGACCGGGCGCCTAGGTGCTAAAATGCCTGTACTATTAAAGAGGTGGCAGCAGTAATGCATAGAGGTGGCGGAGTTGGAAGCATGAGCGTATGTAGCAAGCAGTTAAAGAACCGAGTTCAAATGTTTATGGGTACGGAGTAGCAGAGGACATACCAGAAAGCACAATGGTATAGACTAAGGGTATTCCTACTACTCACATAAGATTAGGGTCCGTGGCCCCTGGCTCCTGATGCTCCAAACAGGCTCTCAACAGGCCTTAGAGTGGCCTTTGAGCTGGCCGCCGGCGTGATCCGCCTGCCGGCGGTTACAGCTGATGATAACGAGGCTCCGCCTCGGTTTCAGCCCGCGCTGCGCCCGGCATGCGCGAGTCAGGCGGCGTGTGGGGACAGGGTCAGGCAGGCCCTGTCCGTGTTCCTCTCCTCTTGGTTCCTCTGCTGGGCTGGGGTGCAACAACAAGGGCTTGACCCTCTGGAGGAACAAGGTGGGACAAGGGCCAATCATGATGGCGTTGGGTGGGCACAGGGGAAAAGCAGTACGAAACACTGGCCCAGGAGCAGGCTCGGTGTAAGTAGAAAGTGCTGAGGAGCATGAGTAGTGGAAAGCACACAAATAACAATTTTACAGTTTATAAAGCGGATTGGGCAACCAAGCCTCATAGCAACCTATATTACTAATAAATGCCATGATATATATATATATATATATTATTCCTCTCCTCGTGGTGTCACAGTGATGCTTACTTTCATGTTGGCACCTTATTGCATGGGCGAGCTATAATCAATTGCCCTTTTCACAAAAAGTATAATAGTTATGAATATGACATTTACTCTTCAGATACCCAATTTTATGACCCATCGGCCTGCAATTCTTAAATTCAGGACATTTTCAGGGAAGCCAGAAACAGGATTCAGGTGATAACATGATTTCCAAAAATCGCATGTGGTTCAAATATACATCAGTAAAACCAGCTCATTACTAGCTTTCAAATGGCATATGAATGGATGCAGTGTGATGTTGTGTTGATGAGAAAATCACTAGTTATGATAGCCTATTTAAACTAATAGGCATTCTTTCAGCATGTATGCAAATCTTAACTCTCATTTTTCCACGTAATTTTAATTTATTTGAAAGCAAGTGACCAGAGCCTCTTGGGCTAAATGTTTGTATAAGGCCAGGGTAAAAACCATTAGCCTCTTTTGTCTTTGAAAGTTGATGGGCTGAGGAGATCCTTATCATGCAGCAGACAGTTCACCTCTGTCCTGTGAGGCCATGAGGCCATGCTGACATCTGGCACTTTGTTCTGTTATCTGAAGTCAAGCTTAATTTTGATCTCAAACCCTTATATTTCTAAGTATTTTTCCCCATCCAGGCTGGATCTGTGTTGACCTGTCACTGCTATCAATACTGTGGAAACAGAGAAATTGACATGAGGCCGGGAAGCCAAAATGGAAAAACACAAACACAGGTTACAAAGGACCAGATAAAGCACTTTAATTCAAAGTTACAAAGTTACCAAGTTATCAAAGTCAATTGACATGCGAATAGCTATTCGGCTCTCTGACTCACACACGAACCTCCAACGATAAGGTTTTGCATCGAAAGTGGGAGAGACCGAATATCTGGATGCTCGGGTTTTTATACAGTTTGTACCACATTGGCCAGCCCTCTTGCGAGTTAACCATTCTTGGAACCATGGCTAGGGTTCGTAGCCAGGTCGAACACACAATTTACATACATTAGATCAGTTCCGCTGATACAGTTACATATTTACACAAAGGTTGAACAAAGGACAGGGTCTTAGTTCATGACCCTAACACGTAGCCTGCGGACATATTATTCATTCACGTGTGCGGAGGTCACCATGGCCGAAGTCTTACTCGCAATGTCATTCGGCCTCCATTTTGTGATTCGGGGTGACTTCCACACTGCAAGAATACCTAAAATGGCGGCTAGATCCAAGATGGCGGCTTTACACAATACATTAAGGTCAAGACCTTGCCGCGGAACCTATGTTCACAATATTCTTTAGACAGCTTGGCGTAGGCCAACATACATTTAAACAATGCGATTGGGGTCACAATATTATATCGATTTCCACAGACCCTCCTTTTGGCCTATGCCAAGTGCTAAAACATAGTTTTCTAATACTTTTGAAAATACTTGAAGGCATTATCATTCATAGGTTCCGCATCATTGTCTGAAATATCAATAGCCATAAGGTCGTTCGTAAGAACTTCTTGCAACATGAACTCTTTAGATGCTGTCTTCGGAGTGTATATCTTACGCCCTATTGCGCTCATTACCTGGGCACAACATTCCCCCATCATTCCGCATATACTCGGGAGGCATTGAAAACAACAGCAAAGAAATAACAGAGTCCCTAAAATACCTAAAATGACAGAAAGCACCTTCCACCCCCAAGATCGTAGAGAATCCCAAAACCAAGTACTAAGGCTCCAGTCTCCTACAGGGATATGGACTTCAGAACTAAGAGTGTGTAAATTCTGAATTGCTTTAAATATTGTTGGTGAAGAATCTGGTACGAAAACGCAACAAGCGGACCCCACTAATTTACATACTCCACCTCGTTCGGCTAAAATGACATCTAATGCCATTCGATTTTGCAGTGCTACCAATCTTATCGCCTTTTGCTCTAAGGTCATATTGTAGAGTATGTCCGTGGTCCGGTTGATCGTTTTCTCCAATACCCTCGCTAATCCCCTAATGTTTTCTGAATTTGCTATTTGTCCCCAGAAGGGGACTACTGATTTGGCTATATCCCCGAGCACTTGTCCGGGGGTATCTTCATCACTATCTCGTCGCGGGCGAGCCTTGGATACCTCTAAGGTACTGGCTATAAATACACCTGGTAACAATATCCCTAAATAACAAGTTCCCTGCCAATCTTTGGGCAACCAGGGAAAAGCTAAACTACCACAAACAAAATAAACGGGTCCCCCTACATACAAAGGCCTATTTTCCCCAGTCAAATTTACAATATTCATACAAGGCTCTAAATCTCCCATTGGCCTAGTGCCATTTCTTTGTACACAGAAAGGGACAGAATCAGGATTATGATTTACAGAATAAGAAGGAGGCATGGCATCCTTATTGCCTATCGGAGCCATCTTGAAAGAAACTAGATTTTGGAAAGGAAAGGAAAGTTTATCAGACGGCCTAATAGAAGCGATATTAGGTCTACTCCTATTTGCGAAACGCGAGCATCCCAGGGGAGTCAATTCACGTCTCTCAAATTCATTCAAATTAGTGCCATCGAAGTTCCCTGAGATGCTATCATTCCATCGGCCAAAGAAGAGTGCTCTAAGAGAGGCATAGCAGGAAGTCGTTAGAGGTAAGGGGTGTATATACCATCCCAGTCCCTTGTTCCCATGTTGTGGCAAATGCGTGCAAATCCAACAATTACTCTTATTAAAAATAGCATGCGTAGCATTCATCACTATCATCAGAGTGTTATTATGATATTTCTGTCTATGCCGAGAGTCCCTAGGGGACAGAGTGTGAAGGTGTACAGAGGGAGTCAAAACAGTTGGTACAATTTCGGTCGGTAACAGAGGCTTCAAAGGATAAATTTCTTCGAAGTACCAGAGTCCCACGGCAGCAGTTGCAAAACTAACAATAATCAAAACAAGAACACAACAGTACGTTTTCAGGGCCCAGGCACATTGTCCATTGTTCGAACTGGTCACCTCCTTATCTATTAGTTCAATACGAGGAGCAGCGGTGAAGGCGGCAGGCATCATGGTTATCCCGATCGACGGCCCCAATGTTCGTTGCTGGCGGCACTTCGGCCGCGCGACTTCTTAGTCCTTCCCAACCCTAGCCAACAGAACCCTCCTTTTCTGTGTTCCAAAAAAGGGAAAGACAATAGTATTCCAATCACTCCTTTTTCTTCCAGATGCACGATACTCGTGCAGCGATTTTATTTTCGTGGTCGAAGGTTGTACCTGATGGTACCCAAGTTTGTTGAATCCAAAAGCAAAGAATTGTCGCTCCCTGAGGGGAGCGTCACGTCGGTGGCGACGGAAGTCGCAGAACTCGAAACAAGGTTTTCCGGAAGTGATTGATCAAGGGAGTGCGGAGACAAAATGGACGGCTCCCCGAGCTCCTCAGGCTCAGAGAACTTCTCCGACGCACTCACAACGCTGCTTGCTACTCCGAGATCAGAGAGTGTAGCATCAGCAAGGGGTTCTGTTTCTTCTGTAACGTGTGGCGTCGGGTGAGAGATCTTCTTGATGTGAGTTGCATGTATCCAGTTCTTCTTTCCTGCCACCCGCACTGCCGTCCTGGTGACCAATAAAACCTGGTAGGGTCCCCGCCAGCGAGGCGCGAGACAGGAAGACCTTTCGTAGGCCTTTACCAGGATCCAGCTGCCGGGCAATATATCGTGTCCTGGGCCCGTAAACCGTACAGGTAAGGCGGCCTTCACCTGGTGGTAGATGAAATACAGGTTTTTAGTCAATTGATTACAATAATCTACAAGCAATACATTCTCCACATCCCTCAGGGCTTTAGGTTTAGGGAGGCCCCAAATATTAGCAGGCCTTCCCATTACTACCTCGAATGGAGAAAGCCCAGTTCTAGTCTGGGGTGTGGTGCGCATAGCTAACAATACAATAGGTAAAGCATCTGGCCATTTTAATTTAGTCTCAGCACATGTTTTTGCAAGTTTGTTTTTCAAAATACCGTTGTGTCTTTCTACCAACCCCGCACTTTGAGGGTGCCTAGCTGAATGAAAACGTTTCTCAATCCCTAAGGCAACACATATTTGCAATATTACAGCTGCGATGAAATGCGGGCCGTTATCCGACCAGATTATCCTCGGGAGCCCAAATCGAGGAAAATATTCTTTCACCAAGATCTTTGCGGTGGTCATGGCGGTAGCATCTTTGACGGGGAAAGCCTCGACCCATTTGCTAAAAGCACAAATGATAACAAGAACATACTTCAAGTTATTACATCGCTCCATTTCAATAAAATCAAGGTGAATGGTTTCAAAGGGGACAGAGGGGGGCCCGAAACTTCCCCTTGGAGTCACTGTCCCTTTACCCACATTGTGCTGCAGGCAAATCATACAATTCTGAACATATCTTTTTGCAGTTTCCAAAATTTTGTCATTCACCCAAAACTGCTGTAATATCTTTGCAATTTGCTGGGCACACACATGTGTTGGACCATGTGCCATTGTGACCATTGCTAATACATAAGAATCAGGAAGCAACCATTTCCCGTCAGATGCGTCCACCCAACATCCTTCGTCATCCAATTTCCCCATGCCTTCAGCCCATTTCCTAGATTCTTCAACAGAGGCATCAGTCTGAATATCTCGCACAGACCCAATGCCTTCATCTATTATACAACCATCTCTCACTTCCCTCGAGGTATACATGTCTGTGCTAAGGTCTGTGGCTGTTTGTCTAGCTATCAAATCTGCAAAAGCATTTCCCTTGCCCACATCGTCTATGACCTTCCGATGTGCTGCACATTTCATGATTGCTAGTTGTTCAGGGAGTGAGAGTGCTGAGAGTAGTTGTACTATTAAGGGGCCATGCTGAATCTTGGTCCCATGTGAGGTCAGAAACCCTCTTTCCGACCACAGTTTTCCGAAGTTGTGAGCCACCCCAAAGGCGTACTGACTATCCGTATAAATATTAACTCTATGCCCTTGGGAGAGCTCACAAGCACGAGTCAACGCTATAATCTCTGCGGCCTGCGCAGAGTTATGCGGAATCCTTTTAGTTTCTACGATCTTGTTCAAAGTAGTAACTGCATAAGCAGCTGTAGATGTGCCATTCGGAAGTTTAAAGCAGGAGCCATCACAAAACAGCTCCCCTTCCGCATTCTCCAAAGGAGTATCTGAGAGGTCTATTCTGCCCTTCGTTTCTTGCTCGGTGGCATACAGGCAGTCATGTGATCCGTCATCGCCGCAAGCAGTAGTTTGCGGGAGAGGCAAAAGTTCAGCCGGATTGAGAACACAACACCTTTTAATTTGGATATGAGGAGCAAATAGAACTAATTCATACCTGGTCAACCGGGCAGAAGTAAGGTGTTGTGTTTGAGTTTTATTCAATAGAATATCAACAGAGTGAGGTACCATCAAAATCAAATCGTGGCCTAGGACCATCCCCTCACTCTGTTTTACAGACGCAGCAGCAGCAGCAACAGCGCGCAGACATCGCGGCAAAGCACATGCAACAGGATCGAGGGCGGAGGAATAATAGCCGCACGGCCTATTCTTCCCTCCATGTTCCTGTGTTAACACAGACAAAGCACATCCATTACATTCATGCACAAACAACACAAAGGCCTTATCGTAATTTGGTGTACCCAGAACCGGTGCTGAACACAGCGCGGCTTTGAGAAGCTCAAATGATCGTTGATGTTCCGATTCCCATGGCAGTGGCAAAGAAATGCCCTCCCTCGTCAAAGCCAACATCGGTTTTACCACTAGGGCAAAGTTCGGGATCCACAGTCTACAGTAGGACGCCATCCCTATCAGGGCTCTGACTTCCTTCTGTGTTTTGTTTTTGGGACAGACATGCCAGAAATGTGTTTTATTCGTTCAGGTGTCAATCTTCTCCCCTCCTTTGACAGGAGGTAGCCTAAATAGGCAACCTCCTGGCAACAATATTGAAATTTCTTAAGTGAAGCTTTGTGTCCATGTTCAGCTAAATGAACAAGCAACAATATAGTGCCTTCTTTACAAGCTTTCTCAGAGTCTGCAGCTAAGAGCAAATCGTCTACATATTGAAGCAGCGTGCAAGTAGGTGGCAATTCAAGGGTGTCGAGCTGCTCTTTTAAGGCTCTACTATAGATACTAGGACTTTCAGTATACCCTTGAGGTGCCCTTGTGAATGTAAATGAGCGTCCCCCCAAGGTGAACGCAAACAAATACCTGCTCTCCTTGTGTATCGGAATACTAAAGAAGGCGTTTTTCAAATCTACGACACTGAAGTGCGTAGCCGTAGCAGGGATCATTGTTAAGATTGTTGTTACATCCGGCACGATTGGAAATTGTGGGGCCACTACCCGGTTAATAGCACGAAGATCTATTATAAACCGTTACGGAATTGCATTGTCGCCTTTCTTATATACCGGCAAGATCGGACTATTACATAAGCTACCTGTAATCTCTTCGATCACTCCACGATGTACAAAATCGGAGACAATGCATTTCAAAGCGCGCTCGCCCTCAACTGAAATTTTATATTGCGGAATGCGCGGTAGTTTAACCCCATGTTTCAATACTATCTTAACAGGGTCAATGTGCAATATCCCGACATCATTGTCGTCTATTGCCCACAAATATTCTGGGACAATGCCAAATTCGGGAGGTAGAGGTCAGGTCAAGTATTGGGAGTTAAAAGGTTGCTGTGGTGAAACTGTTAATCTTATTCCGTCAGGGGAACAATGAATCACTGCGTTCAATTTCTTCAACAAATTTAACCCCAGCAAATTTTCTCCACAGTTTGAAGTAAGAAGAAAAGGGCACTGGTCTGTAAAAGGGCCCAAAGAAATGGGTACCGGTGCAGAGACCGGACAAACAGTTGGTATACCAGAGAACCCTATAGAAACATTCGTTTGCCCTGACAGGGGGATGTTTGGAACCCGAGAATGGTCGATGGAGCACTTCTGTGCTCCAGTGTCGATCAAGAACTGATGTTTCCTATTCCCCACCAATAATTCAACATAGGGGCCCTTCTGAATAACGGGAGTAGGTAAAGGTTCCAAACGCTGCTTCGGGCAATCCTAATAAGGCAGAACTTCATCAAAGGGAAGTTCCTCAGAAAGATAGGCGGCGGAAGGGTGATCAAATATATTTCTCGAGTCCATACTCGGGGTCTGATTTTCCTGTGAAAAAGGTTGCTGGGGATCTCGTAGAAGCTGACCCCTATCAGGGCCCCCTGCTCCAGGGCGGCCCCGTGGTCGCCTACCCATACCTCCGAATGTGCCTCCTGACCTCTGACTGAGGGCAGGGCACTGTGCTCGCCAGTGACCTTCCTGGCGGCAATAAGCACACTGATTAATATTTATAGAATTTAGAGGAGTATTTCCTCTTGGAATGTACTGACCTCTAGTTTGTGTCGTAACTCCTCTGGGGTGCCTGACAATTTGCTGCAACAATACTTTAGTCTTTAGGTCACCCCTTCTTTTTTCGATTTTCTCTTTTTCGTTATTAACCCGATTCTCATAATACTGAGCCATATGCAAAACCTCTGACTGAGATTTTGCCTGCCAAGCGCTCTCTGAGGACATAATTTGTGACTGGATGTCGGGCAACAATCCACGCACAAATTTGTCCACAAACAACCTCTTCCCCGACTCTGTACCCAAATCCTGTCCACTGAAGTCGGAGAACACTTGTTCAAACCTATTAATGAATTCAGTGGTACCTTCAGTTTTTCCTTGGACACAGGCCGTAAGCTTGTCCCAAATAATCCTTTTTTCCGGAATTATAGTTTTCAATTTGGCAACTATTCTATCGGGTAAAGTGAGTATTACCTGGGGTGGTTTCTCACCAGCTGGTCGTTCCCCATCTATTCTAGTCAAATTTACCCATGTATCCCCTAACCCCGGCACATCATCTACTGTCCGTACCTGCTTCCATACATCAACAGGCAAAAGCACTGGAAACAATAAATCCATGTCACTTAAGGTGAACACAGAAGACTGCAAAACGGATTCTATTTCTTTATAAAACCCTGTCGGGTTCTTCCTAATATCAGAGACTGATTGTCTGATCGTGTTCACTTCCTGTCGAGAGAACGGGACGTGAACAAACTGTGATACGTAGTGTGCTGGGATATCCACCGCGGGAGCACCAGTCGCCGCGTTGGCGGGGATTTCTACTTTTGGGACAAGGGTCGGAGGGACCTCTCTCATAGGCAACTGAGATATAGGGACCTCCGACCGCTTACTGAGTAATAAGGCCAAATCAAGCGCTAAAGCAGCTGTGGAAGTGTCGGGCGAAAAAGCTCTTTTACAAATACCTAATAACTCTGTGGGGCAACCAACCTTCTTTCTTATACATTCTTCCTGCAAGTGCTGTACCATCACTTGAATTACCTTCCTTTGCATTTCTACCGTATATTGACTATATGTATCGTATACCTCATCCGGCGGTATTGATGAATCCGAGATCCATCGAACCGCATCTCTAGTACAAATCCGTACTTCCTCGGGTGCTGATCTTCGGCACGAAAGGAACCGTTTCTGCATATATATCCTATCGTCCTCATCATCCTCATTTTGTAATCTTTCAAAATCCTGTCTAAACTCAAACAATCTATCAACATGCCCATATACTTTCTGTTCGGTATCCCTTGAGAGTGCCAAAGCGTTCAGATCTCTCACCCCTTGTGGGAGATCCGAAGTCTGCAATCTACCCCACATTACACCTAAGTGAATCCCCAGTCCTTCAATAAAAACGTTTTTCTCGGGAAAATCGTGCAAATTAGATAATGTTGAAAATACATCAGTTTGATCACCTTTTTCCATACAATGTTTAGCCCAAGCAAATAGTTCCTGTTTCCTGCCCGCAGGAACAGTACTACGAGTCACAATTTTCGACCCTGCACCGGGATCTGATTTAGTGAACACAGAACTCCCCGGAATCGAAAGTGTAGGAGAACCTAACAAGGGTGCAGGGGAAAGAGATAATGTAGTAGACGGAATAGACAGAGGTGCGACAGTCAAAGGACTGGAAACAGCAGACTGCGCAGGGGCGGGCAAAGCGCCCACAACAGGAGCATATGGAGGTGGCGCTGAAGAATCAGGCCTCCGTTCATTTAATATCTTCTCAATAAACTCCTCAGAAACATGAAAATCTTTAGAGGGATAAATTTTCTGGACTCCAAGCGAGAAAGCTCTGTCCATTTTCTGGGTTTCATCTAATCGTTTTTCCTTGTCATATAACAATGCCTTTTCGGCATTCGTTTTATGACGTCGTGCATGTTTATCCCTACTTTTAAGCTGCTGTAATGCTTCCTTTTTCCAATTTTGTAACACGTCGAAGGCTGCTGGCCTAGCCTTCTTTTTAAGCAAGATCGACTCTAAGTATTCAATACGGGGGATCTCAAAACTACCATTGATTGGCCACTGAAATTCGGAGGCATTTCTGGTCTGTCTGTGCCAAATGTCATTAAATACAATACTACCAATGCCATACTTACAGTACATAGTACACGCCGGCGACCCCTCCTGTGGTGCCGGACGGCTAAATTCAAAGGATTGTCGATCGCTGCGGAACAGAGCCCTAAAGCAGCTAGACAATTTCCCAGGCATTTCTCAAAGACTTGGTGTTACCTGGTCCAATAATTGTGTCTGCAGATACAATACGCCAAATTCAAATTGTCAGGGTTAAATTAAGAGCCGGGTCACGACTGCACCTGACCAAACCTAAGGAGGACCGTACGGTTTTCAAAGGACTTCAACTAACAAATTTTACCTGCGTTCAGTGGTTTCGGCAAATCTGCCCGCCTCGGATTTGGACCCTCGTCAAGATGCCGTGTCAGACCACACGACTATCGTCCAAGGATCGGATCGTGCAGCGCTGCCGAGGTATCGCGTCTCGATCGGTCGGGCCCGCAGAATCACACCGTCCGATCCCAGTTCGATAGTCTGCGTCAACCTTCAATGATCCGGCATCAATCTTGAGGGTCCCTATTCGGGCGCCAACTGTGGAAACAGAGAAATTGACATGAGGCCGGGAAGCCCAAATGGAAACACACCAACACAGGTTACAAAGGACCATATAAAGCGCTTTATTTCAAAGTTACAAAGTTACCAAGTTATCAAAGTCAATTGACATGCGAATAGCTATTCGGCTCTCTGACTCACACACGAACCTCCAACGATAAGGTTTCGCATCGAAAGTGGGAGAGACCGAATATCTGGATGCTCGGGTTTTTATACAGTTTGTACCACATTGGCCAGCCCTCTTGCGAGTTAACCATTCTTGGAACCATGGCTAGGGTTCGTAGCCAGGTCGAACACACAATTTACATACATTAGATCAGTTCCGCTGATACAGTTACATATTTACACAAAGGTTGAACAAAGGACAGGGTCTTAGTTCATGACCCTAACACGTAGCCTGCGGACATATTATTCATTCACGTGTGCGGAGGTCACCATGGCCGAAGTCTTACTCGCAATGTCATTCGGCCTCCATTTTGTGATTCGGGGTGACTTCCACACTGCAAGAATACCTAAAATGGCGGCTAGATCCAAGATGGCGGCTTTACACAATACATTAAGGTCAAGACCTTGCCGCGGAACCTATGTTCACAATATTCTTTAGACAGCTTGGCGTAGGCCAACATACATTTAAACAATGCGATTGGGGTCACAATATTATATCGATTTCCACAATACTTGTAGTGTACATTAGCTTCACGGAGATTTCCCTTCCAGATATGGAGCCAGGCAGGCCTTGAAATCGGCCCAACAACAAGCAACGGGGTTTGTCTCTGTCCTAAATGAGATTTACATGTGACCCAAGGAAACAATGTAGCCTTTTCAATTGTTGCCCGTATGTTGCATGTGAAGCCTATTATATATTTTAATAAATTGCATCTTGCCCCCACACATCCAGTCTTTCCCCTGATATCTTTATTTTGGCCTCGGTAACAATTTTCTCATTTTAACACTGCAAAACACCCATGCCCAGCCATTTTAGTTTCAGTGTTTGAAAACCAGGCTTTTCATCTAGAAAGGGCCTTTGATTTTTCGATTGCAAATGTGAAGTAAAGGATACTTTTCATTTTGACCTTTCATTTTGTAATGAACGACAGGCCTATTGATTTCCAATGCTTCGCCATTCACAAATCCTTTCCATTACATCACAACTCTTTCTTGTGTTAATTGCAGAAATACACACAGTCTGCATTAATAAGTCACTTTTCAGTGTGGAAGCTATGTTTTTGAAAACTAGCAGATCATCTTTCCAGTGAGCTTTTCAATTATATTTGTTGCGGCTGTGATTAAACCCCACAATGTTACATCAGAACTGGAAGTTGATATAGAGGACATACTTATGGAGAATGAATGGATTCATGTTTTCAGGGAGGGGGGATAAATGTCCATGGTTAGATGATGAGATGAGTGGTTTATAAAAGTTCAAGGCTGGAGGGCCATCCTGGTCAGTCGCGTGGGTCTCGTTAGGTGCAGGATCCTGTTTTAACCTTAATTTGCAAGCCAATGAATGATGATGCGGCTGTTTGCCATCACGCAAAATGTATATCTGAGCATGGTTTCTTTGACAGCCAACAGGCCAACAAATGGCAAGATAGCTGGGCGGTTGTGAGAAAGAACCCAAATGCCCATTAATATGGCCCTCGGGTGAACAGCTAAAATGTGTAAGAGACAAAACCTGTGACAGGGGCACACATGTAGCATGAAGGGAATAGCAGAGAAAATCAAGGCAGAAAGTGCTATTCAAGATGATAGTGAATAGTGAGATAGCAGAAGTGTCTGCCCGCATGATTCCTCTAACCTCTCACTATATGTTATGAATGGCCATAGCCAGATGTTTAAAGGTATGTCGCAACACTCACTTGCTGGGTGATGGGGCTCTAACATTGTGGTAGAGTGGGTTATTCAGAATGTGGTATTTGAAACATGTACATAAAGTGACTGGTAAGGGTAATCATGGGAAACTATGATCTCCTATTGAAGAAGTGTTGTATATGTATTTATATTAGCATATTTACTGAGTGAATATCTACTGGTGGGAAGCAACATAGTGATTTATAAGTTACACAGTTATGAAATTAGAGATACAAGAGAGCAATAGCTAACAACAGGAGAGGGCATGAGTGTGCATTTTGGTCACAAGGGATCTACAAGAAAACAGTGGAGGAATATCACATCACCCAGTCTCAGGTTAGGCGCATAGTGGAGGGTTTGAGGACTTTGGTTTTAGGGAGGAACCATTTATTGAAGAGGGGGTTTTTGAGCTCCTTTCTGAAATCTAGAAATGATGGAATGAGTCTGGTGTTGATAGGGAGGAGGTTCCAGAGTCTGTGGACAAAGAGAGAGAAGGCCTGTCGTCTGGTTCTTTCCTTCCTGCACTAGCAGAGATGCGTCTGGAAATGTCTTTACTTCTGGTGAATCATTGGCCTCTGGAGATGCTGAGGTTCTCACAGAGCTAGCTTAGGGACTTGAGGGTAATGAGCTTGTTGATAATGTAGCTAGATCTGAAGGTGATGCATGCTTGCAGTGAAGTTCACTGAGGATAAGTGTGATGTGGTTGAATTTGAGAGTCATGCTGCAGCATGTAGGAAACATTCCAAGGGCGCCATTATGGTCGCTGGAAGGCCTTCATGAATGGCAGTTCCACCATCGAGGTGGGAGAGGACTATGGCTTATACGGCAGTTCGGAAGTTGTTTACTGGGATTAGGGGCTTGATTTTCCACAGGAGGGAAAGCTGGTAACAAGCCGTATGCACTGTCCTTGCTATGTTTTCTTGAAGGCGAGATATCACTCAATGAAGAACCCAACTGACTAGGTGCATGTGGTTATATGGGGTGTGAAGCCCCTGAGGTTCATAGATGAGAGACATCTCTGGTTGTCAGGGTCTTTGGTGTTGTTGGTCAGCAGAAGGAATGCCGTCTTGGAGGGGTTGAGATTTAGCTAAGGCATTGGACATTCAGGACTGGATCAACGGGAGTAAGGCCTTGATCCTGTGTATGTCTGCGATGGAAGATAGCTTGAAGTTCAGCTAAATGGCATCTTCATATGGAAGTTGGATTTAGTGTGGAGTCAGGAGGGATCTGAATGACTTCATGTAAAAGTTGAAGATCAAGGGGATAGGATGTATTCTTGTGGGATTCCAAAGGTGAGATGGCTATGTGGAGGAATCCATTTGGATGAATTGGTGGTTCAGGATGGTGCTATTGATCCTCATTTGGCGATGCAGAACATCAGTGAGTGTCTGGTGTTATAAAGTGTTGAATGCCGCTGAGAGTTCAAGGAAAACCATGAGGGATGGATGACTTTCGTCATGGATGTTAAGGACATTGTTGATTATCGTGATAGTAGCATTTTTCTGTGCTAAATCTGGGTATGAATCCAGATTGGTAGGACTAACCGAGTATGTTGGTTTCATGTGTTGCAGGAGTTGCGTGACTTTTGCATTGTCAAGGACCTTACCTAGGAAGGGAAGGTGGGTGTTGGTGCTTTAATTGCTAAGATCATGCAGGTCCAGTTTTGGTTTCTTGTGAAGTAGGAGGATTTGCCAATGTTGTGGGTCAAGTGGTAGGTGCCTTGAGAGGGGGAGCTGTTGAGGATTAGCTAGGTAAGAACAGAGTGATGTGGTCAGAATATTTGAGTAGAGAGGCATGCATGATGTTGTCCACATAAGATGTGGTCTTGAAGGATGTTAGGTTGGCAGTGAGGGTTCATTGGTGAGGTTCATGACAGTTATCCAGGTTCTGGTGGTTTCGTGAGATGGGATCTGTGGTGTGCAGGCTGTTGAGGCATTGGTGTCTCTGTGCTGGCGGATCATGCTGATCTTGTTAAAGAAGAATGAGTTGACAGAGGTGGATTTTTCAATGTAGCGTGGTACCGGTGTGTCAGGTAGAGAGTTGATGAAATGATTGATGGCTTAGAAGACAGCTCTTCTTATCTTGTTGGCCTTGCATATGGTGTTCTGGTAGTATTTGGTCTTTGAAGAGGTGATCTGCCAAAATCTGCATGTATCTCAGGGTTCGCTGAGCAGGGCGAGGCCACACATGCTGCAAAATTGTTGCCAAGTCGTTGTCTGTTTTCTGATGCTTCTTTTATTATGGTTTTGTTCTTGATTGTATTGTGGTGCGAAAGGGTTACCTGATGTTTGAGGATCAGAGGTTGTGGTCCTGGTTTCTTTCGGTCTGAACAGGTCCAAATAGGAATTAGCTTTTCCTTTATCTTCCCTTCACTTTGGATGCCCGCCAGAGGACCCCCCTATGAACTTACAGTTAAGAAAGGAATGGAAGGAGCAGGGCTAAGCAGGTGGGGGACCTTATGTCACATGACGTAGATCATCTTGCCCCAGCTCTCCAGTAGCAAATAAAGCTGTGGGAAAGCTGCCTAAGTAGGGAAAAAGAGTAAAAAAAAGAAGGCAACAAAGGATTACCAGTGATTGACAGGTGGATGGGGCTTAGGTCACATGGCCTAGATACACTGCAACCAGCTCTCCAATTATATGTAGAAACTGTGACACCCAGAAATGCTCTGACCTATGTCTATCTCCAGGATGGCGTGCCACTTAGATTGGATCATTCAGATATTTCACTTTTAATTGACATTCGATTTAGGCAACACTGCCTTGATCAACTTAGCATTTACATAACAGTTTATGATTATGTTGGATCCTTTCAAAATTGGTGGTGGGGTGTTTTACCCAGTTGACAATGGAAACTGAAACAACTACTTTCAAAGGAAACAACATATTCATCTATGATAGCCAGATTCATGTTGCCCACCTTTCAAACATATCAGTTGCTAATGTCACACACACTGTTTAACTTTGAACTGGAAATGCCACTGTTATATTATGAAGGATCATCGTTTTTTCCTGGGATCTCTTAAAGCAACCTGGTAGTCCCAACGGAAGAGGTATGTTATTTTGGACTCATCGGGTTTATGATCAATGATGCAGGAAGTATCAACACAAATATTATATCTTTATTCTTAAGAGGCATTATCAGTTTCTCGGGAGGATAGCTCAGGGGCAACTCTCTCGCCATGGAAGCAAGATGTCGCAGAACAACACAGGTTCAATCTCCGGGTACGCGCATAGAAACCTCTGGGTATTAAGAGCTATAATAGTAATGATAGGACTTTCAGAAAATAATGACAGAGGAGACTTCTAATAACCAGCAGACTCTACATTGCTGTGCTACCCTAAATATAACATACACACAACGAACTGTCCTTCAAAACACAGCATTCTCCGATTTCACTTTCACTATGCACACATCACATTTCTGTCACACAAAGATCCAGACCTGTCACATCGGGCACTTGCAGGGACAAAAGTGAATGGCATTACCACACTACTGTGCCAAGGCTAGGCAACTGCATCCAGCCAACAAAAACAGTCGGGTCAACCAGAACATCTGTAGAATTCACATGGTTCAAAATGATGTAACCTGCAAACACACCTGACCACAACTCTCAACAGGACATAAGGTATCCATCGAGGAGACTACACGCGGTGGCAGTAGTGCTACAAAGACTCACACCACTAAACAGATAAGCCCTAGTCAAGGCTCGACACATGGGTCGAGTGATGGACAATGATTGACACCAAGGGAAAGGTCCACCGAATCCGAGTACTCTGGGCAATCTCGATCGAGGTCGCCACATGACAGGGACCTACCGTCGAAAGACGGCAAAGATGTGTTAAAGACAAATACACATTACCTGATATGAACTTCCTCATGGCACCACCTCAGGCTGTCAGGCAAATTGCAATAATTAGAGCATCGTTCCTCAGGGGCTCATGTCAGTAGTCATTGTGACCGTTAAACACAGTACCTTAACCATGTTTCCCATAATTGCAAGATCTCCATAACATGTCCTGCAACAATTAATGAAAAGAATAGAGTCAGTCTCTGGAACCTCGCCTGGCTGCAGGTGGGGGGAATTGGGACCCATTATTCTGAATTATGCTGATGGATGTAATCCCACATGAAAGGTTCCACACAGCAACAATTTCTGGTGTTATTCTCTGATAACACGAATAATGAACTATGAACAAGAACCCATACATTGAAAACAATGGTCATTTTACTGCATTCCATATATGTCATTGTTTGTACTTTGGCAACAAAGGGAAAAGGATGCACAAGAACCTACCTGAAATATTGCTTGCACTTGCTCAGATCTGCTGAACCGTGGACTGAGGGTCTGTACTCAGTTCTGATGAATAACACCCCAAATCCCTTTGTCGCTGGCTTGCACGGAAGTCTTTATCTAAATATCTCCAGGCAGCACAACAAACAGTAAAGCAGGTGTGCCTGCCCCAAGCCACCTATGCACTTCCAGACAAACAAAGGGACCTGACGGTCTTGCTGCATAGTTCACTTTCTGCATCTCTTGTAGGTAGGTACTTGACTCCTCCTGTCTGCTTCGGGTCTGCCCGACTTCACCATGGAAGTCTTCTGCACACTAAGTGCCCCCTTATGAACTGCCCAAACCATTATGTTGGACGCATCAGTAATCTGATGAATGCCGCAAGAAGCTTCAGCTCGCCATCAGTAATTTGTTCCACCATTCACCACAGTTAATTACCCCATATTCTGTTTACTTGATAACTATTGCACTTCTCAATGGCGTTGATCCAGTCATAATTCCATAACTTGCTTTTCACCCCCTATGGGTTCTGCATGAGATTTTCTGAGAACGCATGATTGTTTGCCAGGAGGGTTGTACACCTCTTAAACTATATCTTTAAATTCTTAACTGCACTTGATTAATATGCTGTGAATATCGCTCCATGTTTGTCCCCTCATTTGCCTCTGTAATGAGGCCTATCACCCTGCTGTACAGAAAGGGGCAATAGTCACTTGGGGGAATGAATATGATCCCTGTTATCTACTATGAAACAAATGATTGTATTGGTGCCAGCCCTCTTTCCGTTTTACCCAAACAAATCATCGGTGCTGACAGTTGTTGCTAGAGCCTACGGGTTAGGTGTGGTTCTATTGAAAGTCAAGTGTGGTATAGAAGTGAAGTGGGAATGTGGGTCAAAAGTAATTAAAGCAGCAGAGTACAATTAAACTGTTTTAGAGAGGGAGACCTTAGCCTGTGTCTGTGATGTAGAAAAGGACTGACAATATCTCTGGATTGTCTATTTCACTCTCAAGACACATCATAAGCTACTAGTAGGCTTACTTTCTAAATATCTGTCAGATTAATTAGGTTGACTTTCTACCTCCAGGTGCACACCTTCACGGTTGCACATGTCCCTCCTAGGGAAAACATAATTGTGGATTGCTTATCCAGATCAACTTTGAAAGAAGAAGACACAGAGTACCTCCCTTTCCAAGAAGACATACAGACCATTGGGGGCATGCATAGGGGGAAAGGGCCTGAATGGGGACAGTTTTCCAATGATAGGTGGGAAGTAGAAGTGAGTGCTGACCCTAGTATTGGTATACTAGCCAGTTGTGTGGCAAGGGGGTGGCCATCAGTGAAACTTGTGAAATGGAGGTTGTTTCCTTTTCAACAAATACGGCAAACACTCTCTTTAGAGGGAGGGTCATTAATCAGAGGTAATAGAATAGTTCCCTCTCCAGCATGAGGATTGCACTATTCAGAACATCTCATGCTCAGATCCTGGGTATATCAGTTACCAAAGATTCTCTCTAGGTATTGGTGACCCAGAATTGATGCTGAAGTTGGTAGGTAGGTGAGAGAATGCTCGATCTATGCCAAAAGTGAGAAGGGGTCTAAAGCTCATCCTATACCATTGCCAGTGGTGGAACTTCCAGAGTGCATGTGGAACAAGTTGGGTGTGGATCTGGTGGGCTCCATAGATGGACTGTCTCAGCGGATCTGCGTGAAATGACCAAGTTTAAAAGTCCGACCACCAAAAGTCTGATTTTTTTTTCCTGCATTTGTTCGCATATATAGATGTGGGGGGAGATCCCCCAAAGCTGCCCGCACCTTACGCCTATACATTTTCTATTACCTTTACCCCCCCACCATGTATCTATGCGAACAAATGGGGGTCAGACTTTTGGTGCTCGGACCTTTTAACCTCAGTCATTTTGGCCTAACCTGTCTCTGCAGAGGCAATGAAGGGAGGGAAGCACTGGTATACTATTCTAGTACCGAAGTGGCCTTTTTGGATGCCCTGCATTAGCAAATGTTATTAATTTACTTCAGTCTGTCTTCAGAAGGAAAGGATGCTGCCAGTATGTTGTCACTGATGATGTCAGTTCTGTTCCCGAGAAAAGGAAAGCGTGATGGGAGGATGTGGGGAGCAGCATGTTAGGACCTCAGCACACCACCCCTCAATCAATAGTCAGGTTGAGAGGTTTTAATAAGGTCTGCAGGGAGGCCCGGGAGGCTAGCTTAAGTGCATACAAACTCTGGGAGCATGCAGTGCAACTGGTGTTGTTGCAGCAGATCACATTTCATCACAGCGTTTCATGGTTGGTTCCCCTTGAAGCTATGAGGGGAAGAGTTCCTGGTACAATGTTGGTGGTTATTTGGTAAATGGCAGCCAGCATTTAGCGATCAGGAGATGAGAACCAGGTAAATAGGGTGCCAGTAAGGAGGTGTAAGTTGTCCTGAAAAGCAGCACAAAACAGAAAAGCAGAAACTGGAGACTGGGTCACAGTTTCAACCTTCACCTTCGTGGGTGACACAGGTGAAGGGTTGTATTGATTCTGAGAAGGTTACGCTGATGAAGTATCTTTGAGAACTGTGGAAGTGTGGCAATCAGCTCTGCTCTGCATTGATCAGAATTTAATTCATACATAGAATATGTATAGAATGTATATGCCATAGTATTCTGTAATGGAAGGCTGACGTTGCAAAGGGTCAAGGATAGGTGGTTATGATATGGTAAGTCATTTATAACCCGCCTTTACACACGTGTTTCTAGGCGCGGCAAGACAAGGAAGGGGAAACGGAAGGAGGAAAAAACAACGGTCTTACTAGGCCATGTGTTATTCAGATCATGCAAGTGCGGGTTGGTGGGGGGGTGGTAGACAAACTTCGTAGCCCACTGCCGTCTTCCCTACTTGACAGATTAAGCATCTTTCATGTTACCTACGTCTGGTGTGTCCTCTAGTCTGTGCTGCAAGAAGCACCACAACACCAGTCTTTGCCTTATTTAAGAGGTTCTAAATGGCAGCTTTCAGTACTAGGATGTAAAGACAGAAGTGTCTTTGTCAGATTACATTACCAGGTTGTCCACGTGATTTGTTATGGAGGTGAGACAGATTTGAAAACAAAAATGTCGTTTTCAGTAAGGCTGAGTCACTCACACTTAGTTTTCATTTCCTTCCCTTGTCCCAGATAGGCATGGGAGCAGGGAGACACAGCTCTCAGCCTCTGGGAGCTCTTTCCTAGTCTTATAGACTTCCTGGGAGGATGTGTATCACTTTATTTCTCCAGGATATTGGCAGCCCCTCAACAATGCACTTGGGAATTTAGGCATATCATGGGGTCCAGCGGCAGTCACTCAAGGTCTCAACGTACCACAGCAAGAGATGGTCATTATCTGCTGCACAGGAGAAGCATCTGGAAGCTGTAGCGTCCTAGCATGAAAAAAAATGTGTAGCTCAACTGCGAATTTCTGCAAGTGAGACAAGATTGTTTTGTCTCTTCAAGGCAAAGTTCCACCGATGGCGATACACAATCCATCTTAGCATTTGAGCTAGCTGACAGGGGAATGTGTTTGCCATGCAAAGTAAACACTATTAGATGTTTCTCAAGTTCCTCACCAACCTTTGTTCAGCTTTACGACATGGGCCAAAGTCCAAGTTATTCTTGTGAGAGTGTTAAGATTTCTGTTCATTTCAATGTGGATCAAAGCTGAATTTCACTGAGGGCCTCCGCTCTGCACTTGATATCTCCATGAGGAGAGAGGAAGGGCACTGGGCTGGAGGTCCACTGGATTGAACCCACATGCCTGTTGTTGGTCTTCTTTAGAATTGTGCACAGCATCATATGTTTTATTTTAGCGCCCGAAGACCATGAGCATGTCAACCGTATGAGCGGTACAAATCGCAATAACATACCATATCTCAGCAAGCGTTCCGAGGAGGTGCAATCTTCCTATGCCTCGATGTACACATACTGTGACACAATGCAACACAATAGTGAGATTAAGAGCAGGGGGTGTACATGCAACATTATTGAAACTCTTAAAACCGCATGCTGTAACTACTGATTAGAGACATGAACCAATATGTAGTTGCTATGAACAGGCTTTTACATTACATTTTTATGAATTCTGACAAAAAATCTATATGTTCTGCTGACAGCAAATTGTTGTAAATATAAAGGGTTTACTTATTTTAAGAGGTTTCATTCATTTTTTGGTCCTCATTTCTTACGCCATGAACTGTGCAATCAAATACTGTTGAAACTTAAATTGGCTAAGTACTCACAAGATGATGATACATGTGTGCAGTTGCCTGCACACACAAAAAACACATTTGTCTGATATGCTCTTTTAATGTTTTCTTTTGGAAGGCAGCAGTTAGATGTCTCCTAATACACAGCGACCACCCTTCAGGTGCAATTTAAAAATACATTCATACATCAATTTTTTTGCCAGGACACGTGCAACTGCAGTGAAGGATCGGATCAATTACATTAGAAGCATGCAGGGAATGAGTCAAATCCCAGCACTCCAGGCTCCCAGGTCAAAACGATATGGCAAAAGCAAAATACATCAGGGAGTTTGGATTATGCAAATGCATATCCTCATATTGACCAGTTGGCATATTGGATTGCGGAAATTAGTCTCTGCATCCTGGAGAAAGGGGGCGCTGCAGGAGGAGCATGACAACTTTTAAACTCGGGGCAAATTGGGAGGGAGGTGTGACTCAGAGGAGTGGCATTAAGGTCGCCAGTTCCCTCTGCTCCGTTGGAAGATGCTTTAGAAGGATGGGGATGGGATATATGACCAGCCTGTAGATAGTTGTGAGGGGGTCATGCTGTGGGTCAGGGTGGGTTTGTATTGTTGTCTTTTTACTGTGAATTGTTATATTCAGTTCACATTATTGCCGCTGGGGGTGTTTCCAGAGATTGAACAGTTAAGAACAGTTCAGAAAGAAACTGGTCCAAGTTAAAAGACAGTTTGGAGTTTAAAGTTCGGGGAAGAAGGATACTTGTTCATAGAGAATGATAGGCAGGCCTGGAAAGGAAAACAGAAAAGAAAGAAATGTGATGAAGAAAGTGATACAGTGGAAGAAACCAGCAGAGAACGAGGGGAATGTAAAGTATTTAGGGGGGAGTTACTGGGGAGAAAGAATATATGATATGGTTTTGGGAAACGAAGTATATGTACATGGAACAATGATTCTGTAAACAGAACTGCTTTGAACTGAAGCAACCATTTCTTAAATTAAGAGTCTGGAGCACTATTAAAACCATGACTCATAAATCTATTGTCTCCCTTTAAGCAGACAAACTAAGTGCTGATCAGCATAGCCATAGTGGCTCCTAAATACATTCCCCATTGGCATTTGAAATCTGTGACAGATACTGCCCATCTCGGGAGCTTTAGAGTTGAATTTTCATGAACATTAGCCAAATCACCTACCTGTGGCTGACATTCTGCTTGAAGTGGTTGCCAAAAAGATAGTGGGTGAAATGTTTTAAAGGTAGGACTATGCGGAACTGTCACACACATAGTTCCTCTAAGCTGTAGACGTCTACTGTCGAACACACCCGGGACCCAGAGGGTACGCATTATCATGGGGGCACTCAGGAGAAAGTTCATAGTGGGGATAATTTACAATGGGACACAAAGTACCACAATTAAAGTAGGACCAATGCGAGCAAATCCCAGTGGGCGATGATGCCATGACTTTCTTTCAACGTCCTGTAAATAATATGGAGCCTTAAGAAAGCACTTAAAGGGGTCTTGGCTCTATGCATTAGGGGTTCCCCCCTTGGGATATATGGGGATCTGCACCACAATAAGCCAGCCACCTCTGTCTGAGTAGATACACTGAATGTGTCTTTGCGAACAGTTTAGTCCCTCAAACACAATCTATATCAATCATAGTCCTGTGATGTCTACAAGCAGAGTTCCTAAACCTGACAGAGCATGTGTGCTTGGTTAACGATTTCCCAAGCAGATAGGCACAGAGCTTGTGTTTGTAAGCAGGAACCGTTTGACAATATAATAGGACTAAAAAGAAAGATCATCTTCACGTAGAGGTCCAGCAGGGGAGTTGTTGGCACTACTTTTGTGCACCCAGACAGTGAACCACATTGGTGGCAGCCAAACTACAAAGATCAAGTCTGCATCAGGATTTCACCATGGATTTAGGCTGAGGGGAGGAGGTGGTTAAACAATCTGCTGTGTGTGTGAACCAGTGTGTACATGTTACTCTGTGTGTGGGGGGTAGGTTGTCTTCATCTGAGTCATCAATGTGTCTGTGTGAGGTAGATGCGTGAGGGCAGGCGGGTTTGGTGTCTACGTGTGGGTTGAGGGATGTGGAAGATATGGCTTGGGCTGTCTACGCTTATGTGTGCTTGCGTGTGTTATGGACATGATTGACATACTCTCGAGGTGCGTATCTGGGTCTGATATTGACATGGCGTGTGTTCTTTTCCAAAATGTCATTTGGTTTAGCTAGATATACATGCACCTTGCATTATTCCTTAAGTGGAGGCAAACATGCGCTCAGTAGCATGGCCGAAGAATAACAAATAAGGGCTGCCACTACCTTTGTTTGGTGAGTTACAACAGGAAGATACATTGGTGTTCAGCAAAGAAACAGCGAAATGGGCTCAAACTCCTGGTGGTTGAGTATCCACAAATATCGTTCAAATCTACATTGGAAAACACTTCATATTCTTAACAATTGGGGCATAATTTAGGCAATGTATCTATTGTGCATACATCTAAACCGGACATCAAACACACTATGCATGACAAATGTCTGCAGGAACTGTACGGCACCTGTACAACCTTTTCCACTGCGAAACAGGTTTAGTCTAATCTCGTGACTGCATACCTTCTGTATATATTTTAGCAACTTCTGTCATATATTCTGTACCTTAATCATGCATTTATCTCTCCACATGCACTGCAAATGACAAATGTATTTCGTATTGTTACCCACCTGGTTCTGACAATGCAAGATATCACTTTTTTAAGTTATGTCAGCTTCTACTGGTTGTCTGACTGCCAAATACAGGTATCCTTTTCAGAGTCCCTAATCCAGTTTCATCACTCTTCATTGTCTTTCTTTCACTCTCCTTCAAGGATCAGTTAAATTGGGATTATCAAATACTTGGGAAGCATTTATTATAACCTGTTTGCCAATAGCGGCCGTTATGACGGGTCATGTGGTTCTTCTAAGCCTTGGTGTGCAGGGTTGGAGTTAAAATGCTCGTTGTTGGCATAGCACTGTACCTGTAGTGAAATGATCAGGTTACCAGTGGGAATACACAGTTTTGCCAGAGTGAAAGAAAAGGCAAAAGGTGGGGGCACAGAGCCCTGAATCTTTCTCATCAATGTTGATCTGCATGGCTGCTAAGCCAATGAAATAAAAAAGGGACCAACAGCAAGGAAAATGAACAATGCATCTCTGGGAGCACTGGGCAGTGTCTTTGCATTTGATTGAAAAGACACAATGTCTCATGGTATGTTAAGCAGTATTTGAAAATCGTAACACTTGACATGTTCATGGCTTTTTGGCCTTTGCAGCTAATATGAATGTTGAAGGTTTTGCCTTGGGTGGGTTGCCTCCAAGGTAAAATGTACTTTGGTTCAACACGTTCACTATATCCATTAGGCGCATGCGATTCCACTTACACTCCTCTTCATTCTCCATCCCTGACCTCTCAGAGTTCTACATTAATCTCTCCAACCCTCTCTGATCCTGCCCATCATCCATCACGAAAATACCAAAAGCAAGCCCGAGTTCATTGTCAACTATCTTGACAAATTCTGAAATTCTCTCTGAGCTCCCATTCTCCCACTTCCTCATCCGTCTGTGCTTGCCTTTGTTGAGTTCAACACAGTTTGGCTCCTCCTTTGACGATCACTGTTCGACCCACTCTTTCACACACTCCTTAATTTGCACTCTGTGTCTCTCCAGCAGCAAAAGAACTGAGGAATAATGTGCACCTCAATGTGTACCAAAGGCTCCTATGCTCCCCTAACTGCTAGAGGACTCTATCCTTGCCCACATATCTGCTCTATAAGTTGACAAATCTTCCTACTAAATTGGATTTCATCTCCTCCCTCCACTCAGAACCGCAAAAAACGTCTATGTCATTCCAGGCTTTTCAGTTCCGGCAAATCCTTCTCTATATGCTGCTTCATCTCCACAGATAACCTCGCCTAATACTTCTTCCTTAAAATAATACAATTCATCCTTCAATTCCCTCCCCATTCTTTCCTCTCCACCGATATCCACCACACCCCTTTCTTTGCTTTCCTACTTCTCTCATACTTCACTTGTCAACCTATACCCATTCTCCACTCAGTTAATGCACCCCACACTTGTATTGACTCATTTGCACCTCAAAATTATAAAATAACCTTCACTTGTTAGCTGCTTTCATCTCTCCTCCCTATTTAAAATCTCTTTATCAGCTGGTATCTTCCCAGACTGTTACACAATTGCCACGGTCATACTCATGTTATGAAACCTACATAGGAGCCGAACAGTCCCTATTCCTCCAGTCCTGTATCTGTTCAATATCACTACCACACCATACTTGAGTGAGCTGTCTTCAACCAAATTGTCAACTTGATATCAATGTTATCTTAAAATCCAGTTTCTACAGCAGACACTTCACAGAAAGTGCTCTTGTTCGTGTCTCTAACTTATTTACCAGTTCCCACATTCATAGTTCTCCTGCTTCTTCATTCTACTCAACCTCCCTGCTGCCTTTGGCATTGTGGGTGGCCTGTTCCTCCTCCTTATGAACTCCTCCCTTGGTTTCAAGGACGCCATGTCTAAATCAGTTGTCACTATTATCTAACTGGCCACCACTTCTCCATCTCCTGGAACCCTAAAACCTCTGGAGAACCAGAAGAAGGACTCGGATACAGACTGACATTTTTGTAGGATCTTTATTAAAAAATAAAAGAGGACTCCTAACATTCCCTATTTCTATGTGGCCCGTTCCTTACCTAATACTAAAATTAATGGTGCTTCTCAATGAAAGCAGTCTATCAACTACTATGGCCTGACACCTCAGGAAAACTGAACTAAAAAGAGAGGCTGGAGCAATAACTTCTTTCTCCGGCTTCTGCCTGCCCCAAACACTTAGGTGCTCTGTTAAAAGTTCACAGTTCATTATTTTCAAACAAAAAACTGTTTACATCTGTCTCGTAGACTTTGTTAGTCCCAATAAAGTGTTCCTCCTTATAGTTCCATCTTTCTTGGGAAAACAAGGGCTTTTCCGAAGACCTCTCAAGTGTCCTTTTTTGCAGACTTCTCTTTATAATGATTGGTATGCCTCTGGGACTCCCCAAAGTTCTATGCCATTGGAATAGAGTTGTATACTCTCAATTTATGAGACGGTAGGCCCAAAACCCGATCAATAAAAACAACTCCAAGGGCATCAATATAAGTGCACCATTTGCAGGAAGAACAATGTTTTATTACATGCAAATACAGCCAGGAGTGTCAGTCCGTAACACTGCAAACTGAACTCAAGCTCAAAATGCCCATGTCAAGTTACATCTTTTATAGCAAAAAACTGCAAAGCAAAACATATCAGATACAACATAATCCCATGTTCCCCATTGGCTAAGACTTATACAGAAATCTGCACATCCCCTATAGTTAATTCCATCGTTGGCCATGCATATCTAAATACAACCCCTTACAAGATGACCTAATTGTGCAGTCAGCAGAAAAGACTGTGACACGATTGGTCCACTATATTCAGGTATGTTGTTGCTACAATGTACTCTCCTTATTGGTCAAGGTAACTTTGGCCAACTCATGATCTGCCTACCCCCCATTTATACTAGATATTTTATGGGTAAATTGAAGCAAGTGCAAGTTGGTATCAGGGAGAAGATATTCAAGGGGGCGCGGGGGGGGTCATAGGAGGCAGTTTCAACAAAGATCTTAAAATGATATCCTCCAGTAATACAGCCTTTTGCAGTATCATGGGTGCCTAGATGACTGCTCCATATTGCAACAAATGTCTAATTTTTGACCCATATATTCTTACCAGACTGAGCAATGAATAGCTGGCCTGCTGGGCAGCAAACATCTTTAGTTCTAACAATGCCGACCTGACCTTCTTCTTTACCTGTTCTAAAGGGGGTTCCCAGATTAGCTGACTATCAAATCTTACCCCCAAATAGTCATACTACATGTTCGATCTATACTAGACAAGACCAAATCATTGGCGTAACCAAGCCAAGGCAATTTTTCCAAACCCATCCGAGGAGGAACAGACTGATCATTAGAAAGACCAGAAGGTAGATCACTCAAAAACCAGTTGAATAAAAGGTGTGCTAAAATGCACCCCTGCTTAAGGCCCATATATTTAGCAATGAAATCTCTCAATAAGCCCTGATTATCCATTGTCACCCTAACTGGGTTTATAGTCAAAAAGTTGAATCCAATAATGTTGAAAGTCAAAAGGTCGAAAACAAAAAGTCGAAAACAAAAATGTCGAATTTTTTTTTTTGGTTGCTTTTTTTTCGAAATGGGGGCCCCCCCCAACCCCCCTTTTTATTTTTTTTACCCCTTTTTTTTACCCCCCAGAGCCCAAAAAAATATAGAAATAAAAAAATAGAAAATTCAACATTTTTGTTTTCGACTTTTTTGATTCGACATTTTTGTAATTCGACATTATTGGTTCAACATTATGACTGGACACCCCCTAACTGTTGTGTTAGAGTGTAGGGAAATCAACATTCTCAATAGCACTAGGCGTATTCCCAGGCCAATAAACTTATCCTAAACATTTTCCCAAGGGACTGAATCAAACAGGGCTGAAAGATCCACAAAAAAGGTTACTTTTACGCACATGCCAATTGTACTGCACCGCATTTGATAGTGTCAAGATGCTAGTTGACATTGCGGCACCTTTTGGAAAGCCAGTCTGCAATTTTGAAATTATGTTATTCACCATGGCCCAGTTGGATAATCAATAGGTAATACTCAGCCAAATACTTTAGATGGTACGTCCAGCATCGCTAGCAGGCAATTATTTTTGGGATCCTTCCTAAGGCCCTTCTAATGTACCGGAACTAAAATGCTTTTAGTTCATGTTAAAGGAAGTTTATTACTGAAAGAGTTGGTGCAAAAAAGTGGGTGCAACAATTTGCCCCACCATACAGGATTAAGCTTACGCAAGTCATTACATAGGCCAGCAGGACTTCTTCCAACAAAACCACCATCTAGCAACAGAAAGATCTGTCTTAATGATCTCTTTGCATGATTAGCCTATACTAGCACTTAGATCAGCCTTACTAACACTAGAAATTAGAAGACTGCGTTGAGAGGTACCACGGTCCAAATTCCAAAAGGCTTGATTATTTTTTGCCATAATGGCTGCAGATAAACCACCCCATCTATCATGTCTAAATTGATACTGGTAATTTTTTTTAACCAATAAACAATATTGACGTTTGCAGCCCCTAGTCCTACAAACCATTTTGGAATCTCCACCACGCATCTTCGCAATAAAGTGCAGGTCTTTGTGCAACTCACGTCTAGCTTTGCGAATATTCACATCAAAGCACTGAGTATGCCGACGAAGCCGAGTGCGTGGCAGATCCAAAAAGGCACAAGAGTCTTTAGTAACCTTAGAGACGACCTTCGGGTAATCGTCCTTCACAAACTTGAAAGCTTTTTTTTGGGACAGTATGTGTTTAGATTCCCCAGCAAAATCCACCAAGCTAGACACCGAATGTGACAAGGTGAATTGATTAGCAGTCCTCAGACGCACAGCATTACAAATTACTCCACTGCGTGCTGAGCTAATCTGGAACTGCATTCATGCTGCGCTAATATTGCAGGTGTAATCATATCCATCATTACGTACAACTAAAGTGATCACTCTCGTCATGCGTATAACACACAAGTAAGCCTTTGTGGCAATCAGAGTCGAGGACAGAAATACATAATCAATAATGCTTGGGGAATTAGCAGTAACGCTAGTAAAATTCCAAGGAAAATCAGAGCTAACCCTCTCATTAAGCATAAACACATGCAAGTTGTTTAAACATATGGCCCACGAGTGGCCCTGGCATCAAAAGAGGTTGGCTTAAGCTCAGCCAACGGGAATGCTTCAGAATCATGTAGGTTTGGAGAAATCTTAGCATGGATTATCACATGACCCTCTGAAATAAAACGTACTACCAGGTTCTTGACTAACATACATATTGGAAGAGAAATTGCAGTACCTAGAGGATCATACATGTTGATAATGAGCCATGCCACATGCCCTGCATTAGGGGAATCCCAAGTCAAAAGACCCACCAAGATCAAATCGTAGTCAAGTGAACTAACAAACATTGAGAAAGGCAACTGATTAGTAACCCACAATTGGGCTGACCAATAGGCCCCCTTGCAGGGCTTTTCGTAGGTTAACCCTTCCTTCAAGTGCAATGTCATCAGTACTCTACGTTTCCCGCAGGGCTAAAACAGTGACCGGTGGCATATGGGAGAAAAGGCCATCTTCAGCAAATAAGTGGGTATTTCCCCTAGTATTCCAAGATAAGGCTACAAAAAGGTTATTAGGGATGCTTATTGTGCTTGCTAATAAGGAAGCCCGATATCCATGTCCAATCTCCCTCTTTAGCCGTCGGAGGTTGTTTTAACTCACTCTGGAAAGTTGCCTCCCTTCTTCAATTTGGGTTCATTTTTACTTGAATCAATTGGAGGTGCTCGTTGCTCAATTCAGGGCCTCTTTCACCTGGATGTCTGCCAAGAGCTGGGGGAAGCAATTAACTTTTCGGACCTCATAGTACTTCTAGGGTTTCCCAATGTGCATGGGCGCTGCCTTCATTTGTCTTCTGACACTAGAGTCGCCACCAGTTCCTTCCTTTAGCGGGGCTTGGGAATGTCTGTCCCTCCCCCGCCTGCAAGGGGTAGAACTAATGCAAAATGTGTCTCCAAGTCTATACAAATCATACTCTGCTGCCTGAATAAAATCTAACATACATTCAAAGAAGTGGATACCATGTGTTAATATCCCTGCAAATATACCGCCAAACAAAAATATTGCCATATTTTTGTGGCAATATTAAGGCATGGAACCTGCGGGGCACACCCCTGCAACCTCTGCATTATTTTTGAAAATTATCGCCCCCAAAAATATTGCCTATGGCCGTTCCAGACAACCATATATATGACAATATTTTTGGTGGGGATAATATGTAGTGTACATAGGTATTTGCCAACTCAGTTTTTATCAGGGATTTCCACCAATTTGATGTTGTGAGGAGCAACTACTGTCAGTTGTGGAACACAACTAGAGAAAGTCCAAAAAGGGGGAACGATTCAATAATCAGTTTGATGAAATAAACATTTAATTTTAATTGTCATATCACCAACTCTGTTGCCAATATTATAGCCTTTAAACCCAAAATATTGCTTTAGCTCAGGTGAATTAGTTAGTGACGTATTTGCGGACCGTTGCCTGTTCTCACAATATTCACGGATGTATTTGCAATGTTAACACCCGCATTAGATTTAATAGCTACTGCCAAAGGAACAGAAGAACTGCAAGCGACGACCTCTGAGTCAAATCAGTAGCGTTAATGTGACAACATTTGCGACAGTTCAAGGCAGAAGCTGCCTTTTTCCCAGGCATAGGTAAAGGAGAAGGAACAGGTCAGAAGAGACTTTGCATATCTTCGAGAATGATCACACTTTCCACCTTTTCTCAGGCAACTTTGTTTATTTTTACGCATATTCTTAGGTTGGTATGGTTGGGACAAGGTGCTATTTTTGTTGGAATAGGACTTCCACCCTGTAGCACCTTTCTTCTTATCCCCTTTGTTCTTTGTTTTTGATTTTACAGAAGCTTTCCTTCTACCATTACGTGGGATCGTAATTAAAGCCTCAATATCCACAATCTTTTTCCTCGCCTTAACTAGATGCCGATGCCCCATAGCCCATGTGATCACAGGGTCCATAAGTGGGCCCAGAGCTACATCAGGCTACTTGGACACATGTGTTGTAATTTTATCTAATGCACTCATGGCCCTCGCATTTCTTGTTATACCATCCTTTGACTGATTAGTTTAATCAGTGACAATGGGCCTCATTAGTAGTATGGCTGGTATCGCTACCGGCACCGTTGCTACCATACCACCATACTAGGACTTCTGCTCGTGGGTGACCTTGCAGCCACCTGGCCTGACCAGGTGGCCGTACCGGCACCTGCAAGCAGAACATGATGGTAGCAACGGTACCGTTATAAACGGTACCGCTGCTACCATCCTCCCCATTCCCATTGAGCCCTATGGGGGCTCAAATGGGAATGGGGACGTACCGGCTTCGGAACCCGCGCAAGGGGAATTACCGGGTCTGCCGAGGTTGGAATGGCCCGGTGATTCCCCTCTTGCGTGTGCCAGAGCCGGTAAAACCGACAAGGCTACCTCCAACCTCATAATGAGGCCCCATGTCTAATTGTGCCTCAGTGCAAAGCACTTCACCAGCACTATTTGAGTCAGATAAAGGCGCAATGAACAATTCTTGTAAACAAGCAGCATTTGAATGTGGGTGTGCAGGCTTTACAAAATCTAGCAAGCTATTAAGCAGGTAATTCATGGATTATTTGTGCCAAATAAAACTGGATTTGTGCGCAATTCTGCCCGCAAATCCCCATTTGTTAAACAGGGATTTGCAGGCAGAATGGCACACAAATCCCATTTTTTTTGCGCAAATAATCCATGAATTACCCCCTAAGTGTTGTGGTGTGTGCCTTAGACGTGTTATTTAACAACTGGCAATTATTGGAAATGCTTTGCAGCTGACTTTCAAACACAACAATTGATCACATCTAGCAAGTATGCTTGTCAACAAACGTTCCAATACCAGAAATTGGGCACAAGATGCATTAGAGTCCAGGTTGTTGTCTATCCCTACTGTGACATAGGATGAAGTAATTTGCTGATCACACCTGCTCACTGGCTTCACTACAGAAAATCGAACTTATAAGGACTGAGGGCAGGATCTGGCACCACTGCCCTCCCAAGCGAGGACGAAGGCAATAAGGGAGAAGGGGCCGTATCCTGCCTCAGCATCTCAAGCAGTTCTGGGGTTGCTGCCACACCTGTGTGCTGTAAGTGATTTCAATCCGGCACACACCCAAGTCTCGCCCAGCATGTAGTGCGCAAATGAAACCCTTATTTATTTTTATCTATAAAATCAATATTCTGAATGATATACCACTCATATCACACCCTCCTCAAAATACCCCCCAGGTTACACTGAACCAGGAATCAGGCTAGTTGTAAAGGTAATTATTTGTTTATTTATTTATAATGTAAAGTCACAATATATTTTTAATAGGTAACAATAATCACCAATGGGGTGACAGGAACAATGAATAATATCTTTAATACACTAGGGATGAAGTAATGAACACAAAAAGAGTGCAGCAAAGAAAAGAATACTTCTGAGTTGGTTGGAATAGATAGCACTATGTTAGGGGTTCCCCTTGCAACACCCCTCAACCCACCAATAGGCAATTTAAATAGATGTGAGGAGAGAGCAGGTATTCAGGAATAATGCCGACCAAACAGAATATCACGCCCACCTTCCCCCCTTAAATACAAGAGAAAAACAGATTTGAATTTTCAACTGTCAGAATGGCTTTGAAATTGGCTGAGCAAAAACACAAAATATGTTCAAAAATGCTTAAATTATTATAAATTCCTACGGAGACACTTTGAACAGATGCAAGCAAATGTAATCGAAAGGGAACAGTTGGGATCTCAAAAGCCAAGTGGGAAATAATTTAAAGGGAATTCACACGTGTAAAACTTTTCCAAATGTCAATTTGCGGAAAACTTTTACTTATGTGATTTTTAATATAACGGTCAATCACAATTTGAGTTGTAGAGGTAGCTAAGGATGTTAGGTACAAGTGGGAATTAAAATTTCGCTTCTATCGTAAAAAGCTGAGGGAGTTATAGAGGTTTTAGTGAGAGGTGTTTTTCGAAAATAAAGACACGCATTTGAACCAGGACTTCAGTTTAGAATCAGAAAATATGGCTTGTGCCTTCATTCAATGCTGGAGAGTTCAGGCTAGGCAACCAAGTCGGGATGAAGTAAGCTCTGAGACTGATTCATGACTTCAGTAACAGATTCCCATCACCTTCCCCGGCTGCACCAGTCCAAACACTCAAACTGGGATTTATGGATCAGAGTTACACAAATAAAGATGACTATAAAAATGGTGCTTTAGCAACTAGACAGAATAAGATAGCACTAAAGATTTTGACACTGTTACTGGTTAGGAAACTAGGGATAGTTCAGAGATTAGAAAGGAACAAAATAATGCAAGGTATACAATAGTTCTCTAGCGTCCTATTGATACAATCCACTGGGATTTTAAGATTTTTGGACAGACACGGTTCTGGTCAATGGATTGGATCTATCAAGGAAAGACAGCACATCAGGCACGGGACTGGATAGCTAGGCCGTTCACCGGAACTGCACCGGATCTGCCTTTCTTGTTTCTGGGTATTTCAAATCAGCAGGATACCAAGTTCAGGATTGAGGACTGACTGAAAATGGTTCAGTTACTGCTTGGCCTGGTCCTTGGCATCTGGATCTGGAAGGATGTTGAATGATGGATGTTGAATGCTGGATCAGAGTGCTTCGCTGAAATCAGAAGAGTGAGTCCTTATGTGTTGTCAGCTGTCTTTATTTATCCTTTCAAATGACATCACAAAAATGGGTGTATGGGCCGGCTTAACTAAACTCACCCCTGTGGACGGGGATTGGATCAGAGCCTCATCTCCGCCTTGCACCCTAATGATTGGATCAAGGAAGGATGATGTCACATTTATGGTTTGGCTTTTACAGTCCTTAGAAACCTCCCCTAGCCACTAATATTAAAATCAAATTGTGTCCTAAATACATATTTATACACTTGTAACCTCTACAAAAATCACACAGAATGATTCCATATTTTATGTAGTATCGGATCATCAAAATCCCACAGTTGTGAGATCTTGTTTCGCCTTTTTGCAGCATTTTGTCAATTTCTTCATGAAAACAATGTCCAAACTTTCCCCAAATTTCCACAAATATGTGTGTTTACCATAGGGATGTGTGTGTAAAGTTTAACAATTCTAGCATACAGTTCCCATAAAATCACATACATCGCCATTCCTGTTCAGAATATGCTACACAGTTCCACCACATCTTGAAGTGTAGTACCAAAAATTAGACTAACGGATCGGCCCTTTTGATATTTTTCACCATTTCTGATAACAAGTTATGAGTCACTAAAAATTGTTCATTACATGTTCATAGCAGCAAATGGTCCACCTTGTGTCTCTCCCCAGAGCTCAAGGAGTAGCCCCCACCTTTGGAAACCTTCTGCAAGCCAAGTTTATGACATCTTCACATGTCCATTTCCTGGCCAGCAGAATCTGCCATTGTTCAGTCTCTGGCTGCAGACAAAAGTCTGTTCTACCCCACAATTATCATATGTCAGTGAGTATCTGCTGAGAGGAAAGCCCTCCCCTTGGGGGAAACCTGTTTTTTCACTTCTTGCAGCCCAGCCAGGCTAATTTATTCTTAATTTCTTGACTTAAAATCCAGCAGAAACAAACTTGTTGCATCAGATGACCTAGATAAATTACATTCTTAGCTTAAACCTGTGGGATCAAAATCAACTGAAATCTGTGTTTCTTTCCGCAACAATCCTTTTATATTTGCTAATCCAGCAGACTTCTAGTTTAAATACTTTAAAGTTTCAACAGGAGAGCCCTTTTTTACAGGAACTGTCATTCACATGTGATCCAGTTTTGCTGAGGAGGTTTTGCCCTTAACATTTCAGGACTTTGTACATTCCCAGTGCTTCCTTAGGTTAAATAGATATTAGCGCCAAGCAAGATTTTGAGTGTTGAGAAGTGTTGTGTACAGGCATTTTGGAGTTTTAGAAGCAAAGTAAATGTCATTTACAGGCAAATTCTGGAGTTTCACTTGCCAAGCACTGCTGCTCCCTCTGCACTCTAGGTTTATTTGTCATGGAGTCCACTGGCACTTTTTCTGCAGCATGTGCTCTATTCCATCACACATGCACCATGGGTGGCAGGTTGTGAAGCCATCTGTTTGTGTGTTGAAATGTGGTTTTGGAGGTATTGACGCGCACAAGTGTTTTACCACATGTTTGCCGTTTCTTGCACCATAGGTAGCAGAGTGATGTTGCATAGTATATCAGCGTGGGTCAATACATCCCACAGTGCATCATTGCTTCAACTACCAGTGGAGCTGGAATAGTAACTCAATGAGGCAGAGCTGAAGACTCTACTATAGTAATGACTGGAGCTTGCACAGCACTTGATGGGAGGTCTTGGAACACACGCAGTCAAGGTGACATCAGAACAGCCAATATTGTGGGTCTCAAGCAGAGCCTCTGCCATGCATTGAATTGGCTAAGTAGAGTTAGACTCGAGACACCAATAATAGTCTATGAGCTTGCTCCCAAGGCAATTTAAAGAAGGCAATTAATATCCTTATTGAAGAATCTAGTAGGTCCGATAGTTCAGACTCACTCATGATATGTGTTGGAAAATAATTAGTTAATTTAGTATCATCAGAAGGTTTATTGTGCAATGCATTAATTATCCTTGGCAAACAGTTCTTGTGTTTCCATACTGCGTAAGGTTACGATACACTCAAGCATACAACAGTCAGAGAGTCATTCACTTACTGTAGGCAGCCACAAATACATCTGATCCAGCGATGAGAACAAACAGGGGGCTCCATCATTCTATCTGCCAGAAAGCCAGCTGTTTGCATGATGGCGAAGTGCTTTGTGCAGGTCACTGGCGTGCCACTGGTAGAGGAATACCATTTGCATATCAGTCTTTGTCCCGCCCACAAGGGCGGTCCAGCACAGAAATGCCAGGCAAACATCCTTTGAACAAGAGTACCAACAGCACCCAAGACACGTGTTTCAGCCTTGTTGGGCCTCATCAGTGAGGTGAAACTGTGCCTCTCTGAGCAGAGTGAACAAGGGGTCCACGTCTGGGTTCCCCCAGGTAACCTAGGGTGACCAACCACAAGTTCCTTACAAAAACACAAAAAAGGTAACAGGTGCTTCTCTCTAAAAAGAACACGGCATGATAACCTGTTCTGTGGTTTTTTCCCACATTGAGAGTCTGCAGCCATCACTTTTAGCTCACTGTAGTTTTCACAAAGGATGAATATGCATTCGCACATCAGTCTTTGTCTCGCCCATAAGGGCAGTGCAGCATCGAAATTCCAGGCAAACCTCCTTTGAACTAAAGTACCAACAGCAACCCAAGACATGTGTTTCAGCCTTGATGGGCCTCATCAGTGAAGTGGAGCTGTGCCTCTCAGAGCATAGAGAGCAAGGGGTCCATGTCTGGGTTCCCCCAGGTAACCTAGGGTGACCAACCCCAAGTTCCTTACAAAAACACAAAAAAGGTAGCAGGCACCCCTCTCTAGAAAGAACACAGCAAGATAACGTGTTCTGTGATTCTTTCCCACTTTGAGGGTCCTCAGCCATCGCTTTTAACTAACTGTACTTTTCACAAAGGAGGAGTACCCATTTGCATATCAGTCTTAGTCATGCCCAGTCCAACACTGAAACAGAAGGCAAACCTCCTTTAAACAAGAGGACCAACAGCATATCCTATTGAATGCTAGGGCATTATGAGCCATCCAGGATTGAATTTTGCTATAGATGTGGTCAATGGTCTTAGAATCCTCATTATAGCAGACGGTCAGCTCAATGAGCACCTGAGTGTCATCCGCATAGTTGGCATAGGCAACACCCAGGGTGTCCAGCATATCCAAGAATAGTTTTAATATAGATATTAAAGAGGGAAGGCGACCGGCAGGAGCCCTGTGGCACTCTGCACGATTGACTAACGGGAAGGGCTTCAGCCTTACCTATAGCCACCCTAGATGACCTTGAACCCAAGAAGGAGGTGATCCATGAGGCCGCATTTTATGAGCAATTAGCACTGCTGACCATCCCCACCTGGAGGAGGCAGTGATCTATAAGATAAATTGCTGCAGAGAGGTTGAGCAGCATCAGAAGCTCTGGGTAGCCCTTTTCAACAATGTTGAAGATATTGGACTTAAGGTCCAACAGCGCTGTTTCAGTGCCATGTTGCATTCTAAAGCCAGACTGTCGCGAGTCCAGTATCTCATTAGCCTTTATAAAACTTGAAAGTAGTCCACTCTATCGATGATCTTGAACAAAAACGGAACATTAGTTATGGGTCAATAGTTCCCTTTCACAGCTGGATCTAATGTGGTCTTCTTCAAAAGTGGGGTAATCCAAACCTTTTTCAGGATCGCAGGAACAGAACCCTCCTTGAAGGAGGTGTTGACCAATTTGATGATCCAGGGGATGGGACCATGAAGAGAACAATTAAGGAGGGTTGCAGGACATGGGTAACTGGTACATTTGGTAAGCTTAAGGTTTAAAGTAATGTCCAGCACTTCTTTCTCAATACACTGGTGCAGTGCTTTGAGGAGGGCTGCTAGTGGATCTAGAAATATCTTTATGGGGGATGTGGGCCAGTTGGGAAACTAATTTAGCTCTGTGGCCGGCAGTTTTATCAAGGAATTCATCGTGAACTGATTGACACCAACTAGGGTTTGGAGTCCTTACATTCAAATTCTTTAAGAACTGTGGATAATTTGCTAGATGATGATTTAGCTTTCTCGACGGGGGAGTTGATATTCTTGGACTTTGCTTCAAGAATATTTTTTTGGGTAATTATGGCTTGTCTTTTTATAAGTGCTCAGGTTCAGTATCCTGGGCATGGATTTTTTCGCCATTCGCGTTCTTTTTTGACTTTCTCAGTCCAATAATGGTATCATCAAACCAGGTTTTCTTAAGGGGTTCTGTTTTCTTTATCATGATTTTTTCTGTCGCGAGGGCATCAATGGATGCCTGGAGGGCTTTGACCAAGTGAAGAGCTAAGTGGAGAGGTCGTCAAACAAGGCAATAGAGCCCAAATTTGACACAAGAGCCTTAGAAAAGTCCTGAGGAGCAATGTCTCTAGTTTTCCTATAATTCTCTTCAATATGGGGCTTAATGCACACAAAGGTTACGGACTGGTACATTTTGGGCTATGATCCAGTCCAGTATGTGTCACCTAAATTGCGTTTGTTGGTAAACAAGTTGAGTCAACCTGATTGCTTTGAGTGAAGATAGGAGAGAGGATTTGCTTTTAGTAGGCAGACATTTAGGACAAAACACAGAGACCTGACACGCATTTTGTAGGTGGGCAAAAATGCAAAATCTGTGAGAGCTCCATGTACATTCAATAAGCAGTGGAAACGGCCAAAGCACAGATAACCCCATGTTTGTTTAGAAGGTGGAGTAGGGGGCGTAAAGCACAGAGAACCCCACTTGCACTTACTAGGGAGATGAGAAGGCCAGAGCACTGATCACCTATCTGCAATATGTTGAAGCAGTGAATGCAAGGCAGTGAGAACCTCTCATGCCCTTTGTAGTGAGAAGAAAAGGTCCTTATGCATTTAGTAGGGAGACGCAAAGGACACAACACACAGAGGCACACTTGCGTTATATGTATGAGGAGAAGGGCAAAACACTGAATAACCCACATAAAAGTAATAGTTACAGGAGAAGACCAAAGCTCTGAGATCTCACATGCATTTCGTAGGTGGAATAAAATGCAAAAATCTGGAAACACATGTGAATTGTATGGGCTGAGTAGAAGGCCAAAGGACTGAAGATTCCAAGAAAATTTCGTAGTATAGATGAAGGAAATAGCTCTGAAACCCCCATGTGCATTTAGTAGGGAGATGAGAAGAACAAAACCAACAGAACCCTACATGCATTTTGTCGGTGGCGCCAAAGGACAGAGCACTGAGAACACCACATCCATTTCCCAGAGGAAGGAGAGACTAAATCAGCGTTATGCACATCTGCCTTTTGTAGATGAAGTGGAGGGCAAAGGACTGAGAATTCCAATTGTGTTTAGTAGGTGGAAGAGTAGGCCAAAGCACCACATTTTATTTGCAGCTTGAGGAGAAGGCAAAATCACTGAGAACACCACTCACATTTATTAGGTGGAGAAGAAGACCAAAGCATTGATAGTCACACTTGCATATTGAAGGAATTGGAGGAGGCAGAGCATTTTGTGGGCAGAGGAGAAGAAGCCCAAAGCATCGATATCACCATTTATTTTAATGAGCATTTGTTAGGTGCTTATACAACTGAATAGTGTTTCAAAGCGTCACAAGGCTAAATGGAAGAGAACAGGGGAAAAGATACCAATTGCAAAATAATAAAATACAGTCATGGTTCTACTAGTCCTTGTGGGATTCGGATGTGCAAGTACATTGAGGAGAGGTGCATGAAATAGGGAGGAAAGAGGGAGCAGAGCAGTGGTATGGTATAGTGGAGAACCTGGGAGGGAAGTGCTAAGGGGAGCCAAGGGGGAGAACCTCAGGCTAAGTAGTAGTGCAGGTCGACTCCCAAGAGTGGATGCAGAGCTACCCAGCAAGGGCACTGCAGTGGGTTGGACAGTAGGGGGTGCTGGTATTGACTAGGAAGAAAAAGGGCCTGGAATCCTGTGAGACTCATGAAGATCAGGTAACAAATCACAGCGGCAGTGGGTGATTAGCAGGGAAGGGAAAAGGGAAGGAGGTAGAGAACAGCAGAGTTTGTAGCAGTTTCCAGGACTTGAGGAGTTCTGGCTCAAGTCTGAGAGGGGCAGGAAGGCTATTCCAAAGGGAGGCGCCAACAGAGGAGATACACCTGCCCCCCATTCTCTACTTGGAGCAATGTTTGACAGTCAAAGGGTTGGAGGAGCGTAGGGCTCTAGCAGGGGAATATTTAGGGAGGGAAAGTTGGAGATAGTGTGGTTCCAGGCCCCAGAAGGCCATGTGGAGGACACAGGGGGTCTTGAATTTGATCATTGCAGCCACTGGGTGCCAGTGGAGAGATGTTAGGGCTGGAGAGATACAGTTCCTGGGCTCGAGGCCAAGGATAGGCCTGGCAGCCCTGTTCTGGATTAGCTGGAGGGTGTCTAGGGGGAAAGAGGGAGATTGAGAAAGAGGCTATTGCAGTAGTCCTACCTGGAGAGGAAAAGGGCTCTGGAAACATTGAGCTTCTGGGGGAAGGTGAGGAAAGGAAGAAAGATTCTAAGGAGGTGGAGCTGGAAATTGGTTTTATTAGTAAGATCTATGATATGAGGGATGAATGAGAGAGCAGAGTTGAATATGAACCCAAGGATTCTGGCCTCAGGTGATGGTGGGGTATAGTACCCAAAGAGGGTGGCCAGAGGGAAGAGGAAAAGAGGATGCAAGTATTCCAATCAGAAGGATCTCAGTCTTACTGACATTAAGGGAGAGATTGTTAGCTGTGCCACATGCCTGAATGGCAGACAAACAGTCAGGGATAAGATAGGAGGAAGGCAGAGGTAGTAGAGGGAGGTTTGAAGGAAAGCTGTGTGCCATCGACATAACACTGGAAATGAGGAAATAAGGAGGAAATCAGGAGAGCAAGAGGGGAGGGATAGATATTGAAGAGCCATGGGGATAGGTGAGAGCCCCTGGGGATGCCACATGTAGAGAGGAAGGTGGTAGGAGAGGAGGAGAAAGGGCCCAATTTCAACTGGGAAGGGTCGTTAGTTAGAAAAGAGTTCAGCCAATCCAGTGCCTGGTCAGTGATGCTGAGGGTGTCATGGAGTCGTTTTATGGGGATGGAATGGTTGTATCGAAGGCAGAGGAGAGATCAAGGAGAATGAGAACAACAGGAGAGTTGGAGTCAGGATTTGCAAGCATGGTTTCACAGGTGTTCAGGAGAGCAGCTTCCGTGCCTCTGGATGCCCACAATCCAGATTGATGGCTATGAAGGAAACCAACACAATCTGTGTGGAGGGTAAGTTGGGGGGACCGACTTCACCAAGAGTTTACCAAGGAAGTGGGTAGTGGAAATAGAGTGATAGTTATCCGGGCAAGAGGGGCCAGCAGACAGTTTTTTTTTTTTTAAGAGAGGGTGCACAAGGAAGTTATTGAGGGATAGAGGGATAAGAACAAGTGGTGAAGAAGTGGTTACATAAGTCAGTATGAGCTGGGGAGAGAGAGGAGATGTTGTCCTTAATGGTTCTGGAAGTTGAGGGGAGCAACTGTTTGGAGGAGACCTTCATAGAGCTGACTACTTTAGAGACCACCTCCAGGCAGAGGGGCAGGAGTGGAGATGGGAGTGCATGAGAGTGGGTTTTTGATGTTAAATGGGAGGCAAAAGCAGTGCAGAGAGCCTGAGTAGGGAGGAGAGAGCTGGAGACTGCTGCTAGATTGCGAGTTCCAAGAAAAGTTTGGACATATTTATAGTGGCTCCACAGATGCAGGCTTGGATGTGGGCCCACTTCTTGGAGTGGATAGAGAAGTTATATTGCCTTTGGAGCAGGCGGCAGGCCAGTTTGTCAGAGGGTAAACCCAAGGTCTGCCACTTCTGTTCAGCAACTCTGCACTTGCATTTCTGAGATGCTTGATCTGAGTCATACAAGCTGTTGTTCTTGGCGGCAGGTTTTAGGTGGATCCTCATGACAGGGTCAAGGATTTCAAGGGTGTTAGAGATGGAGAGGTGCAGGTTAGCAAGGACAGAGTCAGAAGGAGAGACATAGGAGGGGAAGCGAAGTGGGATGAAGGTGGAGGCGAAAGCCGTGGCTGACACTCGCTAATTTGGTCTGGTGATGATGAAAGAGGATGGCAGTGCTGGTGGTGGCACGAATAGAAGGCCGACGGACCCCAGGTGGGAGGAAGAGAGGAGAGTGTGGTCAGACCAAGAGAGGGGGTGGTGACCGCGTTAGAAATAGGAATGTCGCCAAAAATGAGGGCGTCCAGGGTCTGACCAGCATGAGCATAGAGAGAGAAAGGGAATCACTTAGGATACGGAACTGGGAGGTGGATGACTCAAGGGAGTCGAGGTAGATGTTGAAGTCAGCAAGGAGGAGGAGTTCGGAAAAAGAGGTTGAGAGCCAGGAGGCAAGGTCGGCCCATTCAGAAATGGAAATTATGTTGTTGTTCTCAGGAAGGAGAGGTTAAAGTATTTGAGAATGAGACAGATGTTAGAGGAATATTTGACAGCAGAGCGAGCATTCAGAGTGGCTAAGTGAAGCTGGTTGCCACATTTGAAGGTTTTCTGAAGGTGCGTACAGGATCGCGGTACTTCCATTGGTGGTTGTGAAGAGGTGAGAGAAGAGGAGGAAGGAGTGGCAGGAGAATGGAAGAAGTTTATGAGAGAGGGCAGGCGCCGGTCGAGAACGAGAAGAGTAGGTTGAGAACCATGTGAACTTAGGCTAAGAAGATTTGTAAAAAAAAAGGAGACTGCGGATCACTCCTTCAGTAGTAAAGGTGTTTGTTGTCCAGCCTATATCTGGATGAACTAAGTAACATAAAAACTCAGGTTGGAATCTGACACGTTAATTCTAATTTCTAGATGAGAGGACTGTCAATTAACATCAGTTAAAGTTTCAATGTAAGGAATTGTTTGACAAATTCAAGTTCCCACTCATATTGAGAAAATAGTTAAACATACCACTTTATTCAAAAACAATTAATAGTTCAAAACACTTCAAGGAATACCTTCTATTGTGATTTTAATACATTTTACACAAATCCTAAAAACAGTCAATTCATTCACCATAAAAAACACCTTAAAAAACAAGTACAAGAAACTTAGTCTGTTATCTAGCCATCCTTGGATTTAAATACCAAGATATGGTGGGGGGACTTTATATTGGTAGATTATCCTCCCTCTTTTCATGCTCAACATGTTTCAGTTCTATAGCCCTTTGTGATGAACTTTCTTCAGAAGCTTCTCTTTTGGGCGCTTATCTACAGATTATAATGGTTTATATTCCTTATAGGCTCATCCTCATCAACTACAAAAAAAGAAAGAAGAAACAAGGTGATCATTAGCACTGGATGCAAGTATAATTTTTAGTGGGAGTGGTCAAGGTTTACCCTTCCATTCGCTTCACTGCCCTCACTGGTGTAATTACCTGTGAGGGATCTCTGGCAAAATACTTTTGGGGTTGGCATCAACAATTCTAGTAGGATGCTCACTCATTATCCACCTACAATATGAATATTTGTAGATTAAATAATCTAAATAAATCTCTCTACTCTTAGCTTTGTTATTCTATTTTACACACTTTCTATCTATCACCCAGGAAGTACCTTAATAGGTTCGACGCAGTGTGGCAGCTTTTCAGATTTCCCTGGTTGACATCATTTTATGGCATGATCCTGATAGGTGGCGTATACCTTCTTACTTGTTCCTTCTGCCACTCAGCTTATCTATAGGCAGAGGACACATGTTAAAATGGTAGTCTTGCATTAATTGTAGGTATACAGTATACTTACTTAACAGGTCATTTTAACTCACCTTTTCTTGTGTCGGCATAACAATGTCCTTGTGTGTGACATGTATTCTTTATTCGTTCTACTGCTGCTTGTGTAATCTACAGGCGGGGGACACGTTTAAATACGGTTGTCTTGCATAGTGTGCAAGCAAACAATGTTCTTTCTCTTTAGGGTGTTGTCACTCACCTTTCAGTGTGTCGGCGTCTGCTCCTATCGGACACTCTCTGGTTAAGTTCTCCTTGCGTTCGTTTGTGTTGGTTGTTAGAATCACGGCCGCATACAGTTGATCTATATTTATTTTTTCTCTATAGTCCATTGGCTTTTATTGCAGCCTCTTGGTGTGGGTATGTTGGCATACCACATATTCACCACAAGGGAAGTGTCAATTGATTGGATCCAGCCCTCATGCCCTTCATAACGTGTTGTCATTGTATACTGTTGTTCCAAGCCTACATTTGCTCAGTAGGATGCTTTGTGTGTGCATGCCCAGGAACATTTTTGGCTTGCAGGTATCAGTATGTGCAACCTTATCTTGATGTCCAAGACTTGCAAAATAGTTTGGCCCTTGTTTTGTGGTCTTTGAATCCAGCATTCAAAACAGGCCTGACAGGAGATATTTGTGCCCCAGTGGTCCTGAGAATCAGATGCATTACCATTTCTTATAATTCTCCTTAAAGTGTGGGAAAAAGCTGACATTTCAACACTGAAGCATGTTTTCAGGCTCTCTGGCTCTTCTACTGTCACTTCAACAAAGGCATCGATGAGGTCTATCTCTACACTGAGAATGGGACTGTACAATGGAAAATACCTCAATGCATAGATGGACTCCTGCCAGCTAGGATCCCATCGGTAGTCACTTGAACAAAAGTGTTCAGTTATGCTATCAATTGTATTATACCAGAACATCATTGAGGAAAGAAGAATTAAAAGTGACACTGAACAGTGGGGCTATGCCTGATTACAAACTTGAGAGTTGTGGCGAGTGCAGAATTTCTGTCTCCTACTGAAGTTCCCCAAATATACTGAAATTTGGTGTCTGACCAATTGTTGACCTAGCCAAGATTCACCTCCTCCTTGCTTTGCATCAAACTGCAGCGATCCCAGAAAAAATAAAACTATTGCAGCTTGGAAGCAAGGGGTGTAACCTACAGGATGTTTCTCACACCATATTTTATAACATAGGTTTTATAGAATTGTGGCTGCGCCTAGAATGTTTTTATTAAGTCGTTAGACAGAGAAATTCTAGGCACAGCCAGACGGAAACATTTTGTCTACAGTCACTATTCTTACTACAGGAAGCCCTACTACAGGAAGCTCCTAAAGGAGACACAACTTCTCTCTGGAAAGGAAATGCACCTTTACATTACGGATACGGAAACCAATTGCTTGCTGCTCCATTATCTGGAGTTCTGTCTAAGTATTTTTCCTGTTGCAATTTTAAAGCTAAATGGCCCAGAAAGGCTAGTGAGAAGAACCTTTGTTGTTCTGCCCAAATAGAGTGTGTTTTACATTCCCTATTCTTTTGAAAGGGTATTTTCATATAAGAAACAAATGTTTATTACCCATTTTTAGAGGTACAGAGATGTGCACAGTGTGTAGGTGTGTGAGCGCACAACTGACCTACGGTGCAAATTGGAGTTTCCTAATTCATAAACCTTGCTTGAAAGTTGAGAAGAAAGCTTTTATCAGTGGTAAGGTCATTTTCGAAATGAGGGATTTTACTTGTTCCTAGATTTTGCATGCTGTATATTTTAAACCCAGACAATTGTATTTTAAGTTTTTTAATGTACTTTGTTTTGTCTGCAGTAAGCTATGTGATGATGACTTGATTATAATGAAGGGTATTTTTAAAACATTGTTGGTTATTGTTATGCATATAATTCCAAATAAACTTTACTTAAACCTTATAATAAATTGTAAGAAGTGATGTTTCTTTAGGATTTCATTTATTGTTGTAATCTATGCGTGTTATACACTGTACCAATTATTGAGTACAAATCTGTGAATACATTTATTATTATCTATTGAAATTCTATACATCTCCATGCTTAAATGGGTCAAGGTTTAGCGGACATGTTACCGAGATGTGGTATATTTCAGCAACATTAAGCTCTCTTTAAAGTTACAGGAGCATAGTTTTCCAAGAAATAGGATCATGGTGGGGTGGGCCAGGGGTTCCTCCCTGAACCGCCCCTTCACCTTGCATCACATAGTGGATGGTTGTGTTAGGACAGTTTTTCCCAACTAATTAATTAAGTGCTTAGCAAAACCATTCAACTGAGACAGTACAACACTGCACTCTTAGTATAAGGCTGTACCACCTCAGTATATGGTAGCATATACAGATCAGCCAGGCTTATCTTAGGAGAGAGAGAGAGGGCTGTACCTAGGTACAAATAACTTGTAGTATACCAAGGTTTCAACAGAAACACTGATAACCAGAAGTGTTATAGCAAAAACAAGGTTTCATATACATACAAGTTAGGCCAAGATAAATCTTGGGGGGGTAAGTAATTGGTCATCGAATTATAAACACAGTATAAAAACACAACACAATGCTTTAAGGCACACAGAACAAAGCATACACCTTGTTCAGAAAACAAACAGTATTTCAAGTCAAGTGATACCTTATCAAACACATTTAGTAAAGGACACACCTATTCATGGGGGCAAAACCATAAGTTGCTTTCTGATTACTTTCAGTAATATAAGGGGATTAAACCCTAGCAGTTGTGCAGTGACACTCAGTTAAGAACTCACTTAGCAAACCAACTTGCAAGTATACTTTTTCAATAGTGGAATACTCATTCAAGAAACGGTAGACCACATTCAGGATAACACACAGTTATACCAGGTCAATAAGACCTTTTGGTGTAATATACAATTACAGTTGTTTTCCGCTCAGTGAAACACAGACTAAGGAAAGGAAGAACTTTTTACACTAATTTAGGATTGCACCTGGCAGACCAAGGTCAGCTACACCCACAAAACACATTTTAAGAAAAGCACACACCAATCCTATGCAGGTAAAACATAATGCTGTAATATACTATTACAGTTGCTTTTCGGGTCAGTGTAACACAGGCTAAGGTAAGACATATCCTTCTAACTTGTTTTAGGAGGGCCCAAGGCAGACCAATGTAAGTAAAACACATATATATTTTGAAGGAGCTACCAGAAACCTAAAGGTAGATATAAACCTAAGCCTGTTTTAGCATCTGTATAAAACAGGCCTGGGAAAGCAAAACCCAATATCAGGCTTCAGGAATTACTCAATGTTATTCCAGGTAGGTGAAAACCAAGGCAGACTTAGTTTAGACAGGCTATACAGCATGTCAGGGGAAACCAGACCCGGTTGGTGAACTTACACACTAATATTCATAAAGAAATAATTAAGTGACACCAACAGCATTACTTTTGGGAAGAGGCACAACCAATTCACATGTGTGTAAAATAACCTTACGTATACTTTCCATAATGGCACAACACACATACAAGTTAAGTAAGGACTTTGTAATGGCTCACTCTCAGAGTTACAGTTACCAACCAACTCTTTCACAAGTAAGTACACTTTTAAACATTTGTTATTTTTTCAAGGAAAAATTCCTTTCTTATCAGTCCTTACCTATTCCATTTCATGAGTTTTCTCAGAGGGAGAAGAGGGACCCTAGTGGTCTAGGTGCCAGATATAGGCATGGTGACATAGGGTTCTGTTGCAGTAAAAGTCAGAGTTCCTCAGGAAGACTGTTCAAACAAGTAAGTAGTTCGGTTTAGAGTTAGTTAGAGTCCAGGGACTTCTGAGAAGACACCCTAGGAGGATTCCAGTAGTGTGCCTGTGTGAACTGGATGAGAAGACTTCCAATCACAGAAAACACCCCAAAAGCTTTACAGAAATCACACAGGCTTAAGGTAAGTAAATACCCCAGCCAACACAGTACCTCAGCACAGAAGAAGAGTTGCATCAGGAAGATTGCAGGATCTGCAGCGCAAAATCCGGTCAATGGATTCCTTTGTCATGAAGATGGAAGACAGTACTTTGGAAGGGATTTTGCAGCAGGGATCAATGGAGAAGGTTCCAGGCAAGAGTATCTTCATTGCTGGATGTGGATCTGTGGTTTTGGCACCCTTTTCAGGAGCCGGAAGAAGATAGAATATCACTGGTTGGACTCTCATCACTTGCACGATCCAGCACTCTGTTGAAGGAACTTATCATACTTGATTGATGACTCTGGAGGTCGAGCAGGATGTCACAAAGTTTCAACTAGATTTGGAATTTAGAACACTGTGCACCTCACACTGGCATGAGGTCCCATGATATTGGTGTATTGCGGCCCTGCAAGGTCGCAGCATGACATGACAAGGCTCAAAATACAGTTCTTCCTGAATCAAGTGGATCTCACCAGGATCTAGGTTGAGGTCACCAGTTCTGAAGTCCCCAGGTTGGAAGGAAGGATACAAACAGGTTCTGGTTACACAGCAGGCTCTCCGGTCGCTGGAAAATGTCTCTGCTGCATTTTCTACATCTTCTTCTTTGGATTCAAGTCCAGTGGTCGACTTCTCTTCAGCTTCTAGGATCAGAAACTCAGCCAATCAAACAGGTGTGAGACATTCAAACCTGGGTGGTTGGCAGTTCTTTCAGGACAGCCAGCCTCCTAGTTGGAACTGGATTCCTGCAGCCAGGCTGGAAGACAAAGGGCTGTGGAGTTTCAGACTCCTCCCTTGCTTCCTGCTTTCACAGACACTTTGGAGCCTGGGCGTGCTTGACCGAGGTCTACCGCCAAAGATAAAAATCACACAAAGGAATTTCCCCGCCATGGCGGCCAGGGCAAAGACCAAGAAGGGACAAGAAGACAGGGGCAATTTTGGGAAAAACAGCCTGCAGTAAAAGTGCAACAAATTTGTAAAAAGATTCACTGCCACCAGCCATTTAAGGTAAGCTTGTCCCTGTAACAAAATTGTTACAGTGCTAGTTAGAAATGGGATACATTGTATCTCCCCAGGACTCCACATACTCCACATCCACATACATACAGTGGGGTGTGTTGGTTTCACCTAACACAATGTAGTAGTGATATATATATTCTTCCTCCCCTTGGGAACTCTAATTCTTACAAGGTTAGCCAGATAAGTAAAAGGGGAGCCTCAAGGGCAACCCTGTAACAATAAAAAGGTATATACCAAAAGTTGTCAAAGGGAATACAATTAAAAGGACGCTATGGCGAGTCTTAAAAATGACACCCTAAAAAGAGTAAACAACTCTGATTGTGGAAAAGGTTCCCACTCACTGTGGTATAGGGAACAATAATCTACCAATCCAGAAAATAGTTCCTGGGTTCTCACAAATGAGGTAGGTTTCGCTCTAAAGTTAAAATCTTACTTAACAGGTTGTTTCTAGGACTTTTGCCTTCCCACCAATTACCCTAAAACCTAATCTGAAAAAGTTACATCATATTCCCCAGCTTCTGTGAAGTTCCATCAAGGGCTATTAAGATGTGTCTCTCTATTATTTATTAGTGGGAGATGCAGGGGTAATAATCCCTAAAATCATGTGACAGGCCCCCCAGAGTCCCCTGTCCAGATGTTCACATTCAGGCTTGTATTCCTGGTCTATCTGTCCCCTCCTCTGGATGCACAACTATTCATTTTGGAGAAGGTTGGTCCCTAGGATAACTATTTAAGAATTGTATAATTTTTTTGATTGATTGTTTGTATATATTTTATGTTGTTTGATGGATTTTTTAAAACTGAATAAACTTGTTTGACTGACTGACTGACTGATGACCTCTTCATATAGCTCTGCCATGACAGCAACCTCCTCCATATACAGATGCTTGCTTGTGCTAAAGTTGAGTCAGGTCATAGGATCAATGTCCTGGTCCCTGGGAACACATATTACAGTCATCAATTGTTTGGGCAGCAATTGATCCTGGTAGATACCATCTGATCAGATGGCTGTCTGCCTGTTCTCTGTGTATAAAAGATTAAGCACTGGCTATACTTGTAGCTCCATATTTGCTCTCAACTCTACCCATGGCCAGCTTGTCCCTTTCTCCATGCTATTTTGGCTCCTCCACGAAACCTGATTATATCCACTTAGTCTCCTCCCAATTCTCCTGCTTATCTGGCATGCAGTAGGTCATGCCTATTGGTTTAGGTGTTAAGATTGTTGTGGCAATTATTGGTGATGTGTCCCATTGTGTTGCATGCGTATCACATAGCAGAACATGCCTTATTGCAGCAGATGTCTGTTTTGTGGTTTTGGAGTTGCTGAGTATTCAGACCAAAGTGTCTTCAAGCTGTTCTGTCTAATGGTAGGCTCCCGAATAGGTCAGGAAAGAGGTGCTGTCCACAATGCTCCATATTGGGAAAGTGTTGTCAGTACTGGCTTTTGTCTCTGATCATATTGTCCCCCACTCCTGGGTACAATGGCAGACAATAGCAGTTTTGAATTGCCACCTCCAGAGATTGCTTGTGAAGTTGGAAAATGGGATGCTGCAGGTTCAAGGATAAAAAAAACGTACATTGTTCCATGATAGCCTGTTCCTTACTCTTATCCAGGGTCAGTTTCTTGAGCCATCTGTCCAGAACATACCAAAGCCCTGTAAATCATGTGTCTGAGAGTTTCTTCGGGGCAGTACACTTCTTTCTCACTAATGTTGTCAGTGGTATTCTTTCGGAAAGACACGTTGCTCAAAGGCCCCGTTCCTAAGGGAGTGTCTCCCTGCCTGAATTAAGGACCTGGAAGGCTGTCTGCAGGTCTCCTGTCAGAAGGAGCATGATATATTGGACCCATATTTCTTGGTACTACTTGGTGGAGGTCCTCCGGCATTCCAAAATCAACCCTTGGAACTGAACCATTTGGCATGATTAATTCAGCTCTTTCCCAGAGGAAGTGCCAAGCATGAAAAATACAAGTATTATCATGGATTCTGCATTAAACATAAAACAACAATTTTCCTCAGTTATCAACCTTTGTTTCTTTCCAACATAAAAGTTAAAATTACTACTCTCTTTCTCCTCTTCTCATTATACAGTCATCATTATAAAAACCTTTATCCTCTCCTGTTTGGACGATGGTAACAGCATATATGTGTGCCTTCCTGCAGCTGTTCTGAAGAAACTGCAAAGGGTGCAGAATGCAGCAACACAACATATGCCTAGATTGAGGAAATTCCAGCACATCTAGCCAGGACTGAGATCTCCACACTGGCTCCAATAAGTGATCTTTAAATCCATGTCCTTACTATGTAAATCTTCCAATGGGAAAAGAAGACCCCCCTAGAGAAGAAGCTTTTTCACTTTGTACCAACCAGATATCTCAATTCCTCATCACAACGTAGGTTTTTTTATTCAAAGTGTTTTTTTGTTTTGCTTTTGGAAAGTGTTATTTTGGCTAAACAAACATGTTAACACTATATTACAAATTAATCACAATACATCAAATACAATGTATACATATAACATTTATACATTAAAATTTATGTAACAAAAAACAATGATAAGGAACTACGAAAAATGTTCCTGATGTGGGATTTTCTGCCAGGCACCCACTGTCGACATTGTAGGGAGAAGTTCTAATCATACCTGCATTATGCATTTCCTCACTTTTCCATTGTAAAGTTTTCTAGGATATGTGCAAGGTGCCTCCACAGGGAAACTTTGATTAACATAAAGTGCATATTTCTATGTTTCCCCAGGATCGCCATGTTAGCATCTCTGTCCAAAATTTTGGCCAATTATTTGATTTATTTTCTCCCACTAGTGAGATATTCATGTCAACTTCCAAAATATAGCCAATTTCCTCGAAGAAGACAGTAACCTCTTTATTTCCATTCTTCCAAAATATTAGGAGATCTACTATGCTTCAATAGATCCACAACATTTGAATACAAAGATTCCAAATCGTTCTCTTGAGCCAATATCTTAACACAGAAAATACCCATTAAGAGCTTTTTTAAAGTGGATAAAGATGTTAACCCAAATTCAGAATTGCTTTAATCGGAATAGAGTTTGGTAAACCCAACGCTCTCCGACAGAGCCTCCCGTCCAATTTCTTTACACATTTGGTTTCCACTGTTGCGTAAATCTCCAGACTGTACACTGGGCTGGGAACCACATTTATTTTATATAGTTTTACCAAACCATCAATTGAGTGTCCACCTTTATTTTCCAGAAAATTATATATGGGATTGAATGTAGGTTCTATTTCCATGCTAATATGTTTTTCTACCTCTAACACAATTTATCAATGATACACATGCCAAAATAGATATATGAATAGACAACCTCAATCCTCTTATCTAATATCTTCCACACACTTTTGGTTTTCGTTTTCTTTTTCTTTTTCGATCCAATTTCCATAATTTTTGTTTTTGGTTGTTAATAATGAGACCATTTTTCATAGAGTACCTATAAAATGCATCAATAATGTGTCATCCGCATAAACTAGCCACAATATTTGTTGGCTCCCTTGACATTTTAAAACATTATTTTTAAAGTGAGTCTGTCGCTACACATTTTCTTTTCTGGCCCTAAAATCTGGAATGATTTTCCACAATCCTTTTGAAATAACAATGATCTCCCCTTCAGGAGGAATTTGGTGACTATGTTGGTTGCATCGCAACATTGCATTTGTAGCTGGCTTTAAATGATTGCGCATCGATCCAGATCAATCCAGAATCTGGTGCATGGAAATTACTGCACTAAAAGGAGTTTGCATATGTGTGGTTAATGTACCTTAAGAAGACACAGGGCCTCATTACGACCCTGGCGGTAAGGGGTTTACGCCAGCGTTAGCTGCGCCGACCCCTTACCGCCAACTACGAGTTCCCAGAGCGCCATGGTCACTTTTCCGCCCGCTTTTTGCGGGCGTAAAAATCCATGGCGCTATGGGACCTCGGTGTTAATTACGCCACCGTAGTGTACGGTGGCGTAATTAACACCTTCCCCACTCCCATTGAGCCCTATGGGGCCGAAATGGGAATGGGGAAGGGTAAATGGGTCAATGGGGACTTACCGCCCCGCCAACCTCGGAATGGGGCGGTAAGTCCGCCATCCGCCATGGCGTAAAGGGACTTTGCGCCATGGCGGAAAAGTCCGCCGATGGCGGAAAAAATCCGCCAGGGTCGTAATGAGGGCCACAGTGACCTACAGTGTATCCTGCCAAAGTGGAACCACACCATCACCCCACAGCCTTCAGGTAAAGAAGAAGAGAATAAATGGTTCAAAGGGACAATTTTAAACCGGCATGGGACATGTTGAAACCATCAGTAGACCAGTCCATAAACTAACATGCCAAATTATAAAATGGTTGTGCATTCACTGCCTTTCCCCAGCACCCATGAGCTGAGCTTCCTGACCTCGAAAGTATCAAAGGCTTCTCATTTCTTATTGTATTGTCCTAGGCACATGTAGTTTGTAATGTGCTGCCAGCCTATGCTGCTACTAAGCAAGCTAAGAAAATGTGAATTTATTTCTAGTGAAAAGCATGCTCTGAGGCCTGTTGATAGTGCCTCTGTCTAATATTAAGCCCCATATTCTAATATTCTTACCTGTAACCCATCTTTATTGCCTATATGTTATTTGCGTGAAACACATTTATTTAGGACATTCTCCAGCCTAATGCATATGACTGTGTGGCTGTCAATGAAGCCCCCTCCCACCTTAGTAGGCTAATCCTGCAGCTGATAAGTTTGCATTTTTTTCACTGTGCTGAACTTGCATTTTTAACCACATTATTCCCCCTTTTATTGATCCATCAATAACTAAGTCTTTTCCTTCTCCCAGTCCCCACTCTGCTGCACTCTTTTTAGGGATCCATACTATTTTAGTCTACTCATGTCACCTCCATCTTCTTCCCAGTCTTCCAATGGTGCTCTATCAGCACACACCCCTGCCCATCCTTATCGCATGAAATCCAATAGGCATCATAGTTCTCTGTATCTCCTGGTGGCTTTGTAACCCAGTCAACTTCATCATCATCATCATCAACTTTTTCACCCTTGGTTAGTTTGTTATTGGGCGTATTTTTATTATTTACCCCGTCAACAATCAGGGGCAACATACATTTTCTTCTCCCTTTGTTAATATAGAGTCTCAAAAACGTTTTTCCAATGCAGGTGGTGACGAGCATGAGGCCAGCGTGGGGACAGTCACTTTAAATACTCCTGAAAGCCAAATGCACACCCAGGTGAAAAGAGTGTCCAACCAATTATTTGATTGCCCTCCATTCGCTTCATTTGTCATCTCCATTGGGTGCTATGGCACAACTGCTGCTCCCCATCTTGGCACAAACTCCTTCCTCAATGGCAGTGAGAAGGTCCAACACATACCTATTCTGGAGCGCCAACAAATGTAGTGCCCTCAGCTCTTCCTCTACTGCATTTAGGCCCTTTGCTTTAACTCGATTGCTTTAACATTCTTGGATTGTCAGAAGGGGCCGTTAGACTGAGAGAGTACAGTGCGGCTTGACTGTCTTTGTTCCTGGTAGTGCTGCCTGTGCAGAGAGGTTCTTTCCTCTAGTCCTCCTGCTCCTCCTGGCCTCCACTCTATACTGCGAGAAGTTATCAGCGTGTCGCGTGTGTGGCGCACCAAGCAGGTCTGGGCTGTGCCGTGCAGGATCGGGTTGGTACTGATTCTGATTGGTCTCGTGTTGCTTACCTGCTGTCTGCCCGGTGCCCGTGAACTGCGTCCCCCTTTGGCCGCTAAGTGGCTCGGGTTAAGTGCATGGAGCGGACAGAGGGGGCTGTGTATTGAACACAGATTGCTGTGCCCCCAAGAGAGCTTTTAAGCTCCAGTGGAACAAGCAGCTGTTATAGCTGCAGAACCCCCTGGTTGCTGGGGTAAGGTTAATAATAAACCTGTAATGCATTTTTAAAATAGTATACATTTTAAACTTTTATTATACTAAATTAACACCAATTATTTTCATGCAATTATATTTGAGAGAGTTAGACAGTATTAGGAGGACTGTGGAATTTGTCCTTGCTGTTTATAGTAGTGCCGCTCATGAAGGATATGTTTCTCTACTTCATCTCAGCCACAAATGTGGTATATTTAGCGGAGTGAGTTGTAGAGTGCTAGACGGTGCTTGATTTGAGAGACATTGTTGTCGTTTGGCTACCCTGGTTGCATCAGGTGATGCCCGAAATAGGACGCCCTCTGACTTTGCATTGATTGGTGCCTCCCCTTTTTATTATGCTATGAAAAGTGCAAGGGAGAAGCAGACATTACAATGTACATAAAAATAAACCCTATGGGAAAACATCAAAATCTAACACTGCTTCACAGTGCAGTGACTCACCGATCAGTGGAGATAAAGGTGAGAGTAATAATGGTCCTAAGAAATCAACCATATTACCTGGAAGATCCCCCATTCAAATCACAGATTTTCAAACCTGATCATGTCAAAAATGTTGAAAATTGTCAAAAAACGACTGCCCAGGTACATGTTAAGGCTGGTTCTAGTAACCTGAGTGTAGCATCTGCCCCATCATTTCGGCCAATAGACGATAACTCTCTGTTAGAACTGTGTTATCAATGTGCTATTGAGCAATGTAACAACAATTTGTGTCAAGTTGTATGTGATCTTAATAATGATGGTCCTGGGAAAGAACAGAGTATATAACAAGATACTGATAGACTATCCAGTACTCCCTCCATGTTTCCCCTTACTAATATACCTGATACTTAACACAGGAAGAGAGGAAGAGGCTGTAAATAATACATTGAAACATGAAGGGTCCGCAAGCGAAATTAGTGAATCTGACAATATAAATGTCCCTACAATTAGTATTTCCACCCTATCACTTAACCTATTGCACTTTGCCCTTAAAATCTTGATCAAACTATGTGATAACATCTACTCCCAGACTCAGCTGCATAGTCAATACCTGAACATCTTGACGAAAAATGAGAAGACAACACAGCAGAATATAGTCATTGAGAATGAAGGTCAGGAGGTAATTGAAATTGACGAAACTAGAAATTCTGTAGTGATTGTCGACCCTGTAAGAGGATTGAATTGTCCCGATGGAAGATTCAATCCTAACGTTCTCCAAAAAAACCCAAAGATAACTGAACAACATAGGAAAAAACAACAGAGTGGTACCAAAAAGATTGAAAGTATTAAAGAAGATGAGATTGCACCCTGTCATTCCCTCAACTCTACCACAACCTCTTGTAAAGATCAGAAAATTAAGAACAGGCGTGCTCGTAAGCGCGCTAATCGGAAAAGAAGAAGACAGGAATGGAAATCTGGTATGTTAACAAGTTGGCTACTCCAAAATAATAAGGAGAATGAGAAAAAAAATACCAAAAGAGGATGAAAGTTCTGACTTAGAAAGTGGATTGGAAGGGTCTTCAATTAGTTTTGTGTCTACGTACTCTGACACAATAAGGAAAAGTATTGGTAAAGAGGTGAAGATCTGTGTGGACAACAAGTATGCCCCCTTTGGAGACAAGGAGAAAAAAGAACTTGACCCACGAATCGTGATAATAAGTGAAAAAACAGATAAAAGAACAAAAAATCCCATCAACAGAACTTCTCTACTAACTCTATTTGCTAAAATCCCTGAACTGAGAATGTTCAGATCATGTGATTTTGAATTTGTTGAACCAATTAGGAGACAGTTTGGGTCAATATCTAGAGTGCACTGTGTTCTGCCTGCAACAGCTAAGGTGATAAGAGCACAGAGTGAATCTCTCTACTTCCTTGGCTACGATCTGGATTTAGAGATAGCTGATGAAGATCAGCGGTATACATGTCTAAACTGTAAGCCTGGGAAAACAGAAGAACAGAAAAAAATACTGCTTCCAAAGAAGAATTTGATAATCAAGTTGGAATACATTGGTTACAACCACTTGTCGACATGATGAAAAAATCCTGTCCATGAGTATGCAAGATTGTGTCGTGGAATACTAGGGGACATGCCCATTTTATTAAACAAGGGCACTCTTTGAATAATATTCTTAACCATCAAATATTTCTTTTACAGGAGACTTGGCTGTTGAATGATTTTTTAGTAAATACCCACCTCCTCTTTCATAACCATGCAAAAAAGTGAATTCAGGGAAGACCATTTGGTGGGCTAATTGTTGGAGTCAGCCATGAATTTGATTCTGAACTCCTTACTCCTGTAGAACCAAATGATAATGTCCTTGCAGTTGTCATTGGTTTGAAACAAAAACTACATGCTGTTAAAATTTTGATCATTAATGTATATGATCCCCCAGAAGGGAGTAAAACCATGGCTATCTTCGATACTATCGATGAACTTATTACCAGCTGGCTATCTGATGTTAACAACTCTATGATCCTGATAGGAGGAGACATGCACAATGTGGAACAATGGTCATGAAAGCCAAATTCCACAACTTGGCTGCTAATAATATGCCTATGTGCTTTAAGACTAATGCGCAAGGGAGAGTATGGAAATGTTATATGAATGAATGGGGATTCTGTTTTTTTAATGGTAGAATAGTTGGGGATACCCCAGGGAAATATATGTGGTTGTGTGGTAAGAAATCTTCCACGATTGACTAAATGTGGGGTAATAATGAAATGCTTAACTCTTTGTGTGACCTTGAAATATTGGAAAGTAAATACAGTGACCATGCAATGTGGTGTGCTAAATTGGAATTAGGCATGGATACTAAGATAGCGAGTGACACAGTTAATATCTACACCAACCAAAAGGGTACAAATATTAAGTGGAACCCAAAAAAATTTAAGATAATTTCACACAATTTACATGGCCTTTTTGAGTCGGTATATAACTATGCCTATTCCCTTAGTTGCAATGAGATTGAGCATATGATAAAAGCAATTACATATGTTGTTGGCTCTGTGAGGGGAAGGCCTAAAACCAATATTGGAACAAGATTAATTGATCATTTGATGGGGAGCTGTTGGTGGTTAAACGTAAATACCGACGCTCACTCCAATGCTTGATTAAATCCAAAATTGGTTCCATTGAGTTCAGTATTGAGAAAAAGCGGTTCAGAAATGGTTTTACCAACTGGTGTAAACACAGAAAATGGTCTAAATTAAACATCACATGGCAGACCATGTTTAATACTCTTCAACGGAATGAATCTAGTGCTGTCTGTAAAATATTGAATAATGTCAGAAGTGTGAATAAAGCTTGCCTTCTGAACACGATAAGAGAGAAAATGTGGTCTACCCACATAGATAATACCATGTATAAGAGATTAGATAAGAATCTTTTAAGACCTAATTGTAGAGTATGGCCTCTTTCTTTCTCCATCAAAATGATCAAGTCCATTATTCTTAATCTGAACAAATCTCGAGCTCCTGGACCCGACGGCTTTGCCTCAGTAGTTTTGAAATACGACCCTGTTATATGGAGCAAAGTGTTGTTCAGGATGTTTACCAATGTTTGCCGAGATCGTTGTATTCCAGATTCGTGGAAGAATGCCATTCTTATCCCGGTGTTTAAAGCAGGTAATAGCTCTCTACCTGAAAATTACCAGTTGTTATCGATCTTAGACTCCACTGGTAAAGTCTTTTCAGCTATTGTATTAGAACACTTGAATGCTTGGGTCCATACTAACCATTTACTTCATCCTCCTCAAACTGGGTTTCGTCGTGGCACCAGTACTATTCATAATATTCGTGTCCTGGTTGCCATAACTTCCAATGCTAAATCAAGCAAACGGCCCTCAGTTTATGTAACCTTTGTTGATTTTAGGTCAGCGTTTGACAGTGTTGATCAAGCCAAACTGTGGGAAATTTTGTTGAAAGTTGCTTGCCCCAGTTGGCTCGGTGATATACTATTCAATCTTCATGAAAACAACACTGTGCAAATTCATTTAGATAATGAGGGCAGCCTGACACAGCCGATTAATGTAAATAGAGGTGTAAAACAAGGCTGTTTATTGGCTGCCCTATTATTCAATCTCTATTTAGCTGACCTCATTAGACGCCTAGCCGCTCAAGCAAAATGCCCTGTAAAATTTGAAAAAGGGTTGATATCTGCTATGCTATATGCTGACGACTTGATGTTAATTGATCACTCCATAGCTGGTATGAAGGCAATGTTGGAAGAACTTGGTTGTTTTGTAAAAGAACATGGACTTACAATTAACTTGCAAAAAACCAAGGCCATGCTGTTCTCTCGTAAAAAGGTCAATAAAGTAAAAGTGGAAGTATCATGGGGTAATGTAGAATACACCGAGGTATATAAATATCTCTGTGTATTCTTTAAATGCAAAATCGGGTATAGGCATCTTATTGAAAATAAAATTAGGAGGGCCAAGCAAATCACTATGATGGTGCATAAGTTTGTCAAGGGATATGCTGGCTATTCACTTAAAGGTATACTCATGTTATATCATTAATGGTTCACCCCGGTATTGGTTTATGGGTTACAAGCTATTACTATTCCTGACCTTTCTTTTCTTGATAGGATCGAAGGCCTATTTTGGCGCTCCATCTTGGGGGTACCCCGATCTTGTCCAATCCAATATATTAGGATTGAGCTTGGCCTACAGTCCTTGGGATCCATTGGGCGACAACAACGTGCCTCCTTAATCGGAAAGCAGTGTGCCATCCAGAGAGCGAATTGCTACACATTATTGGTATGAAAGCAGCTAAAATAGATGGCCCTACTTCTAGGAGCAAATATTTATCTAGCTGCTGTAAATACTTTCAAGAATTACAGAGGGAGGCTAAAATGACCCAATGTGGTTTCTTTCCTGTTATTAAAAAAGTGTTCAAAGCTAAAGCAAAGAGACTTGATTGGGAAATTAATTTTACCCGTATATATGAATTGAAACATTTTAAATATATTAATTGGATCATGCATGAGTATTACATGCCTCAAAGATATTTAATACATTGTCCTGACCCATTGGTACGGACTTTTAGACTATTCATGTGCACCAACCAACTCCGGGTGAAGTCAACTTTCGGTTCACAGTGGAAGATTTCTGAAAAAGAAAGATATTTTCGAATGTGGCTAGACGTAGATGAAATTGAGACTGTTAGGCATGTTCTAACTTCTTGTCCCGAAAGAAGTAATTGTTATATGTTGAATTATGGTCATTTTGTTCATAATATGAATTATATACAGTCAGAGGAATTTTGGAGATGGTGCTTGAATGTGCAATCTGAGCCAGTCTATATAGCCTTGTATAGAGTATGGAAAACCTTCCCGGCCAGATATAATGAAAGTATCAAGTATCAATGACAAATTGGTGATAACATGTAATAATGATTCAAGGAAACTATCATCAACCTTTTCGTAATGAACAAATTAATGTGCTGTAATTGTATTTAATAATGTATTCCAGTACTGTAGTATGAATGAGTGAGTATTTAATATTTATTCTGTTTCTATTTTTCTATTATTGGTAGAATTGGTTAATATGTGATTGGCATGAATGTATGTATAGTTGTAAAATTTTATGAACTGAAAACAACTTAACAATAAATAAATAAATACATTAGGCCCTTTGCTGTTGAATTGTCCAGTCACAGTAACTCATACTGGGTGAGTTGTAGCCACTTGGCATTAGCTGCAGATTGCACACTTGGAAACAGTAAGGACGTGAAAAAAGGGGTTTCCTTGCAAAATAGTCAAAACTCAGCAGGAATTGCTGCCAGATTTCAGCACTCCTCTTGGTCCAATAGCTATTTGCTCTCCTTTTTTCTGTTAGCACTCCTCGCATTGTTTGCTCTTTGTCTTGCTGCACCAATTTTCCTACAGCAAAATTGACTGCTCCTTTAACGAAAGCACTCAGGCTTTTCCTACCTCAGGCTGTATCATATGAGGAAGCAGGATGACTAATGCACATATCCCTTTGCAAAACTAGGGGTCTATTTCAAGGAACAAGTGTTTCTGTACAGTGGATGGATAAAGGGGAAGAAGTTTACATGAGATAATTATGTGCAACTTGACAGAATGGCCAAAAAAAGAGAAACCAAAAAGATGATGGTAGAATATATAACAGAAGGCTCCAAAAGAGTTAACATAAGAAATTGTATGTGCTGGGGAGATATGTGCATGCATTCTCTGACAAGTAACAATTCCATGAGGAGTGAGTTGATGGACTCCTCCAGGTGAATTTCGAAAAGCAAAGAGAGCAAGAAGTAAGCACTACAACCATCTCTTAACAAGCATCAGTGTTAGCTCAGCCAAGTGCTCTTTTAGCAAGCCATTCATTCTCTCAGCTACACTGTTGGCCTGTGGGTGGTAAATGGTGCACAGCTTGTGCCGTATTCACAGAAGGGCAGTTATTTCCCCATTCAAATCATTTGCTAAATGATGACCATTTTTGGAGTGAATTCCATCTGGGATTGCCCACTTGAAATACCTCCCTCATTAAAAATGTTGCCGCTGAGCGGGCATCATTACAGGCTCAGGGACTTGCCTCAAGCCAATGTGAAACCAGACATACTGCAGTAAGCATGTACCTATAAGAGGTACATCTGTCTTGTACATCAACATAGTCTATTTTCAAGTGCCGAACGGGCTCTTCGGGCTGCAGTAATGTTCCTTGTATCACTCTCAAATTGTGACCAGATAAAAACCTTTGACAAATGACACAATTATTCTCAAAATCAGACACACATTCATGCAAATTTGGCACAAACCAATACTTACTTATCCCTGCAGCCACATGCTCTTTCGATATGTGGGCAGGGTAGTGAAGCTGTTCCAGGCCCACATTCAACAACGTTGCTGGCATTACTACCTTGCCGGGGCTGTCTTGCCACCAAATCAAATCTGTTGGAGACAGAGAGCACCTCCTTTTCTTCCAAAGCTCTTTTTCATCATTTGATGCTTCTACCTGCAATCCTATTATCTGCACGATGTGTGTGGGATTGAAGCCCTCTGTCAGTGCATTTTGTTTGTTAGTTGTTTTCATCAATGCTATAAGTGGTATTTTCTCCTTCTCGGCAAGGAACAGAACATGTGTCCCTTCTGGCAAATATGCTGGTTCTTTTGCTGCTCTGTCTGCTCTTTCATTACCCAATGAAATAAAATGTTGCCCTGCAGTATGGGCTTTGCACTTTATTATTGTCAATTCTACTGGAAGCGGTAGCATTTCCAATAATTTACTAAACACTGCTGCATGCTGTACCTGTGTGGCATCACTTCTCCTGAACCTTCTCCTTTCCCATCTCACTATTCCTGAATGTACTGTAGATGTTATGTGCGCAGAATCCCAAAAGATATTTACTGCATGTCCTTCTGACATGTTTAGTTCGTCAATTAATGCCACCAATTCAGTGAATTCCGCATCCTTGTGTTTTCCATGTTTGTGTCTTACTACTGGTAAACCAGAATACCTCTGCCCTGAATATGGGTCGTTACTTGAGGACCCATAAATGAAGACCATGTCTCCCATCTAATGGTTCTGCAAAGAATTCTGCTGGGTTTACCATCCAGCATCTTACAATTTCTATTGCAGCGTTTGTCAGTATAATTTTATATTTGTCTGAGTTATCAACTTTGATTTGAACCTTTCTAGTACTACAGGAAATGCATGTTACATGTACAAATTGACTGGGTATCCCAATATTATTGCTGACACCTTTTCAACTGCAAATGCCGCGGCAGTAAGTGACTGCTCACAAGGGAAGTCTCCCTGCATCACTGTGTCTAGTGATCCACTGTAATATGCCAGTGGCCTATGTCCCTATTCCTTCTTTTGTGTCAGTACAGCTGTCATTACTTTACCATATGAGTGAGAAAGCAAATTAAACTTCTCTTTGTTATCGGGTGGAGCCAATACTGGTGCATTTGCCAGATCATTTTTAAGCTCCCCAACATTTTCATTCATCTCAACTGTCCATTGCATGTTGCTTTTGTTTTTCTGGGCTTCCTTAAGTGCCTGGAGGAGTGGCCTAGTGAATGTGGAGTAATAAAAGACCCATGCTCTGCAGTAATTGCATAGATCCAGGAACTGTTGCATTAATTTCACTGTCTTAGGTCAGGGTGTTTTATGTATTGCTTCAACCCTATCTGGTGCTATGTATCTCTCATATGCTGATACAATCTGCCCCAAGTAACCCACTTCTGTTTGACAATACCACAGTTTTTCTTTGTCCACTTTGTACCCCTTGTCAGCCAGCAACATTAGTAATGTCACTGAGTCCTCACTCCACGAATCTTCTGTTGTGCTACACACTTAAAGGTAATCCATGGGTTTTATCATTGTACTTGCTACTTGCAACTTGCTCAAATCCATTTGTATTACTCTGTTAAATATGCTGGGTCCCAGGGGCATACTTGGCATACACACGGTAAGATACCTGGAGTCTGGATGCAGGGAAATGTAGAAGAAAGCATTCTTCAAATCCACTACTGTGAAGTAGCATGCCTCTGCTGGGATGTTGCAGAAAAATGTCACCGGATTTGGAACTAGCGGAAAGTCTGCTTTGATGACGTGGTTAAGAGGACAGAGATTGTGTATGAATCTCCATGCCCCACCCTTTGATTTTTTTTATCGGATAGATCACTGTATTGCGTGGTGATGTAGATTCTTGTATGATACCTTGCTCATGCAGTGTCTCATATATACCCTCATCTGCTTCTCATGAGAGGGGGTATAGGTTCACTCATAGCAGCAGTATTCTTTTTTTTTATCTTAAAGCACTGCTCTGACCCCTTTCAATATTCCCACGTCATGGGGTTTTTGAGTCCATAAATTCTTTGGAACTTTTTCCAAAACACTATCTCCCCCTGCTCTTCGTGTGGTGCAGAGCATCCCTTTCTCTGAAAATGAAACTGTTGCCTTCAATGTGCTTAACAATCTTCTTCCTAAGATGTTAATAGGTGTGCCTTTTGACTACAATAATGGTACTATAGTATGTTGCGTCCCCTATTGTCTGTGGAAAATCCTTTGTGAGAGGAACCACTTGGATGGTCCCTAAAACACCTTGGGTGTCCAATTTCTTGTTGGATAATGGGGTTCCCCTTCGTTTATACAGGATCTAGTAGCTCCAGTGTCTATTAGAAAGGAAAAGTCCCTCTGTCCTATTTGAACTGCAACCTCAGGCTCCTCTTCTGGGTGTTCCTTTACTGCTAGGACAGGACACACTTGTACTTCCAGTGGGCACCCCATTGGGAAAATGCATTGATTGAAATGTGAATGGATTCCCACCCACCACTGTGACCCCAGTGTAAAGGGACACCTCATTTTGTCCCAATATTGTCTGGTTCTCATGTGCGTGTTTCAGCACTGGTGCCTGCAATACAATTATGGTACCCTGTGATCCAGATATCATTCCCCCTTGGCCTGATTCTTATCCCTGTGCTGGTACAACCTGAGTATTTATAGGTTGCAGTTGCATCTGTTGCTGCAGTATCATTTGCATTTGCTGAGTTTGTGTGGATGTCTGCATGTATTGCTGCTGTGGCTGCACTCCCCCTTGCTGTCCAATTTGTTAAATAAGTGGACATGTTCGGGCATAGTAACCAAACTTTCTGCAAACAAAACACTGTCTTCCACACCGGGGCCCCATACCTCTACATCCAAATTTCCTTCCCCTTGGATGATATCCCCTTCCTGTCTGAGATTGTCCCATGTATGGGTTTGCTCCCCCTGCATGTGCATACCAGGCTGCTGTGCATTTATAAATCTGGGCTGCTATTGCATCTGTTGTACTGCCCATTATGGGTTATATGGAGATGATGTATATTCCCCTTGCTGCACTACCAATGTTACTGGAAGCCCCCCAACCTGTTGGGCGGTTGGAACGGTCACTGCTGCCGTGAGCACTGCCCTTCCCATGCTTATTTTGGCCAGTTTGTCTGCACAAGTTTATTTTATGCTTTTACTGCGTTATGTACTACCCCCTTATCTTTTTCCTGTTTAATAATGTAAAATAGTTGCTGTATCTTGAGAGATCCTTTTGCTTCTATATCTACTACTTTTTCTATGGAAGCCTGCACATCTGTGGGGAGCCGCCTCACTAGAATTTGATAGAATAAAGGTATTTTATCATCCCATGATTGTTTATTCTCTTGTGTCCACATTTCTTGTATTGGTCGTATGGATTCTGAAGGATCCTCGTCTGGTTTCATTTTACGTGCTAATTTTGATCCCATATCTGACATATCTGGATATAGCTCTCTCAGAGCTTTCCACACGTCTGCTCGGTAATTGTTAAAAGGTGCCCTGTCATGCATGTTGGTGCTTAATTACACGCCAGTATACCCTGCTTTCTGCCAAATCTTGTCACTTTGTTCCCTGACCATAACTGCCAATAAACTTTTAATTTCCTCTATAGCAGTGGGATCTCTGCAGTCTTCTTCTCGAATACATAAATACACTTGCTGGCTCCTGCCATTAGTGAAGGTAAACTGTAGACCAAATTATCCTTATCCATCATCTGCCAGGGTACGTAATATACTTCCCTTTTTGCCTTCTGAAGAAGGGGCAATTGAGTGAGTGCTCTGGGTTTAACCCCTCATTGCAGTCTTTTTGCTACTGCCATCCTTGCTTTCCTGCTTCGAAGCCTAGTTCCCCAGTACCCTGTTTGTTCCTCCCTTTCTTCTTCCCCCTCTTTTCGCCTCCTTCCTCTACTTACACTTGTTAAATCACAAGGGTCGACTTTGTCATCCCGACTGTCATTGTCACTGCTGTCCTTCCAGTCTGAGGCAGGATTATCAACCTTCTCTTTTGTCTGGCCCGTCCTCTTCCATGTCCTGTCCCCAGTTATCAATTTTAAACTTTTAAACTGCTGTCCATCCATGCTTGTCCTCTCCCTTTCCCTGTTCCTTTCCTTTTTTCGATCTCCCTCTCCATTACCTTTTCCGCTTCTCTAAACATTGAGCCCAATTGCTGTTGTGTACTTTACACCTGATTTAGGTTTTATGCTCTTAAGTAGGGGTGGTTCCACAGTTTTTTCCAACACTTTGGTGGAACTAAGCTCTAGAACTGAACCATACAGTATAGTTATATGTTTTGGTTTCATAACCAGCTTTTTGCCAGTACATTGTTTGAATCACAGTAGTTGTTACATTCACCCAAGTTTGTGCACTCAAGTTTGTAAACATCTTTCCTTTTTTTGTACTGTAATTTGGAATATCAATGAAGTTATCTGCTACAACTGTGCATCAAACTGAACTATCTTCTGAACCATTGAGGCACTCAACCTATTAGTATTTATTTCACCTTTCATTATTGAATATGATCAATAGAGCCACCACAGAAAGGTGAACATGCTACATGGGTTGTGCTATAGAGTAAAGATAAACTGCGTGTATTACGGCAACCACTGAATTCTTAAAACATATTTGCTGAAATCTGACTTGTAAATGGGAAGCCAGCAGGGTTAGAGACAAATCAATATACTAGACATTAGTATCCGGCGTACGTACATCCATGGGATGCACTTAACATGATTGGCTCGTTTCTTAGCTATACCACGGGTTTATCCCTTGGATGCATGTACATGCCTGCGTTTGTTCCCAGCGGGGGGCGTTGTAGCCCTTTAGCCAAAGAGGATGCTCGAAACGGGGCTATCCCCACTCAGAGCCTCCCCACTGCTGGAGGCTGCCTTTGTCCCCCGCCGGGGACTCAGGTATGTTTTTTCTTTCCTCCACCCACTCCCCTACAAACTATCCCATCCCCACCCTCCCAACCCCACTTACCTTCTTTTTTTTCTTTTCTCGGGAACAAACGCGCTGGGAACAGTTCTGTTCCCAGCACGTCCGCTCCCGATGGCCACCATGGAAAGTGAAAACGGGGAAAAAAACAGACTCCGTTTTCCCTTTCCTGGTGGCCATTTTATCTATTTTTCTTTCTGTTTCAAAACCCGTCAGCGTTTTTGAACAGAAAAAAATGCCATTAGTACCCCGGTCTAACAGGCTGTAACTTTTAGTATCCTGGGCTACGCTTGTGCCTGTAACTATGGGCCCTGGGAGCATTACCTGGGGCAGTATTGGCCCACCGTTTCGGGGCTTATTGCCCCATTATTAAGGAATCTGTAACGTATATGCTGCACTAAATGCTCACCAACTTCTTTTCATTGGGCAGACCAGTGGGGCCCACCCCTTGGTTGGATTCAGGGCATGTCCTGCTTTTGGCTTCCCATAAAAGCACTTACTCAACCATACTGTCTTCATCCCTACAAAAAGTCTGCTGTTTGTGCTTGTCAATCCATTCACACTAAGGTTTCCCAATTGAGTGGGGACATTATCTCATAGGTTCTGCTTCCCTAGCCAGTCAGTAGATCTCATAAAATATGGGTTAAGCTCTCTTTTATGATGACAAAAAAAAGACAATGTTTGGACATCAGTGGTGCTGGAGGGCAGAGGGGTTGTTGGACTTTCTTCCGTACACTTTTCTTCATGTAGTTTAATTTCCACCCACTTCATCAGTGCATCTTTGCACAACTTATTTTGGTCTCATTCTTCTGGGTTATCATTATTCCCGAACAGCCGAAAAGCAGGCAATTTGATATAGCAGTGTATTTTCAGAGATGAGGACAGGATATATTTTGTGTTATTTTTTATGGAGCCTATGAGTGGATCTGCATGCAAAACTGAAGGTACACATCATTGAGTGATGTACCAGGCCTAGTAAAATGCTTCTTCAGCTCCTCAACAGGCTGCAGTGCTCAACAATCATCAGATGGAAGCTGCCTTTGGCTTGGAGTAAGGTATATCCTGTTTTTAGCTCAGATGTGACTTTTGCAATAATCATAGATGACATTGAACTATTCACTTAACTAGTCCAATATGTGACAGAGTACCATTGAGTGGTGCTAGGAAAATTTCTCTTTACAGCACCTTGATATACATGTTTATGAACCCCAAACATGTTACATTTTATTGTTGAATCTGACCTCTTCTGTTTATAGTGCAGTAAAACCTTTAGCTTCCCTACACAGAATTTTGCTCATTTGTCAAGGGGAAACTGACTTGTTCTTCAGGCTCTAAGTACTGAGAAACGTTGTTTCCCTTAGTCTTGTTACCTTGTTGACACTTGTGGTAACGTTTTATCACTGTTGGTAACTTGTATCATTGTACAATGCATCTTACAATGCAGTACAATGGAGTAGCACTTTTTGTTTTGCCCTAGACTAATACTCAGCGGACTTTTGTTTACTTTAGGTGTGCCTAAGAGACAAGCTGGTGACAGCAGTTCCATTTTGCAATTTTTGAGTGTATTTTGTTTTAGGCTTAACACGTTAACTATGTTTGGCTGCCTACTGTGGCTAGTCTCCAAAAACAGCCGTGCTGCAAGGTTGTTAGTTTGCCCCTTGGCCATCTTGTCACTAACCCTTCTTCCTGATCTGTGCGGACTTCTTATGTGGACTTACTTCCAGTGCTCGGGAAAGCTGAGGCTTTTCACATACTACTGCAGGGCCATGTGTGTTTGCTGCCATGAAGTAGTTTGGGACTGTCTAGTCCCAATCCAAACATTGGTTTCAGTGTCTATAAATGGTATTCATGAGCTGTGCCAACAGTGGTCCCTGATTGGACCCCTGCTGGGGTGTGTGTGTGTGTTTGGGTCAGATCTTAGATTGGCTAGCATGTGTTTTGACTCTTACCCGCCTTTTGGATAAAATGAGGACCCCTGCATCCATTCCATTGAGATCCTGGAAGAAACCTGAAAGAGTTAAATATCCTCTACAGCTGTAAGACGTGTAAGGAGATCGTGGACCCAATGGGAGAAGGCCAGGTGACCAACTTCTGCTGCTGTTCTAGAAGAGGTCTGTCTTTTAGGTGATCTCCAGAAGTCCTGAGAGGGATGTTCAACCATTGTAGTGGAGGAATGATCCATTCCCAAAGATGTGCCCGTTGTGTAGAAGAGCCTTTGCAAGGGTACCTGAGTCAATCTGGGGCTGACCAGCTCAGAATTAGGGCTACCGTGCTGCAGCCATTGCCATTTTGTGTTGAGGCTCAGAACTCTGGGGCTCCAAAGCTTATACTGCAAGAGTTGTGTCTGCCAAATGTTGTGGTTCCAGCATCAGGGGGATCCAAGATAGGAGGCAAAGTCTGACTGTAAAAGATGTGTCCCCCCTGCGTTACCGCGCATCTATGGCCATCATCTAAAACAGCTTTACTGCACCCAGTCCTGTGCTGAGAAGGTCCCACCTTTGAGCTCTTCTGCATTCTCCATCCTGAAGACCTTGCACCAGAATGTGTCGCTGACCGGAGAAGTGTTCGAAACTGTAATCCCTGGGCATCAAGGACCCGAGTCGATGGTGGGAAAAGCGACCTTGGAACCTCTTCTGAAGACCTGTCAAGTCCTACAAAATTCAGAGTATGGAGGGTGAGTTGTAACAGTACTTACCTCAACCCCTATATCCCCTTTAAATGTTTGGCAACTTGTATAACGATTTGGCTTTGCCATTGCTTGCTTGTTGAAGCATTCCGAAAGTAGGGGGCACTTTTAGTCACTAGGAAAACTTGTCCTCTACCCCTTGGAACTCTTTATTGGATCCCGGAAGCTCTCCACTAACTTGTTCCTGTCTCACAAAACTCTGTGTAACTTTGGTGAACATTTGGGCAGAACGCCCCACACATATTAAGGATGGACCTTTAAAGTTAGTGTTGCTACTCTGTGGACCTGTAGTGCATACTAATACTTACCTTCCTTTGTGGGGGGATTTGTATGTTGCCCTACTTCAGTAATTGTATATATGTTTCATGTATTTAATTTGTGTGAAATCACATGCTAGTAGTCATTTTTTATAGTGTTATATGGCCATACATGAATAAATACTTGGATAACTCTTTGTCTAAGTGTTTTACTTGACTTTTCACTGTGTTTGCTCATTGAAGGCCCCTTACCTGGCCCAACCCTTCTGAGACTTAGCCTTGACCACTTGCCTAGCTACTCTGAACTGGTTTGTCTACAGATCCCAGAGTTGGCCCTGTCAAGAAACTAGATTGGCCTCCTATACATCTGTCCTCCAGGGTAGAGCATATAAATCCACTCCTAACAGGTGGTAATTACAGACTTCAATGTGAGATATGGCAACAGTTTGAGAACCTAAAACTGGCGCAGTACAACTCTTTCAATGTAGACCTGACTGAAGAGTTAGTTGATCTTTTGGGTGAAAAGAAATTATGTCCTTCCAGGGAAGGCAATTGCTGAAGAAATGTGTGATCAACTATCTTCAAACCAAGAACATCAGTGGTCTTTTTAGTTCATGGAGCTGCCAGGTTAATACATCCATTGTGAGCAGCAGCAAACCCCAGTTCTATGTTCCGTGGTCTTAGCCAGTTCACCACCACACACTCCACCTTCTCCCAGATGTCAAGTATTCAGTGTCCTTTTTCCTCAAATTGTGGCATACAAAAAATGAGGCCCATAATCCATAACCTGTCCACTGGTCCATAGGTCCTGGGAGAAGTGGCACCTGCCCCATGTTAAAAAGTAGCATGTCTTACTTACAACACAGAAAAAGACTTGCATGAGAAATAAAGTGACTGGAATTTCCCACTGATCATCAACTTTACTTGTAAATCAATGCAAACCTCAGTTTTTGACAAAAGAATACAGCAAGACGTCGATAGACAACATTGCCACTAGGTTATTGGTGAGCAAGCCACTATTCTGTGCAACCTGTAATTATTTTGACCAGGCTGAAATGCTTCCATAACTCTGCTCCATTAATAAAGGGGTGGTTTTACTATGGGAAGCAGTCGTGAAGCCCAGCATATGGAACAGTGATGGCAGTGCTGAAAGGCTTACTGTGGTAATGTAATAGGCTGAGAGTCATATGTTGAGTTATGTTAATGTGATTTATAATTTGCATCGCTGCCCTTTTCATGGACTCCAGTTGCTCTGGTGGATCTGACATGAAAAAGGGCCAGGAAGAGTTTGTTAGCTGGAGGAGAGGGAGGGCACACAAATACTTTTGCTCTTCTGTTGGTAATTTTAGTTTGTAAAAAATGTTTACTGTCAGTTGGGTTTGCTTCTTGGAGGTATTGGTTGGCGGGTGTTCTGGTGTGTGTGTCTATCAATGTTTTTTCGTGTCTGTCTAGTGTTGGGATTTAAACAGGTGATTGAGTGAAGTCTTGGAGGAGGTGTGCACATTTTGCTGTATGATTTTAGAGTTTGCGTTGTGGTAGTCGTGTGTGGGTGTTGGATTTGGTAGCTGTGTGGTCTGCTTGCAGGAATATGGAGACCTTTAATAGGGTTAAAGGTTAGACTGGTGAGATGCTTATGTCCATGTTGCATAGGTTGTTTGATTTGAACTTCCTTAGGTGGTTGTTAGCAATATTATGTTTTCAAAAACCACCGAAGCGAAGCACAAGCTTCGCTTCGGTGGTTTCGTCCACACGCACACCACATTTCGCTTTTATTTCAGCCAGTTGTTACTAGATCGAGTTCCTCGCGTATTTTGAATGACCCACATGATTCTCTATTATGTGCTCGTGCACATCAGTCCATTCAGGTTTCAGCCAATGCAAAACATATTTCACGATCGTACGCATAAGCTTTTTATCATGGGTCACCCAGAATAAGCCGCACTAGGAAAATCTGTACTGCGCGCATGTGCAGTAAGTCATCCGTCCTGGTGTCTGTACTGCACACTCAGTTAATACATCCTGTTTCATGCAGCCCATGCTGCTGAACATTTCACACATTCATATTGCACAAAATTTCACAGCAGGACTAAAAAACATATTGTGAGTATCCAGGAATGAGAAACGGGCACAGACTTTTATTAAAATAATAAAGGGGGTTGGGAAATGCCTCACAGTCCCTAATCTGAGCAGTATTTCCATACCTCAACTAACACTAAGGGTCTGTCAAGTGTCAAGATGTCCAAAGCAAAAATGTCCTTTGTCTGAAATCCTATCCTAGCCTTCACATTCTAAATCTAGCTCTAAGGTGTAATGGGGCATAGTCTTTTGTTCAAAAAGGTGATCAAATATTCAAGTTCAACAAAAGGTATAACTCCAACAAGAAGGTCCAATAATCATTGTCCACAGTTCCAAAGGGGATGTCTCCCTTCTTCAGGATTTAACATTCAATACAATTCAATTCTTAAGGGTACAATTCTTCCTTAAGCTTCTTCTTTCAAGATAACACAACTTGAGAGTGAGTACCAGACTCCGCTGCCAGGTTCTCTTTCACTTTTCATTAAGGGTTTGAATCCCAAGTCCGCTCTTCACCTGGTATATTCTCCTGCCAGGACATTATAACACAATCTCTCTTTCTCATTCAACACAAGGGGAACACATGTTTTCCCCTAGTTATTTTGTGGCAAAGCACTGTGAAGATTGAAGATGATACTGATTCCAATGAGGATTACTTGTTCCCCCACACTTGGCAACCAATTCACTCTTTCAGGGTCTTTTCGCCTCAGCTTCGGTGTCCCCTTCTCCCTTTAGAGCTTACCAACAACTTCTGCATTCTCTCAAGCCACTCGCATTTGTTTGGGTACTCACCTCAGTGTATGCTGGTCTAGAAGAGCTTTTCCCAGTAAGCGGCATAAAGCGTTTTCAGTCCCTGCATTGGAACAAGGCCTGGCTTCCAGTTCCCACTGTGACTTCCTTCTTGTTCGGGCACTTCTCCGGTTAACCAGCACTGCTGTACAACACGGCCGGTCTGCAGCATGCCTCTTCATTTTCCTCTCCTGCTGGCAGGGCTCTGCAGCCACGGCTTGTGGTTCTGTGCCTGCTTCTTGGTCTGCCTGACTGGCACAGAGTACTGGGTTTGGCTCCATCTCGTGCTGCCTCCACTCACCTGCCTTCAGGTTTCACCTCTAGGTTAGGACAACTTCTGCTCTGCCCTGCATGCCACGTCTGTTGCTAGTTTCCAAGCCGCCGCTTGGAAAAGGAAGTTCTCTCCTTCTTTCAGCAGCTGATTTAAACTCCCACCTCCAGGCTGGAGGGTGTCCTGGACCAATCACTTTCCTCCAAAATCTAGACTTTTAGTTTACACTCTTGCTCATTGCAGTCATCTTCCTCATCTCAGTTCAAAATGTGTAAAATGTTCATGAGGTTTGACAGCAGCTTTTGCAGGGTGTGAAAGTGGTTTAGCACAAAATGGAATAAAGGCATGGGGATTAGATGGGGTATCCTTATAAAGAAGGGAGAATACCATGTCTCATTTTATGATGCCTGTTCTTCACCTTGAAGGTCACCTTCCCCCATGTGATCCTCCCTTTCATAGCGACCCCAAGGTAAGGATCAGGTAGCAGCTGCGATCCCCTGGTCAAATGAGGAGAGGCTACCTCCGGGAAAGGAGTGATGAAATCATCAGGTTCATCAGAGTATTTTTCATGCTTGTGAATAACTGCTAAGAACTCAAACTGGTGTGCCTATGTGGTACCCATGTCATCCTGCTGTGGTGATGAGCTTTGTGGGTGCCTTGCTGCTGAACCCTCCTGTGCTCTAAGATGACCTGAAATGGAACTGGCCTGATCCCTTCCCCAGAAGTGGAGAAAAGGCCACTGTCCCACCATGGACTGAGGTCTCGGAATGCAATCCCTGACAGCCGGAGAGACATGCAACTGCGGGAATCAAACCTGCAATTGAACTCGAATAGACTGGCCAAGTTTGGTCTGGACTGCGTCAAGGGTCAGTGAGTGCTTGCAACACTTACACTTACCGGTGGCCCTGGCGCATCCATAGACTTTTATGCACGATTGTCCCCCAAGGGCCACTCACCTTTGTTAGGATAGTCTGAACTACCATCCTATTCCTGATTCCTGGAAATAGCTCTGCTCCCTTGTGGAGACCCTCCTCGAATAGTTGAAATCTATTCTTCATCGCCTTACCCCCCTACCTGTGACACTACAGCCCCTTAAAGAAGGCCAGTTGTGTACTCACGATCGAGCGCTGCTGCGCTAAACGTACTTTTGAGCACAAGGCTCCACACTTTGCAGGGGTTGGACTGCCTGCTAGTTCGTGTTGAGACTCCTTTTGAATTGCCTAAAGGATATTTGCACTGTCTGACTCTCTTCTGTTACAGGTTGCGGATCCATATTTGCTTAATATTGCTTTAGGATAATAGTTAATGTGTATATATTCCTAGTATAAGGTTGTGTTAGAACTGTTGATATCTCTGTGGTTTCATCCTGTGTTTGATTTAAAAGGCCTTTAATAAATGCATAACTATTTTAAATATATAGACCTGACTGAGAGTAATTTGTGGTGTTTTATAGTGTGTGTGCTCATTGTGGGATTTCAATCACTCTCAACCCCCCGTGAGACCTAGCTGTGACCACCGCAAATGCTATCTTGATAGGTCTGGCTTGTCCAGAAGGGTACCCTGTTCCAATAAACTAGACTGGCCTTCTGAACCTCTGCCCACCAGTCAGAGTTCAGAAATCCATCTTAACACGCCCACACTGCATCTTCTCCAGAATCCTTTCAAGCAGAACAATGAGTGGCAAGATTTCATGCAGGTCCGCTTCCTCGCTACTCACCCTCACAGTTGCCTCCTCAAATGGCCAAAGTACCTCGCAGACAATGCCATGCAAATGCCACTGGCTTGCTCACAGAGCAGTGCCACCCACTGCCTTTGCTTGCTGGAGTGCCATCTAATAGTCAATTGTGGCAAGGCATTGTTCTAGGAGGTGTTTCAACATACAGAGGGTGGAATTACAGCAAGTGACAACCTCCACCTTGATCTAGTGGTGTGGCAGATGGTGTGTGTCTTGGAAGCAGGTCAATGCATTGCAAGCGGTGTAGTAGTGGCTGAAGTGTTCACATATCTTGCACACAGAGTGCAGCTTTTCAGCAAGGGTGAGGTACTTTAGGAACCATGCCACCACAAGGTTAATCACATGTGCAAAACATGGAATGCAGGCTATCTGGACCTGGTTCAGGGCTGACACAACATTGCTACCATTTTCTTCAGTAACACAGCCAACGTTGAGAGGTTGTGAGCCAAGCCGTTCTGCCATAACCAATTCAAGTGTTGCCTTGAATTGGTTCCTGGTACCTTATGTGACATCTGATCAAAGCTCTTCAGGCAGATTATTACATTTTGGTGCAGGTTGTTTGAATCAGTGTGTGATATGCTGCGGGACCAATCTGTGTTACTTGATTGTGGTTTACCAAAGAAGACCCAGTGTACTGATACAGTCATCTAGTCAGTGCTCTGCCCACTATTCCACATGTCCATGGTTAGGTGAACCTTCTCTGCCTCTGACCCTTGCAGTGTCTTGTAGAGCTCTTCCACTCTTTTTATACAGAGATGAAACAGCAAACATAGAGAAATAATCCTGACTTGGTATCTTCCACCTTGGTACAGCATATGCCATCACTTCGTTGAAGCCCTGGTTCTCTAAATGGGGAAGGGAAGCATATACATACCAATCGGATTTTCGTGATCATAAGGAGTTTGTTTTGCCAAAGACTCTGTACACGTCAGCTGGCGCATGTTGCCTGCATTATGAGTTTTTGTCATGGCAATACATTTTGGTTGATGCTGCAGCTGGGACTCCACTTCTACTCCACTTCTACTCCACTTCTGCCATGCATGGCTCGATATGATTTTTAATGTGGGTCATGTGACCCGATGTGCCAAGAGCTGACTCTGCCTTGCCACTGCACACCTCCTTTTTGCATAAAGAGCATACTTCAATGTTGCTCCTTGTTTTGTCAGCAGTGAAGTAAGCCCCCACTGTAGACATTATGTGGCATGGGGTACTGCTGCAATCCGTTTGTAGGTGTGTGGTTGGTTCAAGTGATGTGAGAGTGTAGGTTTGCTGCTGATTGCTGTTGTTGTCAGACTCTATGCAAATGACTTCCTCTTGATCTTCAATGACAGAAAAATCATCAATGGTTGAGTCGTCAGAGACCTCATCAGCCAGCCATTGCGTGTTTGTTGACTTGTTTTTTTTTTGTTTTTTTTGCAGGTTCTCTCTGCAAAACCGCAACACTGCTATCTATTGCCGCTTGGCGTTTCTCATGGGGAACGTCACTGGTCACCACCGGCACAAGTGCCAGTGACTGTGTTGACCCACAGGAATGCACAGGAGCATTACCATCCATGTTGATTATATCAGTCAAAGCAAGTGCAGTGGACAAACGTAGTGTGGAGTTGGCCATGTTATTTTATTTGCTCTGTTCCTGTGAAAAATCGACATACACAGCAGATGAGCCACCGTACACAGGTTCCTAATTTAAGTTGGGATATACAGGGATATACAGGAGGCATGTGGAAATAGGATAAGACAACATAACACTCTCCACAATATATGAGCGATACACAAGCTGACTCTGCCAGCCCAGTTCATGAGCGATGCACAAGTTGACCCCGCCAATCCAATCCATGAGCTGAACACATGGACCCCACCACCCCAATGCACAAGTTTTAGTAAAGTAAACCCTGCTACCCGGCACCAGTCCTAATAAAAGCAGGAATAAGTGGCACTTGAGGAAGCATGATGAGACAACACAAGTCAAGTACAAACCCCCTCCAATGCATGCGTGATACACAAGTTGACCTTGCTACCCCAATGCATGAGCAATACCCAAGTTGGCCCTGCTACTCTACACCCATTACTAATGAAAGTGAAGGTGAGTGGGCCATGTGGGAGGATGATGAGACAACAATGTTCAAGTACAAGCCCCCCACAATGCACGAGTGATGCACAAGTTGCCCCCACCAAACCAAGCATGATAAATACACAAGTTGACCCCACCATGCTTACTTAACAATGCAACAAGGTGGAATAGTAGTACAAGTGCAGCATTGTCATAGTGGTCACCCTGATTGCCTTGATCACCTTGGTCATTGTGTAACCAAGCAAGCCACATACAACAACAGCATGTCCAATAACAATCTGGTTCTGAAATTCCTTGAAACCATACTCTTTAACAGTTATTTCAGATTTAAAGGGAAATACTACCTTCAGATTACTGGTACCTCCATGGGCTCATCCATGGCCCCAGTCTACGCAAACACATTTATGTACAGGTTTGAACATCAGCATGTACTGGACCACCCAGAATGGTCCTACAAGATACTAATGTGGAAACGTTATATAGACAACATATTTGGCATCTGGTGTGCTACACGTGAAGAACTGGACGCTTTCCTCACCTAAATGAACACCATTCACAACACCATAAAATTCACCATGGAAATCGGTGAACCTTGTCTACACTTTTTGGATGTAGACATGGAAACAAAAGAACATCGGATTTGGACCACGGTCTACCATAAACCCACTGATGCGAATAACTTATTACACTTTACAAGTCATCATCCCAAATCCATGCTTAAGAGTCTACCATACAGCCAAGTCTTGAGATTAAAACGGATAATTTCGGACCCAGCAGGTCTGGACACAGAGACCAACATGCTATTGGAAAAATTTTCAGCCTGAGGCTATCCTAACACCATCATAGAAGAAGCCAAAGAAAGATCTGTACTCATCGACAAAGAACAACTACTGGTACCCAAAAACAAATCAAAGGATACACCATTACTTCACATCAGCAAGTACTCAAGACAGAGCTTCCAGATAAGTAAATCCATTAGGAAACACTGGAGCATTCTCCACAACGACCAGACACTGAAAGAACACTTCCCTAAAGCACCTATGATGGCCTTCAGACGGGGTAGGAATCTGAGGGACACTCTGGTCAGAGAAGAAATACCACCTAAAGACAAACAGATGGTCCTACAAACTAGAAAAATTGGCACTTTCCCGTGTCTCTGTTGTACTCACTGTAACAACGTCATAAAAGGTGACACAATTATTCACCCATACACTGGGAAGAACATTAAACTACGCCACTATGCCACCTGCATGTCATCCGGGGTTATTTATGCGATCAAATGCCCTTGTGGCAAACTGTATGTGGGTCAAACCACAAGACCGGTCAAAGAACGCCTGACGGAGCACAAATCCAATATTAGATGCAAAAACATCAAATCCCCCCTCTCCAGACATTTCATGGAGAATAATCACACAATCGCACAATTAAAATTTAAAATCCTTGAAGTTGTCAAAAAACCCTATAGGGGAGGTGATTGTGCATCGATGCTCTCACGTAGAGAAAAATATTGGATACATACACTGAACACACTACTACCGAAGGGGCTTAATGGTGAATTTTCTTTAAAATGTTTTATCTGACTTGTTGCCCTAATATCTCTCTCTATACGCTAGCTCTGTCTGTACTCAACAGATGTCTGTATATTGTGTTTTTATAACATAATTGTCACCCTTAGAAAGATGTTTTTTCATATATCATTATATGACCATATCCTCTTGGGCCATTTTTTGACCTCTCTCCAATTTAAAACTGCTACTATTAGTGAACTTTTGTGCCACCTTAAGAACTATTGTCTGTTTCTCACACAATGTAAATCCAGAGCCACCATATCGTAACTTAGATGGCCAATTACTTTTTCACTTAATTACAGTCTTTTCTGTATGCAAACTTTTGCAAGCAGCTCGCACACTCTATTTGAATCTATTCATTTCTTCACCTTCTAAGATGGCCGCCGCTCTCGAGCGAGTGCCCAATACCCTCATTTGAATTTATTCCTATAGTTCTTTGTTTATTACTACGCATGCCCACCTCACTTCACGGACCTGCGCCACAGCTTGTGGAGCTGCACTAGCGTCCCGCGCATAGCAACAGTCTATGGGGACATCCTCCCCGCTGGATGGGCTTAAACGAGCTCCGTCGATTCCGAAGCTCACGTTCCATCAGCCGATGCTACAATTATCACAAATTCAAGTAAGTTTTAAGCTACACGAGGCGCTTTTCGCTGTGCCTCTTCAGTCTCACATATATAGATGTCACTTTGACACTAAAGGGGCAGCTGTTTTTCTTTATAGACCCAGCGAGCCCTGTGTGGACTATTTGAGAACCCTTAGACTGCGTGCTACACAAGTACCGCACTGATGTAGTAACTGGTCCTATCCAGAACACATTGGGCACCCCTCAGTGATGAGTAGTTGCCCTTTCATTGTTTGATCTACCGATACTATTGCCTTTTGCATTTTACACCTATAGTTACACGCACTATTTTTCTTTTAGTGCACAATCCTCCGCTGTTCTCTGCTGGGTGAACTGTGTTGGAACTCAACTTATAATTTCTTTCCCGCCCATATCGAGCGGTTTCCATATCCACTGAATTACAGGTGTAAAGAGAAAATTGGTAAGCCATTCATCCACATCTATTCGGAAGTTCCCCCATTCCTAAGTAACTTAAAATGCATTTCCAATCTACCATTAGCAAAACGGCCGTTCTTTTGTCCCGATAGCTTGTGGCTCTGGATTCTATTTACAGGTGCTGGTCATGTTGACCCATTCTTTGTATTCTACCCTTGCTTCCCTAAACAATGTATGACAAAGCCTTTACTGTTGTCTGGTTCAATTTACTGGTTCCTGGTAACACGTTATATGTTTAACGCAGAACGCTAAATACATGTAGCAGTGATGTGGAGAGTTCACAAATAGCTGATTGTACATATTTCTTTATTTTCAGTGTTTAATTCATTATTCTGGGCTCTTGATGAAGAGAATGAACTTCTCAAAACGTGTCAGCCACAATCAAATGAATTGAATACTTCCTGTTTCACGCGAAGTTTGGAATAAAGAATCTTCTTTTACATTGGATGTCATTACTACACTCTTTTTAAAAAAATTGTATTATCTTTTGAAATTCACTGGAATATATATCTAATTTATTGTGACAAAAGTCAATCTCAAGGCGTCATATTGGCACAAACTTAAGGTGTGCAAGGGACGGGAGGGTTCCAATTTTGGATCCTCTTTTCTCTCCTTTTTGTAACCAAGCAAGCCACATACACTACACATCAATGGCAGAGGAAGTTAAATGCTATGAATACTCCTCAAAAACACCTATATTTATACCAGCCTGGACTAGGCTGTTTCCTTTGTGCCTAATGTCCCCCACAATGCACAAGTGAGCGATACACAATGCCACCACGCACAGGTTCCTAATAAATATTGGGCTAAGGCAGGGGCATGTGGACACATGATGAGACAGCACAAATCAATACAAGACTCCCACAGTACATGAGCTATTCCAAAGTTCACACTGCTCCCCTACAACCCTTCCTAATGAAAGTGGGGTTATTTGGGGTATGTGGAAGCATAGTAAGACAACACAACTCAAATTCAATCCCCCAAATGCCGAAGTGATACAGAAGTTGACCCCTCCACGTCAATGCATGAGTGACACAAGTTGACCCTGCTATCATACACCCGTTCCTAATGAAAGTGTGGGTAAGTGGGACATGAGAAAGCATGATGAGACACCACAACTCCATTCCAAGCCCCACAATGCATTAGCATTAAACAAATTGAACCCGCCACCCCAACGGATGAGCAATACACAAGTTCACCCCTGTGCCCCAATGCATGAGCGATACACAAGTTGACCCCAACATGCTTACTTAACAATGTGACAAGGTGGAACAGGAGTACAAGTGCAAGTACAAGTGCAGCATGGTAATAGCGGTCACCCTGATTGCCTTGATTGCCTTGATCACCTTGGTCATTGTGTAACTAAGCGAGCCACGTAGACGTCAATAAGAGAGGAAGTTAAATGCTATGAACACACCACAAAAAGCACCTATTTTTATATTTTTATTGCTGCCTGGACCAGGCTGTTTACTTTGAGCCTCATGCCCCCCATAATGCACAAGTGAGCGATACACAATACATCCATACACAGGTCCCTAATGAATATGGGGGTAAGGCGGGGGATGTGGACGCATGATGAGACAGCACAACTCAAGTACAAGATTCCCACAGTGCATGAGCTATATCAAAGTTCACACTGCTCCCCTACAGCCATCCTAATGAAAGTGGGGCTATGTGGGGTATGTAGAAGCATTGTAAAACAGCACAACTCAAGGTCAAGCTCCAGAATGCATGAGTGATACACAAGTTGACACTGCAACCATACACACATTCCTAATGAAAATGTGGGTTAGTGGGACATGTGAAAGAATGATGAGACAACACATGTGAAGCACAAGAGCCCCATGCATGAGTGATACACACCTTTCACCTAGCCCCCTGATGCAAGTTGACCCCATCATGCTTCCTACCATGCAACAAGGTAAAACAGCAGTCAAAGCACAGCAAGTTCATCATGGCTGACTCGCCAGTCAAAGAGGAATCCAGCTGCTACTGGTGATGATTGATGAACACACCAGAAAAGGCACTGATATGTATACTGCACTGGGTTAGGCTGTTACATTTGTAGCTCAAATGATTGGCCCAAATGTAACAGGTTGAATAAAAATGACGCAGTATTGGTCATTCCCACACCCACAAGGAAATATCAATTAAAATGATCATTAAAACATTCACATAAGGAAAATATCAATGCAACTAATGCACAGTTCTGGCAAAACTCTGTTTCCACCAGAAACCAGGATGTGCACTTTCCATCTTGTCCTGAACACACACATGCCCTAGAATCACTATGTATAGCACATAAAATATTTGAAATGTACATTGGGCAATTCTGCATTTTAAAGGACAACCACAGTTTTGTTCTGTTAACCTTGTTGAATTCTGTTTTTAAGCCCATAAAAGCTAAACAGATCTTTTCTTTTTTGAACCACAAAGAACTTGTCAGTATCACATGCAGGTTCAAAACTGTGTTTGTTCGTTAGTGCCCAGTCCTTCTCTGAATCCATGTTGAAGCTATGACAGCTTTCCTTACTGACCACCCAATCCGGTATCTTTTCCAATATTATCCTCCCAATTACTTTGAGATGGATATCCAAGAGATAGATTGGGCGATATGAGCTAGGAGGATGTTTGGACCCTTCTTATATACTGGAATAATTGTAGCATCATTCCATGCTTCTGGAAAAGAGTTTTGAGCTATGAAGCAATTACATGAAAGCTCCATAATTCCTCTAAGGTACTAAATAACTCTGATGGGGTTGCATCTAGCCCTGGGCTCCTGTCCAGTGCCTGTTGCCTGAGAGCACTTATCACATCCTTGACCGTGAACTGTAATGATAAGTTTTCTTCACCCTATTTGCTAATATTAACAATAGACATAGAATGATCCTTAGACTTGTATAGGGTAGGAAATTGTGAAACCCAGTCTGTCTCAAGCACAGTTGTTACTACTTGATTTTCCATTTCTTCATATCCGGTTCCCAAAAATGTCTGGAATCATTACATCATGCTGCCTGCTCAAGTTCTTCACAGCCTTCCTCATCAATGTGGTCTTAGACTAATATGGATGAAATATCAGTTAAGTGGTCCACAACCAGGTGGAGAACAAGTGATTCGCAATTAGTGATATTCTGTTACGATTTTTAAGTGGCATTTGTATGCAACGGCAAGTCCTCTCCTCTTTTTGTTTCTCTATTAGCTTGCCTGAGTTTGAAGTAGTTTGAGAGCGATTTGTGGGAAACTACCTTGAAGTCTTTCATTAACCAGGTTTCTTTGATGAATAGGATGTCTGTTCCACATTTGATGAGGAAATTTTGTATCTCTGTGCTGTGTTGTGACATAGATCTGGCATTGACCAGTTTGCAGTGACTATTTTTGTTTTCCTGGGTTTGTTTTTACTTTTTTGGTAGTATTGGTAAGTAGATATGAGACTGTTTCTTGTTTTTTGATTATGCAGTGGGCTTTGGTGTGTGGGTCGCGTAGTGGACTTTCCTTGTTTCCGGTTCTTCTTTTAGAAGTTCAAGTAGATTGCACTTCTGCTTGATGTATTTTGTTAGGGGTGTCTGGGGCTTCATACTGTTGAATCCTGGCCTTTTGCTAGTTTTTGTCTGCTGATGAACAGTGTGCTATATTAGGTTGGTCCAAATCAATCTCTTTGATCCTTGTTAGGTCCATTGATGGGGTTTGCTTCTTCTTCTCTCCCTGTGTGGTTGAAATGTTTTTGAATTACTGGTTGAGGTGCATTATAGTTACATGGGTAGCAAAAGACAGAGACATTTTGGTCATATTTTCTCGAAAGAGCTTTCCTCCATTAAATAGTTTAGTGGATGGTTTCTCTGTGATTTCTGGTTCCATGAGGTAGGCTGTGAGGTTTGTTTTTCTTCCCTAGAGTTTGCTCATTTATTTGAAGTTTTTGGTATGATGGCCGATCAGGGCATTTTATTTTAGATTTATGCTGTTGGATTGTGGGTTTGCCATTAGGCTGCCATATCTTGTTTGGTTTTGTGATATTAATTATTTCGTTTTAATTATCTGGGTATTTTTCTAGTTGATTATCAGGATCTTGGAGGGATAATATCAATTTGATAAGGTACCACAGGAGCATAAAATGAGCGGGAGCACACCATCACAGAGGTAAAATATCACAGGGAAACAATGTCAAGGGCGCAAATTATCACAGGGAAAACATATCACAGGGCACAGTATTGGAGGTGCACAGTGTCACCGGAGCACAGTATTGCAGGGGGGTAAAAATCACTAGAGTATAATATAACTGAGGCCGAACATTCAGTGTGGTAAATTATCATCATGGCAAACTATCAGTGCCAAACTATCTGTCTGGTCAATATTACAGTGAAAAATATATCACAGAAGTAAATTATCAGAGGCAAAACATCCAAGAAGCAAAATATCTCAGCGGGACTATTTCAAAGTGTTATAATCTCACAATGGTAGAATATCCTAGCACCAAAGACACCAATGCAGGACATGTATAAGGGCAGCAAACACTTTACAGTGTGTGAGAAACCTTAAGGTATTTGCAAATCTACTCCCCAGGGATCTGATGTTCAGGTGGTCAGGGAAGGGCCATGGCTTTTGGATCCCAACCCCAGTGGATGGACAAGTGAGGGAGGATTAACTGGGTGGAGGGTTCTTGGGGATTGTAGAGAGGGTACTTTAAGGCGAGGCATTGTATCCCTGTCACTAACAATGACCTACCTGACCCTCCCTCAGTTGTCATGGGGTATTGTTAATCTTATCCCATCCTTCCCTGTTGTTTCCCATTAAGTACTCAGAAGAGTACGAGGCAGCTAGGAGTACTGCAGACTTCCTATTGCAAACACCACTATAATACTGGGAGGGGGCCTGCAGGCATCCAGTAATAAATATCAGGTATGTCACACTAACAGGCTTATACAAGGTCAGGCAATTGAGTTTAACTCACTTCACCTGCAGCCTGTTAATAATGGAACAGAGTATACAAGTTGGGTCCAAAAGTATACAAGAGCAGCAGAGGGGAGAGAGAGGAGAGATCCCGCTCTGCTGGAGAACCAGGAAGCTGAGACACTGCCAGAGGAGCTGAGCAGGACTGGGAACCCTCATATGGGAACACGATCAGCAGGCGTTGATGTATTGCAGAGGTGGAGCAGAGCACAGAAGTCGGTGTGTGCGTAGCGACGTGCCTGACAAACTGGCAGTTTGGTTTCTCATTCGGGAGAGCCGCCGGGTGGAGCTGCATAGAGCCGGTGAGTGTCTCGAGACACTGGGGAGACCGGAGTGCTCTGAAGGAGCCGAAAATAAGTAACAGGGTGTTATTACAACTCCAGCGGCAGCCGTGCCCTTATTAAGGGGATGGCTACCGCCGGAGTTGCATTTTTTTGGCACCCGCAAATGGGTTAGAACCAGGTCATGCCAAGCTCGGCGGACCCAGTAATTGTCCATTTGCGGGTGCCAGAATCAAGGGCCCCCCCGATCCTCATTCTGCCCCATAGGGCTGAATGGGATGGGGAGGTCGGATGCACCGGCACATACAGAGTTGTGTCGGTGCATCCGATGTGCTCTGCTCGCGGGCGCCGTTACACCCTCCAGGAAAAACCTGGCGGGTGAAACGGCACCTGCGAGCAGAGCACGTAGCATGGCAGTCCGGGAACTACGGTACCGGCATGCTTGCCAGTACCCTATTTCCCATCCACCATGCTTGTAATGAGGCCTACAGTCTTTCTATGTTTTCCAATTTTCTGTATGTTGTGGATGTTGGTATGTCATGTGGCCTAATGCATTTTTCAGCACATGTCGAAACCTCTTTGGAAAAAAGCGCATATCAAACCTTTTCTGAAAAAAGCATCCCTTCAATGGCATTAAATTGGAAAATAATTACAGCGGGCCAACAAGTGTTCCTTGGGATACCGAGAAAAGTGACCGCAGAAACCGACCAATAAAACATCAAGGAGGAATTAGGAACTGTGAGGCCACATCTAGCAGCCTTAGTGTCCTGCAGGCTCTGGGATATGCATCTGCTAACTCTATGCTTCCAGATACTACTGCACAGGCCTAGCAGCCTCTCGTGCCATCTAGTTGATCATACCCATTCACTCCCTACCTTGTCCTACTACATACCGAAGATACGAACCCACCCAAGGCACTAAAACAACCGGGCTATACACTACCTTTGTCCAGCCTGTCCTTTAGCACTACTGACTCGGTAGGACTACTTTGCTGCGAGATAAATCCTGACCGATAACCAGAATCCTGCCAAAACCTTCCCTGTAACACACCATAAAACACAACCAGGGACCCGGAAAATGAGGTTCCTGTCAAATAGTGCTGAGCCTAAGAATAATGACCCTCTGACCGCGTAAATCATAACTTACCGCGGTCCAACCTGTGAATCTACCTCAGTGTTCTGTTACAGCGAAACATGAGGACGACCACTGCCAGCTCATCCAGACCCAGAAAGTAATGAGGAGGAGGGGGCTCCTAAGAATAAATCATCCACTCCTGACACTCACCCCTCCTACCACTATGCTTATTCTACACTTTACACTAACAAACAATAGAGCGCAGCTATACCGCTCGATCAATTTTGGCCTAGCTGCACACATACAAATAATTCTCCATGAACACTTCAACAACCTGTTAATACGCAGCTATACCCCTCTAAAAAATCAGCCTAGCTGCACACATAAACATCCTACACAGGCCTAATGCCGCCAGACTATTGTCTCGGAGACAAATCACCTGACTGCACACATTCGACTGATCTCTAACTACCATGCACCTAGTCTTAGGATGCAGCCACCATCATTCAAATCACACTGGCTGCACACATATTGAGTGATATGATATGATATGGCATTTGTAACACGCCTATACACAAGTGTTTCAAGGCGCACACAAGCACTGTATTCTACCCTGATCTCTCGACTGACCGGGACTACGGTCCCCAAGGACATTCAACCCGCATGTGCTTTGAGATCATACCAATGATATATAGGACGCTATATAAATGGCAAATAACAATAACAGTACACAAACGCAAATAAACACTGCATTTAGTGAATGCTGAACTGGAGGATAGTTGGTATGTGAGTGAGCCCAAGTAAACAATATATCTATTGAATACCGAACTGCAAGAAAGCCACTATTTGAGTGAGCACAAATAAATGCTGAATTTATTGAACACCAAACTGAAAGAATGGTGCTCTTTGAGTGAGCACAAGTCAATGCTGCATATATTGAATACCGAACTAAAAGAAAGATACTATTTGACCAAACTACAATGTGTTGAAAGGTAAATTAACACTTTACGTCAAATAGACATATCATATGGCACACTGCCAGTGAAACACAATATTAACAGAACTAAAGATATATAATGGAATGGAAGAGTTATTTTGAGCATCACTAAGCAGCAGCTTTGGGGATATTTATGGTTGTGTGCTCTGTGATGGGTGGACCGTGTGGTCTGACAACTGCGCCCAGACCAGAAAGTCTCATAATGTGAAAGTTACCAACATCAAGAATCAAGCCAAAGACAAAGTATAGGGTTACTGGTTGCATGACCCGTGACGGGTGGACCGTGTGGTCTGATAACTATGCCTAGACTAGAAAGTCTGTTAAGTGAAAGTTACCAACATCCAGAATCAAGTCAAACACAAAGTTTAGGGTTAGTGGTTGCTTGCCCTGTGATGTGTGGACCATGCGGTCTGATAACTACACCTAGACCAGGAAATCCTGAATGGTCAACAAGCTGAAAAGAAGTGTTGAACAATTGGTGAAGCAAACCTGAAGGTGGGTCAATGTACCCAGTGTTTTCTTGTGAACTTTGAACAGATAAAATAATGTGAATGTTTAGCTAAAGTCTTGCAGAAGGGAACAGTGGGAGCCAAACAACCAGAGAACGTTATCTTGTGGAAGGGAGTACCAGGACCTCTATTTCGGCGTGAACTAGGCTACATTTGAACTTGGGGAAGGGAAGCCCAGGATCTTGATTTGTTGTGAAATGTGATGCACTCGCACTTGAAGAAGGTAATTCCAGAACTTGACCAAAATTCATTGAAGTGAACCTATATTGGAACTGTATTGAACTTGAGGTGGGAACTCAAGAAGAACTCAAATTGAACATAGCTTAACCTTTAATTTTGAACACTTATATTTTGCTGAGACGATTCCGCCACTAGATTTAGTAATAGTTGTGAATACAAGCATACGTTGTGACACAGACAGCCTCTTATTTTGGACTTTTAGACACAGACTTTCCTTAGTTTCTTTAGGTAGGGAAAATCCCACCATAGCATAGGGCAAGTTAGCATTACACCAGCCTGATTATTAATAACATTTTGTTTAAAACTGTACATCTGTTGTCTGTGCCATCTCTTTTGATACCATGCCTTTCACAAAAGTGGCAAAAAATGAACCATTGCAGTGACAAAAATGTCCCAGTTGCTAAAACATCACAGATTTAAAGACAGCAAAGAGGGATACACATAACAGTGAGTTATACTATTACTGTGGCAATCTATCCATGTGAACAATTGTCCATGTGGCAAACTATCCATGTACAAGCTGCCCTTGTGTCAAACTATCAGTGTGGCTTATTATCACTGAGGTTAAATGTCAGAGATACAATTTATCAGTGTGGTAGGCAATTAGTGTAGCAAAATATCCCAGTGGGAAAAAAAAACCCACAGTGGGCAAATGAGATAGTGGCAAAATTCCACAGTGGCAAAATCTTGTAGAGGCAAAATATTACAGAGGCAAAATAATGCAGCAGGAAACATTTGATGTGGAAACCTGTCAGTGTGGTGCAGTAGGCTGATAGGGTGGCAGGATATCAATTTGGCAATCTGTCAGTGTGGCAAAAAAACACAGTGGGAAAATATCAGAGGCAAAAGCTCACAGTGGCAAGCTATCGGTGTGGGAGGCAGTCAGTGTGGTAAACTATCAAAGTAGCACAGTATTACAGAAGCAACATTTCACAGAGGGAAGATCACACATTGGCAAACAATCACAAATGCCAAATCAATGTCATAGGCCGTCCGTGTGGCCAGCTATTAGTGTGGTAAAATATCAAAGTGATAAAATATCACAAAGGCAAAATCACACAGAGGCAAATGAGTATGGCAAATATCACAGTAGCAAATTATCACAGAGACAGACTATCAGCGTAGCAGGCTCTCAGTGTGGCAATTTATCAGAGTTGCAAAATCTCAAAGAGGCAACATATCACAAAGGCAAAATCTCAGAGGCAAGCTGTCAGTGTGACAGGATATCAATATGGCAAACTATTACAGTGGCAAAATATCACAGTGGCAACTTACCATAGTGGCAGCATATCACAAGGGCAAACTATCAGTGTTGCAGCCTCCCAGTGTGGCTAACTGTCACAGTGGGAAAATCTCACAGGAGTAAACTATGTGTGTACCAGCCTCTCAGTGTGGCTAAATATCAGTATGGCAAAATAGGGTTATGGCAGAATATCACAGTGGCAAAACCTCACAGAGACAAACTATAGGTGTGGCAGGATTTCAGAGTGGCAGGTTATCAGTGTTGCAACATATCATAGAAGCTTATTATTACATTGACAACATATTAAAAAGTCACAATCTCACAATGGCAAACTATGAGTGGGGCACACTCTCAGCGTGAAAAGAATTCAGAGTAGCAAAATGTCAGTGGCAAAATAATGTATTGGTAGAATGTAACAGTGGTAAAATATCACAGAGACAAAAATATCACAGAGGCAAATTATTAGTGTAGCAGAATTTAGTGTGGAAGGCTATCATTGTGGCAACGTGCTTTAGCTGTATGCTATTAAAAAGGTGCCATCCCTTCCTGTGATACTGCGGATCAGGGTGGATGGTGTATTAAAGCAGCACTGTGGCACCAGGCAAACATGAAAACAGGTAATCCATTTTAGTGTCTGACATGGGAGGGTCCTTTGTAAGTAATGTGCTTGGTTAGGTGACTCCCAGCAGGTACCAATTATGGCTTGGGAGTGGTGGGTAGAGGGATGGTCAAGAGGTGGTGATGGGAGGGGATCTCATTGAGGAAGGGAACCAGTTGATGGGGATGCTATGGGTGCTATATGGTGATTGGCTTTTGTGGAATGGCAGCAGGTGAGGTTTTGAGTGTACATCCTACTCCTGTGCATCATGGTGAATTGTGTGGGACCACAAACATGGTCTCTAGATACTCCTGGCACACCGTTTTCTCTCAAAGAGTGCAGGTGTATACCTGTGGTAGGTTGTTGTCCTGGATGTAAAAGTCCACACTTTTCATTTATGCTCTGGGCTAAGCCATGGCAAAACAAAAGAAGTGATGACTGGAAGGTTTAGAATAATTCTTAACCTCTAGCATTGCTCTGGACAACCCTCCAGACCATCGCTCTTCACCTGCCAAGTCATTACAAAAGGGGAAAAATCATGTGAAAATCAGGTTTGGTCTCAAACCCAAAGGGGCAATCCAGCCTAAACTGCTTGGTCACATCCCTTCTGCATGAGACCACAAGCATCCCCAGATAAGTTTCATCCTCATGCGGCATCATCAGTTAGGAGTAATTTGGGTTTCTAGGCCCAGCACGCACGGGACCCACATCTGGTAATACCCGTCCTACTAAGGGTGACCATAGTAAAAGAAAAGTGGCTAAGCCATGGCTTGCTATCTAGATCAGGCTAGAAGGTTTTGGATGGGGGCTGGAAGATGGCATATCTTAGTTGGTAGTCTGTCTACTTTGCACTGATATTTTGCACTTTCATATTTCACAGATTGTGCTTGAAAGACACAGTGCACATGTGCAGGAATTGCTATGTACTTCCCCTGCACATAACTGTGGCATCGTTCTACTCCTCTTCCTCCTTTTCAGAATCAGTTGTTTCCAAATTCACATGGTGTTGTTGCCTGGACTTGGATGAGTCATACTATCTATCTAGCTCATGAGCATTATTCTCATACTCATTGGCCAAGACCTCCCAATACCATGTTCATCTACACTGTGTGATGTTTCAGCAGGCTCCTTATACTTCTCACGTGTTTTTTGTTTCCCTGGCTCATAATGCCCCTGGAAAGATGATGCAGTTTTTCCAGGATTACAGTTTTTCCATTAATCCCTAAGGTCTATCCTCTTCTCGTACCCTATCTTGTTTTCTTTTTTGAACATATGTTTTTCTACCTCTATTTATCCTACATCTTTTAAACATGCATATATTATCCCAATCCTAAAGAAATCCACCTCTGATCCCTCAATTGTTTCTAACTTTCACAGTATCTCTCTACTATCATACCTTTCTAAATTGTTAGAATGCCTTGTTTACTCCCAGGTTTCCTCAATTGTTTCTGACTCTTCTCTTCTTCCCCAATTTCAATCCAGTTTTCGTCCTTTATATTCTACAGAAACTGCTCTTGTCTCTGTACTAAATTCTCTTCTCTGAGCCTGCTATTCTAAGCACTCATCTTTTCGTATTCTTCTAGATCTATCGACTGCCTTTGACACCGTGGATTACTCTTTACTTTTGGCGTCACTTTCCTCTTTTGACCTTACAGGTCCTGCTCTAACCTGGTTTAACTCTTACTTGTCTAATCCAATGTTTTCTGTTTCCTGGACAGGCGTGTCCTTTACCTCTCCCTCGCTTCCCCATGGGCTACGTCAAGGGTCGCTCTTAGGCCCCTTACTCTTGTCTCTGTACACATCATATCTCGCAGCTATTATTTTCTCCTTTGGCTTATTTAATCACGTCTATGCTGATGGCCCTCAACTCTTTCTATCCTTTTCTTCCTTCTCTCCTGAAATTCATCACACTCTTTCAGCTTGTTTAGTCGCTAATAAATCTTGGATGTTTTCGCACTTTCTCACTTTTGATGCTGGGAAGACTGAAGTACTGTTTTTTCCTGCTAACACTCTTCCTCCGCATCTTCCAACTTCTTTCATATTTTTTCCTCCCTCTAAGCTCCCAATCTCATCTACAGTTCGTAATATTGGTCTCCACTTTGATTCAAATCTCTCCTTTTCCCATCACATATCGCTAACCTCTCATTCTTGTTTTCACCTTCAAAACATCTATAAAGCTCACCACTTTCTCACATCTTAAGCATCTAGACTTGTAATCTCCTCTTTAAACTTTTCTCGACTTTTCTACTGTTCTACTGCTCTGTTTTGACTCTCCAATTCTCTTCTTGCTCCTCTAAATTCAGTCTTTAATTCTATTTGCTTATTGTGCCTTCTCAATTATCAGAATTATATTTCTAACTCTCTCACATCACTTGGCTGACTGCCCTTTCACTCTCAATTTAAATTTAATTTCTTTTGTCTTGTCTTCAAATCTCTTCAGGGTCTTGCCCCTAGCTACCTTGCTGATCTCATATCCTTTTGCACTCACTCTCACTCTCTTCGGTCTTGATCTCAATTCAGACTTTTGGCTTCCTGTATCCCCTCCGCTCAGTCTCATCTACAATCTTTCAAACTTCTTGCCCCCTTCACTGGAATGCTCTTCCACTTTCTCTACATTCTATCACTGTCTACTTTCTCTTTTGTGGTTCGTTAAAATCTCATCTACTTCAACATTCCTGAGTGATCATTTCCTGGACCTAACTGCTTATTCACTTTTACTGTACCGTCTCTCATTTTTTTTATGTTCAGCACTTTGGCTTAAGGTGCTTATTAAAAGATAATAAAACACAAATATTATTCACATCTACATTAGCTGTTGTTTTCCATGATTCAAGAGTCAATCTGCAGTACTCCCCTTTCTGCCACAGGAAAAACCCTTTCCTCCTCCAATTTCAAAACCTGATCAAGTACATCTCTTTTGCTTCACATGCGACTGAATGACGCATTGATGACTGCAATTTATGACAAGTGATTCTGGACTCCCCCATGCACACTTGATTTGATTTGATTCATTGTATAGTGCAAAACCGGACACGTTTAATAATATTCGGGTGTAGATGACTCATCACTAAATAATAATCAGATAACGCAAAACCATCAGAGTTGAGCCCATATATCATAAAATGAGATTCAGTAGGGGTCCAAACATCCCCAAAACGGGTAAAAATTAATTTAAATAAATGCATCCATTTTCTTTTCAGAAAAGTCTCAGTGACTTGACTGCTCAGATCTCTAGAGAAGCTCTTTCCATATTTTGGGTCCATAGACCGAAAATCTCCTATCACCCCTCAATACACATGAAGATGACGGGATGCTCGACAGCAGTTAGTACTCGACCGGAGTGACTAAGTTGGACAATATCTATGGATTCTGTCAGTCAAATAAGTCAGTGCCAAGTTATTTAGGCCTTTAAAGATAAGACAGAGGACTTTAAAGTCGATTCTGCCCCTCACAGATAGAAGGTTTAGGGAAAGATGGAACCCTGAAATATGGTCAGACTTTTTTGCTCCCACCACTAGTCTCACTGCCATATTCTGGGCTCTTTGCAGTCAATGGCAAAGCTTGGCTGGAATTCCTGCAAGCAGACAATCACACTAGTCTATTTAAGCATTTACCAATACTCTGACCACTGTAGCCTGCTTTTCCGATGGTACATAGGGTAGGACTTGACACAGAAGTCAAAGATTATAGAAGACAGATTGCACATTGGCACTCACATGAGCCTACCTGCTCAGATTCCCTGCCCATATGCACCACAAATTCTTAATCTTGGCAATTTGTGTAACATCCATTCCCATAAAGTGAGGTGTCCAAGGGTGATTACCTGCCTCCAAGAGATGTTTCGAGCCAAAAAGTGCCACCTCGTTTTTATTAAGCTGTAGTCACTTAGCGGACATCCAGCTACTGACGTCCTGCAGACAGTCCTTAGCTCTAAGGAAGGATTCTTCAACATTGCCAATCTTGAATTATATCTGTGTATCACCCAGACAAGATTGGAAAGGCACCCTGTGTTTCGTTAATATGTCCATCAGTGGCCGCATATATAAGTTAAACAGCAGGGGGGGGCGTGAGGATCCCTGTGGCACTCTGCAGGTCGGTTCCAGAGGACCAGATAACTATTCCCCCAATTTAACCTGTTGTTGCCTTCCTGATAAGAAAGACTCAAATCAAGCTCTGGCCTTTGTTGACATTCCTCTAATCCTACTCACATGCGTAATCAACATATGGTGATCCACTGTATCAAACGTGGCTGAGAGATCCAGCATGACCAACAAAGTTAGATCCCCTTGACCTGCCACTTTGAGAAGATCATCCCATACTGACAAAAGAGCCAACTCCGTACCAAATAGTGGGCGAAAGAATAGGGGAACTGAGATCTGCTCTTTTTGTATGTACTCCTGTAACTGGGTAGTGACTACACTGTAGATGATGTGGCTGAAGTAAAACTGTTAATTTTCCTCCAACATTCATTTACTGACACTAAATGTAATCTACTCCTGCCCCCAAAGTATTCTGATATTTTTTCTATGGAAGCATTACAACTTGTGTTCTCAGAAAAGACAGATGACACATTGATTTATATCTGATGAATTTAATGTGCTCCTGCTTACAAACACTTATCAGCATGTTTGCACACATCCATCAAATATGTTGTTGTCCCTCCCTTCTAATGAAAGAATGACACAAGGATGTAACACCATTGAACATAATGTCCTCCAGTTTAAAGAGAATAATGCACGTGTCCCTGCAACTGGATTCTTGTTCTTACGATAAACAGTGACGCAATTAGTTTAGAGTCACTGAATGCCCTCTGGTGCCTGAAATGAATTCTATGTTTTTTTCACAACTTGTTAAGAAACAATATATTTTATTCTCACCAAACACTAATTGTAAGTTACTGAATGAAATCCAGTTTGGCAAACAGATAATTGTCAGACGTTTTTCTCGGAAGAATCAAGTAATTCTCTTTTCCCAAAGAAAATGGTGAACTGATTTAAAACCACTTAATGTAATCTCTTCTTTTTTGTAAAGTATAATTAGACTTTTGCTTTGCAAGAAATACATATTTTCTTTCATAAAAGAAATGATGGCACACTGATGTACAGCTACCTCTAACTGACAAAGACTGATGAGACTATATCCCTGCAACTAATATTCAGTCTTGCAACAAAATATGAAACACTCAGGTACAGCCATAGATGCACTCTTTTATAGCTGTATTTTTTTCTTTTCATCACCAAGGGATTTTGCAGCAGTTCACAGGCCTGGATATAATTCCTCTTGACTCAAACAATTCTAAGACTTTTGTCCTGCAACTAGTATGTTATCTGTAGGATTGTTTAGCGTGTTTTAGGAGCACAGAGCACAGCACCACTGCACAGTATCAATGTATGGCATGTTTTTTGAAGTGCAGCGCCACTCCATGGGTTTGGTGCATTGCTATAAGTTGGTACAGCGAGGCATGTTTTGCCAGTGCAACCTATGCACATGTAAATGAAAACAAGCTATGCAGTCAAAAACGATTTCTACATATAAAATGCAAATAATTTTTTTTCACAGTTAAAAACATATATTTTTACCTGAAATTCCTCTGTTGCAGGAGACACATTTGAGGATTAATGAACTAACCTCATTAACAAAAAACTAACATGCAGGCCCTCATTACAAGTCAGGCGTTAAGGGTTTAACGGCGCCGTAATTAGCGCCTTCCCCATCCCCATTAAGCCCTATGGGGCAAAAATGGGAATGGGGAAGGGAAAATGGGTTCCCTCTAATGTACAGATGGCAGTGTGAGACACGCTTGCCACGCCCGGTAGGTGCTCTATGATCACTTTCCCGGCCTGCAACGCACCATAAATATGTTGGGTATTTTTAATAGATTTGGGGCCTAGTGGTATTTTCTTACCGCCAAAATGAAAATAATTCAGTAATAATCACTCTTTGCATTCAGATTAGATTTGGTATATAGTACTATAGTATACATACATTATTTCAGCACACTGATACATTTAGTGGTATACATTATGTTGGTATGCGTTATTGGTGGTATTTCTGGTGAGTATAATTCCTTTGTTTTATATATGGCCCCAATATCCAGAACCCCTTATTTTTGCTTAGTTTGTTCGTGTGATCACTAGAGAGACCTCAGGCCTACATTTCAGAAATACCACATTTTCATTTTTAGTGTGCCACCATGGGCTGTCCTCGCTGTCTTATCTACGGCAGCGAGCTAAAATGCGGTATCTATCACCAACTTATCTACATCGGTGAACTATGTCCAGGGCCTCTCTTTCTGCTGACTCATGTACCTCCAGCTGGCTATAACACACACAGTTAGTTATAATTGCTCATACTGAATGAAATCGTGCACACAGCTGCAGCCAAGTCTTATTTTTAGCTACCTTAAAAATGACAATTGCACTGTCTAAACACCTCCCCACATCATCAGCACTGTATTGGTAAATGCACAAAGGAAAGAGAAAATAAAACACACTACCCGTCTGCTTTCAGATATTTTTGTGTATTATAAAAGTTGCACTTAAGCACAATCTCACTCTTTTTGCAGAAATAAATGAAATAGCACAGTCAACATGATCTGTAACAATATGAGAAGAGGGCAACTAGAAGTCGCAACATTAAACCTGATGATAAGACACTGGAATTCTTTCTTCTCCTCTGACTGAATAGTTTCGCACACATGCACACTGCCCCCACACTCTGCAATATATAATTACCTAGTTTGTTCAGCATGTGAGATTCTTTGGTTGGTCGCCTTCTGGAAGTGGCAATACTCCCACTTAAAGCACCCCCATCGAGAACGTGCATCTGCAGTTACTCAAGCCAGGGATTATTGTCTGGGAGTTCCCAGTCTCTGCAGCAGTGCAGCGGATCTGCTTTTTCAGTCAGGCAGGCACCAGCCAGGTCTTTCTCCGAGCTCTCTAAAATGTATTCTCTCTCTCTCTTTCCCCCAGATTCTACAAGAAAACCTGGTTACAGCCTCTAATATGATGCTTGTCCAATAAGAATCCCTCATGTTCTATCCTCTTCCTGCACACAATACAAATCTTTTACAGTAAGCAACTGTAACAAAACTGATTTCCTGCTATTCGAGTCTTTGCTTCCTGCAAATACTGTGGACAGAGCGCAGATAGAAGCAAAGAAAAAAAATCTGGATGCGCGTTTAAAATGACTTTCAGAGCATGTCTCTCAACACAAAAAGGAAGACACAGATGTACGACTAAATGTAATCTCCTATTGCGTACAAATAATTATGAGACTTTTTCTACAGAAGCAACACGTTACGTGTCTCACCACACAATGAAGACATGCTCAGTTGTAGTCACTGAATGTAATCGGTTGCTTGCTTACAAGTAATTCTGTGATATTCTTCTCATTCTATGCCACTCGTGTTCACGTCACGTAAAGTGGCCACTGTTATTCTCTCCTCCTCTAGTGCTGGAAGCCAATAAATGGTGAAATAAGGTTTACACACTGATTCACAACCAGTAAATATAATCTCTTCATGCATACAAAGAAACATACACATTTTACTATGGGTTTCATAGTTTTGTTCTCGCCACAAAAAGATGACACACTCAGTTAAAACCACTGCATGCATTCTCTTGCGTAAAGAGAATGTATGAGGTATTATTCACAACCTCACAATCAAGAATTATGTCCGACCACATAAAGACAATGTAGTGATGTACAGTCACTGAATGCAGTCTCCTACTGCACGCAATGTATCATAGACTCAATGAAAGCATCACGTATTTCCTCTCATCATAAAACATGTGGTTCACTGATTGGCAGCCATTGAATATAACCTCTTCCTTCCTAGGAAAAATGTTTAGACTTTTCCTGTGTGAGTACAAATAATTGTGTCTTGCTGCTATAGGATGGCACACTCAATTACAGGCACTAAAAGTAGTCTACTCCCTCAAGAAAGTGAAAAAGCTATATCCCTGGAATGAATTTCGAGTTGTCTCCTCTCAGCCTTACGACAACCAGCCTGAACGAGGTAAATATCAACAGCCTAGTTGACTAATCAAAGGAGTCATTTCAAAAGCCAACAGACTGCACTATACAGAAAGGATCAGAGCAGCAGCCAACCCACAAAAAGCAATGTACATAATCATCAATGAGATGGGATATCCTACATCAATGCAACTGTAACCAATGACCCAATGGGGCCAGCCTAAGAAGGTTACATACATTGATGACCACTGTAAGCGGGAAAAAGGGAATGAAAACAACACATACATCATGAGTAGTTTAAATTCAGTTTATCTGCAGTGGAAATATATAGTGATCTGCTATGCTTGCTGTATTGTTGTGCTTGCAATTCTTCATTTTCTGCAAGGCAGGCTTAAGAATTTAGGACAGGCAGACAACGACGATGGGCAGGTGACCAGTGTCCATGGACAGTGGATTAGCCCTGGTAGGTGAAGAGTCAAAAGACAGAAGCAAAACATGTTAATACAATTCAGAAGGATTCTGAAAGGAAGATGAATAGGAGCTGGGGAGGCTGTTGCACCTAGGAGGCCATGGCATCGAGCAGCCCCAATGATCACAGAGGAAAAGCCAGCCCTAGGTGCACCATTGTCAGTGGTCAAATCCCTTGGCCAAGTTAGGAATAGCTGCCCGGGTCAAGAGTTGTGTGTGCTGGACCAGCAGCTTGCAAGACTTGAGCTGAATCTCTCGGCGCAGCCCTCATGAAGGGAGGCCATGGCACGGACAGGCAGATTATAAACTGTCCCCAGGCCACATGAGCAGGGATGCTCAGGTGAGGAGATGGCTTCCAGGGGCAGCCAGATCACCCTGTGGCCAGATGGGGCAGCGAGTAGAAAACTGGAGTGATGTAAGGCAGGGCGTGTCAGGATCATTGGAGTGCAATCCAGTCTGCCTTGCGCCAGTAATGTGTGGAGAAGCCAGGGCAGATGATCCTTGCAGTGCAGATTTATGCCAGCAGTGGCTGCTTGCCTTTTGGCCAGATGTGGCAATAACTGAGAAATTGGCCCATGATGGAGTTCTGAGCAGGGGATCAACATTGTGGCCTGGGATCTCTGCTGCGTCACAAGGACTGTCTTGCAATATGTGGTGCCCTGGAGCCAGCGGGCTGTGGGGACCAGACTGAAGAACACAGCACTCCCTGCTAAAGAGAGCGAGCAATGAAAATACTTAAACAGAGCCCGCCTGCCCTATTCATGCCACCTAGTCGCAGCATCTCTTGTGAAGCTCCCACCCTGCGTTCAGCCACAATATGCGGTTTGTGTCTGCCGGTGAGCAGCAACAATCTGTGATTTTCAAAGTTATCTGAAATGGGTCTTCAACCCATCAAGAACACAGTTAAGGGGCTCCAACATGGATGTTAGGAAGCTCATTGTGGATGGCTGGTTTTGAATAATAATTATGACTCTGGTTGAGAGTCCTGTGATACTGAGAATGTGGATATCAGGCCTCTGCTTGGAGTACATTGTAGGCTGTTATGTGGAGCATTTGAAAATAGTGCAAAGGTTCACGTTCGCTCAGTTTACGTGTTCGGTCTTCATGAAGCAACCATTATCATTTCAGGGGTTCTATGTCAGAGCATGGCAGGAAAAGGTGTGAAGTATAGAGAGGGCACCTTTGTCATCCCAGGTTTCAGCCCTCTTATTTTCCCTTTTCATGTGTACTTTGAGAGGTGAGGTCAGGGAGGGGCTTCAAGTACAACCCCAAGTGAAACAGGCGTTACCTTGACTTTGACTAAAGTGCCATCTTGCGGTCCTGTTGCTGTTAGTATCACAATACAGATTCCTCACAGGGGATCGTAGGTTTTTGTAATAATTGCTTTGGAACTCATGATGCCAGCCCAGCTCATGTTAATTGTATCCTTTATTTCAGGTTGCCTTGCATACTTTTTCTTAGACTAGGCTGGGAGAGGTTGGTATGTGGTAGACCCTCTATGGCTTTGAGGCAGGTGTTAAGCTTCCAGTCCATGGCCATGCAATACCTGGGCTGCACTGAACGTATTGCTGGGATGCAAAGGTCCCTAAGGTACCCCAGACACGATGTCATAATGACACCTATAGGAGGTAATTAGATTTTTTTTAATTTGCTGGCTTCTAGCATGTTCCCAAAAGGGGAAGTAATGTACCACCTGCAAGACTGCAAAAATCCAGGATTGACTACACTATCCTACAAGGGCTGAAATATGTCCTCATGAACAGAACTGAAATTAACAATTTACCACTTTCACCTCATAAACTTGAACCATCAAATGTGGCACCCCACAAGGGTCATGTCTTTCATTACTTCTGTACAACATATTCGGGGCCCACTCATGAGGTTCATTAAAATACTCAGGGCCAGATGTCACCACTATGCGATTGACACTCGATTAATCTTCAAGATGACAATGGACACTGACAGCTCCCTCGATGACCAATTACAATACCAACATGAATCTAAAACCAAATGAAACAGAAATCATGGTAGCCACCCTCTCCCCCCACAACAATGGACAACATGCACCACTTCTATGGCCTGTAGAAATGGGTCCTGAAACCACAACAGCAATGAAAACATTGGAAAGCTCATGGATAGTGGTCTTACAATAGAGCCACAGACTGATGCATAGTAAGAAAATATTTCTACCACCTAAATTCAGTTGTACAAATCATGCCATACATCCAACTCTCTCTTCCAAAATACCTCCTTCTAGAGCCCTTCGCTCAGCTACATCCATTTGAGAATAAGCCGCTTCTCCAAGCAGAGAGTGGGGGGAAGATCTCTCTCCTTTGCAGGTGCCTCCCTCTGGAATGGCCTCCCTGCCCCTCTCAAACTTGAGTCAGACCACCTGATGTTCTGGAAGCTGCTCAAGATCTTCTTTTTCTCCTCTGCTTTCTGTCGCTCTCCCCTGCTGACCTACCTGCCTGCTTCACCAACGGGTTGCTTGGCTACCCCCAGTGTCTCACTGGGTACCAGGCTCCTCCATAATCAGTCTTCTCTACACTGCCTCCAGGCCTACCCCACACTTAGGGGCTGTAACTGTAACCTCTACAACCCCTAAATCCTTGCACTTACTCAGAGCGGCGCTGCCCTGGCTGCATTCACTCAGAACATTGATGCCCCGATTGCACTTCCCCTTCCCTCTCCCTGGGACTTCCTCCCTCTCCCTTGCCCCTGTACTTTGCGCTGCCACACTTGCATGATCTGAATGACACAAGGCCTAGAAAGGCTGTTTGTCTTGACCTCCCTCTGTCCCTCCCGCCCTTGTCTTGTCCCGCCTAGAAACACTTGTGCACAGGTGCGTTATAAATGACATATCAAATAACAGATTCCAACACAGGAAACTCACAATCATTTTACTGAGTTATTTATTTATTTATTAATTTCAAATCATCAAACCTGGAGGTATCACAGCGCTAGTACATCTTAGGAAGGAACAGAAGTAAAAAACAGTTGAAAGGTAAACAATCAGAATGAGGCGGAATAATAGATTACACCTACTTGCAGTCTGAGTCATAATTGTTTAAAAGACACATTTTTCGACTTTTTCTAAAAATTAGGTAGGATGATTCTTCTTGCATCTAGAGGGGGAGGGAGTTCCACAGGGTGGTAGCAGTGACAGTGAAGTTGGTTCCCCCTGCTCTTTTTTTGGGGTATCTTGGGCAGACTAAGACCTGGTTGCAGGATGATCACAGACAGCAAGCAGTGTTTGGATCTTTTGGCCATCCGCTGGTTGAGGAAGGCAGGAGCAACGTTGTGAATACATCTGTAGGTTGTCAATAAAATCTTGAACTCGATGCAGGCTTTGATTGACAGACAGTGGGCCTCCCATCTGGCTTGGGAGATATGGTCAGTTTGCTTAAGCCCGCAGGCAGCCCAAAAAGCATTGTTTTGGATCAGTTGGAGTTTTGATCGCTTTTTGGTGGCCCTGCCTGAAAGGATGGCGTTAACACAATCCAATTTGCTGTCAATGATGGCACTGGCGAGGATAAGGCAGTTGTCGGCAGACAGACATTTTCTGCGCAGTTGTTGAGCTTGCTGGTATATGCTGCTGAAAAGGCGAGGGCCTTAACATGTTTGTGCATGGATAGCTGAGCATCTAGATAGACACCCAGGGGTTTTACATGACTAGAGATAGCAGTGATATTGCCATCAATAGAGAAGGATGCAAACGCTGAGTCCAGGCATTTAAGATTTATGTGGTGTGGGATTTATGTGGTGGGGCTCCTACAATGACAAGCTCTGTCATTGTTCAGGCACAGATACAGATAATACCCTCAAGAAGTGACTACACTAAGCGTCTATACATAGGTATGACAGACAGACAACCCCAGCAAAAAATTGCAATTTATCAGAACCACACTTTTTCTAATACACTTGTGACACGTTAGGGATGGCAGCTTCCTGTCACTGTTGCCACCAATCATGGGTATTCCCCACAGTGTCAACATGTTTGGGGTTAAAGCTGTGAATCAAACAGGCTCATTGGGGTTGATGGCTGCATTGACTATGGCAGATATTCGGTTTATAAATACCAATCAACATAACACAAAATAACATAACATGCTAGTTGTGACTTCACATGCGTCATTACCTTTGGCACTCACACTTCACAAATAAAGAAAATCATTAACAAGTACTGGCACATTGCACGTCTTAATTTACCGGATGAACCAACCCCAAGGTTTGCATACAAACGGGCCAATAATATCAGATAACACCTGGTACATTCACTCTTCCAACCTGATCCAACTAGTAATGTCACTCGTACTTTACGTCCTTTACAAGGCCACTACCCATGTGGTAACTGTGTTGCCTGTCAGTTCACAAAAAAGATGAAAACCTTCCGAATTGGCAGGCGAAAATGGACTCTCAGGGACCTCTCTAACTGCAAGAGCCAGAATGTGGTGTACTTATTGAATGTCTGTGTGTCTCCGCTAGATCGGCCAAACCACACAGGTGGCCAATATTAACATTTCTGAACATAGATCGAAAATCAGATGCAAAAACCTAACAGCACCTTTAGTGGAACACTTTGTAATGGCTAACCATACCTCCAATGACATTTTTTGGTGGATAGTTAAAAACATTTAAGGAGACCCGGATATTCAACACAGCCTCCTCAGAAAAGAATCCAGGTGGATCCACCGGCTAGATAGATACCACCACAGCCTGAACGAGATCTTTCAGCCCATTTTCTAAACCCTGGACCTAGGATCCCACTTCCATCTTGTAACTGGCGCCTTACTGTAACACTCACCTAATACCCACGGTACATGTATTAAGTTTTAACTATTTCAGAACATTCAGATCATTTACCCTGTGCTGCAGCAACACATAGTGCTAACTTGGAATTATGTGTTGCTTTACCGTATATATTAGTCTATATGTGCCCTCCCTTGCAGCATTATAACGTCAGCCATACCAACAGATAATTATTAGACATACAATCATTTTGGTATGTCTATACTTGCAGGGTACTGAGTTCTACACTGTCATCGTGCGATCGCGCGATTACACTAGGACAGATCCCACACCACATAAATCCACATATCACCACGGTTGTCACTCGCACCCGAATCGGGAGCCTGGCCTCACCACCGATTATTAGATGGTGTACGCATCACAATAGGGATCCCCGCAATGACTCGGGAGGTGGAACACCGGTTGTGCGCTTATTTAATAACATTTGGTATATGCAATCAATATGTATCATCACGATCACCAGTCTAGTGGGACGCGCAGGGATTGCTTCCCCTGGTATTCCATAATTACTCACATTGCCGATGGGTAAAACACATCATGGTACACCAAAGTCAGATGGTTACCAAAAAAGGGTTTGATAACAGCGTGCGCCAGCATTGATACAGTAACAACATCACTAGGGCTCACCCTGCCCCATGCACTCTGCCCATGCCTAGCCTGCAGATACGAGCAATGTGCATGTGCGATCCCCATGACAATCTCACAAATACAACTACGATCATTGCACACGCACACGTCCCACTCCAGCTGCGAGGGTTGGACAGCCCCCTCTGCCTTCTTGCTGCTCCAGCTGACTAACGCGGCTGCAGCAGACACACGCTGACCAAAAGGTAAGACTGGATATCACATATGGCACCGTGCATGCCACCCTCCCCCCTTCAAAGACTAACACGAAAGAGTTGTTAGTTAGATCTGCGTGAAATAGATACAATAACAAACCACAGGTTCCATGTTCTCGTTTCCCGGTGGGACCGCTTTGGGCCATTTTGCATGCCCCCTGCAGCCAGCTAACTGCACATAACCTCTTCAGTCCTCTAAAATTATATATTTTCCCCCCAAAAATATTTTTCAATAAAACCTCTTTTAACACCTAGTCATTTAAGTTAGTTTTAGTAAAACCACACAGTTCTAAATGAGGTTCTGGTACCTTGCCTTTGCCTCTTTCCAGGAGCCAATTTGAAGGACTTAAGCCAGCACCTGACATAAGCCAGCACCTGATGTCTATGGCCAGAAACAACTAAATCGCGACACAGCATCTAGCTGCATACAGACACCAGGTACCTCCAATTGACTTTTGTACTTACCTGCTCTTGGATTTAGAGCTCAGCATAGAGCTGAACCTATTTTTCTACCCACTCTATGGGGTATTGGTATCCATCTACACCAATTATACTCTTTGAACCCACATAGCAACACCTGTATGTGAACTCTACTGGGAACCTTCACATCTTGCTGATATCCAAATGACTATCCCTGTGGTCTGACACCAAACCTATGTGGGAACGAATCCGAGTACTTGGGAATTGCAGCACCGGCAGGAAAGACATTTGACTGGCGCTGAGAGAATAGATTCATACTAGTAGTGCCCAATAATCAAGGGTACCCGCACTACAACCCCACTCACCAGATATCTCTGTACCCCCCACAGGGTCCCTGATTGGGAGCCCTTATGAAGGCGGACTTGCCCCACTCCACTACTACTGAAACGTGAAGAGTACAGGGAACCTTTGAACATTTGTATCCCTGTCTTCAGATTCTTTTTGTCCAACAAACATCTGCCATGTTGGCAAGGCAAAGATATATTTCATCCCATGACCCTGCAATATTTATTGTTTCTTGAAAATACATTGGGCCTCATTCCGAGTATGGCGGTAAGGGATGACGGTCACCGTTAACGAGACCGGTGCAGGTAATCCCTTACCGCCACATTCCGAGTTCCCTTTGCGCCCTCGTCCTTAACGCTTGCTTTTAGCCCTCGTCCTTAACGCCTGCTTTTAGCAGGCGTTAAGGACGAGGGCGCAAAGGGGCTTTTTAGCCAATAACGGTGACCGTAAAGTACGGTCACCGTTATTTGCAATTTCCCCAATCCCATTGAGTCCTATGGGGGCTCATTTGGGAATGGGGAATGGGAAATTACCGCCCTGGTCAACTCGGAATAGGGCGGTAATTTCCCATTCCACCAGGGCGGTGCCGGTACGGGTCCGGTGCCGACCAAGGCACTACTACCGCCATTGGTTAGCGCCGGACTCGGAATGAGGCCCATTGTTTTTCTAGGGACAACTTAGTACCCACCCTGGGCTCAGTAGTGCAATGGATATATTGAACTGTCTACATGCACTAGAGTCCCAAAAACTGCATTGACAGTGATTTAACTAACAAGCATTGTTTCTCTTTTATTTGTGTAGAGCCCCAAAAACTGCATTTATAGTGAATTAATTAACAAGCATTGTTTCTCTGTTATTTATGTCTTTTTCATTTCCTGTATATGGAACACTACTGTAAATTGCACATAATTACGCACACTATGTTGATTTTTGTTATGCCAATTGTTGCAAAAATACGATTTTTTACAACTGTATGTTGATTTTTTGTCACAAGCACTTGTTCAGATATTTATTCATTATCTTTTGTTAAATATAATAAATATATGTTTAAGAAGCACCAAGTAAGTACACTGATACAGTGGGTGGTGATTGCTATGAGCGGTTGATTCAATCATAGGATTTTTAAAATAAGGACACCTAATCCCTCTTTCTAGGAAATACCAGTGGACAGCTCTAAACTTAAGTACCCGTCTACCCAAAATCTTTGTGGTTTCAAACATTACCAGTAAGGGTACACTCTCCTGTTCAGGTGACTTGAAATGAGACACATGTTTAAGTGTTTCTTTAAACAAAACCCAAAGTTGATGTATGGAAGGTTTTGAATCAATGATAACCATGGGTAAAGCTCCTCCAGACCCTAGTTTTTCAGCTTCCCAAGCAATTACAGAAGGGGAAAAACCATATGCAAATTACACTTGGTCCCACCCCAAAAGCGGCCATCCTGCCTAAACTGTTAGGTCACATCGCTTCTGCATGGATCGACATGCATCCACCAACATGTTTTGGTCTCATTGGGCATCATTGGTGAGGAGTGGTTTATGTCTCTAGGCCCAGCAGACTCTGGACCCTTTTCTGGGCATACCCGTCCCCATCCGGGTGACGTACGCAAAACCAAACGTTGATAGCTGGAATGTTTGAATCAATCATAACCAAGGGCAGAGCTATGGGCAACCCTGGGGAAACCATTGTTTTTCAGCCTGCCAACCCATTACAGAAGGGGAAAGAGCATATGCAAATCAGGCTTGGTCCTACCCGAAAAGGGGCAGTCCAGCCCGAACTGTTAGGTCACATCCCTTCTGTTTCAGACCATAAGCATCCCCAGACATGTTTGGCCTCATTGTGCATCATCAGTGTGGAGTAGCCTGCGTCTCTATGCCCAGCAGGCCATGCAGAGGGCTTGTGGCCTTGCAATTCCAGCTGGGCTGCTCCCATTTGTGGCAGTACCAGACTGATTTGTATATGGCTGGTCCCCTCTTGCAATGGGCAGATGGGCTACAAACAGTGGTGTGGAAGGTTGCCCAGAGCAATGGATGTATTTCAGATTCATTCAAAACCTTCCACCCATCACTTATTGGGTTATGGTAAGTGGTTCATTAAACATATAATCATCATTATCATTGTGCTGTGCTTCTTTAGATGGCAAGTGAAACTCATTTACCTTTTAAGCCCCAGAAAACAAACAAAGCATGCTTTCCTTCTATAGTGCCAGGCATGATTGAATGATGAGTCATACAGCTTTGGTTGGAGTGCAGTGTAGGTTTTATTGGCATAGATGCTTTTAAGATCACCTTGACCACCCATCTCGTTTACAGAAGCCTCTCTGGTCTTGCAGCGGCTACCCAGCCTCCTCAATTGGGGAATATATTTCAGCATTCCTAATCACGCCTTGATAAAGACCTTCTGGTCGAAAAACGTGTCCGCTTTCTTCATGTGATTGGCACTCCGTTTGCTCTAACATTGTGGAACCTCTATGCCAATACAACCTACACTGCACTCCAACCAAAGTAGTAAGCCTCTTCATTCAATCGTGCCTGATACACTACCTTAACTGGTTACACTATTTGAAATCCAGCACCATTTCAGACGGGGTACCCAACTTCTACCCTTATCTTACCATATGAGATTACTTGAGCAGTGTCCCGCAGGAACCCAGTGCATGGCAGCAGTATGTACTACTGCTTACAGAACAAGATCAGCACAGGGATCCATTTTTCCTCCAATGCTCTTACCACTGCCTCCCTTCCTTCTATAGTGAAGTGATGGGCAAATGCAGGCAGCATCATTAGTGAACAGATTAACCTTCCTATCAAACACTGCAGCAGTATCTTCTTGTGTAGGATGGAACTCAGGGCAGGCACTCCTCCTCGTCAACTGTCTTTTCCCTAGCATTGCCTCGGTGTTGCTGCTGCTGGCTGTCCTTCTGTTGTCAGCCCATCTTGCTGTGGAAATGTTTATGGCTGGTTAGTGCAGTAGCAGACCTGCACCAATGTCAGGCAGAATAAGTGTAGCAGCGTGAGGGCATGACCAGCATGGCACTCATTATTGTCATTGGTATTCATGAAAATCGAAAACTAGCACTGCCACATCAGTGAGGTTCATCAGGATCAATAATTACATTGAGCCTGCCCAGCATGCAGAGACACGTGGCCAGTGCACATTGTTGTTGCTTGTTGTGTGGGTGCTACTGACTGACAAATAAAATAATAAAGTTTCCAAAGCACCACATCATAATCAATCTGAATTTATGACAATACGTGTCAGGGTCTAAATATAAGTGCCAGAGTTAAGCCCTCACAAACAACCCCACAAAGTAAGCACTGCAATGTATCCAAAAGACTACAATGAGACTGTGGCTAAGACTGGAGAGAATAGTGGCACATCGTTCCAGCCATGAGAATTCTCCAGTGTCTAACAGTAAAGAAAAAAATCAATTTTAAAGCATAGAGGACTGCATGGCCAGGGAGAGGGATTCGTTCAATCTAAAATAGTACCCTACCGCCCTCAGATCAAGCAGTGGTGTGTTAATTGAATGCAAACACTAGGAGAAAAACAAATATGGAGTTGCAACCATTTCCACCCAGATAGCAAACACCCATCTCAAAAGAAACCTGGACAAAAGAAGACCAGCTAGCAATCAGAAAGATGTAAAATATGTAGTTAATTATTACACCAGGTAGGCCCAACTCACAGCTGAATGAAAGAAAAATACCCACAACATGTTGCCATAAAAGAACCACAATCAAACAATCTGGCTCTGGTTTAACAAGCATTCACATCAGATCAACAATAAGGAGAACACTCTGAACAAGGAACCAACTTACAAAAGCCCAAAGGGCATTAATTGTCATTGCTTTGTGTTAGCACACCACACCGACCTAGTCCATCAAAAGTCAAACATCACATCTGAATGACCTTGTACCAGCACAACAAGCAAAAATGACACCACGAAGAGGCACCTACCCAAAATGCTCTTTGGACTAGCTTGACAGAGGCATTGCAAATCAAGCCCATCAACCATTACGTAGGCAATGCACCGCAAAATAAAAGATAAACACCACTCCCTTAAAATACTCTCAATAGCCAAGAACACTGACGCCGATCCTAACAAACTCTTCAAATAAATTCTGCAAATGACCAAAAATAAAATAATCCACTAGCAACCTCATGCTCGGATACCTCACTTATCACATGCGGACTAACCACACCCACCCAAATGGCAAGAAAAATCATGCCATTGCTTTGATAATACTGCATTGCCGGCTTCAACAAGAAGACCTCACCCACAAGTCAAATCATTCTCGTATCCCAGACACTAGAGGATTCCCATCTGAAAGCAAGCCCCCCTGTTGTAGAAATCCCAATCCAGCTACAAAACATATCCACACAAATACCCGTCAAATCTGGTCTATGCGTCCCAACAGTTAAGCACAATACCTTGGCATTTTCCTCTGCTGCCCTAGCCATCCCCTGCTTTCCTTTTCAGATTCATGTGAGACCATAATCATTGAAGCTTTCTGCAGTATAAATCCCAATAACATAACAGGATATGACAAAAGTATGGTATACTGCTTTACGGCCAATGTATATAAATTTCCCCCTGCCTGCAAGGAATGAGAATGTATTTTTCTCGGCAACTAGTATTATTTCTCTCCATGCATGATATGAGCCACTTTTTACCACGGAATGCACTCGTTTGCCTTGTATTAATTGCTAGATTTTTCAATCGAACTTCTGTGCAATTGACAAGCATTTTTGCTCATCACAAAAAATAACTGGTGTACTAATTTACAGCCGCAGAATAGAATCTCTTTATGCCATGACATGTTGATGTTTTATTTACAAGCAACTTGTATTTTCTCCTGTTACAAACATAGGGCACATTGATTTACAGCCACTGAATGTAATGCCCTCCTGTCTACAAATAATAATTCAATGTTTTCTATGTAAACAACAAGCACTTTGTATCACCAGACAAACATGTCACACTCACTTACAGTAAATAAATATATATGGCTGTACAACTCTACAATGCGCTTCTCCTCGATGTGAAAGACATGTGTGTATTTTAGGTATTGCTAGGTGGTCACAGTGATTCTCCCCTCGCCTGCGGGTATTAGCTACTAGATAATGACACCTGAGCAGCACACTGATTTATAGCCACGGAAGGTAATATTTTCGAATTTACAAGAAATACTAAGACATTTTCAATTAATTCCATTAGTATTTTGTCTCACCACAACAATATGGAACACGCTGTTACAGACACTGTATGCACTGCCGGGAGGATAGCTCAAGGGCAACGTGTTTGGAAGCAAAACAACGCAGAGCAACACAGGTTTGAATCACAGTCTCGCGCTGGTCTTTGGTATTAAGCTTGTTATAAAAGAAAAAAATATAATTATACTGCCGTCAAAGTATGCAAACCATGTTCTTCTGATGGAAATTATGTTTTGTCAACCCACTAACAGGGAGCACACTGATTTACAGCCTGAATGTATCGCCAACATGCCTACCAAGTCTTGAAAGACATTTCTTCACTGGTAGTATAGTGGGTGTCACCAAAGATATATGGCAATGTCACTTAATGGACCATCTTGCTCAAAAAAATCCTTTTTATTTGTAAATGTGCAAGAATTGACTTATTTTCTCGAAAATACAAGATGTCAAACAGCTACAATGAATGGATATAATTGTGTTCTGCATACTGTGATGAATCAGAAGAAGGAGTTGGACTAAGATGTGGCAGGTTCAAGGGTGTTTATTTAAATAATAAGAACAAAACACCCATCTAGCCCTGCCACTATGAGGGAAATTCCCTGCTTAACAAACTAAAACGTATGCTGCTTGTCAAATGTCCAAATGGACTTTATCCTTGGGTTTGGCTGTTACTGGGATCTCTTCCCAAGAAATGGTTTTAAAAGTTCTTCCATTTGTCACAATGCAGCCTTCCAGCTCCTCTGTGCCGGCTTTACATGGCCATTCTCACATCTTTACACAGTTTAGCCACATTCCCTCATTTGCATGAACAAAAGGATCTCTTTAATGCATTGCCACCATTTCCAACTTGTTGGAAAATGTTCTTTTATTTGATTTCAAACACTGGGGTATGTGGCGCCACCATCGGTACAATACAATGACAAAAATATGAGAAGCTATATTAAAGTGTTAGGAGCACCACAGTAAAAACCTAGGCACATAGGGTAAACAAAACAGAGTTAATATCGTAGAAATCAAATTCCATGAAACCATGTGCTCACACAAATTGCTCTTTGACCTTGGACAATCTACTTCCATGGAATATTTAAAAAAAAATGTGGAAGACATTTTCTTTGAAGATTCACAAACTTCATTCATTAATAATATAAATGGTCAGATTTTTCATGGTCTCATTCAAGGTGGGCAAGAACATAATTTCATAGATCTGCCAATGCATTTCAGACATAGGTGTTTGCACATAGGTTGTCCTGTGAGCAAACATTATATTTGCAAGAAAGCATTTAAACATAACCACAATACATAGTGGACCCAACAAAAACCCAAGTTGAGAGTACATAAAATAAAGGGATAGACAAGGAGAAGAACAAAGATTATTATCAAATAAATGTCCATCAAGGAATTACATATCGCTGTAACATATGTGTTACGTGCTAGTGATGGATAATACCTGCTGCTGTCAATATCTTACTGATATATAATAAGGAAAATTAAAACAAATAATAATAGTCAAATGTTTACAAAATGTACACCAGGATACAAGGATAGCAGAGGTTGATCAAAAAGTAATTACCTGCACCATTTTCAAACCTCTATATGGGACAAAGAAGGAGAGGGCCCTACCTCCTGCAGGTAAAGAACTTGAAATTACCCTCTCTGTGATACCATTGTACTATACAAACTGAAGTGGGCCATAACCTCACTTACCATCTAAAAGCAAGCAGCATCGGTAAGCCTAGATAACCTACCTGTCAGAATGTATGTGAGATGTGAGGCTGAGAAAGCGCATTTGTGTCCTCTACGTGATGACATCATTGGCATGGCAATGTCACAGGTGTTTGACATTACAGCTCTGTGAACTGCCATGTAACGGCATACGTTCCTATGAAAACAATCTTGTGCAAACAACAATAATGGCATTAAGATCAGACTAAGGTTCCATTAAAAATTACAGTAAATTGGTAAATCTTATAATTTAAAAGAGGAAACTGGTGGGAAGGAAAAGAACACTACTCCAAATAATGAAAATGCTGAACACAGTCTAAATTGGATGTTATATCAACATATAAACATATATGCATACAAAGTCATACATATGCAAATAAAGTCATGTGATAGGAAAGGGCACTCTCCTATCACTGTTGTTTGAGGTTTGAAACCAGTATAAGCCATTTCAGCTAAGTTACACATGACACAGTGCCAATCATACCCCATTACGTGTATTTTACCTTCAGTTCACAACCACTTAAATTACCCCAAATGCAAAGTTGTTGCTCCAGAAACGTGCCTTTGATTTATAGGGCAGCACTATTTTATAGCTAGCTTTATCAAGCAAGGACAGACTACTTTTAAGAAAGCGAGACACTTCATATTTGTTTCTTAGCTAAAATGGCTTATTATGCATTCCATTTTCAGTTGGAAGGTTTGTCCATGTTTTTATAGACACATCATAACATTGATTGTATTTGTTAAACATAACCCAATGTTCTATCCACTGGAATGGTAGATTGTAAGCCACTGATGATCCCAAACTAAAGTGAAGAGTGTATGCAGTTTTCTGTGATTTGGTGAGTAATCTGTCTTGGGTTGAAAAGGTATGTATGAAATAGAACTGCACTGCAAGTCACATCCAATGCTATACAGCTATAATCATGCATTGCATTCAATTTGCATACCCCCAATTCAATGCTCAGTGTCTCTGAAATGGAGGAGAACTTCTAGTGATGGCTGCTAGGTGGTGTTGTGACATGCCTGACTTAGACGGAATTGCTAAATATATTGTCACATTTCAGGTTGAAAGGTTTGTTTAATGCTTTTTTTTAAACCTACCATAACATTTATAGGGTTTGTTAAACATGAATGTATTAAAGGTGTAATGCATTCGCAAGTTTAGTCTGCATGTTCTTCCTTAGTATAAGTGCTTTGCTATATTTGTGCAGCATCTCTGACTAACAGCTAAAATATGCACTTCCAAGTGTACACATGGAAGTAAACGACATGATTTCAACCAATATTCTTTAAATTATGCCCCTGCTGTCTTTGCAGCAGCAGCATGCCAAAACTTTTTTTTTATTGTTGCAGGTATAGCCCTACGTAGCCGTAGACAACGTTCATTAGCTTTATTGTCAATCACGAGGGAGTCCTGACAGAAACCGGCTGACGAGCACGGTCATGAATGTAACCGCTCAGTCTAGATCAATTCAGTCAGATTTTATTTTAAATCAATTTGCATCATGATAATTGAGTCAGGGTTGTTGTGCTGCCTTTCATGTAAACAGGGACTTCACTGAATGAAAATGTACTCTCTCTTACTGAAAGACACATTTAAAGGAGAAAAATGCAACAATGCCTTATCTTAAGAAAGCTTTTCATAGGTGCATCTTCTAAGGTTAAGGTTAATGGTCACTTCAAATAACACTCCCAGTTCAAGCAGCTTCAGTGTGCTGGCTTGAATCAGCTGTCTTTTTTTTTTAGTAAACTGGACCCGTATGTTATGCAGAGAATCATCCTGTATTTAATTTTGTAAACATAGAAATCTGCATAATGTTTTCTGGTTGTGCACATAGCTGCAGGCTGAACAATTTCTTTCACTAATGAATGAACACATATTTTAATTATACAGCACTGAGGATCAAAGAATGTGGTAACTGGAGGTCTTGTACCCCTCCAAGACACATGCAGCATGAACATGACAGTGTCTCATTAGAAAATAAATAGAAACCGGTCTCACAAAGAGCATGCTGCAAAGGAAACAAACCCGCAAGATTGGAGTATAGTTCAGAGCAAAAATAATGAAAAAAAAACCTTTTGTTGAAGAATTAATGTGAAGACATATGCGTATGTGTGTGCATGCATGTGTGTTTAATAAAAGGATGTTGGCTGTGATAAACAAAAAAAAAAATCACCATTTCGGTTGAAGTAAAACAATATGAAGTAGCTGTGCTCGGCATATCAAACCCCAAGCTGGAATTTTCTATCTCCCCTCTCTCTTTCCCTCCCTCTTCCTCAAACCCCTTTGCTCGCTTCTCTCCATATCTCTATGCATTTTTTTTCTGTCTCTGTCTCTCTGTCACTTTGTCTGTCTCTCTTTGGCTCACTGCTCCCTCTCAAGCCTGTTTGTGGGTGGAAGTTGTGACGTTTCGTGCACATTTGCTAGAACCACCCAAGTGCGCGAAGATCAGGGGCCAGATTACAGAATCTTTGCCCCAGTGCAAGTGCAAAGTTTGCACGGTATTAGCACGAGGGCGAAGTTTGCCCTATTTTTAAAAACAATGGGACACATTAAAAATGTATTGCACCTTGACAAGTGCAGTTTGGCATATTAAAAGCACCAGGGTTAAAATTGCCCTAGTGCTAAAAAGATACATTTTTATTGCCTTTTTACACCACGGCAATTTTATGCCAAACTGAACTTGTCGAGGTGTAATACCATGCAAGCTTTGCACTTACACCGGTGCAAAGTTTCTGTAATATGTCCCCATCTTGAGGAGGGCGTGTGCGCATATGCTATTTTCATTTCACAAGAAGCCTCTTGGTTGTACAGTCATCCTAAACTCCAGTATATATTTTAGTCACAATCTGAATGCTACACATATGGTATTGAGGAACGTTCATTTTCAAAACCTAGAATAATCTTATAAGTGATTTTCTGACAGAAGGTTACCATACCCTGGTGGATAATCTGTTATACCCTGATAATAGATTTTGAAATACGCATATGAGTATGGAGAATGAGACACATAGCAAAGCGAGGATTCCAGGCTGCTTTGAGAGAGTTTTGAGAAGATAAGGGCGTCAAAAGTTCTTTGCAATTGACAAATATGTATGTGAACATAGAGTTGCATGCTTGAACCACTAAGTAGACAATGAACACCGACTTGGTGATCACTTAATTTGTCACGGGACTCACCCTAACATCAAAATGTGTTTAGAATTAAAGTATATGTGCTGATTCGACAAGCCTCGAGAGTTGGATGCAAGGGTCCAATGGCTGCCACATTGATCACTGTGATAGCACTCCCTTTAGGAGTGGCTGTGCGAGAACAGTCAGTATTCACTCAAGGGAGGAGAGAAGGCGGGTGACAGGGGCAGTTCTTCTCAAGAGAATATGCTACACAGGCATACTGAAAAAAATACACTTTATTGCATAGTAACACACAAGTCACTGTAAAATAACCACTATCACTTTTTGGCACAACACACAGTGGGGCTCATTATGAGTTTGGCTGTGTTACCAATTGTAATACCAGAAAACTAAGTTACCATTACATCATGTGGTAATGGGAAGGGACAGCATGAGTTAAGAGTCATGCGGCCCTTCTGTTATCCCCGTTTTGGAGTCCAAATGAACATGCAGTATTAGGATATTGTGATTTTTGTTTGCTTGGTGCCACTGTCCTCCTTACAAAAACAGCTGCAAAAAAGATGTTTGGTACTGAAACTCGGAATTTCAGGCAGTGGTAAACATGTGGTTCTTCAAAATGCTGCATGTTTTACATCGTCTGTGAAACTCATAATGAACCCCATTCCATATAAAAAGAGTTAAAAAAAAGCCTAGAGTGTAAGCTTCGAGCTCCTGCAGTTAAATGAAGAGTCTACCTCTGGTGGTCAGCCCTATTCATTATAATGTTAAGGGGTGGGGAGAAAAAGGGATCCATAGACAGTATTAAAGTACATTACACAGTCATGTTCAGGACCCCCATTGCCGACATTGGGCCTCATTACACGGTAGGCGGTAGCCATGGCGCTATTAGCGCCATGGCTACCCCCTTACCGCATTCCGGGTCCGTGTTCCCGGAATAGGGACTTACCGGGTCATTCCGACCTTGGAGGTCCCGGTAAGTCCCCATTCCGGGATCCATTCCCCATTCCCATTTGAGCCCCCATAGGGCTCAATGGGAATGGGGAAGTAGCTAATGACGGTACCACAATTAGCGGTACCGTTATTAGCTCTGAAGTCCCTTAACGGGTCCCGTCCTTAACACCAGGTCAGACCTGGCGTTAAGGAAGGGACCCGCTAGGGACCTCGTATTAGGGCGGTAAGGGATTACCGGCACCAGTGCCCTTACTGCTGCCGGTAATCCCTTACTGCCTACCGTGTAATGAGGCCCATTGTCAGATTATTCCTCACAACCTCTAGCGTTCAGCGCAAACAGGTTACACACAGCTAAATCATCTATACATAAGTACACACCTAAAGGGAGTGAAGGGGCTAAACAGTTTTAAGCAATGGCCAATCGGCAACCAAATGTTAATATCCACATAGAATGTTCACTCCTGAAAAGAAAATAGACACGTTTGGATACAGAATCCCAGTTCATCCTTATGTACAGGACTGCAGAGCAGTGATTTAGCATATTATATTCTCCAATAAATCACAGGAAAATGATCCAAATCCAAGAAGTGACAGGCAAGTACACTTTCAATCTCATTGGAGTAGTTCAAATATTTAGTAGGAAGTGTCCTCATATGAATCAAAAGGACAATGTTCATAGGCAAATCCCTGTTATAGGGTAAAGCCAGGTAAATTGCAGTTCTAACCCGCAGGTGCATTCAAAGAAATATCCAACCGCAGGGAACAGCCAAGGAGACCCCCTTGAAGAGCACCAGTTTCAGGATCAAGACCAAGACAGCCTGTAAACAATGGATGCAAAGCATAATGCAAGCTAATGGAAATATATAGTGTTTTGTGGTAGTGTGTGTCCTGCAAAACCCTACTACTCCCGGTCCCAGGTGACCCCCTCAAGTTGATTCTGAATAATAGACCAGGTCCCCAGCACCCGAGAACACATGCTCACATCATCAGTCATTACAAATTCAGTTCGGAAATGGCTAGAGGCCCTTGCAAGTACAGGATTTCTTTCACAGTGATGGGACAAGGATTTGGTGACAAGGGACTTGGACCAGAACAGTAATCACCTAGATGGAAAACATTAATAATAATCTAATTCCCATGATGGCAACCCGTCAGGCAGAAGCAAAAGCAGCTATGCAGAAAGCACCAGGAAGATAAAGGAACCCGATCAAGGAGATCCGGGCAGCTTGAGAGCAAAGATGGGGTAGCCCGCCACAAAAGAACCATCCCACAATAGGCACATCAGATGGGGAAAGCCCATAATGACCCAAGATGGAGCTGACGCAGAGTAGTGGTGACCCATCACTCCTCTAGGAGCTCCCGGCCTCAAGGCACTTGTCCAGGACGGTTGTTTAAGGGGGGCAGCACAACAATGACCCAGAAATGATTCAGGTATGGGACAGGAAATCCAGTTAGCAGTAACAGCCAGGAGTACAATGTGGACAAGGGCAGCACAGGATTTTAGAAGCCCCAGCAGCGGAAACTTGGAGCAAGGACAAAGGAGCAAGGGTCCAGCCAACATAGCCAAATCGTGTTCTATGAAGCAAAAGCTTATCTCTGCAACAATCCATGTAAGAATCTTTCAAATCTGGAAAACTGACAGGGTCTCCCCTAAATATACACACTGACGCAGAGACTGTACTGAACCAGCCAAGCAATCAGACATCAGGAAAACAAAGGTGTTGGAGGCCACCAGTTACGAAGGCTCTAAATACTGAAACACCCTCATGTCCATCTACAAAGGATTTGTATATGCCCTGACTGGGCCTGAAAACCAGATTAGGCCTTTAAATCTCTCTATTGTGTGCACAGCTGGGCTCAGAATGAGCCCACATCAGACTACATGTCCTTGTAGACCTGTGTCAGTTTTTCCACAGATTTAAGGAGTGCCCAAAACAAAATGACCAGGTGAAGGGCTTAGAAAATGAACTAGTACCCCAACTGTCACAAGCCTACCGTGTTAGAATCACCTGTGTGCAAAGTGGGATGCTTAAAATGCACCCCAGCCCTAGAATAAATAAGGACTACCATTGGACAGCGCAATACAAGGGGGACTTCATTAGAAGTACCTCTATTGACAAAAATAATGTCATTGGTCTGAGAAAACCAGCCGGGAACATTTTAAAAGTATTTACGTGTCCCCTAAGCATGCATGCATTGGGATTGATAACATGTTAGTAACTAAAACCCATTTGCTTCATACTGAATCTCTACTTTTAAATTGTTTTGTAGTAACGAGTTCATCACAGACAATGCCATAGAGGTGATCTCTTGTTGAACAGCCGCATCCAAATACATGGAGTAATTTACAACTGCAGCTCATTATAGATTCACACTGAAACTATATCCTTTTCAACGTTTGGTGTAAACAAGCCAAAATGATGGTCATTATACAGACGCTTGGTAAACCATATCGAGTTAAAGAAAGCCCATCTGTGATCAATTGCGGCTGTTGGAAGCTGCAGGCCGTCCCTTCTGAAGGAGTGTGGAGACCTGGTGTGCTTGCGGCCAGTCCGACTGCGATATAAAATCATCCTGGTGCGCGCACGGACGTGAAACCCGCCTGTGGTCAAGGGCAGTTGTTGAAGCCGCAGGCTTTCCTTTCCAAAGGAGTGCAGGGGCCCTGAATGCTTGTGGCCACTACCACTGCAATATAACATTTTCCTGGTGCACCCACAGTGGTGAAGTCCACCTGTGGTCTAGGGCAGCTGTTGGAAGCCACAAGCTGTTAGAAGAAGCAGGCTCACAATGATAGAAGTGATCCATCCCACATTGGGCCAAGGGCGTGAAGTATGGTTCGCAGTATGATGCTTTGTACAGCATGGATTCTGCTGGGGTTTTGGCTGAAAGACGCCACATGTGTGTTTTTCCCCACTATTCTTTCTTGGTGTGAACGAAGATAAGCGTACATCAATTGATCAAGGTCTCAGGGGCGATGGTGATGGTGATAAGATATTGATATCATCACAGAACAGTGTGCATGATTAGAAGGGACCACTGTACTTATCAAGTCAAAGGCAGACCGACCAAAGGTATGGCTCAGGATGAGGGGAGAGTCGGAGTAGGGGTGCCCCTGGAGGAGTCGAGCGTGCCTTGCTCTGGTGCCTGTCTTCAGTATTTAAAAGCGTATTTCTGCGCTCAGCTTATGAGGCTGCCTCTCCAAAGACCAAGAAGATACTGTGATTAAGGCTGCTATCGTTTGGTTTTAAGTTGAAACTGTTGTTGGAGTTGCTCCCTTGTAGCCGTTGCAGCCTGAGGAGCTTTGTGCATTTTATGGACTTGCTGCCACACGAGAGTGTTGTTAGCTTGAACTGATGCTTGTACAGTGCATACTAACGTTTTCGTAGGGAACCGTGGATGATATGTTTGGGTCTTGACAGGACAGTTGAACAGGCTTGCACCAATATTAATCTGTGTCCCTAAGGATATCTCACCAGCACACACTTTAAGTGTTTTTATTGCTGCCATGCAGTATATTTAAGCATATCTAAGCACATGGAACTTTCAGTGGGGTTGAGAATAGCTTATTTGCACAGTATTTGATAGCCCTTCATGTTTGTCAATTTTAACATGATAACGTTTTTTGTTTAGATTTTTATTGTTGTGTACTAGCTGATATACTGTCACGATTTATTAGGCAGTCACTCTCAACTGCGGGAGTTCCTTTTCCTTCCAAAGCACTTATACATATTCAAATTTAGAGAGTCCTCCACCCTATTTTGCGCCACCTCAGAAAATACCATGTGTACCACCAATGAGCTAGGAACTAGGCTGGTGTATGGTAAGAATATGTATTTATTTAAGGTATAAACAAAGAAGAATAACAACCAAAACATCATCCACCAATGCCGTGGTACTACACAATGTCACAATTTCAAAATACTTGCACCAATTGACTGACGTGTATTTCTAATGAACTTACAGATAAATCTCACACACACACACACACACACACACAAAATTTAGAGGCTGCACACAGAGGATTTCTTGCACCTTAACACTTTTGAAATTTGAACAACACCCAATGATTGCTTGGGTTATCGCAATGCTCTTCTCTCCCAGCAACCCCACCCCGACGCATCACTTATATATAACCTCTTAAATTGAAGGCAAGGTACAGGGAGTTGGTATACATTAGCCACATCGTTTTGGCTTTGATTAAAAGGCACGGTTTGACAAATAGACACAATGAAAAAAATAGTTTGGGATTTTTTAATTGAAAGGCAAAGTCAGGAAAGGGACTCAATGGGAAAATCGTTTTGGGCTTTTTATTTGCATGAAAAGCAGGGCTTTGGGGAAAGGGTATTGGGAAGCAAGTAAATAAATAGGAAATGTCATTTTGCACACTCTACATTCAATTGAATGGCAGCATTTTAGGGTTACCTATTTTTGGATTATGGACACCCACCTTCGGTACAGAAGACAGGGGTTTCAGAAAGGTAGAGTCACCCAAGTACTTTATTGTCTACACCGGCTCTAACACACTGGGCATGAACTGTATTAGTTTTGATCTCTAACAACACGCATCCCTTGATTCTCTATGAGGGAATTAATTGATCTAACTTCAGTTAAATGCACTAAGGAACTACACAGCTTCCCCCCTCGACACAATTTAATGGAAAGAATTAAGACAGGCAGTGCCCAACACAATTCAATTTAAATGGATAGGGTGATTTTCTATAGTGGAATTAATTTAAGTTGGATTTCATAAAATGTGTCAAGGGTCTCCCCAGTTCCACCACCCTACCCACTATCCGAGATGGAGATTTAGGCTGGCAGATCCCCCCACACACTTTAGTTGGCAGTTAGATTAATCTACTTTCATGGAAGGTCTTGGTTATGGGGCATCCAGGGAAAAAGCAGGGCCCCTCTGAGGACAGCACAGATCTGGACAGAGGCTTCAGTCAAAGAGAGTCCCAAGCACCCCCACGTTCTCTAACTCCCCAAATGGCAGGCCCGGCTAGCTAGTAGATTTCTCAGTCTCCGTCTCCCATGCAAAGTTTAAGGCCTTGATTTCTCTCTCTGTCTCTCAGCTAGTTGTTTACAAGAGTCCAGAAGCAGGCTACCTCCAGCAACAGTTTGGGAAAGTCAAGGGAAAAATCACAAGTCCAAAGAAAAGTCCTAAGAGTCAAAAAGTCAAAGAAAGATCCATCTCAGATTGAAAACTGATCTCTTACAGGGCTGGTGACAATCTATTATTATCATAATTCCCATGCTATGGATTTTCCAGCACTCTGCCTCTCCCTCCCCCAAAACACCCACTGTCTGCTAATAGGACAAGGAGTTGGGGGGTGTGACTGATGGAGGCTGAGGGAGGAGAAAGATTCATCATCCCAAAATGACAAGTGGGTTTAACTTCTTCAGTGTGCTTAAAATCTAACAACATGGCAGCCACCCTAATTATTCAGATAACTGCATGCACCTATACATTTTTCAGTTCTATTTTTTATGTTGAGTCAGAAAAAACGAATCCTATCTCGGCACATCGTCCATGGCATGAGCCACCATTTATATCAATTTACTCCTGAGCTGAAGTAGTCACAAATCTGCCCCTTCCTGATTCAAACCTTACTCCCATAACCTATCATCGCAGCAACATTCTACTCCTCAAGACTTATGGGAAGTATGCAATCATAATTGTCTTCATAACCTAAATTGTATACATCACACATGATTCATATTTATATGGTACAGATGGCATTATATCCCCTTTAATATGAGCCCAGGATGGGGTCACTGGGACATACAATTCTATTTTTATTAAAGAAAAAGTGAGCCATTGTTAATCATATGGAAAGTCCTCACATAGTACCTCAGTATCACATAGCCCCCACCTATTCCTAAATTGCATTTCTCCATCATCACCTGACCCAAACATCTGCTTATCAGCAATCTGTTTCATATACAATTTTTGATCATCCATTAGTGACTCTGAAGCCATTTCTTGAGATCAAGTTACCCTGAAAAGGTCATTTCCGTGGCCACTAATGCACAGTTAATAGGAAGGCTTGACCTGAAAGGTCATTTCTGCTGGCTGTGTTATCTGCAACTCCCACAATTTTCATCTAATTCTCTGTTCATTCTTTGTATTTATTACTGAACCAGGCCTGCTTTTCCCAGTGGGCCTAGCCCACAGGTATTGAGGTCAAAGTTTCATAGGCGCAAACCTTTCAGTTCAGTGGGACAAACACGAGCTGCATCCATAAATACAGATTTAAATCGACAAGATGTGCTTACATGTAACATGTTAGCATTATATCTGGGCCTATTGTTTGAAATACAATCTTTCTTGACAGACAGTTTGGACAGATATAAGTTCAATTTAGGTGTTATTCACACATAGGCTACAGTTACATAGAAAAATCCAACATGTGGGCCTTTCCATTTTATGCTAGTTTATTTGTGAAAAGTGTGTTTCTGTGAAATATGTCACTTGGCTCCACTTTTTAAATGTAAGGCACAATTCCTCCTTGGTATTTTCCACATGCCTAACCTTTCCATGTATATCTTCTCATGGGTGTTACCTTTCAACAGTTTACGCAAAGTAAGCATCTGCAGCACATGTTATGTCACATTCATTGTTCATATTGTTCAATTTTAAGCTCTCAGGTAGATTTGCCTTCACTTGCGCACCTGCCCATTTTAGCGGAGTTGACTAGGCCCATTTATTTTCATTTTACTAGTCCTCATGTCAAAACCACTGTTTTTTACTGGTGTTTATATTTCAATGGAACTCCACATTAGCCAGCTTCACTCTCACAATAGGGGCCTAGCATGGCCTCTACATCTCTGTCAATCTGGGGCTCTATTACGTTGACCCATAGAAAAGAGCAAGGGAGAGTGGGGTTTTTGTTTTCTGAAGAGACTGAAGAGTGTAAAAGAGAGGTTAAGTATTTTATACAGTACTTCTTTCCCCAGTAAATAGGCATACAACTTGAAAATCAAAACAACATCACATAACACATTGACATTTATTTCCTTTACATGAATATTTATAAACATTATTTATATCTTTTTCTTCTGATTTGTATACATTGTTTATGAATATACATTATTTTACTCCCTGTTAATGTGCGATATTGTGCATCCAGGTTTCTATCCTTTCCTTTCATTCTTCAGATAGTTCCTGGGCTCTACCCTCCAGCTTACAATTCGGGGCTGGAAAACATTCTACCTACTTGGTAACCAAACTTTTTACGGTAAACATGTACTTGTTTCCTCTAGAGGAGCGAATCACTGGCCCAATAAAATTGACTTGCAAATCTGACCAAGACAATGCCATTCCCCTTTTCTGTAGGGGAGCTCTATGTGTGAGAAAACTCGGCTGAAAGTGAGCACACACAAGACACCAATTTAAGTAGATGTCAAGTTCCTGGCCCATGTGTGGCCAATATGCAACCTCATGTAAGATTTCTCATGTTGTATGAAACACCCTGTGACCAGCATTTGCCGCATTCTGGGCATGACTTTACATCATGCTTTGGAATGAGGTAGGTACAACCCACTGGTCACATCCAGATATGGATCTCCGTACCAAGAAACCGTCTTGGATTCGGAACATTTTGGAAAAATTCATCAATACCTGGAGATCATCCTTCCCAATATAATCGAATTCTTTCAGAGGAAAATTCACAGGATCTTCAATATGTTGATAAGATTTCCCCATAATTGGGTCCTCTTTTTATGCAGTAATGAGATCTGCATCTGGGGTTTCATTACCCCACTGGGCAATTGAGTGTTCATTATTAGCATGTGTTTTGCACCTGGTGACAGCGGTGTCCCTTATTTCCCCCAACAGGGATTTGGTTTCTATAAGATCCCCATGAATGGCTCTGGTTTTGTCCACCTGGTCAGCCAAGTCATTTTCCAGTTTTGCCTAGTCCCTATATTTTGGAGTGACCTCTGCTCATTTTCCAATAGATGGTCATCTCATTAGATGTTACCAGATCATCAATTGATTTAATTAATTTCCCATACTTGAGTGGTTTATTGTTTCCACACAGCATGTTTCGAGTTTTCCAGTTAATCAGGTGTTCCACAAACCCATTCCTGACATAACCAGTCAGTAATTATGACCAGTTGTTTGAGATGGTGGTGTGCTGCAGTGAGGATGGCTTGATGTACAGCCATCAACTCTGTCACCTGACTACCTTGGGAACCTATTTTGTACCAAGCAGAGGGTTCAGGGGCATCATTTACCCAGGCATTCCCAGTGCCAGCCACATGTCATTTTTCCCTGTGATTGTCAAGATGGTAGGATCACCCATCCACATAAACTGTGGATATCCCCTGACACGTGTCTTACTCATAGATTTTGTCCGGGGAAGTAAGGTATGCCTCCATATTGTCATTGGTCCTTAGACTTTCAGGTTTTCTCAGGTACAGTCATGCAAGTCAGCCAATTCTTCCGCTAGAGGACTCTTCGTGTTTTGGCTATATCTGACCTCCACATGAAAACCTTGCATGAACAGAATCCAGGAAGTAATTCTGGAATTATTCACAATGTCTATTCAGATTCAGTCACTCTGGAGATATTGCAAGGGTTGGTGAGGAGTCTCGATAATGATGTGCTCTCCCTGGATTAATGGGTGGTAATTCTTCAACACTCACACTGTTGCCAGGAGTGCCTTTCATGTGACCCAGTTGTGACATTATTTCTGGTTGGTAGGGAGGTCTGGATTCAGCTGTCCCTTCTCCTGGAGTAGCTCAGGTTGGGGAGTTTCCCTGATAACCCTCCATCCTAGATCTGCCTTCTCCGGTTTTGGGAATCTATTGTCCTGAAAACAAGGAGAGAGAGAGGAGGATTATTCTGGGAATTAGGGTTTGAAGGGTATCTGGGAAAGAAGCTTAGGTTAGGAGTGGAGGATTTCTTCTCTCCTGAGGGAAGTTTTGAGGGAGGTTTTAAGGGAAGTTAACCGAGGTGCTACCTACCTGGTTTGGCCCCCCTTTCTGCTCCAGCGGAATGTAGACGTACACCAGGATGGGTCTGTCACTCTTGTATTTTGGACTGATGTAGGTGGCAGGGTCAGATGGAGTGTTGGTCTGTATCCTGCCTGGCTACCACCCGATTGGGTTGTATTTGAGGGTCTCCTCTGTCTCTCTAACTTTGCAGTGGCAGGTGTGTTTGGTTTTTTTGTGTGGTTATTCTTACTTTCAGTGGGCTTTTGGACCTCATAGATCCTGGTGGCCTGTTCTATCACCCAGTCCAGGGTCCTATGCTCATGGAAATCCCTTACTAATTATGTCATTATGTATTTTGGGAGCGCATGAAAATAGCTGTTGATGAACTCCCGGCTGTTGGTGTTCACCCACCTAGAGGTCTGTGCATATGCTTGTTTCAGCTCCTGTAAAAACTCTCTAGGTGCTTGGTCTTCCCCATACTGAAAGTTGTATGCCACATTGCAGGCCTCCTGTGGGTTCCTATGGATTGAAAAGTGTTTCAGAATGGCCACCTTATAGGTCAATCATTTTTGGTGATCTTGGTCCTCCAGCCATGCAAAGAAGCTGGAGTATTCAGGGGAGCATGCCCACTTAGCGAATTCCATACAATTCCCACAATCTTTAATACCAAATGATGTCATAATGTGGTCGTAAAGCTCAAGATTTTTTCCATACCGAGTATTTAGCATTCTTATGGTAGGGAGTCATGTAGCTTTTTATAGTCTTTATCTGCCAAATTGGGTCTTTTACCAGACCTTTCTTCTGTTTGGCAGCCTTCTGTTTCTGCTGCACCGAAATCCACTCATTCTCTATCTAAATCAGAGCTACTACTGTTGGTGGTCCATTCCTTTCCTCTAGGCGCTCCGTACCTCTATGAGACTGAGAATACCTCCCAGAATTGTGAGGTGGAACTCTTCTCTCCTCTGGTGCTGTGGTCCCTCAGTGTCATGTCCCTTGTACCCCCCTTTTCGCATCAGAGAGTACTCATCCTCCTTACCCCTCCTACCAGTGATAGTGGGGAGTTCCCCTCACCGCTCTGAATGTGTGAACATTTTTAAGATGCACTTTTGAGGCAAAGTATGATTCTTCTCTTTCTGTAAAGCGGACCAGGTGGTCCCTTTGTTACTTCATGTTCTTCCAGTCCAACTCTCTGATCTTTTCATCATAGGAGCACTCCTGGTCAGAAGTGCATGCCAGCATATTTTTTAATTCCCACAGCCTACTGGTCTGGCTACCTTCCCTTGTACTTGGTAACTCTGAACCCTCATAGAAGTCGGAGAAGGACTGGCTTTCTGGATCAGTTGGACTAGGCCGGGTTGAGTACAGCTGCATCATGTTTCCCTGTTCTTGAGAAATGGTATGCATGAAGTCAGCTGCACTCTATACATCTGAGGTGGTGAGTTGGCTTGAGATCCCTGGTAGAGAGGTCATCACTGAGTATTTGGAGGGTGCTTTTCCATACCCTGACTGGTCAGCGTTTCTCAAAGCCAGTTTATATTTGGCTATTCCACTTTCCAATCTCTCATGTTTGTTTTTCTCAGTCCCTATCTTCTGGTGATTTGAAGAGGACTGTTTTCAATTCTGGCACCAGTGCTTGGCTTGTAGCACTTTATTTTGTGCCATTAATTGGTTCTCTTCACAATGGGACTCATTTTCCTTCTGTGAGGCGTGTATCATCTGCGCATAATCAGAGCAGTTCTTTTTGAGTTGACTAGGCTCCTCCCCTTGAGCAATTTTGGCCTGTTTTACTTGCTCTAGGTCAATCTCTGCTTGCCTCGTGTTTTCTGTTCATTGTGGATTCTGTATTGTATTGTATTCTATTGTCAGTTAGTTCCTGAGAACATGACTCACTTTTGTAAACATCCATCCTTAACCAACGCACTTCCTGAAACAGGGCACTATTCTCTTGACTTAATTTGTTATTTTCTTCCCTCAACTGCTCTCTTTGCTGTTTTAAGGTGTTCAGATCTTGGTGCATCTGATCATACTCACCCTGAGAATCAACACCCTTGATAATTAACTCGCTGTTTTCAGCTTTCAGGTGTTTTAACTGTGATTGAAATTTGAAAATGTCCTTTAAGCAGGCTCTATTGTGAACAACCTGCTCATTTAATTTGTGTTGACTTGCGCTCAGATGTTCAACACATTCTTTAAACAACTCTTGCAGTGGAGAACATTGAGCCTCACACCTTACATTTTCTCGCTGCTGTGTTTTTAACTTAACTTTTTGCTGATCGATAATATTTTCTAATTTTAACTCTGAATGTTGGCTCTGTTGCGCCTTTTCATCTAAGTGTTTTAGCTTTTCTGGGCTTGATTCAAAAGCTCAGCCTGGTTTTGCACGGAGGCCACACTATTCTGATGTCTGTCTTCCATGATCAGCATGTGGAAATGCATGTATGCTGTGAGCTGAGCCATTTTAATTTGCTCATCTTTGCTGGTTTATGTCATGGAAAAGTGTGTCATGCCCTGATGTAACGGCCCATTATCCGGCCACATGTCCACATTTTCAGAGGTAACCTCTTGCATCACTCTGGTTTACCACATTTCATGATCTTGTTCTACCCATTCACCTTTAATAAACAATTTGGATATGAGGTGATTCCTGGCCATATTGATTTCTGCAGTGCTCATGATGTAATGTGTTCTGCACCTGATATACTCTCTATGCATGGGCAGAAATCTGAACCCTGTTCCTGCTTGGTTTCTACTCACAATGACAACTCAAAATCAACACTGATTTATCTATACACTGTCCTGGATCCCAGAGAACAGGTCTGAAAGGCACCTTCACAAGGCAACACAACTTTCCATCCACAGCAATGCAATTACACCCAAATCAAAAGTCTGCTGCTACTGCACTGTCACACTGGTGTATAGTAAGACTATATATGTATTTAAGGTTTTAAAAGGAAGAATAGCAACCAAACAAAACCATCAGCCACCAATGCTGTGGCACTACACAATGTCACCATTTTAAATTACTTGCACCAATTGAATGACTTGTATTTCTAATGAACTTACAGAGACCACACACACACAGGTACAATTTAAACACTGTACATCAAACACACACAGAGGATTTCTTGCACACTAACAATTATGAAATGTGTACAACCTGGAGTGAATGCTTGGTTTATCACAATGCTTTTCTCTCTGAACAACCCCACCCCCGGGAATCAGTTATATATGACCCCTTCATTTGAACGAAAGGTACAGGGAGTGTGAATACAGTAGCCACACCATTTTTGGCTTTTAATTAAAAGATAGGGTTTGACAACTAGATACAATTAAAAAAAGTGTTGGGGGTGTTTTATTGAAAGGCAAAGTCAGGAAAGGAACTCAATGGGAAAATTGTCTTGGGCTTTTTAGTTGCATGAACTGAACTGCAGGGATTTGAGAAAATCGTTTTGGGTTGCAAGTAAATAAATGGGACATTTCATTTTGCACACTCATTCACTTTAAGGGCACCGTTTTAGGGTTTTAGGGTTACTTATTTTGGGAGTATGGACACAGATACAGAAGATAGGGTTTTCAGAAAGGTAGAGTCACCCAAGTACTTTATTGTCTATACCGGCTTTAATGCACTGGGAATGAACTTAGTTAGTTTTGAACTCTAACAATACTCATCCCATGATTTTTCATATGGGAATGAATTGATGTATCTTCAATTAAAAGTACTAAGGCTCCATACAGCTTCACACCTCCCCACAATTTAGTGGAAAGAATTAAGTCAGGCAGTACCCAACATAATTCGATTTAAATTGATAGGGGGGATTTTTTTGTTTAATGGAACCTCCTGCTATCCGAGACTGAGATTAAGGCTGGCAGATTCCCTCCCAACACTTTTGTTGGCACTTAGATTAATCTACTTTCATGGGAGGCCTTGGTTATGGTGCATCAAGGGGAAAACAAAGTGCTCATCTGAGGACAGCACAGATCTGGTGAAAGGCTTCAGTCAATGATAGTCCCCAGCACACAGACTTCCTCTGGCTCCTCAAACGGCAGGCCCAGCTAGCTTCTAGATTTCCCAGTCTCCATCTCCCCTGCAATGTTTAAGACCTTGATACCTCTCTCTGTTTCTGTGCTAGTTCTTTGCAAAGGTCCAGAAGCAGACTTCCTCCAGCAATAGAGTAGGAAAGTCAAGGGAAAAATCAGAAGTCCAAAGAATTGTGCCAAGAGTCAAAAAGTCAAAGAAAGATCCCTAGAGCTGGTGATACTCAATTATTATCATAATTTGCATGCTACAGATTGGCCAGTTCTCTTCTTCTCCCTCCCCCAATACGCCCAGTGCCTGCTAATAGAACAAGGGGATGAGGGGTGAACGATGGAGGCTGAGGGAGGAGTAAGATTCATCATTCCAAAATGACAAGTGGGTTTAACTTCTTCAGGGTCCTTAAAATCTAACAACATGGCAGATAACCTATTTTTTCAGATAACTGCAGGCAGATATTTATATTTTAGCTCTATATTTTATGGTGAGTCCGAAAATACTAATCATATCTCGGCACGCCCTTCCTGGGAGAAGATACTGTTTTTAACAATTTACTCTTGAGACAAAATAGTCACAAATCTGCTGCTTTCTGATTCAGACCTTACTCTCATAACATATCATCACACCTTTTTTCTTTTCCCTCCAAATTATGGGAAGGCTGGATCATAATTGTCTTCATAACTTAAATTGTATGCATCACACAGGGTTCATGTTTGCAAGGTACCGACAGATTTTCTATCCCCTTTAATATGAGTCTGGGATGGGGTCACTGGGACATGCAATTTTCTTTTCATAAAAAAAGGTGGCCCAATGTTGATCATTGGCAAGGCCTCACATGGATCCCTCAGTTTCACATAGCCCCCACCTATTCCTAAATTGCATTTCTCCATCGTCACTTGACCTGAACATCTACTTATCAGCAATCTGTTTCATACAGAATGTTTGATCATCCTTTAGTGGCTCTGAAGCCATTTCTTGAGGTTGAGTTAGCCCTGAATAGGTCATATATGTTGGCCACTAAAGCATAGTTAATGGGGAGGTCTGACCTGAAAGGCCATTTCTGCTGGCTGTGTTATCTGCCACTCAGATAATTTTGATCTAATTCTCTGTTAATTATGTGTATTTATAACTGAACTAGGCCTGCTTCTCCTGGTTGGCCTAGCCCACAGTTATTGAGGTCAAAATTTCATAGGCACAGGCCGTTCAGTTCTGTAGGGACAACACCAGCTGCATCCATACTTCAGAAAATACAGCTTTAAATCATCAAGATGTGCTTACATGTAACATTTTAGCATTATATCTGGACATGTTGTTATATCACATGCATATCCATCAGTTTTAAGCTCTCAGGTAGATTCCCCTTCATGTGTGCACCTATTAATTTTTGTGGAGTTGACTAGGCCCCTTTCTTTCTGTTTTGCTAGCCCTTATGTCGAACATCACTGCTTTGTACTAGCGTTTATATTTCAATTGAACTGCACATTACCATTTACTTATTTATTTAGCATTGTTAAAGCGCTCACACAGCCCGCAGGCATTGAGGCACTGTTACAGGAATTGTTTATTTTTCAGTTGCATAATTGTTTTTTTCTTAGTTGCGTATTTATAACGTGTCTAAATACCCAAAGGTTTCTAAGCGCGGACCCGGGGATCGAACCTGTCTTGCTTCATGTCATCTTGCTTCCAAGACGAGCATGTTGCCGCTGAGCTACCCTCCTGGGACTTCAGTCTCACAATAGGGACCTAGCATGGCCTCTCCATCTCTGTCACTCTGGGGCTGTACTTTCACCCCACAAGTCACAGATACAGATAATGGAATTGTAGAAGGTAAAAAGCTTTGCCAAGCCACAAACACACAAATGTTAACTTTTGCTAAAATCTAGGGAAAGGGGTGTGGTGTACAAATGTTATGTAGCCAGTAATGCCTGGAGGGTCCTAAAAGGTGACTGTGCAAAAATTGGTGCAGATTGGTGCAATGGTGTGGAACTGCATAGGGAACATATGCGAAGCCACAAACCCACCCACAAATGTTGACATTTGCTGAAATGCCAGGATAAGGGTGGGGTGTCCAAATGGCATGGAGCCAGTAATATCCCAAGGGTCCTTGCAGGTGACTGTGCAAAATTTGGTGCCGCTTGGCTGATGCAGGGAACATCTCAGAAGAATGATTTTAGTATTTTTCATCCACATCTACTGCTTCCCATGCTGGTAAAGTATTAGGTGTTGCCAGTCAGTAATGCATTTACAACAAGTTTTTTTGCACCCTGAACCAAAAACGATTTTTCAACAATCCTAGCTCTCCTGAGTTGAGGAACTATCAGAAAGATGTTCCATGATCTCAAACATCTGGTAGGGTAGTTGGTCTAAACCCATAGATTTTCTTATAGACCAAACGTGAAGGCTCAGGGGTGGCCTGGTTTACAGTGTGCTCTTGAGATCTTCTTGTGGGCCTTTGCACAAAATGTCTCTTTTATGTTTGTGGGTACCCTGGTTTTCTGCTCCTCTTACCTGCACTACCATGCACTCTGTGTCCTTCCTTCCATCTCTCCTATTCCCAAATCAATTTAAAATACATAACTTGTTTTAAAACTGTTATTGGGGATACATGTGCTTTAAAATGCACTGTTTTGACCAATGTTTTCCAAATGTGCTGTAGGAGAACCACCTGAACCCTTATTTAGAAGGATCAGGCTTGTTGGGGTTCGCTTGCACAGTGTTATATGGGCCAATTTTTCCCCAGTTAATCCAACAATAGACTTAACAGCTACTCTCCATCTGACCACAATCCATTGCGATGATTTGGGTGTAGGGTTTTTCACTCTTTGTAACAGTGTCATTAATGGAGTGGGTACAAATTCCACCAGCAAAACAAAGTTGTCAAAATTGCTTTTGATGTTTCATGGATAAATCACCATTACCTGTGCAAAATCAAAAATATTTGATTTCCTGCATCAAAAATTGCTACAATTTGCATTTTACAAGCTATTTTGTCCACATTAATTACGGCAAAGTTGCAAAATGTTTCACTCAGAAATGCGTATTGGCAAAATTGTGCCAAATATGAGAACTGGAAATTCCGATTTGCTGAATTTTGCTCAAATCTTGTAATTAACTTCCAAGGTAAATCAAGGTAAACATTATTTCTCAATTCCATCAGGGAAGAAACAAATGTACTAATGGCCATGGTGTTATGAGGAAAGGATAGAAGTTGAATTAAGATTTTTACATTTTTCAAGTGAAAGGGTCATGTCTTTTCCACCAGATAAACCAGCAGAGCCAGAGTGAGTTCTGAATGCATGATGATGGTGTCGACCATCACTGACGATGAATATATGGACTTCAGCCAAATGATTATAGCCATAACATAGAGTTCGAATGGTCCAAACTCGCATTGACAGCAAGTACTTCTGGGTTGATCTTTAAGGAGTTTTTATCCATCCAGCAATTTGTAATGCACAGACGTTCTCTCAGCATGAACAAAGATAGATCCCTGACAGTGGACAATTTTATAAAGATTTGGGTGGCATCTACAGGATCAGTATTGCTAATGGAAGCATATAGTGCTAAAATAAAAGTGTGGCAAAGGTGAGCCCTATGACACACTACATATCAATTTTCAGAAAAAAAACAACATTGCTTAAGATAACTGTTCTGGCTTCAAAAAGGGGGGAAGTCATTACCTGTATTTGTAACAACAAAATTACATGTTTAGAAGAAAATGATTACCATGACAATATTTCGATAAAAAGACTGGTCTTGACTTCTGTTTTTAAGCTTAAGAACAAAATGTAAGGCAAAATGACACTTTCATTTGTAAATGTCCCAGGGATTTGCTGTGGCAATAACAAATGCCATCATAATATTTAAGAATACTGACCCGGAGCTGCAAAACTGGAAGTCACTTCATAAAGACATCTATACAGAGCTTTGAATTTTTCAATTTGATTTTTGGAATATTTCGCGTTTCTTGTGCTCTTACAAATGGCCAAAACATACTGATGCTCTTGAAGAGCAAGTCTAGGGGTGGTCCTGGTCGCATAAGTAATTCACAAGCAAAACAGTTCAAACCATTGATAGGTCTGGGCATTACACATGTGAATTAATTTATAGAATGATCTGACCTTTTTCTTTCTATCAGTGCAAGGCTACAGTTCTGAACAAAGCATTTCTCCACTAGTTTGCATATAATATAGCTATGCTATGTTACATGAGAATTGTAAAGTTCACCTCTGTCATTTACATGATCTCATATTGTTACTATGTGGACACTGCATTGCCAACATGTTGTGCAATGGCATGGTCCAAACCTGTGAGGTAGTTTAGGGAATAGGGGGTGTAAGAAACTTAATAGCCCTCTCCATCATCTTACTGTCCTTTTTGAAGAGGGGGGAAGAGTTGTCAGGGAATGGGAGCCCTGTGGTTCCTCTCAAACTACTACAAGAGTGTGTTCTTATGACCATGTACCTGCATTTGTGTGATGGAGTTGGGCAAGGGAAATAGATGTGAGGTTAACAAGGCATTGGTGAGGTGTGAGACTGTGGGGGGATCCTTGACTGTGGAAGTGATATGTAAGCATGAAGTTGATGTACTACTATGGGCAAAACATGCGACTATGGTGGGTAATCTGGTGATGCATATTTGAGGGTGGTGATTCATGGCTGAGGGTTGATGTGTGGTTGTGGGGGTGATACTTGGATCTAGTGGTGATGTGTGACTGTGATGGATGAGTGTGAAGGGTTGTATGTTGCTACTGGTTGTGTTGTGTTGGTGTGGAAGCAGATGACAGGCCATGAATGGAAGTGCACAACTGTGAAGAGTGGATGAGAAAATGCCAGGGTTATGTATGACTCTATGGGTGATGTGAGGGGAAGATGAGTGCTTGTGGAGTGATATATTGTTGAGAGTGATCTGTGGATGTGGTGACAGATTAAATGCGTTGGAAGGAAGCATATGCTTTTGAGGGCGGGGTTATGATTTCTGCATGTGGGGAAGATTTCTAGCTGAGTGGATAATTGTAAATGGTGATGCTGATTGGCTGAGTATGTAGAGCATGGGAAAGGTTGTTATTCATGGCTTATTGACTGATGCATATCTTTGGAGTTATAATGGGAGGCCAATAGTATCCATGAGCAATGATATGCAACTTCACGGATATTTGGTCATGGATGGGGATCTGTGGCCAAAATGACGGGCATGATGGTCCAGAACAGATGCGCGTTTGTGGGGGTGGTGCAAGGGTAATGTGAGAATGCAGCAGAGTGATGTGTGTATGATAGGGTGATGTTGGTGTCATGCATGACTTTGGTGGGGGAGGTTGCAGATGGTATGAGGATGTGTGTGTCTCTGTACAGGATGAAATACTGATGTGCATGCATCTCTGAGGAGGAATGATGGATGGCTGTCGGGGGTGATGTGTGCCTGAGTGTCATGTTATGTGGTGTAGGTGGATTATATGTTGCTGTGAGAAATTATTAATTTATGTGGGGGGGATACTGGGAAACTACTTGGTCATGAGAAGTCATGAGGAGTAATATATGGCTAAAGATGCAGATGTGGAAACCATATATATTTTATTTGAGTTCTTGTAAAGAACATCTTCTCCACAGAGCAACAGGGCACTGCACAGAATCAAACACCATGACAGTCAATCAAATAAAACCAGAATGAATAAAACGTCTGCGGTGGCAGATGTGATGCTGTGGGGCTGATGTGTGGCTGTGGGTTAATATCTGGCTGTAGGTGGTTGTGAGTGTGAGTGGTTGTGTAAGCAAAACCAAAAAGTAATGGCTGGAAGGTTTATATTTAATGTTAACCACAGGCAGAGCTCTGGGCAACTGATAAGAATTGAAGTGCAAGTATTTTACTCCCCATTTTTAAAGTTCGGAGTAAAATGATTAAAATGAGTAAAATAATTTTGAGGGAGTCTGATTCCCAAAAGGAGTATTTTTTGACTGAATAAAAATGTTTTAACTGGAAAACAGAAATGTTTTGTAATATTTTTGTGCAACTTGTTAAAACAAGCACATTAGAAGATACATGTTTACATCTTTGAATGAATCAGTAATAATAGTATGTCCTTCCTGTGGCACTATGTGTACTATTAGTTCAGACATACAGATGGAGCTATGTGGGGTTAAATCAGGGGCACAAGGTCCCACTTGTTTCTTTCCTATAGTTTTGTTGGGAGTATTTGCACTCTCTATTTATTTTCTTTGGGAATATTTACCTATTTTATGGAGTAAAAGTGTCTGATACACCTCTTCTCTATGGGGCTGCCTCCAGACCATCATTTATCAGCCTGTCAAGCCACTACAAAAGGGGAAAGACAATATGCAAATCAGGCGTGTTGCCACCCCAAAAGAGGCATTCCAGCCTGAACTGCTAAGTCACATCTCTTCTGCATGGGATCACAAGCATCCACAAACAAGTTTCGGCCTCGTTGGGCGTCATCAGTGAGGAGCAGTTTGGGTCTCTAGGCGCAGCCGACTTGGGATTCACGTCTGGGGAAACCGGTTCCGACTCGGGGTGATGTAAGAAAAACTAAAAGGTGATGGCTGGAAGGTTTAGAATTAATCTTAACCAGATGCACAGCTCTGGCAACCCTCCAGACCATTGTTCTTCAGTCTGCCAAGCCACTACAAAAAGGAAAAGACCATTTGCACCATTTTTAAAATTGGGAAGATGATGGCTAACTCCCACAAGGGTGGATGTAGGGAAAACTGCAGGATAACATTAATAAACAACATCAACATCGGGTCATAATGGTTAATAAGGTCTTTATAAAGGTCTGCTGCAGTGGTGTCGCTAGGGGCAGTTGGGGGGACAGGGTCCCCCCTGTGAAACCCTGTGCCCCCACTTGTGCCCCCCACCTACGATGAGCAGTGACCATGTTCTCCCCCTACTTTTGTCTGTGCCCCCTTACTTTTGTCTTTGGCCCCCTCTGTGCCCCTCCTAAATTTGATTCCTGGCAACGCCACTGGTCAGCTGGAATTGCGTCTGGTCCTGGGGCACGATTATGCACCTGGTTTCCAATTGCCAGAGAGACTTCTGTGTGCAAAAAAGGCAATGATAAAGTGGGCTCTGTACAATTGGTTGAATATTGTCATTATTATCATCATTAGGGTATTTATTGAGTGCAAACCTAGCTTTGGGAAGCAGCACAGTGCTTTACAATCATAGGGGGAAGAATAAGGTTATACATATAAGTTACATGTTCCAGATTATATGGATATGGTTTAAATGATACCCTATTCAGGAACGAGGTCTGTGGGATGGGTAGGAGGAGCATTTACCTGTCCCATACTCTTCAGGCTCTAGACTATATATATGCACCTTGGATCACACATAGACAGCCACCAACATACTGTGGTTTGGCAGTCTGCTTACAGCACAACACTGTAGGGTGACGTTGCCCTAATCCGATGACCCAGCCTCAACATGGGATCAGGACAGTGGTGACCCTAGCAAACAAACAGTACATTCTCTTTGTGGATAATACTTACTGTGACAGTATTTGCCTCCAGAAAAGTGTCATGTCAGTATCCACGCTACCATGCCAGTTCCTTATTCTACCATTTAAGTGTGTACTGTTGTTCCAGTTTCCATACTTGCCGTGGGTAAATGTCCATGCCATTTGACATTGCTGCCAAAATATTGCCATGCCTGAATCCACAGTACCGTGCCAGATTGCACCTTACCACTACCAGACAGGTTTCTGCAGCACATCTTATTGCGTCCAGTTAATGCCATCATATGCTCTGGTTACAAACCGTCATTCTACCATCTGGCGAATAGAGCCATTTCTGTTTCTCTCAACTAACACAAACACATGCATCCAGATAGTGAAATCACATCCACAACGCATGCCCATGATAGGTAAGTCATGCCTGGCAATATTGGCCCATTTAGGGAGGGACAGTTCATCTACCAGCCATGAACTACAATATGCCAAATAGAAGTTTTTAGTTGAAAAGGATGCGATTAGCTGAGTAGGACATGATAGGAAAACACAGGAGAGTTATGGAGACAACTGAGGTTTAACAGGGTGGTGGCAAAGGCTTAATTGACTTTTTAAAAACATGTGGAGGACATTAAACTTACGTACTTTATCGAGGACACACGAGGGGTTTAGCTGTACCTCACTGACTTGAGTCACACTCCTGTATGTAAATGTATTTTCAAGTAACCGTCACCCACTCTCTGTGGTAAATAAAGATCACTATAATAGTCACATGTCTGTGCACATTAGTTTAATCGTTTAGTTTCACACTTTTTGAAGCCTTCTTGATCATTCAGAGTGTGGCGGCAGTACTAAAAATAGGCGCTGATACAATTAGCACAACAACGGGAGCAAGATGCACAGAGGGAACTGCAAAGGTGGCAATCATTGCTGCGTCACAGGAGAAAGAACAGTGCATCATGGGAGTAGCTCAGCAAGGGCCAGGCCAGGCCATGGGTACTATTAGTGTTAGCCCTTTTGAAAGATGGGAGGAGTGCTAAAGGTAAGCACAAATAGAATCAATTGTGAGGGCTGCCTTCATGTGGCATCAGGGCTGTCAGAAGATGTGGTGAGGCCCGGGGCAAAACATTTGGTGAGGCCCCCTTACAATTTCTGCACTCGGCCAGCGGCGGCACCTCTGCAATCAGGAGACTTGAGAAATCTCCCCTTGAGTTTGTGTGCAGGATCCCAAATGTGGTTTATTACTACAACTCGAAATCAACTATAGCAAAGTTAGACTTCTCTACTGAATAAAGGTTTATGCCAGACTAACTTTTGTATCATATGCAAAAATATATATAGGATAGCACGAGTTCTCCACTGTGCCACCTCCAACTCTCTAAGGGTCAGTCACTTTTCCAAGCAAAGAGTTGAGGGCAGATCTCTTTCTTCGGCTGGGGCCTCCCTCTGGAAACAGCCTCCTTGCCTCTCTGAAACTTGAGCAGAACCATATCTGGTTCCGAAGCAACTCAAGACCGGTCCCTTTGCTTCTGCCTTCTCTTTTCCTCTCCCTTGCTGATCACCTGCCTGATCCATGCACTGGTCACCTGGTCAAGCTCTGAATTCGGGCCCAGGTACCTGCCTGTCCTGTTGCAATCACCCACTCCCTCTTGGCTCCCCTGCACTTGTGGTCTGTATCTGTAACCCTACAGTCCCCTCCCTTGCACTTATTCTCCACCCGTTGGCTGCACTTATGAGTACCCACACTTGCCACCCATTGGCTGCACTCTTGTTTCTCCTTTGTTCCTGCACTTCTGCATCCTACCCCCACTTGGAACTTCTCCCCTCGCCCCTTCCCTGCTCTTGTGCGATCTGAATTACACAAGGCCTAGTAAGATCAGTGTTTTGTACTACTCTTGGTTTGGTACCTGAGCAGCTAATAGCAGTGTCTGGCAAATGCCTAATACTTATACACAAGCCAAAACTGTTGGTTTTGCCAATGCTTGTTTTTAACAGAACATCAGCGAAAGACATGCCAGGGACGTCATTTAGGGGTTGCCAGAGGTCGCAACTGCGACCTCTAAGGTCTCCCTTGCGACCTCTATCTTAAAAAAAATGAAAAAAAACTTTTTTTTTGGTAAAGCAAGCTCCTGGGCTGTGGCCACCACCATATGGCTCTTTACTTCTGGAGTGGTTGGCTTTCTTATCAGGCCCCTTTAAAAAAAAGAAGAGTGCCACAAGCCTAACACTTTCAGCACTGATCCTAAGTAAGAAAGAATAGAAATACCAAATAATGTGTCTTTCCGGAATTCTATACTATAATTGCTAGACTCATTAAAGGTTTATTTCAGGCACACTTCAGGGGGTGAGTCACTGATTTAGTTTGTTCTTAAATGCCTCAACTCAGCCTTTCATCCTTCTGAGGTCAATAAATGAGTACCAACACAGGTTGGGTGATATTGGGTGTATATTTTTTGTATATAAAGCACTTAAGCGCAAGTGCTATATAATAACACCTCATTATCAATTGGTCATGGACGTCTGCTTGCATTCACAGTCATTTAGTAATATGGGCCTATATACACTGATCTTAACGATACATATGGCGACCCATTCTTGTATGAATCACATTATAGTGATATCGTAACCATATTTTTCATAGTGTACAATGCTATGTGATGCCACTTCCTGTTTTGTCAACGAGTGAAAGGTCGTATTCCATCGCTTCCCGCAATATCACTTTGGGGCTGGGTCAAATCACATCACTTCCTGTGATGTCATCATGAGGGGTCAAGGGTCGTGTGATGTCACTTTCGCTACCCCTGGCATTTTGGTGAAATGACGTCCCTGAGACTCGCAGGGTGTTTGTAAATCGAGTGGCCAAAGGTAGATCTGATTAAGACATTTTTATTACACCAGTTCCGTGTTTACAACTTCAATGAAGTCATGAACTTTCAGAAGACTCCTTTGAGGAAACACTTGCAGGCACATTGAGGGCAAAGTTTGATGACAAGGCATGTTTAAAGGTAGCTGAAAGAGTTCCAGTGAGGAGGTGTTTTGGGTGGGCAGGGCAGGAACTGGGTGAGAATTGCCATAGGGATTAGAGCATGGCCATGAGAAGAAGAGAAGTGGTGACATGAGACAACTCATTCTCACAGCAGATTGTCCTTAAGTGTGACGTTTCAGAAATGAAGGAAAGAGGTAGCTGCTTGTAAAATTCAAGCTTCACCAGAATAGTCTCATTCGAATGTGGAAAGATGTTCGGTGCCCCCACACAAGGAAGTTTGCCCCTCACTCACCGCCTCTGATGTTAGCGCCTCTACTAACAGTTTAAGTGTTAGTCCCCCCTACCCCCTGACATTTTAGCCTAGGTGCACCTCTGATGCCATGAACCCACCCCTTAATGAAGTGGCCCCCAGTGCGGCTAAACGTAGGGGTGGGGGCTGAACACACATAAAACACTTTCACCCATGCATTCATCCACCAGTTACACAACTCCATACATACATAAAACCAAACACAGCACTGACACAAACACCAACATGCACACATGCATTCATACATACACATATGCATACTAATTTAAATACACATATATACATTTTTAATTTAAAATAAAAAACACTTACCTTTCCTCCATGCACTCTGACACATAGACATGTTGCCTGACAAGAGAGAACTCCTCTCTCATCAGTCATCGTGGTCACACTGGGAAACATGAACACACTGACTGACAAGAGAGGAGTCCTCTTCTGTCATTCAGCATGTCCACGTTGTCAGCTGAACAACGGGAGGCAGCAGAGCTCACTTCTGAGCCCTGCTGTCTCCCATTATTTTGCTGTTTGTTGTGGAGCCAAACGGCTTCGCAACCAACAGCAAAATCATTTCAGGGGCAGAGAGGAGACGGCACAGTCCCCCGTGTGAATAATGGACACGGGTGGACTGTGATGCCTTGTACTTATGAGAGGGGGCCGCGAGGCCCCCCGCAAGTGCGAGGCTCGGGGCAGTTCCCCCCCCCTGCACTCCCCTCGTGACGGCCCTGTGTGGCATAATTAATCATAAGCACAACTGCTCAACTGCAATAAAAATACCCACCGACAAGTTGCTCACCTAAATTAGATGGGAACAATAACCAGCTGCTTTCATGACCTGAACATAGAGATCACAATCAGCAGAAATAAACCTGCACCACCAATGGTAAAGGTATTTCTGTTTTGCGATTCTGTTCAAATGGGACATCCTAAACTACTGAAGGTGTCATCATTCATCTCCAGCAACCAGCTGGTTCAAGAAATCTTGAAAAAGTCCTTACAGTATTGCTGGCATGGGCTGCTCAATAGCATTTTCGGAGGGGGCACTAGTCAACCAGAGAGCCTGAAATCAGGTTGTTTTCTCTGGTATAAACCTGCGTTCCAAGCTACCTCACTGTTTTGCACCCTTCACCCTGTGCCTCCTTTGCTCTCCCCTAAGCATATATAGGTGCTAAAGACTGAAATAAATTGTAAAACGTGCAAAAGTTTCCTTCATTCCTGCGACGTGCTGCTTCCTTGACAGGGAGTCTGCTTTCGGTGTTGATTACGTCACTGTAATCAACACTGAACACAGACAAGCTCTCTCAGACACGATATCACAGGACGAACTAACAGTAATAGATTATTTTTTTGTACATTTTCTTTAGCATTGAGCACTAGCGTCTGCTTACTCGTGCCTGCTAATGGTGATAGAAACAGCGGCGGTGGCTGACCCTGCTGGTTGAGGCCGCACTGGCTGCTGGATTCGCACTGCTCTTACATTGGGTGGCAGCCCGTTTCCAGTAGGGTTGGCTCGCTGCCTCAGTACATATCGCCTCAGTACATCATCATGTTAATAATACATTGCAATACAATTATTTGCCATAAACATAACATTTTACAACATCATAAAGTTTCATAATATTAAATGTGCCTTAGGTTGTATACAAATACAACTAGTTATACCAAGATCCATTAAAAAAATAGAATAGACAAAGCAAGATAGAGCGCCAACTTGTCTCTTTTTAAAAATGGTTATGGTAATTTATATTTTGCAGGCCTCGCAATTTAATCAAAGATACACTTTTTTCTGTGCCATCTTGAGTCAGTCCAATATCCAGCTAAAGGCCACAAGAGACTACTCTGGGAACACCAATCAGGAAGAAATCACCTCATCCCAGCAACACCAGGGACAAAATCAGGAAGACCAAATGCTGATTGACTGCTAGGCGATCAGGTGATGAGAAGTGTGGCATCACTTCTGGTTTGTGGCTTCACTTCCTGTCCGTGATATATCTTCCTAGAGCCTTCTTGATTCCGTGTCATCTTTGTTCAGTGACATCATTCTTGTGACAATATTCTTTCGGGGACATCACTTTCTGTGGCCACATATGTTCATTGACATCACTTCCTGTGGCCTTCTTGAGTCAGCTCAATCTCCAGCTAAAGGCCTCAAGAGACACATCTGGTAAGACCAATTAGGAAGGAATCACCTCATCCCAGCAACACCAGGTACACAAGCATAAAGACCAAGCACTGATTGGCTAGATGATCACGTGACTAGGCAGGTGCTGACATTTCTAGGGGACATCCAGCTCGAGGCATCCCTATAAAGAGTGGAATGTTAAAGGGCAAAGACTAGCCTTCGGCCAGTCTCTTTGCCTCTTCACCTATGAGCCTTTGTTTTTGCCTTCCTCACTGCTGCACCTTTGAGTACCGCTAGCTTGGTAATTACTTTGCTGTCTCGCCATACTTTAGTACTCACCTATAATGCATTTGCTCATGGTGCTCCTCCTACTCACTTCCCCATGCCTTTTCTTATCATGCTATAACATCCTCCTTTCCTATCACTATCATAAATTTCATGTCTGGAAACTCCCACTATTCCATCTCACGTTCACCTACTTCCAAAAATCAAAACCAACATGCAAACCATACCTCCCCTATCACCTAACCATTAAGCGTCTCTTCCTCTGAGACTCAACTTCTCTACTCTTCCTTACCGCACCAACTGAACGGTGCACTCTAAAATAATCAGTATGTATGCAACAAAATATCCTTTATCACTGATTAATGTCATGCCAGTTCTCCTCCTCTTAATCTCCTTGCTATTAATGAAACCTGAATTTTTCTATCTGGCACTTCCACCTGAGTGGCCCTAAATGACTCCAAAGTATCCTTGTTTCACTCTCCTCATCAGATGGCAGAGGGGGAGGAGTTGGACACCTACTCTCTTCCTCCTCCATGCCTCACAAATACCCAGTGCCACATCCTCTCCTACCTCTTTTGAATTCTCCATCTCTACTATTGCTCTGCTTCAAGCGCTTCACTTCATCTACTTCTATTGCCCTTCTGGTCCCACTGGACTGTTCTTTGGGCAACTGCTCCATTCTCTCATCACTTAACATCATCTCATTCTCTTAGGTGACTTTAACTTTCCCTTTCCAATCACTTATCAGAAATCTGAACATCAGACTTTTCTTAATACCCACACTCTCCATTATATCCATAATACACCCACGCCGGGGGTACATCTTTGTATCTCTTATTCATCCCACCACTCTCTCAGCCACTAATACTACTGACACAACATCCCTATCTGTTCACTCCATTGTTTCTGTCAACATCTCCTTTCCACCATCTGACCTCTCCTCAAACTTGCCTCACCTATTGCTAAAAGTACATTTAAACAATCTGCCATTCCCCCTTTTCTATCTGGCTTACAGTTCTCACTATCCTCCTCCACCCGATGCCTCTTTCACTAACCCTGCATTTACCAGATTTCAATCTCTACTACATGACTCCTTTTCCTCTCGCTTTCAAATGCTAACTTCCACACCTAAGTCTCAGCATCCTCAACCATGGTTCACCCCATTGATATGCTTTCTCCACACAGACCTGCTTTGATGCTGTGCAAATGGAGGCATACCCACTCACAAGAGTATCTTCAAATCTACCTCTCTGTCGAGAACTCTTTCAGGTCCTCTCTTTATAGACCGAAAAGGGCATTCTACCTCACCCACATTGACTCTCTCTCCAACCATCCTCGACTGCTAAAGGACACCCTAAACAGACTCCTCGCTCCTCCTATATCTATCAACTCCACTCTTACAGAACCTAGCTGGATACGTTGCCATAAAATGTTCCAGAATTAGAATCTTTCCTACCATCCTCACACTCCCTCCTCATTTGTTCTGCACTCTGCCTACCCTACTATCATCCCCTGCCTCTATCTCGAACTTTGGTTGCACTAATACTGGAGGAGTCACATCTTTCCTGATGTCGGATAACCCCCTCTTGTGCCCAATCAGACCCTCTTGCCCCTCAGCTAGTCAATCATATTGACCATTTAGTGGCCTCAACCCATGCTGAACACCTCCACCTGTCCTCCATCTCGACTTGCTTTCCCTCTATTTTCAAAACAGTGACCGCCATCTACCTCCTAAAAAAACAAGGGGCTAACCCAATCCTACCAGCTAATTTTCACCCAGTGTCTCACCTTTCGCACTACTCTAAAGTGATTGAAAGTGTTATGTTAAACCATCTTATGAATTTCTTAGACATCTACCACCTTCAAAACATGCTGCAAACAGATTTGCACTCATTTCACTCCGAAGAAACTGCTCTCATAAATGCCTTCAATTTCATCTCCTCTGCTAAGCACTCCAACCTATCCTCAATCCTTATTCTCACTGACCTGTCTGCTGCCTGTGACACTTCTTGAGATTCACGATCAAGCCCTTTCTTGGATTGAACACTACCTTGCACCTCACCCATTCTCTGTCTCTTGGAACAACACCACTCAACTCACTACTCTAACTGTTGGTGTTCCACAAGGCTCTGTTTTTGGGTCCTCTCTTCTTTACAATTTACACCTCTGCTCTTGGGGCACTTATCTCCTCCATTGGGTTCTCTTACCAACTCTTTGCAGACAACACACACCTTTGTTTCTCTTTACCAGAACTCTTCTCTGATCTCTCTATCAAAATGTCCAATTGTCTCTCTGCCATTAAATATTGGATGGCTTTGAAATTCCTTCTTTTAAATGCTACTAAAAAAGAGGTACTCTCCTTCCCTGCCAAACACTTGTTTTCATCTAATCCCCTGCCTATCCAGTTCTAACAATCTCCCTTACTCCTATTCAGAAAGAAACCTTGGTGTCACCTATGCCCCTTCTCACACCCTCCCTTTCATCACCAGAATGGTAGTAGCTGTTCCCCTTAACCACCAAAGTATTAGGACAATCAGGCACCTCCTTTTTTCAGCACTGCCAATCATCTCTTATCCACTCTTGTCTTTTCCTAAAAGCTACACTTTCTGTCCTCTCAACTAGATCATTAACTTGGCAACCAGGACTCTCTTTGAACTCCCTCTCTTCACACCTATTTCCTCTTGCCATCCCCATGCTGGAAGGCCAATGATGTAAAACAGGTCAGATTTAAATTTCTTCACCTGGTTCACAAATCCTCTATCCAACTCTACACGCCTTCTCATAATCACTGTTCTGCCTCCTCAACTGCCCTTGTGGCATCTCAGCCTCCTGGTGCTTCCTCTTGCTTCTGCTCCTTCTCTCTTCTTGCTCCACTTGCATGGAATTCTGTTCCCCGGACATCTGAGAAACAGTCCACACCGATTTGTTCAAAACCAAACTGAAAGCCTAGCCCCTCACCACTGAGTTACCCTCTTAACCTATCTCTTATCTACCATCAAGCTAACACTTTTCCCTTGCCACTAACCTTCCTCTGTCCCTCACTTTCTCTGCCTCCATTCTAGCACTTCACCATGGTCACATCCCTAACACAGCTGGCAGCAACGCCTTCCCACACTTGCCTATGTATAATGCTGATTGTCCTTAATCTTTTTATTTCCTCCCTTGTATTGTCCCTGATGACTGTTTCATTTACTCCTTTCCGCAAATTGGTCAGCATCTATTATATGTTCTTCTGTGATGAAAAGAGCATTTTTCTTCCTGGCATATAAATATAAATGTATAAATATAACAGTGCCATTACATTTTTTCCTCAAAAACACACAGGACGTTATATCTGTTTACAAATCTGATGCCTTCTTAATTCCTGATGAACTTTAACATGCTTCAATGTGAGATGCATAAATAAAAAGAGTACCTTGCCACACTGTGAGGTGCACATGTTTCCTGTGGGAAAATGATGTGTAGACTTAAGTGACATCTTCAGTTCAAACACGTTCTATGAAGGGCCTGTCAAATTTGTTCAGGACCCTGTGAAAGTTAAAGGCATACTACTGCTTCTCTGTGCTGAAAGTAAGAGGCAGACTCCTCCCTGTGCGTGAGAGTCAAGCTATTCCTTCCCTTTGTCAAAAATAAGAAGCAAAGTACTGATTCCCTATGCTGAAAGTAGGAGGTAGGTTATTGCTTCCCTGTGCTGAAAGTACGAGGCATGATACTCTTTCCCTGTGCTGATAGTAGGAGGCATGATACAGTTTATCTGTGCTGAAAGTAATAGGCAGGCTACTGCTTCTGTGTGTTGAAAGGAGGAGGCAGGCCAGATATACACTGTGCGGAAAGTAAGAAACAGGCTATTCCTTCAGTGTGCTGAAGGTAAGAGGGAAGCTACTGCTTCCCTGTGCTGAAAGTAAGAGTCAGGCTACTGCTTCCCTGGGCTGAAAGTAGGAGGCAGGCTAGCCTGCTCCACCTGTAGGTATGTTTGCCTACTGTAAGGATATTTGGCGTGTTACAGCACAGAGTACAGCACTACTGCACAGGTAGCAATTTTATTTTTGATGCAGCACCAAATGCCTATGGTGCATTGCTATATGTGTTACCAGATTAACATAGAAAGACAGGCTATTCAGTCAAAAACGATTTTAACATATAAGATGCAAATCTATTTTTACAGTTAAAAGCACACGTGCACATTCAAAAATGCACACTATCTTTCACCTGAAATGCCTATGGTGCAAGAGACACATTTGAAAATTAATAAATAACATAACTCATAACTAACCTGACTAATGAAACTGAAGTTAACATAATCCACTAATAAAAATGTGTCTCCACTGCAGAAATAGGCCTACTCTGAAAGTGAACTTTTAAACGCACATTCATTTTTTTTTTCTCTGCTACCTTGTCCACATAACTACAGGAAGCAAAAGGGCTCGAAAGAACAGGAAATCAGTTGGTTACAAAGTATTACTATAAAAATGAGCCATTGTGTAGAGAGGGAGGAGATGGCATGATTGATTCTGATTGGAGCAGCGTCATAGCAAGTATCATGCTAGAGGCAGTGATTAGGTTTTGCTGGGGGGAGTTTGAGGAGAGAGGGAATAAAGTGGAGATTTGGAGAGCTAGGAGAAGGACCTGTTTTTGTCCTGGTTGGAGCATTTCTGCTGAAAGAGCTGAGAGTTCCAGGCAATGACCCCGGTTTGAGAAGGAAAGGCGCTCCTTTTCACTGGGGTTAATCTTCAAGGGAGTCACATTCAGAAAGAGAACAGCTGAAGAAAACTCGGCTGAACAGATAAGGTAATTACATAAGTGTGGGAGCTGAGTGTGTACGAGAATATTCAGTCAGAGTAGGAAAGGAGATTCCGGTGCCTTAATCACATGTTAATGTTGCAAATTGGGTTCTGTTCTCCGCCACTCTTTTTTCAGTGTATCACAGACAATGCTGTTACTGTGCTATTTTATTTATTTCTGTAAAGAGTGAGATCGTGTTTAAATGCAACTTTTATAATACAGAAAAATATTTTAAAGCAGACGGGTGGTGTATTTTATATTTACCAATACAGTGCTGATGATGAGGGGAGATTTTTAAACAATGCAATTGTCATTTTAAGACAGATGTGTGCATGATCATATTCAGTATGGACAGTTGAGAGTGATTGTTTGTAGCATAGCTCGTTGGAGGTACATGAGCCAACGGGAAGAGGGACTCTCTGAACATAGTTCCCTACAGTATATAAGGTAGTGGAAATTACCACAAAATTACCACATATAGCTCTCTGTCGTAAATAAGTTAGTGAGATCGCCCATGGTGGCACACTAACACTAACACTGAAAATGTGGTATTCCTGAAATGTAGGTCTGAGGTCTCTCTAGTGATTACACGAAAAATCTAAGCAAAGATAAGGGATTCTGGACATTGGGGCCACAAATAAAACAAGGGAATTATGCTCACCAAAATACCACCAACCACGCATACCAACCACGCATACCAAATATGCATGTCTGGGTGCTGAAATAATGCATGTCCACTGTATTATTGTTGCAAATGGCCCAATCTGAATACAAGGAGTGATTATTGCTAAGTTATTTTTCGGCGTTAATAAAATACCGTCAGGCCCCAAATCTCCACAAAATACCCTACACTACCATTGTCAACATGGTGCATTTATCTGTTGAGTGGTAGCTGATCCAAGACCACCTAAGTAGGGCTTGCTTTGGAATAAAGAGACGCAACAGGTTAATGTAAAAAAATATCCGATGACAGATGGAGCTGGCAAAGACTGATATGCAAATGGATATTCCTCCTTTGTGAAAAGTACAGTGAGCAAAAAGTGATGGCTGCAGACTCTCAAAATGGGAAAAAAACACAGAATAGGTTATCATGCCATGTTCCTTCTAGAGAGGGGCACCTGCTACATTTTCTTTTCTTTATAAATATAATATATATATACATATATATATATTCAGTAAAAAACATTGTTAAAGGGGCGTTATGGTTAAGTTGCGCTACTAAAAACCTATGAAATTCAGTAAAAAAACCTTTGTTAAAGGGACGTTATGGTTCCAAGTAAAACAGAAAAACCCTGAAATTCGCCAGTTATGGTAAGCTAAGCAACCATAACGCGCGCCACCACCGTGCATTGCTAAGACTAACACCCAGGTCATCAAAGATGACATTACAAATGTCATTGATGACATCACTGATGACATCACATGTTCATTTACTTTTCATTAAAACTCTGTAAAAGGGATTCTTATAATGTTGACAAAACAGTGTCAAGGATCATTGGAATAGATGTCTTGAGATATGTAGTGCATTAGTCAATGCATTGATATAAATAGCATTCTATTATGAAGTTGTTTACAGTGTATTAAGCTACTCATGTATAAATATAAGCATTGTGTGCAACGTACATGATGGAGGTGCAATATTCATAATCTTCCCATGTTGAATAGTGAAATGATTTATACTTTCTTATCAGAGTTTTGTGTACTGTGCAACATGTAATAAGTAGCTAATGAAACCCACTTCCTATATAATGTAATTATTATATGCAAAACACAAAAAACACAACAACACATACAAATATGAGTCTATACAGGGAAAGTTAAGTATGCAAAAAAGCAGCAATAGAACCAGAAATTGTTCATAACCTACCTGATTATCGTTATGCACAGAAATGATTGTTCTGCTTCAAACCTACTACTTCCCTATGAATAAATATTTGGTCTTGGGAGGATAGCGCAGGGGCAACATACTCCCCTTGGAAGCAAGACAACACGGAGCACCACAGGTTCGATCCCCAGATCCGCACTTAGAAACCTCTGGGTATTAAGCGTGTTATAAATAACCTATCCTATCATATCAAATCATGATGTGACTGCACCCTAGAGAAAGTAATGTAAATACAAATATCAGCATATCCAGAAAAAGTACAGTAATAAAAAAAACAGCAGAACAATAAGAAAGTGTTGATAACTTTACTGATTATCTTCATATAAAGAAAGTATTGGTATCTTTCAAGTGTGTATTCTTTCTATGTATATGTTGCTATGAGTGAACCTCAAATGAATTATTGTAAGAACATAGTTGAAGTTTAAGTCTACAAATATAAGACTTTTTGATTTCTTTGTTCCTAAGTATTACTGGCTAAGATATATCACTAAAGGAAAAAAGAGGGAGCCAGACATGTGATGTCATCAATGACATTTGTGATGTCATCTTTGATGCCCTGGGTGTAAGTCTTAGCAATGCACGGTGGTGGCGCGAGTTATGGTTGCTTAGCTTACCATAACTGCCGATTTTCAAGGGTTTTTCAAGTTTACTTGGAACCATAACGTCCCTTTAACAACGTTTTTTTACTGAATTTCATAGGTTTTCAGTAGCACAACTTAACCATAACCTCCGTTTAACAAAGTTGTTTTACTGAATTTCATAGGTTTTTTAGTAATGCAACGTAACCATAACGTCCCTTTATCAAAGTTTTTTTACTGAATATAGATATACATACTATGAATTTGATAGATGTTTACTAGGATTCCCTTACTTTATATACATATAACATGCTGAACCCCCTGCTAGTGATTTTGATGTCCACGGACTGTGCGTATGTCGGCGGACGGACGCGGACAACATCAACAGTACCCAAATACTTAGGGGGTATTTTACATTGTTCTATCATGCCACATAAACACTGAACAAAAATAACTTTCAACAAGTTATTTTTGTCCATTTGGGCCCACGGGATATAGTGCGGCCTACCTGCTCTCTTATGTATCAGTGGCATCTGTAACTTATATTTCTTTCCTGTTTTACTTACTGTCCCCTTCTTGACTTTGCTCACCAACATATTCCGTGTTCGCTGTCTTAATCTACCCTGCCATCGTGGGGGTGATCGTGGATCCATGTCATCGAAATGGTGCAGTAGTGGGGACCCTACTGCCGCCGCTCCTTCCTCGTATTCGTCTAGATCGCTCCACACTTCCTCTATTTCCTTCTCTTGCTCACCATTCTCATTGTGTCCTTCCCCTCGCTCACTTTCTGGTGTGGTTGGGCGTATAACCCTCACTGGTTTGTCATTCAAATGGAACAGGAACTCAACTAATCTCCACTCTTTTTCTCGCCCTTTTGGTATGTGTGTCCCTTGAGACGATATGGATCGTGCTGGCTCTGATGTGGCGGCTGCTAGTTCCCCTGTTGTGCTTGGTGGGGGTGAGAGATCTGCTATGGATAATGGAGGCATCTCCCCTCCCCCAGGCAGCATTTGGCCCCTATCGCAGAGTGCTCTTAGCCGGGTTATCTCCATTTGTGCATGTGCTAACTGGCGGTCTAATTCCCCTGTCATGTGTGCTAAATTCACGGGAGGTGCACTCGGGCCATACAGACCTCCTTTGTCATTGGGTGGTGGTGCTGTAGCTACTGCTCCATTTGAGAGAGTGGGGGTGGTACATGCTGGTATATACAGGGGCTCGCTGTACCCTACTGCTGGTCTTGTCATTAACAGATATATTTTGGTTGTACCACCCTTTGCTTACCTCTTCCTGCGATTTTTGTTTTTCAGTTTGTCCTTATTTACCTACCACTGCTGTGGGGGTCACTTCCTCGAAAAAATTCACCATAGATCCAGCACTTCCCTTCTATTGTGTAACTGCTTCCCCTTGTATCTTGCTAGCAAGTGTGTAGACACACAGGGGTCGATTCATGGAAATAATGTGCGCCGAAAATTCCCGCGCAGAGGTGCCAAAATGTGCGAATCGCAGTAAAAGTGCGAAAATCGCAGTGCAAGTGTGAAAATCGCAGGGAAACCAGCGCACATCGATTCCTGGAAGTCCGTGCGCGCGAAAAACATTGGATGTGCGCTAAAAATGTGCACCGCGCACGCGGCGCACAGGTCATACAACAGCGTGCGCCACGGCCACTGCGAAATCGCACATAGCGTGGCGCACATCACAAAAGTAGGCGGAACACGGGGCTTAACACTCGGAATGGGGAACAACGCGTGAAAATATGGGCGTCATGGGGGAAGTATAGGAGTCAAGAGCGCGGAACGCCCACACGCTCGCCTACAACCCGTATTCATGGAATCGAATAGGGCAAACCAGTGCACGGTCAAAGACGCGCACAGGGCCAAACAAGTATGCAACAAGAAAGCAGGCGGTAGCGCCCCTGCGACTGAAAAAAATGTGCGCCAAAATGTGCGCTAACAAAAAGCACCCATATACAGCCATGATGAATGGGCCATACAGTGGCCCTCTAGGACAAATGAGGTGCAAAGGGGCACCGACCAACACAGACACCCGGTGTGTGAAAAATAGCGTGTGCGCGTGTTCCTGGGTGCGCGGGAGTTCCACATGCGATTGGCCTGGGTACGTGAACTTCGGGGTGCGCGGGAAGTTCCACACGCGATTAGCCTGGGTACGTGTACTACGGGGTGCACGGGAAGTTCCACACGCGATTGGCCTGGGTAGGTGTATTTCGGGGTGAGCGGGAAGTTCCACACGCGATTGGCCTGGGTACGTGTACTTCGGGGTGCGCGGGAAGTTCCACATGAAATTGGCCTGGGAACATGTATTCCGAGGTGCGCGGGAAGATTCACACGCAATTTCAGCAGGGTACGTGTATTTCGGTGGTGCCGGGGAATGCTACACGTGATCTGGCCATGTGGGTGCTCCCAGGTGTTCCCTCTACACCCTCCATGGCCCCTGCAGGCAGCCCACACCACAGGGTACTACCCTGCACCCCTGCTCATGTCCCACAGGCAACCCATCCACCATGGCCATGCCCATCAGCCAACCCACATGTCACCTTGCACTACTGATCACCAACACATGTCTCCCATCACCCCCACCCCCCAGCAGTGCAGGGGCAGCCTTCACCAGGCTCCCACACATGTCCCCCTGCACCCCCACCCCCCAGCCACCAGGGGCAGCCTCCACCAGGCCCCCACTCATGTATCCCATCACCCCCACCCCCCAGCAGTGCAGGGGCAGCCTCCACCAGGCCCCCACTCATGTCCCCTATCACCCCCACCCCCCAGCAGTGCAGGGGCAGCCTCCACCAGGCCCCACTCATGTCCAACTCAGGTCTCCCTGCACCTCCACCCCCCAGCAGTGCAGTGCAGGGGCAGCCTCCACCAGGTCCCCACTCATGTCTCCCATCACCCCCACCCCCCAGCAGTGCAGGGGCAGCCTCCACCAGGCCCCCACTCATGTCTACCTGATGTCTCCCTGCACCCCTACCCCCCAGCAGTGCAGGGGCAGCCTCCACCAGGCCCCCACTCATGTCTCCGATCACCTCCACCCCCCAGCAGTGCAGGGGCAGCCTCCACCAGGCTCCCACACATGTCCCCCTGCACCCCCAGCCACCAGGGGCAGCCTACACCAGGCCCTCACTCATGTCTCCCATCACCCCCACCCCCCAGCAGTGCAGGGGCAGCCTCCACCAGGCCCCCACCCATGTCTACCACCACCCCCACCCCACAGCCACCAGGGGCAGCCTCCACCAGGCCCCCACCCATGTCTACCACCACCCCCACCCCACAGCCACCAGGGGCAGGCTCCACCAGGCCCCCAGTCATGTCTCCCATCACCCCCACCCCCCAGCCACCAGGGGCAGCCTCCACCAGGCCCCCACTCATGTCTCCCATCACCCCCACACCCCAGCAGTGCAGGGGCAGCCTCCACCAGGCTCCCACCTATGTCTACCACCACCCCCACCCCCCAGCCACCAGGGGCAGCCTCCACCAGGCCCCCACTCATTTCTCCCATCACCCCCACCTCCCAGCAGTGCAGGGGCAGCCTCCACCTGGCTCCCACACATGTCCCCCTGCACCCCCACCCCTCAGCAGTGCAAGGGCAGCCTCCACCAGGCCCCCACTAATGTCTCCCATTACCCCCAACCCCCAGCCACCAGGGGCAGCCTCCACCAGGCCCCCACTCATGTCCAACTCATGTCTCCCTGCACCCCCACCCCCAGCAGTGCAGGAGCAGCCTCCACCAGGCTCCCACTCATGTCTCCCATCACCCCCATCCCCCAGCCACCAGAGGCAGCCTCCACCAGGCCCCCACTCATGTCTCCCATCACCCCACCTCCCAGCAGTGCTGGGGCAGCCTACACCAGGCCCCCACCCATGTCTACCACCACCCCCACCCCCCAGCCACCAGGGGCGGCCTCCACCAGGCCCCCACTCATGTCTCCCATCACCCCACCCCCCAGCAGTGCAGAGGCAGCCTCCACCAGGCTCCCACACATGTCCCCCTGCACCCCCACCCCCCAGCCACCAGGGGCAGCCTCCACCAGGCCCTCACTCATGTCTCCCATCACCCCACCCCCCCAGCAGTGCAGGGGCAGCCTCCACCAGGCCCCCACCCATGTCTACCACCACCCCCAACCCCCAGCCACCAGGGGCAGCCTCCACCAGGCCCCCACCCATGTCTCCCATCACCCCCACCCCCCAGCAGTGCAGGGGCAGGCTCCACCAGGCCCCCAGTCATGTCTCCCATCACCCCCACCCCCCAGCCACCAGGGGCAGCCTCCACCAGGCCCCCACTCATGTCTCCCATCACCCCCACACCCCAGCAGTGCAGGGGCAGCCTCCACCAGGCCCCCACCCATGTCTACCACCACCCCACCCCCCAGCCACCAGGGGCAGCCTCCACCAGGCCCCCACTCATGTCTCCCATCACCCCCACCTCCCAGCAGTGCAGGGGCAGCCTCCACCAGGCTCCCACACATGTCCCCCTGCACCCCCCCCCCTCAGCAGTGCAGGGGCAGCCTCCACCAGGCCCCCACTCATGTCCCATTACCCCCAACCCCCAGCCACCAGGGGCAGCCTCCATCAGGCCCCCAATCATGTCCAACTCATGTCTCCCTGCACCTCCACCCCCCAGCAGTGCAGGGGCAGCCTCCATCAGGCTCCCACTCATGTCTCCCATCACCCCCACCCCCCAGCCACCAGAGGCAGCCTCCACCAGGCCCCCACTCATGTCTCCCATCACCCCCACCTCCCAGCAGTGCTGGGGCAGCCTCCACCAGGCCCCCACCCATGTCTACCACCACCCCCACCCCCCAGCCAGTAGGGGCAGCCTCCACCAGGCCCCCACTCATGTCTCCCATCACCCCCCCAGCAGTGCAGAGGCAGCATCCACCAGGCTCCCACACATGTCCCCCTGCACTCCCACCCCCAGCCACCAGGGGCAGCCTCCGCCAGGCCCCCACTCATGTCTCCCATCACCCCCACCCCCCAGCAGTGCAGGGGCAGCCTCCACCAGGCCCCCACTCATGTCTCCCATCACCCCCACCCCCCAGCCACCAGGGGCAGCCTCCACCATGCCCCCACTCATATCTCCCATCACCCCCACCCCCCAGCAGTGCAGGGGCAGCCTCCACCAGGCCCCCACCCATGTCTACCACCACCCCCACCCCCAAGCCACCAGGGGCAGCCTCCACCAGGCCCCCACTCATGTCTCCTATCACCCTCACCCCCCAGCAGTGCAGGGGCAGCCTACACCAGGCCCCCACTCATGTCTCCCATCACCCCCAGCCCCAGCCACCAGGGGCAGCCTCCACCAGGCCCCCACTCATGTCTCCCATCACCCCCAGCCCCAGCCACCAGGGGCAGCCTACACCAGGCCCCCACTCATGTCTCCCTGCACCCCCACCCCCCAGCAGTGCAGGGGCAGCGTCCACCAGGCTCCCACACATGTCAACCTGCACCCGCACCCCCCAGCAGTGCAGGGGCAGCCTCCACCATGCCCCCACTCATGTCTCCCATCACCCCCACCCCCAGCCACCAGGGGCAGCCTCCACCAGGCCCCCACACATGTCTCCCATCACCCCCACCCCCCAGCAACCAGGGGCAGCCTCCACCAAGCCCCCACTCATGTCTCCCATCACCCCCACCCCCCAGCAGTGCAGGGGCAGCCTCCACCAGGCCCCCACTCATGTCTCCCATCACCCCCACCCCCAGCAGTGCAGGGGCAGCCTCCACCAGGCCCCCACTCATGTCCAACTCATGTCTCCCTGCACCCCCACCCCCGAGCAGTGCAGGGGCAGCCTCCACCAGGCTCCCACACATATCCCCCTGCACCCCCACCCCCCAGCCACCAGGGGCATCCTCCACCAGGCCCCCACTCATGTCTCCCATCACCCCCACCCCCCAGCAGTGCAGGGGCAGCCTCCACCATGCCCCCACTCATATCTCCCATCATCCCCACCCCCCAGCAGTGCAGGGGCAGCCTCCACCAGGCTCCCACACATGTCCCCCTGTACCCCCATCCCCAGCCACCAGGGGTAGCCTCCACCAGTCCCCCACTCGTGTCTAACTCATGTCTCCCTGCACCCCCATCCCCCAGCAGTGCAGGGGCAGCCTCCACCAGGCCCCCACACATGTCTCCCATCAACCCCACCCCCCAGCAGTGCAGGGGCAGCCTCCACCAGGCTCCCGCACATGTCCCCCTGCACCCCCACCCCCCAGGCACCAGGGGCAGCCTCAGCCAGGCCCCCACTCATGTCTCCCATCACCCCCACCCCACAGCAGTGCAGGGGCAGCCTCCACCAGGCTCCCACACATGTCCCCCTGCACCACCACCCCCCAGCCACCAGGGGCAGCCTCCACCAGGCCCCCACTCGTGTCTCCCATCACCCCCACCCCCAGCAGTGCAGGGGCAGCCTCCACCATGCACCCACTCATATCTCCCATCACCCCCACCCCCCAGCAGTGCAGGGGCAGCCTCCACCAGACTCCCACACATATCCCCCTGCACCCCCACCCCCCAGCCACCAGGGGTAGCCTCCACCAGGCCCCCACTCGTGTCCAACTCATGTCTCCCTGCACCCCCACCCCCCAGCAGTGCAGGGGCAGCCTCCACCAGGCCCCCACTCTTGTCACCCATCAACCCCACCCCCCCAGCAGTGCAGGGGCAGCCTCCACCAGGCTCCCACACATGTCCCCCTGCACCCCCACCCCCCAGCCACCAGGGGCAGCCTCCACCAGGACCCCACTCATGTCTCCCATCACCCCCACCCCCAGCAGTGCATGGGCAGCCTCCACCAGGCCCCCACTCATGTCCAACTCATGTCTCCCTGCACCCCCACCCCCCAGCAGTGCAGGGGCAGCCTCCACGAGGCTCCCACACATATCCCCCTGCACCCCCACCCCCCAGCCACCAGGGGCAGCCTCCACCATGCCCCCACTCATATCTCCCATCACCCCCACCCCCAGCAGTGCAGGGGCAGCCTCCACCAGGCTCCCACACATGTCCCCCTGCACCCCCACCCCCCAGCCACCAGGGGTAGCCTCCACCAGGCCTCCACTCGTGTCCAACTCATGTCTACCTGCACCCCCACCCCCCAGCAGTGCAGGGGAAGCCTCCACCAGGACCCATTCATGTCTCCCATCAACCCCACCCCCCAGCAGTGCAGCGGCAGCCTCCACCAGGCTCCCACACATGTCCCCCTGCACACCCACCCCCCAGCCACCAGGGGCAGCCCACACCAGGCCCCCACTCATGTCTCCCATCAACCCCACCCCCCAGCAGTGCAGGGGCAGCCGCCACCAGGTTCCCACACATGTCCCCCTGCACCACCACCCCAGCCACCAGGAGCAGCCTCCACCAGGCCCCCACTCATGTCTCCCATCACTCCCACCCCCCAGCAGTGCAGGGGCAGCCTCCACCATGCCCCCACCCATGTCTACCACCACCCCCAACCCCCAGCCACCAGGGGCAGCCTCCACCAGGCCCCCACCCATGTCTCCCATCACCCCCACCCCCCAGCAGTGCAGGGGCAGGCTCCACCAGGCCCCCAGTCATGTCTCCCATCACCCCCACCCCCCAGCCACCAGGGGCAGCCTCCACCAGGCCCCCACTCATGTCTCCCATCACCCCCACACCCCAGCAGTGCAGGGGCAGCCTCCACCAGGCCCCCACCCATGTCTACCACCACCCCACCCCCCAGCCACCAGGGGCAGCCTCCACCAGGCCCCCACTCATGTCTCCCATCACCCCCACCTCCCAGCAGTGCAGGGGCAGCCTCCACCAGGCTCCCACACATGTCCCCCTGCACCCCCCCCCTCAGCAGTGCAGGGGCAGCCTCCACCAGGCCCCCACTCATGTCCCATTACCCCCAACCCCCAGCCACCAGGGGCAGCCACCATCAGGCCCCCAATCATGTCCAACTCATGTCTCCCTGCACCTCCACCCCCCAGCAGTGCAGGGGCAGCCTCCATCAGGCTCCCACTCATGTCTCCCATCACCCCCACCCCCCAGCCACCAGAGGCAGCCTCCACCAGGCCCCCACTCATGTCTCCCATCACCCCCACCTCCCAGCAGTGCTGGGGCAGCCTCCACCAGGCCCCCACCCATGTCTACCACCACCCCCACCCCCCAGCCAGTAGGGGCAGCCTCCACCAGGCCCCCACTCATGTCTCCCATCACCCCCCCAGCAGTGCAGAGGCAGCCTCCACCAGGCTCCCACACATGTCCCCCTGCACTCCCACCCCCAGCCACCAGGGGCAGCCTCCGCCAGGCCCCCACTCATGTCTCCCATCACCCCCACCCCCCAGCAGTGCAGGGGCAGCCTCCACCAGGCCCCCACTCATGTCTCCCATCACCCCCACCCCCCAGCCACCAGGGGCAGCCTCCACCATGCCCCCACTCATGTCTCCCATCACCCCCACCCCCCAGCAGTGCAGGGGCAGCCTCCACCAGGCCCCCACCCATGTCTACCACCACCCCCACCCCCAAGCCACCAGGGGCAGCCTCCACCAGGCCCCCACTCATGTCTCCTATCACCCTCACCCCCCAGCAGTGCAGGGGCAGCCTACACCAGGCCCCCACTCATGTCTCCCATCACCCCCAGCCCCAGCCACCAGGGGCAGCCTCCACCAGGCCCCCACTCATGTCTCCCATCACCCTCAGCCCCAGCCACCAGGGGCAGCCTACACCAGGCCCCCACTCATGTCTCCCTGCACCCCCACCCCCCAGCAGTGCAGGGGCAGCGTCCACCAGGCTCCCACACATGTCAACCTGCACCCCCACCCCCCAGCAGTGCAGGGGCAGCCTCCACCATGCCCCCACTCATGTCTCCCATCACCCCCACCCCCAGCCACCAGGGGCAGCCTCCACCAGGCCCCCACACATGTCTCCCATCACCCCCACCCCCCAGCAACCAGGGGCAGCCTCCACCAAGCCCCCACTCATGTCTCCCATCACCCCCACCCCCCAGCAGTGCAGGGGCAGCCTCCACCAGGCCCCCACTCATGTCTCCCATCACCCCCACCCCCAGCAGTGCAGGGGCAGCCTCCACCAGGCCCCCACTCATGTCCAACTCATGTCTCCCTGCACCCCCACCCCCGAGCAGTGCAGCGGCAGCCTCCACCAGGCTCCCACACATATCCCCCTGCACCCCCACCCCCCAGCCACCAGGGGCATCCTCCACCAGGCCCCCACTCATGTCTCCCATCACCCCCACCCCCCAGCAGTGCAGGGGCAGCCTCCACCATGCCCCCACTCATATCTCCCATCATCCCCACCCCCCAGCAGTGCAGGGGCAGCCTCCACCAGGCTCCCACACATGTCCCCCTGTACCCCCATCCCCAGCCACCAGGGGTAGCCTCCACCAGTCCCCCAATCGTGTCTAACTCATGTCTCCCTGCACCCCCATCCCCCAGCAGTGCAGGGGCAGCCTCCACCAGGCCCCCACACATGTCTCCCATCAACCCCACCCCCAGCAGTGCAGGGGCAGCCTCCACCAGGCTCCCGCACATGTCCCCCTGCACCCCCACCCCCCAGCCACCAGGGGCAGCCTCAGCCAGGCCCCCACTCATGTCTCCCATCACCCCCACCCCACAGCAGTGCAGGGGCAGCCTCCACCAGGCTCCCACACATGTCCCCCTGCACCACCACCCCCCAGCCACCAGGGGCAGCCTCCACCAGGCCCCCACTCATGTCTCCCATCACCCCCACCCCCAGCAGTGCAGGGGCAGCCTCCACCATGCCCCCACTCATATCTCCCATCACCCCCACCCCCCAGCAGTGCAGGGGCAGCCTCCACCAGACTCCCACACATATCCCCCTGCACCCCCACCCCCCAGCCACCAGGGGTAGCCTCCACCAGGCCCCCACTCGTGTCCAACTCATGTCTCCCTGCACCCCCACCCCCCAGCAGTGCAGGGGCAGCCTCCACCAGGCCCCCACTCTTGTCACCCATCAACCCCACCCCCCCAGCAGTGCAGGGGCAGCCTCCACCAGGCTCCCACACATGTCCCCCTGCACCCCCACCCCCCAGCCACCAGGGGCAGCCTCCACCAGGACCCCACTCATGTCTCCCATCACCCCCACCCCCAGCAGTGCATGGGCAGCCTCCACCAGGCCCCCACTCATGTCCAACTCATGTCTCCCTGCACCCCCACCCCCCAGCAGTGCAGGGGCAGCCTCCACGAGGCTCCCACACATATCCCCCTGCACCCCCACCCCCCAGCCACCAGGGGCAGCCTCCACCAGGCCCCCACTCATGTCTCCCATCACCCCCACCCCCCAGAAATGCAGGGGCAGCCTCCACCATGCCCCCACTCATATCTCCCATCACCCCCACCCCCAGCAGTGCAGGGGCAGCCTCCACCAGGCTCCCACACATGTCCCCCTGCACCCCCACCCCCCAGCCACCAGGGGTAGCCTCCACCAGGCCTCCACTCGTGTCCAACTCATGTCTCCCTGCACCCCCACCCCCCAGCAGTGCAGGGGAAGCCTCCACCAGGACCCATTCATGTCTCCCATCAACCCCACCCCCCAGCAGTGCAGCGGCAGCCTCCACCAGGCTCCCACACATGTCCCCCTGCACACCCACCCCCCAGCCACCAGGGGCAGCCCACACCAGGCCCCCACTCATGTCTCCCATCAACCCCACCCCCCAGCAGTGCAGGGGCAGCCGCCACCAGGTTCCCACACATTTCCCCCTGCACCACCACCCCAGCCACCAGGAGCAGCCTCCACCAGGCCCCCACTCATGTCTCCCATCACTCCCACCCCCCAGCAGTGCAGGGGCAGCCTCCACCATGCCCCCACTCATATCTCCTATCACCCCCACCCCCCAGCAGTGCAGGGGTAGCCTCCACCAGGCTCCCACACATGTCCCCCTGCACCCCCACCCCCCAGCCACCAGGGGTAGCCTCCACCAGGCCCCCACTCGTCTACAACTCATGTCTCCCTGCACCCCCACCCCCCAGCAGTGCAGGGGCAGCCTCCACCAGGCTCCCACACATATCCCCCTGCACCCCCACCCCCCAGCCACCAGGGGCAGCCTCCACCAGGCCCCCATTCATGTCTCCCATCACCCCCCACCCCCAGCAGTGCAGGGGCAGCCTCCAACCTGCCCCCACTCATATCTCCCATCACCCCCACCCCCCAGCAGTGCAGGGGCAGCCTCCACCAGACTCCCACACATATCCCCTGCACCCCCACCCCCCAGCCACCAGGGGTAGCCTCCACCAGGCCCCCACTCGTGTCCAACTCATGTCTCCCTGCACACCCACCCCCCAGCAGTGCAGGGGCAGCCTCCACCAGGCCCCCACTCATGTCTCCCATTAACCCCACCCCCCAGCAGTGCAGGGGCAGCCTCCACCAGGCTCCCACACATGTCCCCACTCATGTCTCCCATCACCCTCACCCCCAGCAGTGCAGGGGCAGCCTCCACCAGGCCCCCACTCATGCCCCCACTCATGTCTCCCATCACCCTCACCCCCAGCAGTGCAGGGGCAGCCTCCACCAGGCCCCCACTCATGTCCAACTCATGTCTCCCTGCACCCCCACCCCCCAGCAGTGCAGGGGCAGCCTCCACCAGGCTCCCACACATATCCCCCTGCACCCCCACCCCCCAGCCACAAGGGGCAGCCTCCACCAGGCCCCCACTCATGTCTCCCATCACCCCCACCCCTCAGCAGTGCAGGGGCAGCCTCCACCATGACCCCACTCATATCTCCCATCACCCCCACCCCCAGCAGTGCACCCCCACCAGGCTCCCACACATGTCCCCCTGCACCCCCCACCCCCCAGCCATCAGGGGCAGCCTCCACCAGGCCCCCACTCATGTCTCCCATTAACCCCACCCCCCAGCAGTGCAGGGGCAGCCTCCACCAGGCTCCCACACATGTCCCCCTGCACCACCACCCCCCAGCCACCAGGAGCAGCCTCCACCTGGCCCCCACTCATGTCTCCCATCACCCCCAACCCCAGCAGTGCAGGGGCAGCCTCCACCAGGCCCCCACTCATGTCCAACCCATGTCTCCCTGCACCCCCACCCCCCAGCAGTGCAGGGGGAGCCTCCACCAGGCTCCCACACATATCCCCCTGCACCCCCACCCCCCAGCCACCAGGGGCAGCCTCCACCAGGCCACCACTCATGCTCCCATCACTCCCACTCCCCAGCAGTGCAGGGGCAGCCTCCACCATGCCCCACTCATATCCCCCATCACCCCCATCCCCCAGCAGTGCAGGGGCAGCCTCCACCAGGCTCCCACACATATCCCCCTGCACCCCCACCCCCCCAGCCACCAGGGGCAGCCTCCACCAGGCCCCCACTCATGTCTCCCATCACCCCCAGGCCCCAGCAGTGCAGGGGCAGCCTCCACCATGCCCCCACTCATTTCTCCCATCACCCCCCACCCCCCAGCCACCAGGGGCAGCCTCCACCAGGCTCCCACACATGTCCCCCTGCACCCCCAACCCTCAGCCACCAGGGGCAGCCTCCACCAGGCCCCCACTCATGTCTCCCATCACCCCCACCCCCAGCAGTGCAGGGGCAGCCTCCACCAGGCCCCCACCCATGTCTACCACCACCCCCACCCCCTAGCCACCAGGGGCAGCCTCCACCAGGCTTCCACACATGTCCCCCTGCACCCCCACCCCCAGCCACCAGGGCAGCCTCCACCAGGCCCCCACTCATGTCTCCCATCACCCCCACCCCCCAGCCACCAGGGACAGCCTCCACCAGGCCCCCACTCATGTCCAACTCATGTCTCCCTGCACCCCCACCCCCCAGCAGTGCAGGGGCAGCCTCCACCAGGCTCCCACACATGTCCCCCTGCACCCCCACCCCCCAGCCACCAGGGGCAGCCTCCCACCAGGCTCCCACTCATGTCTCCCATCACCCCCCACCCCTCAGCAGTGCAGGGGCAGCCTCCAACAGGCCCCACTCATGTCCAACACATGTCTCCCTGCACCCCTACTCCCCAGCAGTGCAGGGGCAGCCTCCACCAGGCCCCCACTCATGTCTCCCATCACCCCCACCCCCAGCAGTGCAGGGGCAGCCTCCACCAGGCCCCCACTCATGTCCAACTCATGTCTCCCTGCACCCCCACCCCCCAGCAGTGCAGGGGCAGCCTCCACCAGGACCCATTCATGTCTCCCATCAACCCCACCCCCCAGCAGTGCAGCAGCAGCCTCCACCCAGGCTCCCACACATGTCCCCCTGCACCACCACCCCAGCCACCAGGAGCAGCCTCCACCAGGCCCCCACTCATGTCTCCCATCACTCCACCCCCCAGCAGTGCAGGGGCAGCCTCCACCATGCCCCCACTCATATCTCCCATCACCCCACCCCCAGCAGTGCAGGGGTAGCCTCCACCAGGCTCCCACACATGTCCCCCTGCACCCCCACCCCCCAGCCACCAGGGGTAGCCTCCACCAGGCCCCCACTCGTCTACAACTCATGTCTCCCTGCACCCCCACCCCCCAGCAGTGCAGGGGCAGCCTCCACCAGGCTCCACACATATCCCCCTGCACCCCCACCCCCCAGCCACCAGGGGCAGCCTCCACCAGGCCCCCACTCATGTCTCCCATCACCCCCACCCCCAGCAGTGCAGGGGCAAGCCTCCAACCTGCCCCCACTCATATCTCCCATCACCCCCACCCCCCAGCAGTGCAGGGGCAGCCTCCACCAGACTCCCACACATATCCCCTGCACCCCCACCCCCCAGCCACCAGGGGTAGCCTCCACCAGGCCCCCACTCGTGTCCAACTCATGTCTCCCTGCACCCCCACCCCCCAGAAGTGCAGGGGCAGCCTCCACCAGGCCCCCACTCATGTCTCCCATCAACCCCACCCCCCAGCAGTGCAGGGGCAGCCTCCACCAGGCTCCCACACATGTCCCCCTGCACCCCCACCCCCCAGCCACCAGGGGCAGCCTCCACCAGGCCCCCACTCATGTCTCCCATCACCCCCACCCCCAGCAGTGCAGGGGCAGCCTCCACCAGGCTCCCACACATGTCCCCCTGCACCCCCCACCC